>NC_079322.1:42061041-42686041 GCF_029931775.1 Euleptes europaea | reverse complement strand
CTGGTTTCTGTTGAGGCTATGACATTAATAATCATGCACATTGCTTGGGCATCAGCTTTCACAAAGTTTTTATATTCCTCACTGTCTGCATTTGCTGGCCAATTTTCAGTGAGTACGTGACTGATCCCCTGTGCGGTAAATGCCAGTTCAACAGTCTTTTTCCATACGGGAAATGGGGTCTGGCCAAGGCACGGAAGAACTACCGTCTGGGGGCCCTTTGCATTAGACTTCATGCTTCCTGGATTTGTGCTCGATGCGGCTCCGGAGGTTGAGCCTTCCCCGTTCTCTCCGTCATTCGCCATCCTTGCAGCTCAACCCTCCTTCCTCTCAGGTTACAAGCGCTGGGATAATTTCTTTTGCCGTCCCTCACAGACAAGCTGCCGGCTCCAACACAGAAGAGATTTCTCGTGGCGCAAGTAATCGGTTTGGAAAAAAATCCCTTTAAAAATCCCGCTTCAAAATGTGTGTGTCATAACTTCACTTGTATTAGCCAGTAAAACCACGAACCGTCTGAATCTACCATTTGTTGGAATCAGCTGCTACCATTAATCAGAGGTTATGGATCATGTGGTTATGGCTAGTGAGAGTCCGAGTTAAGCATTCTCACACACAAAAGACAGAGTCGTTTGTCTTAGTAAAAATATCAAACTTTACTTTCTAAATCAGGGAAAAGGTTCACGGGAGATTAAAACAATAAATTCCTCTCTACATTGCTAAGTTTCCTAAACTTGCCAGAATAGTCCTGGCAGGTTCTAAGCTTACAAACGTGGTATTTCTAAAGAACAGAATGCCCCATCTTCACTAGATGAGATCCAAATTGTAACTGGCTACTGCCTTCACTACAACACAAAGGAAATAGCAAAAGCAGTAAAATGTAGATTAGTTGTATACGTGACAACAAGCATGTCTACAATGAAGTTCCCACTGACCAATGGCTAATTGACACATTTGAGATTACATCACCTTTTACAACTGGTCAGCATCCTATACAATCAATATTAACCCTTGTCTGTCTGACATGCAATGAATCTCGCTACCTAATTCTCAACAGTTTCTTCTAGACCTGGATGCACAAATGTAAATTTGGATTGTCAAGAATAATTACTGGATCATCATTACCGTTTTTATTTGGTAGTTTCCCATGCTTATTACAAACATTTTTTTTGGTGTTCTCATTTTGTTCGGTATCCTGTAGAATATAATGTATTACATCGTATGAAACGTAGAGCTATTTATATGGCAGTTTTAAGCCTTGAACAATCTTACATGTTAAACATATATTTTTCCCTAATTATTTCCATTCTCTTTTTCACCCAGGCATGCCAGTATGAGTGATCGCTTTGGAGAAAACCTTTCAGAAGCTGTAAAAGCAGTAACAGAAGGATGGCTCGCTGCTCCTCCCTCTTTAGAAAAGTTGGAGAAGATTTGGGTAGAATATAACACTGCTCAAGAGGAAATACGCTCATGCAAGTATATGGTGTGTGGAGTTTTGCATTTTTTTCATGCTAATCATATCTTAGGATGGTCTGGTTTTTGCTTATGGTTGAAAAAACGATCTTGAATTTTTATTTCAAATGTTGTATGTTCAATAATGTGTGGATCTGTAACAATGTGAGGTGTACTATATTTGCAAAGGGGCAAAGAGTCCATTATTGTGAGAAGTTATTACATCTCCCCCTCAGCCTAAATGGAGTGCCCAAAAAGGGTCCTGATTGTGGAACTGGGGAGAGATCTGCTTCTTGAAGACAGGTTGAGGCTAGGGGTATGGATTGCTCCCTTCTTGGAGTGCATGCATGCTCTTTTTCTGTGAGATCCCAAACTGAGGATCTGGATAAGGAGGTTGCAGAGATTTGTGTTTGTAGAAGTTTGGAAAGCAAGGGGAACTGGGCTATTTTTTTTTTAATGCTTGAAATAAACCACACGTTTTGTAAAAAAATCAAAATTGAATGTTACAAAGCTGAAGGAACAAGCGCAAGTTTTACTTGCAGCCTTTAAGAACTTGAAATAATGCAATAAGATTAAAAAAGGATGCCTTAACTTGAGGGTTCCCAGACTTTTGGAATCCATGGGCACTGTACAAAGTCTGCCGCAGGAGGCCTAGCCAGCCACGGAATGTTAGGTCATGCTTAACTCTGATAATAACTCTTCAACATTTCCGGCAGAAGCTCTGTTTAGCACAGTGGTTTTCAACCTTTTTTGCTCCATTCCCCCCTTTCACCGTTCAGAATATAATTGCTGTTTTTTCCAAAAGCCTTCTGGGGGCATGGGAGGGTAAATTGGTGGGTCAAGACAAATGGCACTGATGTGGGTGGGACCTGCTGTTTCTTAGCAACACTTTGGTGCTATTTACACAACCCAAATAATACACTTTCAATCCAATTTCAGTGCAGTTCGAAGGTGGATTTTACTGTGTGAACTGGCAAAATCCACTTGCAAATGATTGTTAAGGTGCAGTGAAAGTGGATTGAAAGTGCATTATTTGGGCTGTGTAAATAGCACCTTTGACTCTACACTTTCAAGATCATACCAAACCAGGTTTGGGGAAGATTGCAGCAAAGCAGCAGAAAACTCAAAGTGACCAATTAGTGGATGATGTCATGTAGATGCTCTCTCTCTCTCCCCACCCCCCTGGCGCTCTTGTTTCGATAAGAAACTGGAATGAAGCCTGTGTGCAGTAGCAGCCCTGATCTGGACAGAAAGCGCAGGCCATGGTCTGTCTTTTTAATGTTGCAGGGTTGTTGGGGTTTTTTTTGCTAATAAGTAACCAGTGGTCTGTAGATAAATATTTTGGAGAGTTGGAAGTGTCATATGTAAACATCCTGTGTGGGAGAGAAAATTTCAAACAAACCTTCCCAAACATGCTTTTCTTTCTGCACAGGATGAAGTACAAAACTTGATTCCTCAAAGAAATGAAATGCAGCAGAAGTTATACTGTGCCATAAAAGAATTCATTGTGGAAGTGGATGAGTTGCCCATTTCTGAGCGTCTCGAAACTTTACAGGTTGGGAACAGAAACGCACACACCTGTTACTAAGTACATCATTTTGGTTGTATAAGTCGCTCATAGGTTTAAACACATAATCTCAAAGGACATGTGCTGATCTGTCACTGCTTGCAGGCAGTGTTGATGTCTCATTCCGCCATATTTGATGGGTGCATCTGGTGGTTCTCTGGAAAGTGGCAGGAGAATGTGGTGCATTCTGGTGCCCCTCCTTTTCCTTTCAAGAAGGTTATATAAATGCACAGGATAACATTTCTTGTACATGAAAATGTTATACTGTGTTACGATCCTCATAATCACTGTGAGCCCTTGGCAGGGACAGGACATTTAAATAAATATTTATGATGTATGTAGACAATTCCACAGTGGGTGTCTATAGTATTAGAGAAATATGATGGTATTTATTATTGAAAAACCTCTGGGCTGCCGTAAAACTGCAGCAATTTGAACTGTCCAGAAGCTGTTAATCTGGCATAGGTATTCAAAACAATACTAGATGTCATAATCAATATGTCTAATTCTCAATATGGCCAAATCTGGGGATATTTAAATCCAGAGACTGGAGCCATGAGCAGACAAGACAGATCGTTCTACAAACCTGAAAAAGCCCTAGATTGACAGAAAAATCTGAAATCGAAATATTTATTGGAGGATTACCCCCTCTCCCAAATAATAGAAGCAGCATCTGTAGCTTTAAGAAATGAGTATCCACAATGGCCATTGCTAGGCAAACAACAGTATTGCCGGGCTTCAAGCCTTACTGACAGAAACTAAAAACTCGGGGAGGGGGCAGGACCCTTTCCAAGCCTGTTCTGGCCATTGAGGGAGGATTCATCAGGGCCAGGTCTTGCAGCAATCCCTGGGCTGCTTGCTGCTGTTCAACAGCAGCCACCCACAAAAGCCAGCGTGGTGTAGTGTGTAGAATTTCAGACTAGGATTGGAGAGACCCAGTTTCGAATTACCACTCAGCTGTGGAAGCTCCCTGGGTGACCTTGGGCCACTTATACATTCCCAACCTAATCTACAGCACAGTGTTGTTGTGAGGACGAAATGGAAGAGGAGAATAATAACAGCTGCTTTGGGTCCCCATTGCAGAGAAAGATGGGTTATAAATGAAGTAACATATCTGACTTTGGGGGCTAGATAAAAGGTAAGTTGGTGGGTGGGAAGAGAAGAAGGAAGCAGGGAAGGAAAGGTGAAGATGGGGGGTTGCCAGGAGGAGAGAAACAGGAATTAGTGTGAGGAATTGGATATGGGGGATGGGGGAGAAGTGCTCAGCAAATCTTTGTGGGTTCCCCAATATGCAACTGGGCCCAGCCAGTAGCTGGCACTTCACAACTAGGCCATAATTTACCCAGGTAGAGGGTTCCAGAGGGAAAGAAGGCAGGAAAGGTGAAGATGAGGCAGATAAAGGTAGGTTGGCTGGTGGGTGGGAAGGAGAAAAGCAGGAAAAGGGAAGAGGCTGTGGGGGCTTTCAGGAAAGGGATGAAATTGTGTGTGGGGGTTAAAAGCCCCATGCAAGTCCCTGCAGATCCCCCGCTTGTCTTTCCTAATGCCGTATAATTCAAGTGGGATAGCTGCATTAGTCTATTGTGGCAAAACAAACGTCCAGTGGCACCTTAAAGATTATTGTATCTGAAGAAGTGAGTTCTGTCTCAAGAAATCTCATACTGGAATAAATGCTGTTAGTCTTTAAGGTGCCGATATATATTTTTTCTAATGCCATATAGATGGTGTTGTGTTGGTTGGTGCCCACAAGGTGGCAGCCTTGAAGCAGTTTGACTTACATTTTGCTGTATCTTTCATACAGTATGAGAAGGTCATTTACTTGCCCCATATGAAACAGAGCAATGTTTATTTTCAGTTCCTCATGTTTTTTGGGTTACCTGTAAGCTTCCCACATTTTTTTTGGGGGGGGGGAAGCTGATGCCCATCATTACCTTTTGTCTGAAGGTTTTTAACCCAGCAACCGCTTCCTTGAGGTACCTTTGTGTATTTTGTCTCCTATAGGCATGAGCTGGATTTCCCTCTGTCTTCGCTTTAGCCCTCTTCAGATGTGTATCTGATGTCTTCTGGGACATGTGAATATAACATGTGCTGGAACCGTGCATAGATCCTCTTGATAAGCATGGTCACCATGCTTTCTGAACAGGAGCAACACATGTATTTTGAATGGGTTTGGTTCATGTTAACTGACAGCTGTAATTTGAAGGGTTCTGTTTTGTGCACACTGAAGCTGTATGTGGATGCAAAATATGCATGTTGCACCTGTTCAGATGACATGCTGAGCGTGCGTTTTGGCAGCATCATGGTTAGCATGTGCTCCCTATACTTTATATCTGATGAGCTCCTGGTACAAGCAGTCATAACTTTTGGAAAGGGCTTTTGTAACAGACAAGCAACACTGATGTAGTTGTTAATGGTGGGCTGCTCCAAGTGGTCTGTTAGTTCTGGTTTTTTTTTTAAAAGCACATTTAAAGTGTTAATTTTCTACCTTATTTATCTTAAGCACAATTGATTTATAAAGGTTTTAAACAGTCATGGGAATGGGTGGCTAGGGTCAGTCTCCTGCTAGTCAGTGCTGCAAACATCCAGTTTCATTTGCAGATCAGAAAAGGTGGTGGTTTTTCCTCCGAGCTTGACTGTGCAGAGGAAGAGCTATGTCTTGACCAGACATCTCCTTGCTGGTCAGTTTCTGGGGACCTGTGTAACACAGCTAAAGTAAAAATGGGAATGGCTCTACTGTTTTCCAAGAGCAGATGGAATGATAAAGCTGTTACAACTAAGTGTGCATCGGCAAACATACAAAGCTGTTATATACTGAGCGGAACCATTGGTCTGTCAAGCTCACTACATGTGGATTGGTAATGGTTCTTCATGGTCTTGGGAAGAGTTCTTTCCCAGCCCTGTTACCTGGAATCTGGCCTGAAGTGCGGACCGGCGACAGGCAGCCCTTGCGTGCTGCCGTTATCCTTGACTCATAGACCATGCAGCTAGGGGAATAGGAAGTGGCACACCTCCCTCAAGCGTTACAAGAGGGGGTTTGATTCTTTTGCGTCCCACTAGTCGCCCACACTGCGAATAAGTTCGGAACGGGCTTGGCCTGCGTTTGTCACAGATTCCCTTTGCTCAGTGTAAATAAATAATTAAATAAACGTGGCCTATTTTATTTCCCAAGTGAGGTGTCAGCTTTCCTTATTCTACATCTGTGGGCAATGCTGCGGGGTCACCGTAAGACAGCTGTGGCTTGACGGCACATTCCACCGACGGCACTTTCCACCACCACCAAAGTTGCAACTGTCTCTTCATAGTTGGGGGCTACCTTGAACTAGGGCTTCCTGGGGGATTTGTTTTTTTGCAAGCGCTCTTGTTTTGACTTTGAGGGAAAGAAAAGCTGCAGCTGTGACACATGTACCCTTGTCGTCTTGAGTTGGGAAAGTTAATATTTTTATCCTGCTCTTCCTCCAAGGAACTCAAGGTGGTGACCATAGTTTCCCCCTTCTCCATTTGATCCTTGCAGCAACCCTGTGAGGTAGATTGGGCTGAGAGGAAGTGATTGTAGTAAGTTCACTCAGTGAGTGCCATGGTTGGAATGGAATTTGATCTTCAGTCTTCTGTCCTTGCCCAACATGCTAACATTTATGCCACAGTGGTTCAATATGAATTAGTATCGGATAGAAGCAAGCATCAGTCTCAAGAGGAAGAAAACAGTGTTTATTTGTACCCAGAGTTTGCCTTAACACATTTATCAGAACTTGTTTTTAACTCAGACTATAGATGACAGGTTCAAGGAGACCCTGGATATAACTGAAGCCACTGCTGCATTGTGTAACTTGCTACTTGATCCTCAAAAGGAATTGGGGGTTCAGCTAAGAAAGTGCTTCCCTGAGCAGAGGCTTTTTGGTTCACGTAATCATGACCTTTCTTGGTTCCACCACATTTTCCTCTGGTGATATTTTCTTGTTCTCCAGAAATTGCAGGGGTATTTGGAGGCTTCATATGGTAAAGCTCATGATGCAGAGAGTTCTGAGAGATTGTTTGAGGAGTTCTTTGAATGGAAGTGCGTTAAGATGGAGGAATTAAACCGTGTCAGAAGTGCCACAGATGCTTCTCTGCAAGATTTTGTAACTTGCTTCAACAGGATAATTAAGGTAAGGGAAATTTGAAGTTGCCTAAATGCATACTAAGGTGAGTGTTCAAACTGTTGATTGGGAATAGGTTTTCTGGTCTGAATAAAGAATTGTTGGACAAGGATTATATTTTTAAATAGTGATACATGTGGAAACACTAAGTTTTCATCATGGTGAACCAGGACACTGTTCTGTCGGAAGGGTGGCTTAATAATTTTCTTGGTTTTGACTCTAATTACTAACAGAATTTTATTTTAAATATGTAGACGAGCCATCCTCATCCTTGGACTAAACTCTGGTTAACAATATGAGTGTGCAGTCTTATTTATATCTCTGAAAATCTGAGCACAATTCACCTTTGTCCCATTAGTTTGCAGGGCAAGTTGCTTAGATGTTGGGTACCCAAGGTTGGGTGGAAAAGATAAAATAATAATAGTGAAATATATTTTAAGTCGCTATATAAGGATTTAAAAACATTAAAAATGATAAAACATGGCACAATGGCATCTTATAAGGTTGATAGACCTATACCACACGCCAGACACTTTTCGGCCAGCAGGCCTTCATCAGTGGTCAAATTAAACCCATATAGTGCATACACAAGTATTTACAAATATCTCAACATATGCAGACAACCCATATACCAGCCCAGTGCTTTTCCAGGTTGATACTTCCATACAGATTCTGTATGGGAGACCAATACAGCCCAGTATAAGAACAACTTGCAAGCTTTACAATTTGAAATTTATTTAACACCCTACACGCAAGCCTGGGCTGGTATATGGGTTGTCTGAATATATTGAGATATTTGTAAATACTTGTGTATGCATTATATGGGTTTAATTTGACCACTGATGGAGGCCTGCTGGCCGAAACGCGTCTGGCATGTGGTATAGGTCTATCAACCTTATAAGATGACATTGTGCCATGTTTTATCATTTTTAATGTTTTAATTCTTATACAGTGCCTTCAAATTAAAGACATTTCTCTGTTGTTTATCTTTTCCACCCAACCTTGGGTACCCAGCTTTTGGTTTTTTAAGATTGGGTTCTTCTCCCTTTTTTTCCTGTTTCAGGATAATTAGATTCAAGATGTCTCCCCGCCTCCATAAAAAACACTACTGAAGCAATTACTCCAGTACTTAACACACCATCCAGTTTCCAGAGCAGAGCTTGCACAGAGCAGAACGCTTTGCTACTGCTGTTCCCTCCCAGGTCCAGTTGCATAGCAAACAAAATATACTTCCTGGGCATCTTAGATTCTTGTAACTATTATGATTGGATTGTGGCTGAACACAGTTGCAGCCTGTTGCTTTGTGGTCCCCTGAGGAGGAACTTAATCACCTTGCTGATTGGTGACCAAGGATAGGGCCTAAGCTCTTGACCACTTACGGGAGATCTTGGGATGATGGTAAGAGGTGGGTGGGAGGCATTGCACAGGGCTGGCTATGGGGAAGCCTGCTATCCATCACTGGTGCTTCAGAAGCTCTGGTAATTTCTGGGGTCTCTTGGCCTCGATTGGCCATGAAAGCCGCTTTGTGATCTGTGTTCAGGCACACCTGTTGGTTCTGTGCATGCACAGAGTATCCTTTGAAACCTTCAGAGCTTAAAAGGGACCTTATTGGCACTGTCTCTGCCCACCTTGAGGCAAGGAGTGCCCCAGTGCATGCCTAGTTGTCAGTTTGGCGTATTTCCACTTGGTTCTTTTTTCAGTTGCCGCAGCAGCATGTTTATGAATGGCTGTACACGTGCTTTGCGTTTTGCCTGCAAAATACAAATGGTACTTGTGTCAAAAGATTTGTCTCAAGCAGCTTGGATTGTGCTTTTCAGGCTGCCTGCCCGGCCTTCTAAATGTGGATCATTGTTGGGAAGCTATTTGGGAAGCTTTCTAGGAACTGACAAGATGTGAGAACATACTATTCTTGTGATGTAGCTAATACATGGGGACAGCTGATCAGAACACTCTTTCATCACCCTGAACTAAATGTTGTCAAGGGAAGTTCACATTACAGTATTTGCTCTGTAGGTTATGACTGGCAGAATATCTCAGATGTCCATGTGCTTTCTCTTGTACTTGAGAGCCAAGTAATCATTAAGTATGTATTCCTGTGCAGTCGGAACATGCCTTATATTTGAAATAAGAGGCAAATAAAAGTGTCATCCATTAGGGTCTAAAGTCACTGTTATTTTTGAGGGAGTTTTCATAGAATAACTTGGGACACTGAGCACTGTGACTGTACACAATCAAAAATATTAGATAAAGTCTACTTCAACATAGATTTGGTAAGGGTTGCTCGGCAATGCCTGGCAACAGGCGGAAGGGTTGTGGGAAGGGGGCTCAGCATCATAGGATAAATTTTTGTGTACTTACCAGAGGTTTTTACAGTGATAAAGGGTAGCTTTAGGAATCACCAGAAACTGTATGGTAAACCATAGCTTCCAGTCATTCCTAGAGCTACTCTTTGTCCCTTCCAGTAAGTACACAAGGCTGTATTTTTTTACTTTTCTCCCACTGCCACTAAGAGCAACAGTGGGCAATGGCACCTGGGGCTAAAGATCCCCTTCCCCCACTGGGGGCTTAGGAACCCTGTTTACACTGCATATATACACTTGGTTAAAATGCCTCCCCCCCCCACGCCCCAAAGCCCCAATGCGGGATGAGAATTGGATTGTTCTGGATTTGCCCAGACAGTCGTAGTTTTTTCACAGAGCTGCATCTGGAATCTGTGACAAGTCTTGAAAGGAGTTTTTAAAATGATACTGCTCTGTAGACATACTTCGGTGGTGGCTATCCATGTCATAGCAATCCTACGCGAGTATAGGTTAATACAGATTGTAGGAAGAGATATGAGGATTATTGCAAGAAATTACTGACTTGTAAAGCAGCCACGATCTTCCATGGAAAGTAATTCATTGTTAACATTGTTAAGAGAACTGCTTTAGAATGAAGGCTACATGAGGCTTGTTGCTTCAAGGAAAGTGTATTGTTTATTATTAAAGACATCCATATTGTGATAGGAAAGGCAAGATATGTTAAATAGCTGTCTACAGATGGAGCTACACTGTCTTTTTATACTTGTTTTAATTTTTTTAACCAAATTATTTTTATATTATTGTAACCCACTTTGGGTCCTGAAGAGAGTTTCACAGAGCACATGTTGCCCTCTTGAAGGTTAGAGAGAGAGCAGAAAAAAGAGAAAGGCCAGAATGAAGGAAGTACCTAAGAATAACAGTGTAGGTAACAAAGAGATAGCTGCTGAACAGACAGGGAAATGCAGATTTGACCTGAACACTTTGACCAGTTAAGCAGGGCTGTTTTCCTCACGGTGACCCTGCCAACTGCTTTGGGGCTTCCTTTTGATTATGCATGCCTTTCCCGACCATCAAAGGTAGCCTCGCTGTTTCTGCGCAATTTGCCCATGTCTTCCAGATGTTGTTTTAGCCAGAATCCGGAAAACGCACAGAAATGCACAGGGAGAGCGAGCCAACCTCTGACGGTTGGGAAAGGCATCCATAATCAAAAGGAAGCCCCAAAGCAGTCGGCGGGAGTGACTGTGGGGAAGCAGCCCTGCATAAATGGCCTTTGCTCACTCTACTGCCCCTTTTCAGTACTGATATCAGGTGCAATGCAATGCTGCACTGTTTTTCACTTCCAACACATGTATTTATAGCATCAAGCAATAATTGTATTTATATAGGAATGCTATGGATTTCACCACAGAAGTTCATCTCTACAACCCTGTAATGTAAAAAAATCTATTTCATGTCTTTAATTCTGACGGATATTTATATGACGGGAAATAGGGATTTTGTGTGTGGAGGGGTTTATAGAGAAATTTGAGCATGTGCTGCACTTCATTGCTTTAAGCATGCTTTTCCCAGTCCAGCTCACTTCTGATATTGGAGCTAGGCTGGGAGGAAAGTGCTTCAAATGATGGACACACTGTGAGGCTAAAGTGAATAAGGGGCAGGGTTTATCGGACTTATTGAGCATGTCCTCTGTTTTTAATTTAACACATAATGATAATCCCCCCCCATTTTAAGTATGAAAGGCTGGATGCATGAATGAAAACGTGGCTTTCCATCACCCCACAAAGCCACAGCCTTCAATTTGCAGGATCTGAGCAAGGCTGTCAAAGATAGGACATTTTGGAGGACTTTCATTCATAGGGTCGCCATGAGTCGGAAGCGACTTGACGGCACTTAACACCCCCCCCCCCGTTACATCTACTTTGACCCTGAGAATACCTGCAGGGTATTTGTTTCGTTTAGCTCTTCATGTTCTTGTAACAAGAGAGCCCCTTGCATAGATTACAAATATTATGTTGGAGACTGTCAGTGCTTGGAAGCTGTTGAACACACAAAAGATCTGCATTGGTTGAAGCAGGTTAGAGGCATGGAGCTTTAAAAAACATTCAAGCAGTATGATTCATTCCCCATCTGGATGTTACTCTGAATGTCCTTAATAATATTTTAATGTGTGATGGTTTTCTGCTTCCTGTGTGTCTTATGGAGATGTACAAGTCTTCAGTTATCACTAAGCACTTAAAGGGAGCCATGCTGCTTTGTGTGTTGTGATAGAAAAGCAAGGTATACATTTTCTAAAATGGAAAGAAAAGCAAACTATACACTTTCTAAAATGGAAAGAAATTAATCTTTAATTCAGGATGTAAAGTTTTTTTCTCATAAGCAGAGCTTTCTGTATTAAACATATGTACATCCAACCCCCAAATCAGACCTTCCATTATTTTAAAGCTGGAAGATTACAGATCCCTTTGTAATGCTTTGACCACTCAGTCATGTTAATAGGGAACAGTAGCCCTCTTAACAGGGATCTTCTAGTTTACTAATGCTGTGTAGGTAACTGTTCTTTTTTTTTCTCTTTGCCTTTAAAGTTCTTTGACATAACATCAGAAACATTATTGAAATCTAAAGATGTGGTTGTCAACATTGATGATGTTCTCAAGAACGTTGAGCTGGGTATTTCCCAAGAACTGGATGTTTCCTTGGTTGTAAGTGTTTTTTGTTTTGTTTTTTAGGTGTGGGAAGTGGTGGCAGTATCTTCAGAATCTATTTTCAAAAGTTTCACATTTTTTGCAGTAGAAAAAAATGGACGCTGAAAGTTGCATTGAAGTACAAGGAGACGTAGATTCCATGATTTACTGCAACACATATCCCTGCTGCCAGTCTTGTAGATCGTGACCCAAGGTTGTGGTTTACACTAGTCTCAGAAATACAAGGCTTCCTTTTAAGTCTGTGCAGTCTTAGACCCTCCTCAGAACCTGGATTCAGCCCTCTAGCTGCTAACCTCTACAAGTGTAGGAGAAGGCAGCATGTGGCTCAATATTATAAAAAACTAAAGTAAGCCCAAATGGGGTAATATATGAAAACTTCAAAATAAGTAATTATAAACCTAAGCAATATTAATATTACACCAACAGGAATGAATCAAACAATGCGCAGGAGCTTGAATGAAAGGTACTGTTAAATCATATAAGCTGTGTTAAGGCACACAGAAACTACAAGCTACAACAGGCAAACAAGGATACTAAGATACAAGGTTAACTGTGTTGAAATGCACACAGAAACTTCAAGCTGTGAACAGGCAAACAAGGATACAAGATAAACAATGAAAACAAGGTTACAAAGTATAAGCCTCAAATGATAATGAGAAATGAATACAGTAATAAAAACTTAGAAACAAGCCTCACTGGGCTGTTAAAGTTGTACAAGGCCTCACAGGGCTGTTGTTGCAAATAAATAGATGCGATAGTTCAAAAATATGTATAGTCCATAATTCAACACTAAACGACCTAAGCCGGTGGGTGATAAGGTGGGTGCAAGGCAAGGACGCGTTTCGAAAATCTTCTTCAGCTTGCCGACCACGTAATGAATTAGAGGAACCACCATTCATTCATTGAAGTTGCAATGATTATCCACTGCTTTGTAAATTATTTATCTCTTCCAAGAGGGAGACTCATATTGAGAACGTTCCCTATGAGAGAAGAATATGTCTGTGAAATGATCAGTTGTTGCCAAAAGGCAGTGGATAATCATTGCAACTTCAATGAATGAATTATTGTATTACTGTATTCATTTCTCATTATCATTTGAGGCTTATACTTTGTAACCTTGTTTTCATTGTTTATATTGTATCCTAGTATCCTTGTTTGCCTGTTCACAGCTTGAAGTTTCTGTGTGCATTTCAACACAGTTAACCTTGTGTCTTAGTATCCTTGTTTGCCTGTTGTAGCTTGTAGTTTCTGTGTGCCTTAACACAGCTTATATGATTTAACAGTACCTTTCATTCAAGCTCCTGCGCATTGTTTGATTCATTTCCTGTTGGTGTAATATTAATATTGCTTAGGTTTATAATTACTTATTTTGAAGTTTTCATATATTACCCCATTTGGGCTTACTTTAGTTTTTTATAAAGAGCCACGTGCTGCCTTCTCCTACAGTTTCAACTATTTCCAGCATAGGTTTCCCTTTAACCTCTGCAAGTGGGCTGAATCCAGGTTCTGAGGAGGGTCTCAGATTGCGCAGACTTAAATAGAAGATCCTGTTGGCTTTTGTGTGGTCCAGAGAACTCGTATTGGTATGGTGCATATGTGCCTTGTATTCTGTTTCATTTCTGAGATTTTATTCCATGGTTGTTACTGTTCCGTATTTCTTTGATAATTGCTTTTAGTAGCCTGATGTCCTTAAGAATTGGTTACTGTTGCTGTATATTTTATTGAAGCTTTTCCTGTGTGTGTATCTTTTCTCCTTTGCAGTATTTAGTATCACTCTGCTGTTTAGTAAACTTTATATGTCAAGGATGCACTGAGTTCCAAAATGGGTGCAGGGACAGGTTTGGATTTGATTCCTACATAAAGGGGGAGGGAAAGAGTCTCGTTCAAAACTATGCTGGAATTTTTTTTAAGACTCCTAGTTCCCCCACAGTGGGAGGGGTAAGAGCTGCACATGTGTGCTAGTCTCATGCTCCTTCCAGATGCTGGCAGGAAAAAGTGGCAAGCAGAAGTCAGCTGGGGCTGGCAGTTAACTGAAGGGAATTAAGTAGCTTCCTTTCCACCTGGGACTTGAAGCCCTGGGAGCAGAGATTGCTTTCATTAACAACATGTACCCCCCAAACCCAATTTATCTCTCAAAAGTGTTTTTAAAAGTGTGAGGGAGATCGTCCCTTTGTAATACAAAAGTTTGTTGCGTGAGCATGGGGAGCTAACATCTGAGAGAGCAGCCCCTCTGGGCAGGTGTTCTTTGGCCTAATTTATCACATGACCTTGGCCTAATTTATAACAAAACCTAATTTCTCGCAAGTCCACAATGGCTTTAGACTTGAGGGATGAACACATCTTGCTGAAACTTCTTATCTACGAGTTAACAAGAATCACCTGAATGCAGCTGTAGATGTATTATCTGTCTCTCTCTGTGAAATTCCATTTAGGAGCTAGATGAAGCAGATAAGAAAATAATCTTGGCTGTGTACAATAAGGTAATGCAGAAGATCCACCAAGAGCAACATCTCCTGACTTCTGTGTATCACAAATATCTGGATAGTGTTGAGGTCAGTTTGTTATATGCTCAGCATTAAAGCAATCTATTTTCCCCACAGTAAGTTTCAACCATTTAAATACTTGCATTTAATTCCTGTTGTCTGTTGAAGGCTTTTGAACAGCACGCATGTGGGGGAAAACCCTGGGTTCTAGTAATTAGTAATACAGTTTGCAAACAGAACCCTATAAGCTTGATGTTGTGTTAGGGCATTGTGAAAACTCTTCTTTTTGGAAGATTTTAATGCAGTTTGTCTCCCTTTATATGACTAATAATTGGTCTCCAAATAAAGGCTCAGTTAGACACTGGGAGAGCTATGAATGGATCTTTCCATTGTATGCTAAAGGTAAATTTTGGCAGGGGGCTTAATTTGAATTGGGGCCATGGTAGAAAACGGGTGGCCTGGTTGGTTTTCTTTCTCCTTCTCAGGACTCATATCTGAAGGCCCTGGGCAGTTGCAACTTACCTTTTTTAATTTGACCCTTTAAAAGATCACTTTGCATACAATATGCAGATGGCATACTATCTCACACTTTCAGCAGATCCCATGGAGGTTGTGGAAACTGAACAGGTGCCTGGAGGCAGTTTTGGGATGGATGACAGCTAATAAACTGATAATTAATCCTGACAAAATGGAGATGCTACTGGTGGGGGGTGATCCAGGAAATGTGATATCACCTGTTCTGGATGGGGTTACATCCCCCCTCAAGGAGCAGGTTCATAGTTTGAGTATGCTGCTGGACCTGGGCGTCCTGTTGGATAAACAGTTGGCAGCTGTGGCCAGGAGTGCCTTTTGCTAGCTTTGGCTGGTGAGCCAGCTGCAGCCCTTTCTGGACTGGAAAGATCTTGCCACTGTGGTGAATGCCCTGGTAACAACTATATTAGGTTACTGTAATGAGCTGTATGTGGGACTGCCCTTGAAGACTGTTCAGAAGCTGCAGTTGGTACAGAATGTTGCAGCCAGAGTGTTGACTGGAGTGGGTTGTAGGGGCCATATTACTCCAGTCTTGTTCCATTTACACTGACTTCTGATTTGCTTCTGGGCTTAGGTCAACGTATGGTATTGATCTTTATAGCTCTATATGGCTTGGGGCCTGCATACCTTAAGGACCACCTTCTCTCATATGAACATACCCATCAGCTCCTGTCATCATTGGGCCACCGCTTCAGGTGCCTGCACCATCAGAGACTAGACAGGTGGCAACCTGAGAAAGGGCGTTCTTGGTTGTGGTGCCAAAACTTTGTAACTCCCTCCCCAGGGAGATTTGTCTGTCTCCCGCTATCATTGTCTTCCGCCAGCACGTGAAGACTTTCTTGTTTCATTTGGCATACCCCCAATAACTCTTGTTGATCCTCCTTCCTGGTTTTGGTGGTGTGCTTTTACATTTATTTTTATTGAAATATTTTATATATTATTTTAAATGCTGTTACAATGTTCAAATGTTTTAATGTTTGCCAATTTGGGAACCCTAAAAACATTTTCAGCTCAATTTGTTCTGGAGTATATGTGCAAATCTATATTTTTTAGTAATTTCTATTACTTCAGTTCAAAAAGGAGATTGTGGCGTGGCTGGATAAAAGTCCCAACATTGATGATTTGCTACTGGTTAAGAAGAGACTGAAAAACCTAAAGGCCAAGCTAAGGTGGAAGCTGGTTGAAAAGAGCAACTTGGAAGAAGTATGGAAATTGTCTCTTTTTGCGTGTTAAGACTTTGCTCCCTGTAAGCTACTTCTCTCTTAGCCCCGCATGGCTGTTTCTCTCCCTATATAACCCCCCGGAGAGCCTTATGATCGGCTAATAACAACCTGTTGCAGATCCTGGCCCTAAGAATATCTGGCTGTCCTCGGCCAGGGCCTTTCCAGCCTGGTGGAACTCTCTGTCCAATGAAACCCGTGCCCTGCAGAGTTCCACAGAGCCTGCAAGACGGAGATGTTCCGCCAGGCTTATGGTTGAGAGCAGTGATGGTACCATCTAGAATCTAGCCTCCCCTCCCCCTCCTTTCCCCACTTTTCCTTTCAAATCCTTTTTTTCCTGTATTGATGTCCCCTAATTCCCTTCCTTTTCCCTTATGTATGTTCCTGCTTTGGTATTCGGTCCATTTTCTCCCCCCTCCTTTGAGGCTGGGCAATCAGCTAAATAGAGGTTGCCGTAATACCAGCTCTCCCTGTGGGGGATTTAGATTGATGCCATTGGTGGAAAATGAAATGTAAGTTAGTGTGTTAAAATGTTTTAATTGTGTACAATTGGATGAATTTTAATGTATATGAAATGTGTATTGGCATGATGCTGCCTGGTGCTGCCGGGGAGGGTAGGCTATAAATTGGGTGGGGAACCTTTTTTCCGCCAGGGGCCATTTGGATATTTATAACATCATTCGCGGGCCATACAAAATTATCAGCTTAAAAATTAGCCGACCAAGCCCCAAGCAGGCAGCTGCCCCAGATGACCCCCCCCCCCCGGCACGGCAGGTAGGCAGGCATCCAACCAGTGGTGCACTTGCCCACCTGGTGGTACAGGATGGTCTGTTGCACCAGCTGGGCGTAGCTGTCCAGCCGCACGCCGGAGTTGCTCCTGCTCCGCACGGTCAGGGCTGGATTCTACAGCCGGCTCCTGCTACCTCCGTCTGCAGGAAATGAAGACACACTGGCTAAGAACGTCGTCATCGTCCCCCCGCACATTCGGCCATGCCCCCTTTAACCCCTCCATTGTCACCACTTCCACCCCCAGCCCTCTTGTAGTACAGAGGGCATACGTTTCTCCATGGCCTGGGTGGGAAAGTGTTAACACAGTTTCTTGGGCGGTCCTAGCAACTCCATAGCTAATGACTCTTTTGCAAGGGGGGAAAAGGCTCCTTTTCTCGGCAAAAAATCTGCCTTGAATAGAGGCTATTCCTGACCTTGGGAGGGGGGGGATCGCCAGCCTTAGATCCTTCTGACCTAGACATCTGCCAGGACCCACAAAAGGCCAGACCAAATGATTTCGCGGGCCTTAAACGGCCCCTGGGCCTGACGTTCCCCACCCCTGCTATAAATAAAAGATGATGATTGTACACTTGAAAAGGTGTTGAGGGACAGAGTTTAATTACAGAGTTTATTTTAGAAGCTTTTAAAAAGTGTTTCTGTTTTATGGACACGTTTTATGCTGTTTATGTCCAATGGGTGGTTGTTGGCTTATTTTTATATTGTTGCATTGTTTTAATCATAAGCCGCCTCGAGCAGGACTCTAAAGAGGCAGCACAGAAATATTTTAAATAAAAAGGTGGCATTTTCAGTTTATAGCAGGGCTATGTTGCTGCCTTTTACAGTGCAATAATGTACTCTGCTAAAGTGGTAATTTTATATTTTGCTTTCAGTCTGATGATTTCAGTGAGTCTGAAATGGCAAAAATAAAAGAAGAAATTGCTGGGCTACGTAGTAGTGTCTTTCAGGATATATACCAAGAACAAGAGGAATATGTAAGTATTCAGTTATGTGAACACCTTTTTAATTGACGCTATTTTGCTGATTGAATTTTTACATAGTGTAATGTGCTGCATGCATAATTCTGAGTAAACTCCAAAGAGTGTAAATATATAAAGAGTTAGTCTTCTCAGGGAAATTTATAATTTGCAGAACTATCCTGAGTACAGAGAAATAGTTATAAATTCTATCCGGTATTGAGTTTTTTGGAGAATGAACTGGGTATATCTAAAACCAAAGGAAAAAAAATTATCACATGTAATCTCTTGAATGCATTGGCTTAAAAGAAACTCAGTTTTTCATGGAACATCTGAGTTAGGATAAAACAACATTTTTAACTTAGTATTTCTAACTTAGTATTTCTAACTTGGTGCTAGTATAAGAACAAGGACGCAAATGAAACCTCCTTGTAGGTAAGTGGAGAAGGCGTGGCTTCCTTATTTAGAAGGGTATTTTGTGGTGTTGAATGGGATAAGTCCACTTTTACAGTGTGATGGAGAGACTAAACTTTCACTGATCAATCCTATGTCCCTTTGCCATATGTGATCATAAAATTCTCACCATGCGATTATAAAGAACAAATGTTGCTTAACACTGTTTTCAGCATATTGCTCTTTCTGTTCATCTGGGGCAGATACTGTAGAATTTGTCTCTAATTTAGGAGAAGCTTAATCACCTGGTGCACAGGTGTTTCCCTGAGCTGCCGCTCCTTCATCCAGAAGCAGGAATTCTAAAGTATATGGTAAGTTGCTTTGGTTCCCAGGGAGAAAGAATCAAGGCAGCTTGTGGCTGTTTCAGGTCATTTTGTGAGTATAAAGTAACATCTTCATATTGTAAACCTCCCCTGCCCAGTGTTGGGGGCAGGAGGGGAGGGGCTGAAGTTGCCTTTGCTCTGCTGCTCCATCCTGGCCAGATTGCCAGGTGGCAGACTTGCTTGCTGTTGCATCAGATATGTGCTCTTGTGTCATAAACCTCTGTTAAAAGCTAGCGTGGTGTAGTGGTGAAGAGCAGTGGACTCCAATCTGGAGAACTGGGTTTGATTCCCCACTCCTAACTGGATTTGTTACCCCACTCCTACACATGAAGCTAGCTGGGTGACCTTGGGCTAGGCACACTCTCTTAGAGCTCTCTCAGCCTCACCTACCTCACAGGGTGTCTGTTGTGGGGAGGGGAAGCCGGTTTGATTCTTCCTTACCGTAAGTGGTAGAGAAAGTCGGCATATAAAAACCAACTCTTCTTCTTTTCCCAAGATGTATTATGTAATAACTTTTGTAATTCCTAAAACGTGAACAGTAGTTCTGTTGCTGATCATCTGTTTCACTCTTGGTTTTGCTGTAAAAGAAGAGCATCAGGAAACAAAAATGGATGCAGTAGATAACAATTTTGCAATGAACTGGCAAGTTGTTGTTTAGCCAGTAAAAAGCTTTTAGGGTTGACTAGGGCTGGGATGCAGCATTTTCTGGAAGAAGGGTGCCAGTATGGATAGTGGAAGTCCATATCATACTGAGAGCTTTATGTTTTGGTGATTCTTTGGCTTGCTGTCCTTTTAGCTAACAAAATATAGGTAAAATCAGCAAGCTTTAAAGTTAAATGACAGATTGACAAAGGAGAAATATTTTGCCTTAAAACAGGCATTGCTCTTTTTGGCATAAAAGGTCAATAATTAAGGATGACGTGATTTAATTCTGCGGTGTAATATTTACTTATGTGCAGTGTCAACATTTATGTAATACAACTGTGTATAATCTATTTTGTGTTCTCTAGAACTCAGGAGGCCTTCTCACAGTCAATTTGGAGCGTGATCTTTTGGATGCTGAACCAATGAAGGAACTAAGCACAAAACACCCTTTAGTTTGCTCAGAGTTTCAAGGGCAGAAAGTCCTCCTAAAGGTATAATTCCTAATTTTTTGAAATAGTTGTTAAAAGGCAAGCCACTCTCTGAATTCATTCATTTATTTAAAATATTTCCTTTCCACCTTTTGTCAGGCTTGCTCGTTGCTGAGACGGCCTAACTATGCGTGTTTTGGTTTCGCCAGGTGCAGCCCAAGGTCGAGTCTGTGAACTGTCGAATTCCTCTCGCTAACTCTGTGGGAACTGCTCTCGTGGGGGGGGGGGCGTTGCCATGGCTGCCACCACTATCTGATATGACCAATGCTCTTCCATATAGGCCTTAGGCCGTGCCTTTAGTTCTCATTTGTGCCAACTTACTTTTCTGCTGCTTTAAACCTGTAGACTTTTCCTAACAAATCAACTCTATTTTGGACTCCTTGTCTGTGGATGTTGTTTCAAGGATTGTCACGGGACAAGTGCTTACAGCTTTCCACAGTGCCCAAGGTGGCTTACAAAATATAAACATACACAAATATAAACATTATAATATTATTATTATACGTGAGTCGGTGCTCCCTTTGCCAGCTCTGACTCTTGAAAGCATATACCCCCAAAATCTTGTTGGTCTCTAAGGTGCTACTAGATTTGAATCTAGCTGTTCTTCTGCAGGCCAACGCAGAAAACCTCGGAAGTAAATCTGTCAATGTTAGCTTCTCCCTTCTTAGGGATACTAAACATTTTAATAGTGACGATAGGTCACAATAAATCCAAGAAGGTTATTGTAACACACTCACCTCCAAACTGCTACGTGAACAGCAGGGCAACTGGGCCATGAATATGGATGCAAGTTACCATGCAAGAACATGGTAACAGGTTATTCGGCACAATGTTCCTAAGACATCTGTTTTTAATCTTTGTGGAGGTGGGGGAGGGGGTGTAATTAAGCATTCTAATTCATATCCAAATTATCTCTTTTCTCAGGGTTATGTTATGGATATGAATACAGAAACAGGAGTGATAAAAAGAGCAGCGGAGTATCACAAAGCCTGGAGAGAATTAAAGGAGGAATCTGGTTTAATGCAGCTAATGTTCCTGTTTTTATGCAAGGCAAGTTATGAACTTGTTGCACATACATTTATTATGTTACAATATATTAATGTTTATATATGTATTACATCAATTATAGGCACTGTTAAAGGCTAATAGATGTATCGTGGCATGAACTTTCATGGTCGGGGCACCCTCTGATGACATAGGTTCCGGTCTGTGAAAATTTGTACCATGACAAAGTTGCTAGTGTTTAAGGTACCACAAGATGCCTGTGTTTGCTGCAGCCAACTACTGTGGCTAGCTCTCTAAGTTGATTGTAGAAACTCTGCAGTATTTTAACCTCTGATCAACTTTCTCTCTTTCCCCTCCTTCCATTTTTTTAATGTGAAGTGTGATCCATTGGCATATATGATGATCCCGTATTATGCTGGAGCAAATCTGGGCGCATTGCAGGCTAGCATTCCTTTAACTCCTGGTGTAAGTATTAGTCCTGAGTTGCAAAAGCCCTTGGTTAATGTGATGTTGGTAAATGCAAATAGTAAGGAGGTTTCATAAATGGATTAATCTCTTAATTTATAATCCACTGTTTAAAGACTTCCTATGGACATGTTTGTGAATGTTGCCAAAAGGATTAGAGTAATATTCTGGATTCTCTAGATCATGTTAACCCATCTGCTTTTTTTTGGTTAATCATTGTAATTAGGAGATTTTGAAAGTAATGAAAGGAGTAGCCAGAGGTCTGCATACATTACATACAGCAAACGTGGTGCATGGCTCGCTGCATGAAAGCAACGTATTTGCTGTAAACCGGGAGCAAGGAATTGTTGGAGACTTCGACTTCACCAAATCAGTGGTAAAGAAACCAAGTGTAGAGTGTAAATAAGCAGACTATTACTTCCATTTTGAGGAAGAAGCCATGGGTCAGTGGTAGAGCACCTGCTCTCCAAGTCACAAATCCAGTCCCTGGTGCCTCGTGTTAAGAGATATCAGGTAGTAGGCGCTGGAAAAGAATTTTTCTCTGTGTGAGACCTTTGAAATGCGCTGTAAGATATAATCTAAAATACTGAGCTAGGTGGCCCAGTGGTCTGACTGTATAAAGCAGCTCCATATGCTCATGGTCCAGTTTTTCTTGAATTGTTTTATTCATTTATCTACAAAATCTGTATCCCACCAGGGCCAACAAGGCAGCTAACAATTTAGTACATAACAAAATACATTAAAAACATTAATAATGGGAAAAAAAACCAAACACACACCATTAAAACAGTTAAAATACATACAAAACATAAAAACAGTAATTAACATGTTGGTTAGGAAGGAGGGATCATTCAGGGAATGCCAAACGAAACCAAAAAGTTCATCCGCTGGAAGAAGACGGCAACAGAAGGAGACAGACGAGTCTCCCTGGAGAGGGATTGCCAGAGCTTTGGTGCCATGACTGAGAAGGCCTTCTCCCAGGTTGCCACAGACCTGATCTCAGATGTTGAGAGCACCTGAATCAGGGCCTCTGAAGATGACCTTAGTGGTTGGATAGGTTCATGAGGGATTAGCCAGTCTTTCAGGCATTTTGGTCCCAAAGCATATAGGGATTTGATGGTCAAGAGCAGCACCTTGAACTGTGCCCAGAAATAAGTTGGGAGCCAGTGTAGATGGTCACTTTGACCCACTCCAGTCAATGTCCTTGCTTCAGCATTCTGTACCAATTAAAGTTTCCAAATACTTTTTAAGGGCAGCTCTACATAGAGCACATTGCAGTATTCTAACCTAAATATAACCAAGGCATGCACCACAGCGGCCAAATCTTTTCTGTCTAGGGAACATCGCAGCTGGTTAACCAGTCCATGCTGGTAAAAGACACTCTTGGCCACAGCTGCCACCTGCTTATCCAGCAGTAGGACTGGGTCCAAGAGCCACCCCCAAGCTACAGACCTGTTCCTTCAAGGGGAGTGCAGCCCCATCCAGAACATACTGGTGGTAGGCCAGCATGGTGTAGTGGTTAAGAGTGGTGGTTTGGAGCAGTGGAGTCTAATCTGGAGAGCCGGGTTTGATTCCCCGCTTCTCCACATGAGCGGCAGAGGTTAATCTGGTGATGAACTGGATTTGTTTCCCCATTCCTGCACACGAAGCCAGCTGGGTGACCTTGGGCTAGTCACGCTTTCTCAGCCTCACCTACCTCATAGGGTGTCTGTTGGGAGGGGAAGGTGATTTGATTCTTCCTTAAGTGGTAAAGAAAGTTGGCATATAAAACCCAACTCTTCTTCTTCAGTGGTGCTTCCGTCTTGTCAGGATTAAGCTTCAGTTTAGTAGTCCGCATTCACTCCAAAAATACCTCCTGGCACAAGCTCAGGGTTTCTGCAGGGATTCTTTTTTTTTTTTTTTTAACTATTGATGGTACAGCAGGGAAAATGGCAGCTGCAAGGGGCTGATGTAAGGAAAGTGGCACTGATCTGGGTGGAACCTTCGGAAATATGCACCTTTCCTACCAGACAGCATGCTATTGCACTTGGACTGTGTTCTTTCAGAAAAGCTTGTAATAAACCGAGTTTGAGAGGGAGTGCACAGAGGACAAAGAAAACCTGGAAATGTGGATGATTAGAGGTCACTGGTTTGAAACCAAAGGAAGTAGGCGGGAGGTAGTTGCGAATTTCCTGCATTGTGCAGGGGGTTGTTGCTTTCACACATACTGAATAGTGCACTTTCAATCCACTTTTAACGATCATTTGCAAGTGGATTTTGCCGTTTCACACAGTAAAATCCAGCTTCAAAGTGCATTGAAAGTGCATTATTCAGCATGTGTGAAAATGCCCTAAGTTTCCTATGTGTGCACGTTCCTTTTCTGGGATTAAAGTGTTACTGGCCTGTTAATGGTCAGAGAGAGTGAGTTAGTGAAAGATGTGTGTTCAGCCCCCATAATACCACCATGCATTAAACACCGGCTGCATCTGTGCCTTGATGAGGTAGCTTGACTTTCTGGTGTCCAGTCTGGGCTAGTAGAAGTCACCGTGATTAGGAGAGGTTCCAGAACACTCAAATTGCTGTATTCTGAGTTGTGGCTTTTATTTTAGGAGCAGCGTGCCTCAGAGAATCATGTGCTAGCAAATGGTTTGAGCTTAACTTCTCCTGAAATAAAAAATGGGCAGCCACCATCTCCAGCTTTAGATATGTATGCTTACGGCTGCTTACTTTACTGGGTATGTAATTTTCCTTTATTATAAATGTATTTCCGTTACCTACAAATTACTTTTGTAACTTGATTTGTGCATTAAGATAAAAATAAGTATTCAACGTTGCCGGAACTTCTCTCTTGTTGCCTTATTACATATTATTCAGATTGCCAGCCTGAAATCTGTTCAGGCGTCAAGAGAGTAAACTTGACCTATAATTATTGTGTGTGGATTTAATGCAAGTACAATATTTAGTTGGCTGTTATTACATCAAAGGGTTTGGTGTGAAAACCAAACTTTTAACTAGAAATGTCCGCCAGACATTTGCCTGGTGCCTACCTTGCTGGTCTTCTTATCAAAATTGAACTGTTCCATCTTCTTTAGTTGTTTTCATGGTCTGCTTCTAGCCTCATGACTGTTATATGAGTATCATTTTATGCTAGTATAAGTTGCTTTTATGTGGTCCCTGCTCCAATCAGATGAAATGCCACTGACTTTCTGAGTGTGGTTCTCCAACTAGTTCCCTATGCACCTAACTAACCTAGAGACTAGTCTGCAGTGCTCCAGCTTACCTATCAGAATAGTTGCATGAGGCCCTTGTTAGGATTGGGGCCGTGAGGGGAGGGCTTTATTGTCCCCTACTCAGTTTTTTTCTATCCCAGAGCCAAATGGTTGGCCCATTGGGGGAGACTTACAGGTTGCCTGGTTGTTCCCTCCAATGAGGCACGTACCAGCTCTGGAGGTGTGTTTGGAAAAAACAGCATTGGGTTGATCCGAATCAGGGCCTCCCATGGCTGCTGTTTACATCAAAGCCCAAGAACATGCTAGAGATCTGATTGCAGATCTTCCTTCATGTCTGGCTTGGCCCTCAGTCGCAACTGTGAGTACACGCACAGCAACAGTAAATGGGGAAAGGTGGCAAGCGCTTGGTTGTGATGATTTGGAAGTGCTGGAGAGATCCAGAGGGAGGTGTTTGAGTCCTGTTTGCAAGATGAGTGATTGAAAAATAAAGTTTCTATACCAGCCAGGTATGCCTCTGGGCATTTCCCCTTCCCCTGCCAGCACTTCCCAGGGGGGATGTGCTGGCACGCAATGTCACTTCCAGTGAAAAAAAATGGAAGTGGCAACATGACATTTGGGATGACACTATGGGATTTGCCAAAACTCTGTAGTTCAGCCATAGAGTTTCTAGTGAATCTAAGAGCATCGCCCCAACATTATGACACCACTTCCAGTTTACTGTCAGAAGTTACGTCGCGTGCCAGTGTGACACCAGCATGCTCGCCCTGACCTTCAAAATCCTCGGGTAGTAGCAGCACATAGTTTATGGTGCTTAAAATAGTTGGGTTTGTGGTTTCCTAAGAAAAGCATTTCATAGCGTATTTGGCGGCTCAAGCCCTGAGGAGTCGCGAGAAGGTGGTTAGTAAAAAATTGCTACTTACAAAGGAGTAAACAGATTAACTGTCTTCTGGCTATCTAAGACATGGTTGCAGATCTTCAGATAGTCAAGAGAAAGCGTGCTTTGCTTTGTGAAATGCCACAGAAATGTTAAGGGGGCACAGATGCACTCGACTGCCTTTTGAAGTAGAAAATGTTATTCGCATAAATGGGAATGTCTGAGTGAACAAACATCTAACAACTCTTATATAAATTGTGCCTCACAAACATATATGGATTTATTCATATAGAACTGAGGTTACTAATTTGGTATGATAACAACGATCACAAAGCAACATAGAATAATTACATTTAACTAATTTTTAGCTTTATTTAAATTGAGCACGTAGGCTAGACTTGCAACTGCAGCAAAGTTCAGCTTCTGATGTGAATGTTGTGTGAGCTAACTCTTAGCGGTTTTTTTTAACAATCGCAGTTGTTTGTTGGAAACCTGGAGTTAAAAAGAAACCTTGATGGAACTCCCCAGATTGATGGGATTGAACTGGTAAGTGAATTCTATTAGCTAAATGAAGTTTTTTTCGGATATTTGTACAGAAATTGGCTCATGGTTTTGTTTAATGTGTCTTGATGTTTAAACCTGTGTGGGTGGAAGAAGGCAGGTGCAACTACTGTGTTTCAGTGTATTTGGAGTTGTAAGTAATCTTCAGGTTGTGAAATGGTAGCTTAGGAAAGAATGACATACGTTTTCCTGCATTGTGCAGGGGGTTGGACTAGACGACCCTGGTGGTCCCTTCCAACTCTATGATTCTATGTTGCAGATGGTTATGTGACTGTTCAAAGGCATGGCTTTTATTTTTACATAATGCAGTCACTGAGGATGCAGTTTGAGGAGCCCCCCCCCCCCATTGGGCCAAACTAGATGAGACTGTGTCCTTGTGGATGCCATGAGGACGCCGCAGCCATTCTGAACTAATTTCAAAATGCCACAAGGTCCCGATCCTGAGTGGGCCCACAGCATGGTACTCTTGTTCCCCCATGGACCTTTTACTGCTGAAGCAGCGGGGGGGGGGGGGATCTGGCCATTTTAGCGCTTGATAAGGTGGGGGAGATGAGTGCATCTTGGCCTCTCTGCATGTCACAGAACTTGAGGAAGGGTTATGTATTAAAAAGCCAAGCCAAACTTGTTGAATATCAATGCTTTATCAGTAATATGTATTAGAGTAACTTTAGGATCCACGTGGTTAAATGCAGTAGGTAGACTGGGGATTATTTCTTCCTTGATTGCATGATGTAGTATGTTACATCTAGGTGTTCCTCTCTCTCTCTCTCTCTCTCTCTCTCTTTTTTTAAGGATGATAAAGTTAGAGCTCTGCTTCTGAATCTCCTTTGCTGTGACATTCGAATGACCTCTGAGCAGGTGCTGAATGATGACTGTTTCCTACTGCCTGACCTAAATCCAGTTCCACCAGAAGATGAACCAGCTGAATATGGAAATGGAGGAGAGAGAACAAAAAGTGAAATAGGATCTGATGACTTGCAGGGTAGTGAGTCAGAATCTTCTTCAGAGACTACAATACCAGATATTGACTAGTGTTAGAATGCCAAGTCAAATAAGGCTAGCCTAATTTCAAGTTTTAGAAGAGAAATTTGAAACAAGACGCAGCACAACCACTCCTGGTTTAGTTACAGAATGTACTTGAATTGCAATTATCTTAAGAGTTGCATACGTACATTGACACTGGTATTTTAAAACAGATTTAGAAATGCATTTGTTTTAGGTGGTATCCAGGCTTGAGTTACGGTTCCAATTCTGTTCTTTCTGCTGCCAACTATTCCTTTCACTTGTTTCCCAGATTACATTCTTGCTTCAGAGCAAGCAGTTTCTCAGAAAGTATTGGAGGGACTGTTTGAGTCTCTTAGCAGAAAGTGCCATTAGATTTAGTTTGCTCAGGAAGAAGATACAGCTCAGATTATGCCCATCTGGTTAGAAGGATTTATCAACCAGATTGGAATAATCTGAGCTGTATCTTCTTCCTGAGCAAACTAAATCTAATGGCTCTTTCGCCTAAGAGACTCAAACAGTCCCTCCAAAACTTACATTGTATATTGGCAGGATTGCCAGTGTGTTATCTGGTTAGCCAAAACTAAAATATGGTTCTGAAACATAAATACTGAAAATACTGGCAAAAGAAAACATCAAAACCCAGAAAAGTGCTCTGTGGCATATTATATAATAGTTGGGCTTACATTTTCACCTAATTGTGACTGAAATGCTTCTGAATAGAGCACTTTTTGGTTTAAATCCTGAAAACCATAGGCAAATTTTTCAGTCTTTTATCAGCCTGAGGGATGTTCACGCTAATTAGAGAGTGGTTTGAATAAAACCTTGAAGTAAGTCTGTGTGGTTTACACCGCCTAGCCAGCAGGTGGTGCTCTTGGTTTAATACTTTTGAGCAGAATAACTGCCAGCATCAAAGTTATGGTAGGGATTGTGTGGTGTGGCACGTGACACTGATTCAAGTAGGTCATTGCCATGTAAAGAATGTATGATGTGCGACTTTTATATTGGGAAGGGACTGTTGCTAAGTTGATAAAACAAATTCTGTTGTTCTGGTTGCAGACTGTAGAACTCTTATCTGCCATACTTCATGGATGAATGTTTACTTTTCTTTAAATGTTCTTGGTTGTCTGTTCACCTTCTTTTCCTGTAAGAGGACTGCAAAATTTAATTTTAGATTTTTATATGTCTAATAAATAATGGCAATGCAAAACATGCTCAGAGTGTTTTATAATTGTTTCGATCAGTGAGTCAATTAGCAATCAGGTTATTAAAATACAAATCACGTAGCAGTTCTAAAACGTATTTTCTCACTAAACTGCTACTAATCTGTTTGCAAACATCGTGGAATATAATTTTATATTTATAGTTTAGGAAAATCTCTTACAAACTGATACACGAAGAAAGCTAGGATGATACTTAGCTATTCTGGATGCTCCTAGGCATTAGCTGTTAGCCTGCAAAGAGGGTATCACCTTGCTTTGCTTAACAAAGGCAGAATTCTCATTTCCTGCTTGTACCAGCAAAGGACTACCATTATCTTCGTATGAATCTATTTTATTTTGTCTTGTCTCCGCATCCTTCCTCTGCCCTTGTGAGGTGGCAAATTTGTTAAAATATCCCCATCCATAAAGAAAACTGAAGGAGTGAAATGCACATACCATCAGTAATGCTGTCTCTTTCTGTTGGCACAATGTGAGATCATGTGGTGGTGGGAAACTTGAGAGATGAGCCCAGCATCCTTCGCTTCAAAATCTGCAGGGCTATGGTCAAAGAAGATGCAAGAGGAGGGATTCATACCACATATGCCTTTTCCTGCTACTGTAGAACACTGTTGGGAAAATTGTACCTTGCAAAGTTGTACCTCCTTAAATATACAACCCCAGGAACCCTCATAGAGCTTGGTCTAACAATAAGTATTCTGTTTGCAGTTAGGGGATATATATTCAAGAACACAGCATGTGAACAGCAAACCTATCTTTTAGGCTCATTGCTGTGCATTTGGCACCTTCTGTGCTTCTAGCACTTGCTCAAGAGAGGATGCCATTTGTCATCATGGAACATCTTTTGCATTCCATATCTGTGCTTGAACATGGGATGTATGGGTACTAACGGACTGACTCTGGACTTCTGCTTTACAAAGCTACTGTGAGTTTTCCTACCTTAGAGCTAATTCAGTTTTGTGGGCCTGAGGTCATACCTTTATGTCCAAGCGCAAGCCCCAAGCCAGTATGGAAACACTTTGTTGTCAAAGGCTTTGGGTGGAGGAGGCATGGGAAAAGCAGAATTCACAGCTTGTTTAAGGGAATGCAGGTGAATATAACTTGGTGGTTGACCAGTGCAGTCCTAATCAGAGTTACGTACTTCTGTATCCATTGAAGTCAGTAGGTTTACAAGGGTGTATCTCTGCTTAGGATGCTGCTGTACATCAGTGTCCCTATTAAACCCATGCACCATTCAAAACACACCCAAAACGTTTAATCTGTGATAGGATGGGTGATAGCCACATTTCTTAAGCAGTAGACCCACCTTGACAATTTTGCTCTTGCCATCAGTTGTTTCTGGCTTGATGGCACACAGTTATTATTTAAAAATCTGGCTATAAGTGAATCCTATTTTGTTGCAACTAGTGAAGCTGAACTAGTAAACAGGTGACGGGAAATAAACACATGGTTTACCTATGAGCTTTGCTGCTGGTACGGGTGTGTTTTAATACCTTGGTGTTTTTGGAATTAGAGCTGTGGCTGGGATGGTTTGTATGCATCTTTATATGTTACAGATTTTCTTCCTTGCAAGTTCTGTTTTGTGATGGTGAAGCCACCAATAGCAAATGCCAATTATAATCACAGTGGTAGAATGCATAGAAAATCTAAACAGTATCATTTAGATAGAGCAGAAATCTTAGTTGACTGAGTCACTAGTTACATCACTCTCTGCAGAATGCTTTCTTATGATTCATACGTTTGTCCCTACTATTTTTGCATGTCAGTAGATGGGGGAGAAAGAATATATGGAATCTGGTTTGTAGGGAGCACCCTCTTCTGCCTTAAATGACTAGTCAGTTCATGGGCACATCCCAAACTTCCAACATAACAAGTTGCGTGCCATTTCCAAAATCCTTCTATTTTTTTAGAGTTAAGAATCCTAACTTTAATTTATAAGCTGTCCTTAATTGCAGTGAATGGCTTAGTAATAACAAAAAGTCAAAGCATCCACATCAGGGCTGTCTGATATGACTTGCAAGGCACATGATTCAAAAGAAAAGGAATTCATGCACAGGTGGCAAACTGCCCTTAAGCTCTGCTGTTTCTACAAGAATGCCTGTCTCTGGGCTTGAGACCAATAAGGTAGTTGCCTCAGCTTCAGTCCTGCCTACAGATGAGGGAATACCACTTTCCAGACACCTGGCCATTATCTGAAAGGAACTCCTGACATCAACAATCCACTGCTTCCCAGTGTGCTACAAGCTTTGACACAGTCTCCATTTGAACCTAAGTGTCCCTCAGGTTCTTTTCTTGGTGGCAGCAAAAACAGGTGAGTATTGGAATTAGACATCCTACTTACAGCCAAAGCCTTAGTATGTTTCCCCCAAAATAAGGTTGTATTACAACCCAAACTTACCTTAATGTCCAAGGTCAGATCAATGTTTCTCAGACCTCAGGAGACTTGCCTACCTTACTTTTGTCCCCAGCCAGACCATCTGAGAGAGCAAGATTGGCATAATGTAGGGCCTCTACTTTAGAATAAACCAAAGTCAGAAGAGAAATTGTTGGGGAAACATCTAGCCTGCTGCACATCATCTCAGCTATGTTTTGTCTCTTTCCTGTTGTGGGTATCTGTAAGCTTGAACATGGCTGGAGAGCTGACCTTTGCCCGGTAGTCATAGGCTTTGGGAGAGCTAGCTATAGAATCCCAAACCAGCCCAAGACATAGTTTGTTGTTTTGGGGGTTTTTTTTGTTGGTTTATTTATACTATATTCCTTGTTGTTAGTGATTTTGGCCCTCTCCAAGTGAAAAGAGGGAAACAAATATGTAAATAAATTTGTGGCATGCCATATAGTATTTAAAGGGGAAAAGGTAACCAAGTCTATGCTCTGCAGATGGCTGCCAGAAAATATATCTGCAGCATAGTCTTCCCCAGATAAGAGTGCCAGATGGAATGACAGCACACTGCATCAGAACACCAACATTTCACTCTTGGATATGTACCAAGCAGCTACTTGAGTTTTGGTGTCCATATTTGTTCAACACTATGCAATCAATTCCATGGCCCTGGCTGACACGGCATTCAGGAGGAGGGTTCTTCAGCAAGCGGTCTGTTCTGAACACTCTGTAATTGGTGAATGACTACCTCTCCCAGGGTGAATCAGCCCAAGTTAGCAGGATGTCCTCCAATGAAAACGGAACTCTGGACTTATAGTGAAAGGTTGCTGTTGGGGTTTTTTTTCCACTCAAGAAAGAGGATGACATCTTGGACCCACTCAACAATTTGGTTGAGGGGGTCATTCTCTTCCTGTCGAAATTCATGGGAGGGAAGCTGCCCACTCAAGCATTCCTCTGTATGTATCTAAATGGGGATCTGTGCTTATTGTAATTCATTTGTGCCCACAACTTTGTGTTGCGTTGTGAATGTTAATGTTACCATTCAAGTCCTTCTACAGTACTTCAACAGTTCATTAGGCTACAGCTCTACACAGTTCTTGGAATAGTGGGATGTCATCATTTAGCCCTTGGCAAGGCAGACACCACAGGGTCCGTGAAAAGCTGAAATTCCCTGAACTAAGGCAGTGAGTACTTCCTTCCATCAGAGACTGAAAGAGCAGTTTAACATCCTGTGTTCTGGAGCTCATGGGAAAGAGAGTACCCTTTCCTCAAGAAAAACTTTATACTAAGTCCCATGTTCAGCCCTCCTCCAAAAAGCAGCACTAGCAGTTGTATTCGAAAAAGACAACTTTTAAAATGAACATGGGAGAAATTGTAATGTATATCTCGTATTAGCCAAAATGCCCGGTTACGAATTATTATATGGGGTAATTAGCATTCAATAACCCGCACTGGACATAACTTAAGCAGGATGCAACCTTTATATACCAGAGTCCATACCATGACCCTCAAAATAAGGCAGAGGCAGTGGATTTAGCTAAAAGGTGTTTACTTGATTATATGTTCACACACAAACAAAACATTCTTACAAAACTCACACAGAGCCTAGAGAATAAAAGGTGGTAGAGTAGAGACGTTCACCAATGTGGTCGGTTTCCCTTTGAAGAGGGGAAATACTGCACCTGATCCTGTAGAGGGGTGGGACGTCCGAGGTTCCATGCGGCTAAAGGAGGGGGAAAGGGTAGTGATTCCCGTGGCTTAACCAGCGAGGCTGGAGAGCGGTGTGGTCTGACATTGCTACCTAGACCGACAGAGTGACAGCAAGTATGGGAGGGGAAAAGGGAAGGTAAATTATGACAGAGCGACCCAAGTTATACTCTTTTTGGGGTGGGGGATAATGGGATTATCCCCTCCTGGTTCCCATGGTAAACAAAAGGTGAATGAAACCTTAATGGTCGGCTGCTAAGGTGTGTCGGGGGCAATTGAGACAGGTAAGCTAAAACCTATGGCTTGCGCAATTCTGGGAGGGTCAGGAGACGATCATTAATGGGATTATCTGGCTGGATACAAAGACACGAACAGCTGCGTCTGGGCAAGTCACTTTCATAATGCCGGAGAAACGATCTTCTGGAGCTGATATCTCGGAGGCTTCCGATGGGCCATTAATCATGCATATGGGGGGGGGGGAGGACTGCGTGCGTGCCTGGTCATCTCTTTCCAAATGACAGCTTGCCAGAGACTGGGTCAGAGAAAATGGATTCCCTCCGGTTTTCCCTGAGAGGCTTCTCTGCCCGTGGTCCCTCATCAGTTTCACTGGATGGTGCGGGAGCCTTCCCCATTGCGTTTGGGGATTGGCACACATCTGGAATGGTGGCAGCACGTGTCTCTTGGGGCTGCCATGTAACTAGTCCGGGAGACGGCACCCGCTGGCTTATACTCGGTCCAGTGCCCCTTAGTTCTCCATAATTCTAAGCTTATATTGCATTGTATCCCAAAAGTTAACTCCTGTTTATCACACCTTGGTATATACTGTGTATCATTAGGAGAAGTTGTCTGGGGATTTTTAGTGATGTGTCACCTAGATCTAGTTCTTAATAGGTGCGTCGGTGTTGCCGATGGACTTTCTGGGCCGATGGGCGAGCTGGAACTCGTAGGCGTTCATGAAGATCGACCAACGGAGCATCCGGGGCGACAGGATCTGCGGCGTCTGGCGATCTGGAATGAACAACCCCAGGAGCGGTTTGTGGTCTGTCACAATTGTGAACTGGCGGCCGTATACAAAATCGTGGAACTTCTTGGCGCTGGCTACGACGGCGAGTGCCTCCCGGTCGATCTGCGCGTAGTTGCGCTCTGCCGGCATGAGTGTCCTGGAGTAAAAGGCGATCGGGGCTTCCCGACGGTCAGGCAAACGATGCTGCCGGACCGCGTCGACACTGTACGGGGAGGCGTCGCAGGTCAACACCACCGGCAACTTCTCGTTGAAGTGGCTCAGCAATCAGGATGTCATCGAAGTACGGACGATGCCAGGCAGGCCCTTCAGGAGGTCTTCCATGATGTTTTGGAAGATACCCAGGGCCGTGCTGACCCCAGACTGCAGGTGGGTCACCCTGAACGTGCCCTTGCGCCTCTGCCGACTCCGCGTCCACTGGCAGCTGTTGATACGCCTGGGCCAGATCCAGTTTGGTAAAGACCCGGCCCCCGGCGAGGGAGGCCAGAAGGTGGCTGACGACCGGCACAGGGTATGCGTGACTCTGAAGGGCCTGGTTCAGAGTGCACTTGTTTGCCGGAGTCGCCGTCGCTGGCGTGTCCAAAATGGACGGGGGCAGTCTCTCTCGGACCCCTGGCATAGGAAACGGCGGCGCGGTCCCAAATACACTCATCCCGGTCCTCAGACTCGGCTGCGGTCGCCTCCTCGACGGCCATCGCCAGCGTTGCCTCCTTTTTTCCCTTCATGCAGCGGCGCACCTTTGCGTCCCGGAGGCCAAACATGAACCGGTCCCAGAGCATCTCGTCGAGGGCTGAGAATGCGCAGGACCTCGCGATCAGGCGGAGAACGGCGAGGTACTCGGCAGTGGTCTCCCCAGGCTGCTGATCCCGGAGGTGGAAATCGTGGCGGTGGGCCAACACCGTGGGCTGCGGGGTGAAATGGCCGCCCAGCACCGTCATGATGGTGTCGAAGCCGGTCTCCTCGAGCTTTGCGGGGGCCACAAGGGTCTGGGCCAACTGGAACGTCCGGGGCCTGCAGATACTGGGGAAAACTGCCTGCTTCTGCACGGCGTCCGTGAACTTGTTCGCTACCATGAAGAATGAGATGCGGGAAGCGTAGCTCTCCCAGTCACCGGGGATGGAGATGTCGAATGCTTCCAATGACCCGGTGGTGGCCATAAGTGCGGTGTGTTTGTCTCTCCTGAGAATCCAAGTGAATCAGCAATAGGGCCAGGCTGCCTACCGGACACAGCGAGGTCGTGGAGCGAGGCGGTAGCTGTGGGGCAGCCGGCGTGTGATTCAGCAATGTGGACCGGGCTGCCTACCGGTCACTGTGAAACGGCAAAGCGGGAGTGATTCAGCAGGTCAGCCAGTCGCTCTCCAGTCTTCATTGCCACTGTTATGTCCGTGTGGGAAGGATTCACGAGGTCGGAGACGGAATTCAACAACAACCGCTTTATTGTATCTCAGCACAGAACTAGTTAACACAACGAGCAAACCTTGTTTATATGCCCCCCTGGCTGCCCGCGGCCACTTCCCCCTTTATCCGTGATAGGGGGAACATAACCTCCTGGTGACCAATGGTACATGTTGGCTTAGAGCCAATGGGGTCCGTTTGCTTAACCAATAGGACGAGCAGGGGTTAGGATCCTTCGTGCAGAACTCAAGCTCGTAAGTTTCCCCTTGCTTACTGCCCAACTATATACATACACAACAGTTCTCATTCTTTGGTTCTTGTAGGTTATCCGGGCTGTGTAACCGTGGTCTTGGAATTTTCTTTCCTGACGTTTCGCCAGCAACTGTGGCAGGCATCTTCAGAGTAGTAACACTGAAGGACAGTGTCTCTCAGTGTCAAGGGTGTAGAAAGAGTAATATATAGTCAGAAAGGGGTTGGGTTTGAGCTGAGTATTGTCCTGCAAAAGTATTGTCCTGTAAGTATCAAGATAATGTGCTAATGAGGGTATGGTATGTTAATATGGAACCATTGTATCCTGAAGTGATCTGTTAATGTGTGTAATCCAAAACTAATCTGTATGGCTATTGTTGAATGTTGTCTTTGTCTGGAGGTGTTTCAGGGCAGGAAGCCAAGCCTTATTCATTCTTAAACTCTCCTCTTTTCTGTTAAAGTTGTGCTGATGTTTGTGAATTTCAATGGCTTCTCTGTGCATTCTGACAAAATAGTTGGTAGAATTGTCCAGTCTTTCAGTGTCTTGGAATAAGACCCTGTGTCCTGTTTGTGTCAGTCCATGTTCAGCCACTGCTGATTTCTCAGGTTGGCCAAGTCTGCAGTATCTTTCATGTTCTTTTATCCTTGTTTGTATGCTGCGTTTTGTGGTCCCGATGTAAACTTCTCCACAGCTGCAAGGTATACGATATACTCCTGCAGAGGTGAGGGGGTCTCTTTTGTCTTTTGCTGATCGTAGCATTTGTTGTATTTTCTTGGTGGGTTTAAACACTGTTTGTAGGTTATGTTTTTTCAAAAGTTTCTCCATCCTATCAGTGACTCCTTTAATAAATGGCAAGAATACCTTTCCTATGGGAGACTGTTTTTCTTGAGTTTTCTGATTTTTGTTTGGTTCAATGGCCCTTCTGATTTCATTCTTGGAGTAGCCGTTTGCTAGCAGTGCGTGATTTAGATGGTTAATTTCTTCCTTGAGAAACTGTGGTTCACAGATCCGTCTTGCACGGTCCATTAATGTTTTGATTATTCCTCTTTTCTGTCGGGGGTGGTGGTTGGAGTTTTTGTGTAAGTAGCGATCTGTGTGAGTTGGTTTCCGGTAGACCTTGTGACCTAACTGAAGGTTTGATTTACGGATGACAAGGGTATCAAGAAATGGGAGTTTACCCTCAATTTCCTTTTCCATGGTAAACTGAATGTTTGGATGGATATTATTAAGATGGTTTAGAAAGTCCATTAATTTTTCTTCACCATGGCTCCAAATGGTAAATGTATCATCTACGAACCTGAACCAGACTGTAGGTTTGTAAGGTGCTGATTCTAATGCTGTCTTTTCAAAATATTCCATGTAAAAGTTTGCTATTACTGGACTGAGTGGACTTCCCATAGCTACTCCATCAATCTGTTCATAAAATTCTTGATCCCATAGGAAATATGGTGGGAGGGGTAACAGCCACAGAAGAGCAAGCAAAGGAAGGTGTTCAGTGACAATGTCACAGGCAGGTTAGAACATGCAAGGAAGGGTCCTAGACCCAACTGGCTTTGCCTCTCGGCAAGGCAGGTCAACTTCTCCCTTTAACTGGAGATGCCGGGGATTGAACTGGGACCTTCTGCATGTCAAGCAGATGCTCTACCACTGAGCCACAGCCCCGGTCTTCTCGCTCCCACATCCAAGAAGGTACTTGCCAGGGTTGGAAGGGGATATTTGTTGTCTTTTGCTGGGGGTGGGGGGGCACCATGTAATTAATACCAAGACTTGTACTTGTGCTTTGTCTTCATGTTCCCTTGTTTCCATGCAGCATGAGTGGTTTGCCTATTCTCAGTCATCTAATTTTTTTTTAAAAAACGTTCCCTTTCCGGGGTGGGGGGCAGCAGTATATTTCCGCACAACTGGGGTTTGTCTCAGGTATGCATCCATCTCCCCTCTTACTTGAGTTTGGACACATTTTTGGTACCTTCAGTGGCTGGCATGGGAGCAGCTGCTTTACAGTAGGAGGGAATGATGTTCCCAGTAGTTGTGATTCAGCTGCCTGCTCCTATGCTTAGTGGCTGTCAAGCAGGTTTATGGCCAAAGTGCTTGCTGTGGGAAGTATTCCTTGAAGGCAGAATGTATGAAAGCTACTGCTTCAAGTATATATAAAGAAGCTCTGTTTTAAAGGGTACTTGCAAGACTTTCACAAATCTTTAGCTTGTTTTAAAACTCTGAAAACAGATGGATGGAGTATTTTAATAGCAGCATATAGCCATACACTTACTGCAACATACTACACGTTTGTAGAATTGATTAACTTTCAGTATGACATGTAGATGGGTCAGTAATATTCAGCACTGAATAAAATTATCTTGACTAGCTTTCATTTGAAATGCTTTGTGGTGGGGGAGGGAGGGCTTTTTGAAAAACAAAATAAACCAGATTCTTAGTGACCCCCTATGTATTTGTCATGAGAATCCAGTTTTTACATGGAATTGGGATCCAGTTTCTACATGGGAATCTGTGAAGGAACCAAGTTAGTTGGGTATAAGATCTACATATGGAATGTCTCCAGAGCATGTATTTTGATGTATGAGGTTGGTATATTTCCTTCTCAGTTAATCTTCTAAACATATGCTAATATAAATCTGTTACATAAACTTAATTCCCCGAAGGATTAGCAGTAGACACAGGCAAAAATACCTTGATAACCGTAGCAAGGATTCAAAGAATGCCAGGAGAAATATAGTGTTTTTTCCATCACCAGGACTTTCCACTGTGTACTTGGCAGCTTGTTACTTCCACTTGAATTATGCAGCATATGACATGTAGATAGTCCCCACAAATTCCAGCATGTGCTAAATTCATCCAGCAAACTGTAAACCTAATTGGTTCTTGTGGGTTATCCGGGCTGTGTAACCGTGGTCTTGGTATTTTTTTCTTTACGGTTACACAGCCCGGTTAACCCACAAGAACCAATGAACTCTGACCGTGAAAGCCTTCGACAATATTTTGTAAATCTAATGTTATAAAATTGCTGTGCCATTGGAGTAATTACCAGGGCTGGATAAATATTGGGAAATTGGAGACACTAACATTTTAAGGGGCCTGTATGTTGAGTCCCAAGTGCTACAAGCAACAGGTTAGATCCTGTGCATCTGTTTTACTAATGGAGGCACTTTCCTGTAGCGGAAGGACCATTTCTCTGACACAAGAACAGGGGAAGGCTCTTTCCACTGGTGGAAAACACCTCCACTAAAGGAACTGATCAACAGGCTCCAACTCAACACCTCCCATTGGGGAGCGGCTGTGGCTCAATGGTAGCGCATCTGCTTGGCATGCTGAAGGTCCCAGGCTCAATTCCCGGCATCTCCAGTTAAAGGGACTAGGCAAGTAGGTGATGTGAAAGACCTCTACCTAAGACCCTGGAGAGCCACTGCCAGTCTGAGTAGACAATACTGACTTTGATGGACCAAGGCAGTATAAGGCAGCTTCATGTGTTCAATTTCATGTATATTTGAATGCTTTCTGTGTTATCTCACTAATGCCCCTTAAAAATCTTTTGTACATCATGCTCGTCACACCAGATTTGATCAAGGGATACCCATTTTTATAAGTAAGTGGGGAAAGTGGAGCTGTCTAATATCCTCCCACCTCCCTGTAAGCTTTCCCAGTGAAAAGCTGAGCCGAGGAATGGAGAACTGAGCTTCTCTGAGTCATGATCATAGCCATAATTATTGGAAGGCAAACAAGAACTTTAAAGACAGGTGTGGAATCCTGTCTCAAAACTTTCTGTTTAGCATTTGAAAAATGCTTTAAATTCCTAGGATTTATTACCTCCCTCAAGAAATCCAGACAGCTGTCTCTTAGGACTATTCCCCCCCACCACAAAACCTGTACTGACAGGCCTGGATCTTTATTCGCACTGTTTCCATTGGTTTTCTCACTCAGTATAAAATGTACATTTGCTAGGACAGTAATGTGATAGTACCTTTTGCTACTGTTGGCCTTGGACCTACACAAACCCAGAGGAACAGAGTTTCTGGAGGGATCACCTGGCAATGAAGCCAAGCAGAAGACATAAGCAAACCTGCTGGATCAGTCCAGCGGTCCCTCTAGTCCAGAATACTGCTTCACCGAGAGGGTAACAAAAAGGCCTAGAGGCCAAGGCCCTCCCCTACTTCTTCCTCCCATCATTGGTATTCAGAGATTTAAAGACTGAATGTGGAGGTTTCCCCTACTCTTAGGGTTGCCAACTGCCAGGTAGTAGCAGGAGCTCTCCTGCTAATTCAACTGATCTCCAGCCGATAAAGATCAGATCACCTGGAGAAAAATGGCCACTTTGGCAATTGATCTCTATGGCATTGAAGTCCCTCCCCTCCCCAAACCCTGCCCTCTTCAGGCTCTGCCCCCAAAATCTCCCGCCGGTTGAGCAGAGGGACCTGGCAACCCTACCTACTCTTTATGGCTAGTAGCCATTGATGGACCTCTCATCCAGGAATCTGTCTAATCCACTTTTAAAGCTATCTATGCTTGTGGCCATCACTACCTCCACTGGCAGTGAATTCCACAAGCTAATAATTTTTGAGTAAAGAAGCATTTCCTTTTGTCTGTCCTGGACCTACTTTTCCAACAATTTCATTGGGTGCCTGGAGTTCTGCTATTATTATGGGATAGGGAGAAAAAATCCCTCTATCCACTTTCTTCTCCCCACCCCCCATGCATAATTTTATAAACCTCTATCATGTCTCCCCTTAAATTGTCTTTTCTACACTGAAAAGTCCCAGGCTGACCAGATTTAACCCCCTAAATATTTTTGGTTGCTCCCCTCCCAGGAATCTGGGCAGTGCTTCAGGCAATAATCTAAAGAGAAAAGCATGTGAAGGAAACCTGAATATGATGATCAAGTCAGGTCCATAGTCAAAATACAAGCTAAACAAGAGTTGGAATGATAATAGTGGCTCTTGGTTATATAGTGACTCGCAAAAGACTGTACATACGAGAATAGAGTATGAGTAAAGCTACCCAGTTTGGCCTCATTTGACCGTATTTCATGCAGCACCTCAAATTTTTCTCTGGAGTTAATACAATGACTACCAAGTGAATTCTATGTACAGGACTTAACATCATGCCTGAGGTATTCTCCTTACCCTCCCTTCCTTTTTGTTTGGAACATACAGCCTGAGGGGAAATGGTGGATGTTATGTATGCATGTCTGTATGTGTAATTGAATCAAGGGAAACAAGTTCCTTGCAATTGCATCAGGGGAAAACAAGCACCCTGTGGAGCTTGGAGTTCCCCAGGGCTCCTGAACTGTATGCTCCCTTGACTACTGGGGTCCCCCCCCCCCATCATGGACTTGGGGGGGAGAGTGGCCGCAGGCGGCCAAGCGGGCATATTAGCAGGGGTCCGGTCACTGTAGTTCAGTTCAGTTCTTGTTCTCACAATAAGCGGTTGCTGTTGGAACTCTATCTCCGATCTCGTGTGTTCCCCCACGCGGACTGAACAGTGGCGACGAAGGCTGGGAGGCAGTCCAGCTGATCCTACTGAAATCACTTGTGGCCGGTAGGCAGTCTGGCTTGCCTTGCTGAATCACTGCGACGCACAAGGGAGACGCAACACGCCGCACAATGGCCACCAAGGGCTCAGTGGAGGCGTTCGATCTGGCTCACCCCGGCGACTGAGAGAGCTACACCGCCTGCCTCGACTTCTTCTTGGACGCGAACGACATTACCAATGCCAGCAAGAAACGCTCGCTAGTCTTCAGTGTTTGTGGACCACGGACCTTCTTAACAGTGGAGAAATTGAAAGCTTGCATATTATTATGCGTCATTGTTTGATCCTAATAAAAATATATGGATTGTGTTCTTGATTATCGGAGGCACAAAATAAAAGAAACAAAGGTTTGGTTTTCCTGGTCGTCTAGAGAGGCCGGGAAAGATCAGGTGAAATTAGAAGCAAGCGTTTGATTGGTACAAAGGGAGGAGCCACAGCATGAGGAGGAGGTAAGACCAGAAGGGGCTTTGATGGCAAGAAGGAAGTAAGCTAGAAACAGGAGTAGTGTCGGATTCAGGAGTAAAATTCATTAAGATACAGGCTAAGATCACCAGAAATTTGTAGGAAAGACAACAGCATTGTGCTTGTATGGACCATGATCAGATCTAAACATATAGAATAGTTGCAGAGCAGGCCATGCCTGATGGGGCCATTTTCTTTGAGTTTTTCCATTCATCTCTGTTTCACTCACCTACACTTGGGTAGTAGTAGTAGGAGAAGAAGGAGGAGAAGGAGGAGGAGGAGGAGGGCTTTATATGCCGACTTTCTCTACCACTTAAGGGAGACTCAAACTGGCTTACAATCACCTTCCCCTCCCCTCCCCACAACAGACAACCTTGTGAGGTAGGTGGGACTGAGACAGCTCTAACAGAGCTGTAACTTGTCCAAGGTCACCCAGCTGGCTTCGTGTGTAGGAGTGGGGAAACAAATCCAGTTCACCAGATTAGCCTCCACTGCTCATGTGGAGGAGTGGGGAATCAAATCTGGCTCTCCAGATCAGAATCCACCGCTCCAAATCACCACTCTTAACCACTACACCACGCTGACGCCTTCATAGCTAAAAACCATTCATGCATTTTTTTTCTGTCTTTTTACCTGTTTTGTTCTGCAAGTACTCTCCAGACCAACTCCCAGTCTAAGGCTGCTCAGAACGTTCTGAGCTTGACGGACCAGGCGGGCTAGTAACAGGCCAAGTGATAAGAGACTAATGCCAACAAAATGGAGGCTGAAGGGTCATGGCCACATCAAGTATTACTCCACTGTATTTGCATTTTACCTGTAGACCAATGTGTCTTCCTACTATTTTTATCATGTTTAGTACATTAACTGCTTTTGAATGGAGATTGGTTAATGTAGTCATAGTTGCCTTCAGGTAGAGAATAGACAGCAGGAACTTGACTTCAGGTAAAGCATAAGCAGTGGGGGAGGGATTGAATTTCTGAGAAATATACCTTGTCTCTCTTTGGGAGTTTGATGAAAACAAAAATTGAAAGATGAAGACTCTGCTGTCAAGGAAAAGCAGAACTGCTTCCAAGTGGATTCCCTAAAAATGGGTCATGTCATGTGCATGCGCCTAAGGTATGGATTGGTAAAGCTGCTGACACATCTAACCTTGCTAGCATTTCCCACTTCTGTTAAGGGTTTTGACTTTAGTTTCCTTTGGGGGAGAGGAAATTTGCATTTCACCAATACATATTCACAGGATATTCTTTAGTCAAGTATCAGACTTTATGGTAATCCACAAGACTTCACATTAACACAGGCTTATTTATAGGGATGTTATAAGAATGCAACATGACACCAACACTCTCTTCAATTGTTACAATTTTGACATTCAAAATAAGATAAGATCACTCTACCCACTCAGGATCCACCCCATAGGCACGGCTGCCATTTTGTGTAAATAAGGCAACATGCATATTTTTCCTGCTTTGGTATGTTAAAACTCATACCCTCAAAATCTGGGTATCCAATCACTTATACTGGGAAATAAGCATGTTGCCCTATTCACACAAAATAGGAAGTAGCTCAGTCTTCTTTAATGCACAGTTGGAGTGCTAAAACTGTAATGGCTAAAATTATGTATTTATTTAGAATATTTATATGCCATTTTTCTCCTGGAACAAAGAATTCAATGTGGCTTAAAAATTTAAAGTCATAATTTTAAAACTATAATGATTCAAAGTCCAAATACATCATGCCACTATCATTACAAAACTCCAACTGATATGCAGTCACAGCTCAAATACATCCATCACAGCTCAAAAGCTTGTTTCATCCATTACAAAATAATGTGCAGGGTAGCAATTGATCTCGTGGGCAAAATACTGTACCACCTAAGTATACCGAATGAGAAGAATGAGAAAAGGTAGCAATCTGCTGGCCAAGGTGGTGACAATGTCTTCTTTCCCAGTCCCAAGTAGCAGGTCTTTATAGCATCCTTAGGCATGGAACAGAGCTCTGCAGGGAGAGTTAAAAAAGGTAAAGGTCCCCTGTGCAAGCACTGGGTCATTCCTGACCTATGGGGTGACATCACATCCCGATGTTTACTAGGCAGACTATGTTTACAGGGTGGTTTGCCAGTGCTTTCCCCAGTCATCTTCTCTTTACCCCCAGCAAGCTAGGTACTTATTTTACCAACCTCGGAAGAATGGAACGCTGAGTCAACCTTGAGCTGGCTACCTGAAACTGACTTCCATCGGGATCGAACTCAGGTTGTGAGCAGAGCTTGGACTGCAGTACTGCAGCTCACCACTCTGCACCACGGGGCTCCTACACAGGGAGAGTTAGATGCTGGCCATTTGTGGGACAAGGTGTTAAGAACTTTAGTTGGCAATTCAAACATTACTATTTGTCTGAGTTGATCCGGTGTATATGCCACCCATTGCACTCTGCTGCACTGGATTTTTGTCGAGTTTGGTCTGTGAAGGGTCATAGTTATCATCTTATTCCCACATTAGATGTTTCTCTTTGACCTTTGGTACTTTGTGCACCTTTATATGTTTGGTCCTTCCCAATACCCCTCTGAGTTCTGAATCAGCTTGTCAACTGCCATTGAGAGCTATATTTGGAAGAAAGACCTCAAGCACCACCCTACATATGGAGTTTCTCCTTGGCCCAAGCCAGCACCTTATCACAAACCGTAAAGGCTAGCTGGAACAGGTGCTATTGATTTGATTTTTAGTAAACCAGTGTGTAGGCTTGGTCTTTAGTCAGGCACTGGTTCTGTGAGTGTACTCATGTAAAGATGAGCATAAAAATACTCTACCATACACTGAGGTTTCTGGATAACATAGCTACAATTAAATATTAAGCTACAAATAAATACTAGCATATAAAATATCAGCATGGCAAATAGTGGTCTGGATTGTCTGGCAACAGGATCCATCGTGGACATGAAGGTGCAACTCATGTCATACGCACTGGCTGCTGCATCAGCCCAGTAAGGACACGCCAAAACAGGCAGGATGGGAGCCAGTTACATCATCAAACCTCACCCAGGGGAGGGAGCAACCTAGGAGGTAGGGTGGCCAGCTCTGGGTTGGGAAATACCTGGAGATTTTGGGGGTGGATCCTGAGGAGGGCAGGGTATGGAGAGAGGAGGGACTGAAATGCCATAGAGTCCAATTCCCAAAGTGGCCATTTTCTCCAGGGGAACTGATTTCTATCGCCTGGAGATCAATTGTAATAGCGGGAGATCTCCAGCCACCACCTGGAGGTTGGCAACCCTACCAGGAGGCAACTGCAGCTGAGAGAGCTTCTTGTTTGGGTGGAGGGGAGGAGAGAGGTCTGGGAGGGGATTGGAAAGGTGCCTATTTAGGGAGGATCTGTATTAGGCTATGGAGGATGGCTTATTTCTATTTGGGCAGTGTGTAAGAGACAACCCCCCCTTCCCTCTCCAACCTGTGGCTTTGCAGGTCCTCCATTGCAGGAAAGTTCATAGTGGAACAAGGGCAGTGTGGTCTTGAGAAGGAAGAGCATTACATGATTAACGTTGCTTCTGCCTCACTCATGATCTCAAAACCTGGAACTCTGTGCTAAAAAGGTTCCTGTCGATTTGGTTTTCCTTGCTGCTTGATGTAACAGTGTTCATCCTGGCAGTGTTCATAGGGGCATGATTCAGTTTCTCCTTCAGATTGCGCAGCGTCTCACTTTGCTTCTCCTTTGGGGTCATGCCATTAGCTTGGTACAGCACTTTCCCATCAAGACTGGGCCACATTCAAAGAACACAGGTTCATGCTTTCCTGGCACTCACCAAGGCTGTGCATGGGTTCCCTCTGCCAGGTTTCAAGCACTTAGATAATTCCAGATTTTGAAGCCTGTCTTAAAGTTGTTCCTGGACTTGTTTAGTCAGCCCCTGGGTTGCTCTGACTCATACTCCGCAGCCCCTTTCTATGCATACAGATGAGCACTTTTGTTTCCTTTATCATACTAATTCTACGTCAGGGTATGCTCTCTGAGGGCATTTTTTCTCATCTGGCTGAAGCGCATTGCATTTTTTCTCCTCTGGCTGAAGCAGCATTTCCCTATAGCGAACAACATGGCCACTGTTCCTTATTGTGTTATGAATCACTATGTTGTGAGCTATGACGAACGTTTTAAATTGCTCAGGAAGGAAGAAGGCAACATTTCAGTTTGTTCAGAAGCACCATTAAAAAGATATGTATATTACAACAAAGGCCCAGCTTGAGTATAGCCCTGCTGTGTGGAGAGTTTAGGGACTTGGAATGCAGGACAATGAAACAGAAGTAAGACAACAAAGAGTAGGAATGCGATCTAGGCCATAAGTCGATCTCTCCTTAAAAAAGAACCCCATCTATGCTGTGTTAATTGCTCTGACCACAAGAGGTCAAGTGGGAGATGTCTTGTTACTCCTTTCCCCAAAGCTCTCCCTGGCTCTCTCCCAGCTGATTTAATGGTGTTCAGCTGTGTTCCTTCTGTCTTGGCCACCCGTCCGGCCTTGGCTGTCCTCCTCCCTCCTATCCCTCAGTCCTAGGGTTGCTAGGTCCCTCTTCATCACCAGCAGGAGGTTTTGTGGGGCAGAGCCCATGGAGGGTGGGGTTTGGGGAGGGACTGCAATGCCATAGAGTCCAATTGCCAAAGCGGCCATTTTCTCCAGGTGAACTGATCTCTATCAGTTGGAGATCTCCAGCTAGTATCTGGAGGTTGGCAATCCTACTCTGTCCAGTCTTTGTGTTTCTTCAATCTCCAGCTATGCCTCTCCCAGCATCCTAAATGTCAGTCTTTCCTTGCTTTGGATATACTCACTGTCCCATAGTTCCCGTACTGGATCTGGGGTGGTGGGAAAGTCATTCCCCCTACAGAGAATAGACATGTGGAGCTAGATGAAGGGGCAAACAGCCCGCCCCCAAGGCCATTTCTGCTGGCAAAAATGGCGTGGGAGGGAAGCATGAAGTCCTTTCCTCTCACAGCATTTGGAACCAAGTGTGGCAATGAAGACATGTTTAAGGGTTAGTCCCTACACTAACATTTGACTACAAGTTGGGTCAGACACCCATTTCTCAATAGGCGTCCAACATAATATGTATTTTGGGCCTTTGAGATGCTCTACAGAAAGGAAAATGACACAGGTAAACAGACTTCATGCATGCCACTTCCTAATAAGATCAGCAGTCAGCATTTAGGCTGTGGAAGCTTTATGGATTATTAATCAACACATCAAGTATCAGTAATGTTAAGTTTCAGTTGTGCAAATTATATTCCTTATAATGGCTCTTTGTTGGTCTCTTGCTCTGACACAGTTTCGCTCATTAATTTTAAAAGGGTGTCCTAGATGGACTCTGGGTCCGATGCAGGCAGAGTTCTGCTTGTATTCAGTGGTGAAACAGGAGAAACTGTGCTTACGCTCTCACTACTATCATGGCACTAGCCTTTTTCAAAGCATAGTTTCACAAAAGTACATATCAGTGGAAGAGGGGAGAGCTTTTCTCTCTCTGTGTGTGGGGGAAATACGGTACTTGCGCTACTGACGTTTTAATGGGCTGCGCTTGCACTGAAGACCATATATAGGTTGATGGCAGCCTAGCTATAGCTAGTATGCTTGAAGATTTAAGCACATTTTGCTAGTTGTCATAAAAGGCATGAGTTTCAATGACTGGTTGTAAAAAAAAAGTGGGCAATGTTTGTCTTCTCAGTTCAGCTTGATGGCCAAATGAGTTCTGGATTCTGAATAGTGGTCATTGTGTCACCTGTTCCTCATCCTATATTAACCTTATTTTATCTTTTGCTTTGAATGTGTATAATCTTTCTCATGTTCCTACAGCTTTTTGATGTCCTTGGTAATAAAATTGCAATTCTAAAATAAAATCCACTTTGTGTGCTCTTCAGTCATTTGGGCACCACATATTATGCACCTACACATTACATTCTTTTATGTTGCTTAGCCGATGAAGCAAATGAGACAGGCCGAATCCAGATTAAAACTCTTTGAATGTTCACCTCATATTTTGTGCCGCTAGTTTTATCTGCAGTCAAACGATCAACCCCCCCGGCCCCTGGGAATGTGTCTCATTTGACTTCCCACAGAAATTTAAGAGTATTTTCTTGACGCAGTGACTGTGTGCTAGGGGATAGTTTTTAGCCAGCAGGTTTGCATTAATACACCCCTGTTACTCCACACTTGCAACTGTAAGGGATTATATTGCTCAGAAGGGGAAGCCATTACCTCTTCTGTTGAAGCTTTCATTTGCAAAATCCAGTTGGAGTTACATATACATCTTTGGTGTCCAGAGGCTATACTTTTGAACACTTCTAAAACAATCAAAGACCTAGTACTCTATCATGTCAACTATTTCAGTAACATTTCCAGCATACTACTTACATGGTTATTCCCCCCACCCCAGATTCCTAGTAGTTGCATGTGAGAGAGCATGAAGTGAATGTATATTTGTTTTTTAATGGTTTGCCTTTTGAAAAGGAAAAGCTTATTTTCTCCACATGGAGGAATTTACAGGATTCTTTAGGGTGTGATTCCTGACCTGCTCCCTGGAGTAATGGAGCAGGGAGATATTCAGGATGCCTGGACAGGGGCAGAGGGCATGTGAAAACAAGGGTGTGGTTAAGAAGGTGAGAGAGAAGCTCTGATTGCTGGAATTTCCTGCAGTACCACAAAACGATGAAAAAAATGGGTGCTTTCAGACCCTGGGTATTTGAGCTTCTAGCAGTTTTGCCAGTGATATTAGACATCTGGAGCACTCCGGAATGACAAGATGATATAATAACAGAAAACAGGTGGTTTTCTGTTGAGGTACTTGCAACCCATTGCTGCTTGGTGTTCAGCTTCATCTTGCCTGCTCTTTCACCGCTAGGACTTCCCTTATTTTTAATCCCTCACCTCTCCCATCTTGTCCATCTGTTGTCAATTTTGAATCCATACTATTGGGGTCTGGGGGTTTCTGTACAGTACTTAGCACCAATTTAGTGCTAAATTAAATGTGGTGCAGTATGTACAGACTTTCTGTATCGGCTGTTCTGATGGGCAGTGGATCTTCATGACCTTGGGCAGAGACTATGCATCTAAAGTATGTACTCTCCTGGTTGAAACTCAGCCTATTTCTGGGGCTTGAGAGACCTATTACATACTTATACAGGGTGTTATGTATGTATATAGTTAGGCAATATGCAGGGGGAACTTAGGAACTTGAGTCCTGAACGAAGGATCCTAAGTCCTGCATGGGCCATTGGCCAAACTGGCACGCGCCATTGGCCCTAAGCCGGCACGCGCCATTGGTGACCTGGGGTTGTTTCCCCCTCTATCACAGATCGAGGGGGAGTGGCCGTGGGCGGCCAGGGGGGCATATAAGCAGGGCCCAGCGGCTCTCCAGGGTCTCAGGCAGAGGTCTTTCACATCACCTACTTGCCTAGTCCCTTTAACTGGAGATGCTGGGGATTGAACCTGGGACCTTCTGCATGCCAAGCAGATGCTCTACCACTGAGCCACAGCTCCTCCCCATCAAACATGGGGGGGAACGCCCCATTGAAAACAGCGATGCTGTGCCAAGAAAAACCTGGCCCAGCAACGCTGTTGTTGGAGGGGGCGTTCCCGGGATGGAGGGGCTTAGGAAGCTAACTACAGTCAGCTCCACCTTGGGAACCCCCCCCCCCCCATGCTGGCACTGCATTTCTCTTCTGGGATTTAGGTCCCGGAGAGGCTGCGGCATCGGAGGAGCACCATGCAGCTCTGCGGCACCCAGGCACCGACGGAATTGCCCCTGCCATCAGTGTAAGTGCCTCTTATTCCGTGATAAGAGGCCACTTACGCTGGCAGTGGGGTCACACAGCCTCCACTACACTTTCAGCCCCCAACCTCAGGAATGGGCTGTTAGAGTACTCATTTTCACGTTGTTCATGATGTCACCCTTTTGTTTCAAACATGTCTTGCTTTTGTAGTAGGCTTTGCTATGCTATCTGAGAGGGAGAAAAGTGGAAACTAATTTGTAGAATTATAGTAACAGCTAACCTCTTACAATCGAGCCAAGCTCTGTATCTAGTAACAGGCCAGTGCAATGTATAACTTGTCTTCTGGTACGGTTTTTGACAGCGCCCTACAATTGCAGGTAATGGATTTATTTTCTCTCTGCTAGTTGCAGGATTCAGATCCAGCCTACAGTGCCTCTGATGTGTTGTTGCTTTGGCTCAGCCCCTTTTCATACACAGTTTGTTGTTGGAGACTATTTTAGTTGCTGTTTCCCTGAAAATGCATAGATGTGTCACAGGCCAACACTCACATCCATATCTGCAGGCGAACAACTTGCAGTCTGATTCAAGCTCATTAATTGCCCTTAGCTACGACAACATCAGGCTTCCAGAGCTAATCTGTGCAGAAAGGCACCAGCACCGCTGACACCTGGAATGACTTGCTTTGTCAGTATACTGCTACTGAGGCCATGGATGTAAATGCCTGGTAGTTGTTGACTCCAGATGCTGCCAGTTATTGGGTTTGAAATATCCTGAGCAAGCGACTGCTTTTGCCAACCAAATGCATTTAAAGCAGCCTCAGAATTAAGGCTGATTTTTCACACACAGCCAAAGGACGCGCACATTCCTTCAGAATAAATCAGTGCACTTATGTGATGGAATTAGGACCTGTCTCCTTAAAAGAAGGGGTATCTTTTCAAATTGCTTTTCATGCCGCTGCACTCATAGAAATGTTTTGAAAGCACTTTCAGTACACATTTAAGGGGATGTTTTTAGCCATTACAATTGCATATGTGGGTGTCATTGACAGATGTGTGCCTTGGCTGGGGAGGGCAGGTTAGAAATTTGAAAAAATAAATAGAGTAAGATGGAGGAGTTGAAGGTTAAAGTTAGGTTGTAATCTAACTTTGGCAAAGTGAGCAAGAAAAATAAAGGCATCTGCTTATAAAACCCTCTGTATAAATCCCAGAGTATAAATTAAATATCTTTATATCTGTTATTAGGAAACCTACACCTCAATGCATACATATTATTGGGAGTCCTGGTCATTTTGCCTGTCACCACTTGTCTCTATTCAGAAGGGGAAAACTTTTCATAGCTTATGTGAGCTGCGTGGATTTTGTGGTCACAAGAATCTTGGTCAAGTGTGGTAGGAAGAGCTCACCCACTTTAGAATTTAGGCCAGATTATATGGCCAAGTTAAACAGTAAAGTAATTATAAGAGAGACACTGAGAGCCAGTGTGGCATTGTAGTTAGAGCATTGGCCTAGAAATTTGGCCTCTCTCCACCTGACCTAATTTATAGAATTGTTGTGAGGCTAAAATGGAGGAGGGAGAATGATGTATCTCCTGTCCAGAATGCTGGGAGATACAAAGGCCAGGTGAACACAACGTGGTTGCAAACAGGTTGCTTCCACAACAGTCAAGCCTAACTGATGGCTTAACTAGGGCCTTATCTCTGCTGCTGTAGCAGATCCAGCTGCTGCCAAAGAGACTGCTCTGACATTCTCAGCCAAGTGGCTTGCCTCAGGTTTGCTTCAGTACTGCTCTGGCTTATTGCTGTCAGGAAGGGCTCTATGCTGGGCTTCAAACCTTGCACTATTGCATCATTGTTGCATTTCCAGTTGAACCTGCTTCTTCTGCTGCTCCAGGGGCTTTGGCAAGCCCTCTGAGGGCCCTGCTTGTTGCAAGGTGTCTGGTCCAGCTGGAGTGCTTGGGTTGGAAGGTTGCAGACTTGATGAGCCATCTTCTGGCTGTGGCCATTCCTCTGTTCTGATTTCTGCCTGTTCCTCTCCTTCTTCTATTTCCTCTTTGTCTGAGGAGGCCTCAGGCTGACTCAGTAGGCTGACTCCTGACATCCCCTCTGAGTTGTTCAGAGAAAGGGTGGGATAGAACTGTACTACATGAACCAGGTGCAAAGTCTTGTTTTCCTGTTTACCCTGTGTTAACACTTTTGTTTCCTAAAAGCAACTCCCTGTTGTTTTTGTACTTAGTTACTCTTTTGTGTACAACACTTTGAACACATAGCCAGCGAAAGGGTAATTATAGCTGTAAAGCTGATCTCTTAAGAGAATGGATTGAATGCATTCACACATTGCTTATTTGCAACTCCCCCCCCCCCCGAGTTGCCCAACCCTGACCTGGATTGCCCAGGCTAGCCTGATCTCATCAGATCTCAGATGCTGAGCAGGGTCAGCCCTGGTTAGTACTTGGATAGGAAACCACCAAGGAATACCAGGGTCAGTATGCAGAAGAAGGCAATGGCAAACCACCTCTGTTAGTCTCTTGCCGGGGTCTCTGTAAGTTGGCTATGACTTGACAGCACTTCCCACTGCCAGAGTTGCCCAAAATAGCTTAAGAAGCTCAGTCATATAGCAGGGGTAGGAACTGCTCAGTATGTCTGCCAAACAGCAGCTTGGCAGACCATTTTGTTCAGTGCACAGAACCAGTTCTCTACGCAATACCCAAGGTGAGCTTGGGGTGCTGGCAACACCTGTTGATACCAGTGACATGGGAGAAGGAGACAGGCTTGGCTTATGGCCACCGTCACCTGTCAGACCACCATCTGGACCCAAAGCCCACTCTTGAGGTGCCCAGTAGCACCACTGGAGCTCAGATTGCTCCCAGTGTCTGGCAAATGTAATCCCCATCCTTCCATTCCCTTTCAGCTAGCGCAGCAACATCTTCATGGAAACATGTTGTGTTCCCCCCCCCAGCACTTAGTCCAAAAAGGTTGTCTCCTTCCGAATGATCATGAAGTGTGAGTTCACGGTGTGAGTTTAGTATTTGCCTTATTCTCTCTGTATGTGCCCAGTTTACATACTTGGTATACCCAATTTGGCTATATTAATTGGCTCTTGTTTGGTATTGATGAATGAATGCTGTGCTCTGTTTTCCTTGTTTTGTGCCAAAGAGATTGTCTGAATGTACCATTTGTACCAAAGATGCAACTGACACTGCTGCAGCAGGTTTCAAACTTTGGAATAATTTCCTTGTTTTTAATGGACTGTAAGCTCTAGTCCAGGTGCTTTGTTGTCTGCCCTGCTTCTCCCTCCCCCTTTTCCTTATAGGGGAAAAATACTTTAGAATCTTAATACATTGTAGACCAAAAATTAGAACTAACATGGCTCTAGAGATGTCACTGAGGCTCAGAGACGGCTGCGACACATGTTCTTGTTCTTACTAGTTTGATGCTTGGGAACATCAAAGTAGCTGTTACCAAAGTGTAAGTTCCCCAAAGAAATTACAGAAAGCACCGTGCGCACGTCACTACGAGTGACAGAAACTGATCAAGACGTGGCTGGGGAGAGAGACGTTGACTGGTCTGTTACCAAAAAGCACAACATCTAAAGGGCCTGGCATTATCTATGTCACTCACAGAAAGTCAGTTCTGCCCAGGGCTGGTGGCAGCTGCTGGGGCCCAAGACTTCTGGAAAGGCCCCCAAGCCACAGACCCAAGGCCACATTCATCCCTGGACATCCACCCATGTGCTCTTTGCCCCTCCATTCACGAGCACCATTTCAGTGCCATCTATGCTCCCAGATGAATATGCTGCTCAGCACCACTAGGGAAGGGCTTGCAGGTGGTACACAGTGGTGGCAGTGCTTCTGGAGTAGGGTTGCCAACCTCCAGGTAGTAGCTGGAGATCTCCTGCTATTACAACTGATCTCCAGCCAATAGAGATCGGTTCACCTGGAGAAAATGGCCACTTTGGCAATTGTACGCTATGGCATTTAAGTCCTTCTCCTCCCCCAACCCCACCTTCCTCAAGCTCCGCCCCAAAAACCTCCCGCCGGTTGCAAAGAGGGACCTGGCAACCGTATTCTGGAGGCCACGGATGGGGCACATCCAGCTGCATGTACTGCCCCTCAGGGAAAGGGCTGTGAGCAGTGCAGGTGGCTGTGAGCATGGGCGGTGGGAGGGTTTTCAAGCAGGCAGGGGGCACAGACTGGGGGGGCATGCAGGTGAGTGGGCAGAAAGAGAAAAGCAAGCAGTAGGCCTGGTGGTGGGCAAAGGAGGGGAAGATGGTTAATCTCCCAAAACATGGACCCAGCCCTGGTTCTACCCATCAAAGTTACCTAACAAGCATTAGGAAAATGATGAGACAACCATCCACAAGAAAAATGTTTCTACTATGTAACAGTGACAGAACAATTGTTGTGCTCCAGTAAGTGAAACAGGTAAACAGAAAAACATCCGGGGGCGGTGGTGGCTTGTTTCCTTTGCACCAAAAAAGATCTGTCAGTGAAAGATTTCCTTCTATGTACCTCTCCCCCAGCCGGAATAGAATTCATGTTTTTGCTCCCACAAAGAAATGGCATAATTAAGTTTGAAAATGCAAATGACATTGAAGGGAATGAAGAAGGCTTTTGCAGTCCTTTCTGAATTTAAGTAGCCCTAATCCACCTGCAGCTGTTCACTAACCATTGCAGATGTGGTGACAAGCTGTAAATATCAGCACCTGCATGCTTCTGTATCCAACATGACTCATTGAGGCAATGTTGAGGGAAGCAAGTTAAGGGTGGATGTTAGCAGCTACTTGGGATTGTGAAGTTCACTGAGCTTTTCCTTTATGTGCCCTTTGCCAGTCCAACAGAATGATCTTTTCTTCACAAGCTTTATGGTACCCTGTTGTGCCACTGAAAAACACATCAAATAGCCTTGGCTCAATTGTAGTCTGCCTCATGACCTCATACAGGTGGAAACTGCAGCAGCTTCCCTGTGTCCAAAACATGACAGCTTTTCAGAATCTATACACCCTCAATATGCTATGAAAGTATGAAGCCAAGAAATTATTTATTTACCTTTACATCCAGGTGGTCAAGGCCAGATCCCTCAATCTGTATGTGGCACGGCCCCTGTATGTTACAGCAAAAGGTAAGCCACCTGTTTTTTGGCTCCAGCTTGCTTCCCCCCCCATTCCAAAAAGGCTTTTACAGTGCCATCCTAAACAGAATTACAGTCATCTGAGGACATTGGCTTCAATGGATGTAGAAGGGTAAATTGTTCTTAGGATTGCACTGTTAAAATGTAGTGTTAGGTGCCCTCTGTCGCAAACTGAAGAACACTTTGCAGGGGCTAATAAAATGGGATTTACTTCTGAGTAGATCTACTTAGGGTTGTTTCTCTTGTGTCTTTTATCTGATTGCTGGCTCCGGCAATTTAAAGCATATGAACATAAAAGAAGCCATGCTGGATCAGACCAAGGCCCATCAAGTCCAGCAGTCTGTTCACACAGTAGCCAACCAGGTCTCTAGGAAGCCCATAAACAAGACATCAGCAGCAGCATTATCCTACCTGTGTTCCACAGCACCTAATATAATAAGCATGCTCCTCTGATACTGGAGAGAATAGGTATGCATCATGACCATCGACCTAATAAGTACAGTACCAGACCATCTATCTAGTAAGTATAGTACCTTTCTTCTTGTTACGTGTAACTTCTTTCATTTGAAGTATAGCAACTGTGCACTGTAGCATTTCATTCAGATATGACATGGCCACTGTCTTGCTCTTGTTATTAGATCTAAAAATCTGATATCCAGGATGTACCTGGGAAAAGTGTATTGTTAGCTAGGCACTCAGACAGAAGGGAATGAATCTGATAGCTCAAGAGGGAGACAGGCAGAGAATAGTTACCTGCTGCCACTCCTAAGATCCAGCCCAGAATTCAGCTCTGGTCATGGATAGCCAGGGTCTGTGCATCTACAGGTGGAATGGAGAGCAGGGTTGCTTACGGTAAACTGTACAACAGCTTCAGCAGTCCTCAAGGAAGAGGGTTATTCAAGAGGGCAGCAGCGCACATGGGAAAGAATTATTCCCTCAGCTAAAGAGCAGGCAGGAGGGACATAAAGATTCTTTTTTCCCCTGTGCTTGGAAGCATGGAGGAAAGAAGCTAGGGACAGATACAAGTTCCAGCTGTTCAGGAGGGAAAATTTATTAAATAAGTCAAAAGCATGTATAAAAGTGACAAAAGCTGAGGCTCTGAAGCAAATCCAAATGGCATAAAATTTATTTGGCTGGCCAAAATGTATACGTCTATTTTCTCTGTGAAAAGACAGGGTGCCATGATGTTAAAAGAATAATTAGTAGCAATATTTATTTTTTAAAAACTTTTTTTGTGCTGCCTTTCCACCTGATCAGGGTCCACAAGGCAGCAAGCACAAAAAATTAAAACATTCGAGCAGTTAAAAATACAGCTAAAACTAAAAAATCAATTAAAACACATAAACAACACTAGAAGGAGGGCCAGTATCTGTTATTGGGGTATGTCAAAAGTCTTCATGTGAAAGACTCTGATAATGGGAGACAGACCTGGGGAGGGAGCTCCAAAGTTTTGGTGCCATGACTGAGAAGGCCCTTTCTCGGGTTGCCACCCATTTAATTTCAGATGGTGGTGGCAACCAAAGCAGGCCCTCCAAAGATGACCAGAGTGTATGGGTAGGATCATGTCGTTTATATGGGAGGCAGTGGTCCTTAAGGTGTGTTGGTAGGGTTGCCAGACCTCTGCTGGTGATGGGGGATCTCCTGCTTTGAGCTGGCTGGTGGTGGGACTTACCAGCAGCAAACTATGGCCATGGTCTCTGTTGCTGGTGACGCATTGACATCACTTCTGGCACTCACTGGAAGTGGCATCTTCACATCATAGGGTTGCTAGGTCCCTCCGCCACCGGTGGGAGATTTTTCGGGCAAAGCCTGATGAGGGTGGGGTTTAGGGAGGGGAGGGACTTGAATGCCATAGAGTCCAATTGCCAAATTGGCCATTTTTCTCCAGATGAACTGATCTCTGTTGTTTGGAGATCAGTTGTAATAGTGGGAGATCTCAAGCTACTACCTGGCGGTTGGTAACCCTATCACAACACTGGCAAAATGGGGACACACTGGTATTTGGGCAAAACCTGTATGGTTAAAAATGGCTTCTACCATAGAATGTTTGCCCAAATACCAGCATGTCCCTATGTCGCCAGCCATGTGATGACGTCACTTCCAGTGCGCGTCAGAAGTGACGTCAACACGTTGCCAGGGACAGAGGCCTAGACCTCAGTTTGCTGCCAGTAAATTCTCTCCCCCCACCCGGTCTCCTGCTGGTTGCCAGGGGTTATCTGGCAAGCCTATGTGTTGGTCCCAGGCACACTCATGAATACATTGAGGATCCTTGCTTATGCTTCAATTTTCCCTGGCTGTGACATTATCTTGTGCTTTTCCTGGAGTCTGCCTTTCCTGTCTGCAGTGTCTGCCTTTCTCTGATGCAGGGCAGGCATTTCTTGTACCACCTTGACACAGGTTTAATACATAACAAGAGATAGGGGGTCATAGCATCAGATTAGGGGAAGGAGCAACAGTGGATGAGCTTGGAACTCATCAACCCCACCTGTTACTGTCATCCTATTTAAGCCATTTAATAGACTCCAGTGGCTTTCTAATGAATCTTAAAATAGGGCAAGAGTCGCACACTGTTCCTCCTTTCCCAAATTATGCTCTTGTCCATCAACACTTCTAATTAGGAAATACCTGTTTGTCAAACCCTCTAGCAGAGAATGTAGACATACCTGTGTCAATCAAGCCCACTGTCAAACCAGTCCACTCATGACATTAATTGTTGCTGTTCCATGAGGCAAATATAGAATTCCAGGCAATTCCCTTTTTTTTGTAAGCAAGCAGGTATACACGTAATTATAGCATGCTTTTGTTGCAAGAAAAACTTTAAATGAAATGACTAATCTTTTCAGACTCTGGAAATGACAGCTGAAATAAACCTGATGACCTCATCTGCCATAATCTTTTGTCTTGCCTTGTACCCCTGAATAAATCATTTTATTGTATAAAATTAGCCACATCAGTCTGTTTTTTAATTTAGATTTTAGCTCCTGTGAATCTTAGGCTTCTTTTTTTGGCTCTTCTCCTATTTTTTAGTTACACGTGCAGGAAGGTTGCGGGGGGAGAAGAGAGTGAGTAGAAAGATTAGTATGTTCTTCTTCTTTTTTTACAGAAGAATGTGGGGAGTGGGATTTTCATCAAAGGAAATAAGCAGATCTTTTAGCCAGGCAGGTTTAGATATTTCTTAAATATAAATGGTCAAAGTACTCCTGGCTCTATGACAATCTTGAATTATGTAGCATCGTATCCTATAGGACCTCTGAATCATATTTATTGCTGAAGGTAGATAAGCATCAGACAAACTTGCCAAATAGCAGAGGTGCTGTAAAAGTGACATTCAGGAATTCCAATATGCTTCCTGTTCTTTTTTAAAAAATTGGTCATAGTTAAAATAAATGTGATTCTGGAGGGTCATGATTAGAACTCCAGATACATAGTTTGGCTCTCTAAAAGGAGCATGGGGGTATGGATTGTGGTGCAAGGGACATTAGTTCATCCCTCCATATTCTTTCGTGGATTGAAAATGAGCCTCCAGCTGTTTTAAGCCCTAGTGGGGGAAAAAACAGATATACATACTGGGTCTTAAAGCAGCTTGAAGGAAGGGGTGGCAGTTTTGAATGGGAAAATAACACAGAAGGGAAAGGGTTAAATTCCCTTCCCTGGAAACGGGCCCTGATCCACATTAGCAGACCTGCAGCTGCTTTGTAGAGTTCCATCAGGAATTCCATGTACTCTAAATGCTGATGTAGAAAATGTGGAAAATGTTCTGGAAAATGGTGATAATATAAAATTGTTCATGTGCTGCGAAAAGGAGTTAATGTTATTCTTTCTTTGAAAATGGATATGCCATTTCCAAAAATAAGTAGGTGAGTGCTGGTGACATCTCTGAGAAGTCAGACGTACAATTCTCTCAGGCTTGTGCCAGTCCGAGATAGAGAGAGGGGAAAAAACTACATGACAGAACAATTTCCTGTGGTGAAAGAGCTGCAGATCCTGAGTGCTGGATTTATGTATAAGCTAAACAAGCTTTGTTTAGGGCCCCACTCTCTTGGGCCCCCCAAAAAAATTTAAAGGAAAAAAACCCTGTATATTTCCAAAATATAAGATAAAAAACAAAATAAAACCTACATACAGCAACAGTGTTTTGTGTTGTGTACGCTCCTATGATGTAAGTAATGGGCCCCGCCTGCTAGCCTGCTCCCTAAAATATAACTGGTTTGCTCATTTCTATATATAGGGGGCCTACATTCTGCATGGACTGGTTGCATGGCAACATGTAGCATGCAGCTGCAGACTGCAGTGCAGCACCGTTGAATGTAGGTCAAGCTGTTGTACCTGTTATCTAATATTAAAGAGTGCTTGTAGACTGATGATCAGGTAGCATAGACTAAGGGTATGAGTCTTATGCCTACTGATTGATTTCATGTAATACATTATTTATTTATTTTGATCACATTATAAAATTACTTTAGAAAAATATTCATCTTTATTATTATGTAGTAGGCCTATATTATTATTTACTAGTACAGTTCCCTATTACCCCCACTTGCTACTTAATTGTATTTCAGTTCAACAATTACTTTGATAAAATACATATTTTGTTATGTGCAAATGGCTTTAGATACCTATTCGGTCCATAAATTACTATATAGCATATATTCAACACAAAAAACAGCGACAATTTGTTGTTGACAAAGGACAGTTGGACATATAAAGGGCCCAATTACCTTCAATAGCTTAGGGCCTCATTAAACCTAAATCCGGCCCTGCGAGGAAGCATGGAACATTTCATCGGTCACAGCCATAAACTGTGATGTACAGGAATGATGGGACAAGAATTCACACTTAAAGACAGCCAATAAGGAATGGTTTTTTAAAAGACCATTCATTTTGTATATATAATCATAGTGGTTCTGTTTATATAATCATATATAAGACAAAGCGGTCTCACACATAAGGCAAACCATATCATGGGCCTCTGGTGGACTGAAAGGCAGGATGTAAATGTAACTAAAAATAGGTTAGATCGGTGGCAAAATACAAGGCTTATTTTAAATCAGGAAAAACAGTCTAAAAGCCTGACCCACAGGATGCTTTCTTGTTTAAATGACTAACAGTGGAGGCCTATAGTAGTTCTTAGAGCTGAAAGTGTTCTGGGAGAGTTTGATTACCGATAGGGTTGTGTGTGACTCACACTTACCTTTTGTTGCACTATTGCCACAGGTTAGCGTTGCCAGCCTCCAGGTGGTGGCTGGAGATCTATTACAACTGATCGCCAACCAATAGAGATCAGTTCCCCTGGAGAAAATGGCCACTTCGCCAATTGGATTCTCGCACTGAAGTCCCTCTACTCTCCAAACCGTGCCCTTTTCAGGCTCCGCCCCCAAATCTCCAGGTATTTCCCAACCTGGAGCTGGCAACCGTACCACAGGTCCAGTAGAAAAAAGCAAGAGTCCAGTAGCACCTTAAAGACTAACAAAATTGCTGGCAGGGTATGAGCTTTTGTGAGTCAAAGCTCACTTCTGGTCCAATAGGTTTTACTACAAAACCCTGCAAAGCTATAAAAAAATTAATAAAAACAAACAAACAAACAAAAATCCTGCAAAGCTGTTTTACCAAGGGTGAAAATGAGTGTATGCACTACAAGCAATGATCGCTTGGTGACACTCCCTTCAAAAATGTGGGGAACAGGCAATCTAGTGCTAGCAGCCCAAACAGCTAAGTGCTCAGGAGCATAGTCAAAGAAGTCAGTGGACAAATTAGTATATTAATGCTGTCCTCAGACAAGCAACATACACATATTTGGAAGCAATTTTAATGGGCTGTTTCTTTACTTGCCCCGCTCTTAATTTTGTAGTAGTCTCTATCAATTGATCTCTGTATGTGGTAGATGGAAGCTGCAGGATTCTGTGTTGTTGTTTTTTAAACGGGAGTCTTGGAAGCTGTCTCTGTGCCTCCAGCTCCTGGGGATAATAGGTGACTCAACAGGAAACAGCAGGTGAGAGTGCAAAGAAAGCCCATTTGATGTGGAATGAAGAACCCAGCTCCACTCACCCCCATCCCATTTGCAGACTTCACTGATGCAGTCACCTTACTAGTCGTATGCTTTCTGGTTACAGTTCTCTGTTAGAAGTGATTAGACCTTGGGGATAGGGTTGACAGGTCCCTCTTGGCAACCAGTGGGAGGTTTTTGGGGCGGAGCCTGAGGGCGGGGTTTGGAGGGGAGGGACTTCAATGCCATAGAGTCCAATTGCCAAAGCGGCCATTTTCTCCAGGTGAACTGATTTCTATTGGCTGGAGATCAGTTGTGATAGCAGGAGATCTCCAGCTACTACCTGGAGGTTGGCAACCCTACTTCGGGAAGATGTGACATATAATTATCTGTGGGAAATTACTGGGTTCTGATGTGCCTGTAGTCACCAAAAAACCAACGGCAATCAAGTGAATACCAGAAAGAGTCTGGTGGAACCTTAATTATGGCATAAGCTTCCCTGAGGCCATCCTGCTGGGTTTTTAAAGTGGAAAAAAATCAGTTGACTACTACCACGCCTACAATACATTGATAGGACAATCTTTTTAAAGGTTTTTTTTTTGAAAGGGCACCAAAACAGTCCTCTACAAGGAGTCTTCCTCTTTTTGTTGTTGTTGAAGATGTATACAATATGTGGAATGTCCAAATGTGCATTTCTAACATTTTACAATTAAAACTAGTACCAAGTCGCGGCATAAAGGGGAAAAATTATTGAAAAATATTAAGTACAGTGATCCATAGTGCTTTTCTGCTCATGAAATCACACTTTCTGAATAATGCAGAGGTTACGACTGAAGGCAAAAGCTGTAGGCCACGGGATTATTTCAGCTCGCCAAGTTCACCATTTTAATAATCAAGTTGTACTGAGAGGATGAAAAGCTTTGATTTGGGGCATGGAAATGGGCAGCAAAATGTAGGGTTTACTAGTAATAGGAAATGAAGCAGCTTAAGGCAGAAAACGGAGGACGTTGATTCATAGGGTCTCGAGTTGGTAGCGACTTGACAGCACTTAACACACAAGGCAGAAAAAGAAATACTATAATAAAATGCTTATTTAAAACCAGATCCACTGTTTTCTGGGTGGCAGTAGTTGCTTTGTATGCTACAGGGTCATGAGACATGTGAAGGCAGCCAATCAAAGCAACTCTTCATTGCGATGCAGGAGAAAAGTTGTGATGCAATTACCTTCAGAATGGTAGGTCTTCCTTTTCAACAACTACAGCTACCGTGAGGCAGTGCGAGAGTGTGCATGCATGAAATATTCCCAAACCAGTTTCTGTCTTTCCTATTAATAAATACTGGTTCGTGTGGGCATGATGGGTAGGGGTGATGTGAGCTAAAATGTAATCCAGCCCCCACATCCGTGGGTTTGCTGTAAGGTTTGACTGCTATTGTGTTCTTCTGGGTCCTAAAGACCGTTATATCTAGGAAAGAAATTTCCTTTGAATCATGTTTTCCTGTAAATGTTAAATGTTAAATGATCATCTAGATTATTAATCCAGGTCAAGAATTCCTGGAAAATAGAAACTGAGTCTATTAGAAGAAAACAACCACCTACACATTTTTTGCTTAATTTAGTGGACATTCTATTTGAAAATAATTTTTTTAGGTATCGTGATGATTTTTTTATTCAGGTACAAGGGGTTGCCTTGGGTGCAGCTTGCGCCCCTTCCGTGGCAAACTTATATATGATTTATTTTGAAGAGCAGTTCTTGTTCCAGAATTCTTTTTTTCAATCTCATGTTTTAAAATATTACAGGTTCTTGGATGATCTTTTTCTTCTAATAGACTCAGTTTCATTTTAGCTCACATCATCCATTGCACCTAAAACTTAACTTTCCGTTTAGTCAATTTCTTAGAATTAAGAGGAACTCATCATTTGAAACTGACTACCTTTCTACCATCCATAGGATTACTCTCTAGAAGTTTTACTAGGGCTACCCTTGAAAAAGCTAAACAACGGGCAGCTGGGAGAGAGAGGAATGATCTCCTTAAGGGAAGTGCACATCGCATAGACCACTCAAGGATTTTCTCCTCATTGCAGTATAATCATCTGACTGAAGATATTAAAAAGATCATTAAACGACACTGGCACATTCTACAAGATGTGCCAGGATGCCAACAGTTGCCACTTTTTGGTCTAAGAAGGACCACCTCTTTGGGTAATGATTTAATTAAAACAGATTTTTCTTCTAAAAAACTTAGCAGCAAACCTCGGGGACATTATAAATGTGGAACATGTTCGGTCTGCGCCTTAAGTCTTCCAGTTAAGGAAATTAGCTCTACATCTTTTAATTTTAAATATCAGCTGGATTTTTTTAGTAACTGCTCATCTGATAATATTGTGTACGGAATTACCTGCCCGTGTTCTCTAATTTACATAGGCTCAACAACGAGACAATTAAAATTAAGAATTGGGGAACACAGGGCATGCGTTCGCGCGAAGGTCCTGGATGCTCCCCTCACTGGACATTTTCTCGAAAAGGGACACTCAGCCGATGACATAAGATTTTTTGCTCTATGGAAGTTCAAACCACAACCTCATAAAATTCAGGACATCACAAAAATACTTCATAGACAAGAAATGAAACTGATCTTTTTATTCAAAACTCTGGCACCATCAGGATTAAACAATGAGTTTGATCTAGCATGCTTTCTGTAACTTTAAGAAAATGGACAACTCAATACACCTGGTATCTGCTCATGCTGGTAATAAATTAGGAACCCTTCTGACTATCAATTAACCTCACAGAGGCATAGAGAACCCATAGGGGTCATGTTCTTCTCTATTGTGGTAAGTTTATAATTATCCTTGGCATGACGTTAATATTGCATTGTAATTGTTGAATACAGTAATCTTACTATGTATATATATTTTTATAGAGGCATGTTTGCCCACTTATAATTTCAGAAAATTAACTGAAGAAGCTACATTCTGCGAAACGGCCACAGATCTAGAGGGGTTGTCTTGTTTGTTCCATTCGCCATTTTGTTTCTCCTGAATTGGACGGCGGCAGCCTAACCTTTGAAGAACAAGGAACTTATTATTTGGATTACTTACCACTTTCCTTTGGATTACAATTGGACCTGCCTGAAGGGTGAAGTAACCCATTTTACAGGACCTGAAGGGTGATATAACCCGCTTCACAGGACGTATTATATCCGGACTTGGGTGATGTTTTAACCCTTTGGGGCACTTTAATTTGATTCTTTAATAATATGTATATAGTCTACTCATAGTTTTCCATATTGTGTAATGTGAATTAGTTAAGTAAATCTGATTACTTTATGAGCCTCGTGCTGTTGTCTATATAGTTACAACCTCCAGGTACTAGCTGGAGTTCTCCTGCTATTACAACTGATCTCCAGCCGATAGAGATCAGTTCCCCTGGAGAAAATGGCCCTAAGTCAGAACCAGATTCAGGATGCAATTCTCAGTGCATTTACCTGGGAGTAAAGCTCACTGAACTCAGTAGAAATAGTCTTGAGACATGGAAAAATAAATATTTTTTCCTCAAACACAGCTATAAAAAAACTAGAATCTCCTAAAGCAGAAGGAAGCTCTCTGTCCTCTTACTGCGGTTTCTCTCTCTCTCTCTCTCTCTCTCTCTCTCTCTCTCTCACACACACACACACACACACACACTTTCCTTGTGCTGATGGGTGTGTGTTACCTTCTCAACGTTTAATAGGCACATCCTTCAAAACATCCAAGGGAGTTCTCCAGCTACTGGGAGACCAGTTGTCATTGCTATTAAACAACCATTTTGTGCTTATTACCCTAGGAAAGGAACAATCTGGCAGCCCCAAGAATACTGTTTCACCAATTGGTGATGAGTTCCCTAGTATTAAGAATATCATTATGACCCAACAAAGTTTCACATTAAACCTGATGTGTGTGTATTCCCTGGTGTGGCACTTGGCCTGTGTTTCAGGAAAAGTGATCAATGCAGCAGAGTGAATACCACTGATGTAAATCTAAATGCATTGAATTTGTTCTTATGTTCTATTATTGGAGCTATTCAAATGAGCAAGGCTCTTGGCAACCAGAAATATTTGATCACTCACTGTTTCTGTTCACAGCCTGTTTGCAAGTGGTGACCACCGCAGTGGAATGTCAGACAAACTGTTCACCTGTGTTTGAACAGGGCCATGTCCGCACTTACCATTTGCGGTGCCGGCTTCCGTGGGCTTTCCTTGCATGTTCCCACTGCAACTCACCCGAAGGATTTTGAGGACGTCTCCAGAGCACAATTTCGCCGCATTAAGCGCATCCGTTTATACGGCGAATTAAAAAAATTAAACGTCCTCTACACCCGGTGCCTTACAGTGGGAACAGGCAAACTGTGTTCGATCCATTTCCTGCTGCCACCCCACTTCCTGCTGCCAGCCAACCCCTGCACCCCCCCGCCTCCCTTACGCTGGAACAATCGCCGTCCCTCCTTGGAGAAGCCGACTGGGCATGCGTGGGAGCATGCCGGTCTGGGCTTATCAAAAGCAGCGGACAAAGGCGGCGATGTGGGAACAGAAATTTAAACTCGCCTTGGATTCTTTCGTACTGGACGCGTGTAAATAGCGAGGTAAGTTGCTGGTGCGTTCACGGGCCAGGTCACATGTGTTCTGTCATGCAAAATAGAAGATTGATTGTGCATACAACTGCTGCCACCCCTGAAACTGTAAGCAGTGCATCCTGAGGACCCACAGGTGGTCCTGAACTAGCAAACGCAGGCCGGTGGGGGGTTCAGCTGGACTAAGAATTACTCATGCATTTTTTAAAAATGTCACAAGCTTTTCTGTTTGTGTCCCCTCACGTCAATACCTTTTGTTTGTAACGTTTTAAGACAAAAGAAGAAAATCCTGCTGGTTACTATGCTCTTCACACTTGGAGGTGTTGGCCAGAGGCCAGGACATCACTCTTAATTTGCCGCTTTACAACAAAAGCTATGATCCTTCATGAAGCAGTTCTGGTACTTCAACCCCATGTCATCCCCCCGCCCACAACAAAGGAATTTTGAGTTTTGTTTCTCCCATCCTGTGTGGAGTCTGTTCCTGCTTTGAAGATTGTGTCACGCTTTTAAAAAACCTACTCATATGTCAACATATCATCCAAGAGAACATTCTCCCACTGTTCCCGGATGGAAGCCGGGTAATTAAATCCAAAGACCCCATGTTTAAGAGGAACCTTTGCCTTCTGGGAAACAGTTAGAGTGCTTCAATTAGAATGAAAAGCTACATATGGGTCCTTCCAGAGCAACGACAACAAAGGTTGCCCTCCCTACGTTTGCTGACAGGCCAGCATATCGTAAGCTGAATGAGTCATTTATTTCCAGATAATGGAGTGCTTAAAGTGCATATGTATGGGCCCAACTCTCTAAATATCTCCGGGAATATTACTGCGGCATCGACCCACTGGTGTAGCAGAGGTTATGCATAATTGACTAATTTATGGTTAATGCGTTCTAGCTTGGAAGTTGCTATTTTGTCTAATGATAATTACCCATTTCTTCCTCTTTTAACCATTCTTGCTTAATAAAACAAAACAAGATGTACATTTGGTGCCTGACAACTCATTGAAATGGAACAGAAATCTGGCCGGACGTGTGTGATCACAGAGCCCACCGCACAAAGGTTTTTGCACCCTTTTAGCTTTAGCAACTCAGAAGCCCTTATCATCACTAACATCCACAGCCACTTAGTGGGGCTCAGTAATATCAGTATCAAGTTTTAACATCAAATCTTTAACTTTGGTAAACAGCACGACAAGTGCGCTATTCAGTTCTGTGTCAGGCACCTGGTTGGCCACTGTGTGAACAGACTACTGGACTTGATGGGCCTTGGTCTGATCCAGCAGGGCTTTTCTTATGTTCTTATGAATGCAGAGCTGGGGAACTAGTCTCAGTTTTTACCAATTCCTAGGGCTGCAGCGAGTCCAGGGTTTGATCACATTCTTTCCCCACCTAGAGCCCAGCCGGTACTTCAACAGGCACACTGAGCTGTTGTGTTATTTGGGCCTCTCCCATGATTTCAGTTCAAGGGAGCTGCTCAATTCGTGCACCCCTTTGCAGATAAGGAAGATTGGCCTGCACAATTGTGACAGAGGGTTTCAAGTTCCACCCTCCAGGAGCCTCAGCAGACAATTACTTTCAAATAGTGGGCTAGAATGTTAAAAGGGAAAAAAGTAAGAAAGCAGGAGCCCGTAACTGCTGACCGACTAACAGAGTTGAGGGTTGTTGGATTTTGGTGGGAGAAGGATTAGAAGGTCTGCTGATGAGGCAGGGAGTCCACTGGGGATTTCAAGTATTTGGAAAATAGGTAGGGTTTGGGTGTTGTTCCTGTCAAAAACAGTTTAAAAGGGGAGAAGCACCTTGAAACAGCTGCCACCAAAGGGATTGGAGGAGGAGTAAACTATGAGCCCTTTCACTAACTCCAGTATTGGGGAGAGAGAATCCTACCTGCAGAGGTACTCTGGTAATGTAAAAAGGTTATAATTAAGATTATATGTTTAATATTAATAGGTAGGGTTGCCAACCTCCAGGTACTAGCTAGAGACCTCCTGCTATTCCTCTAGTCGATCTCTAGTGACATCTAGTCGATCGAGATCAGTTTGCCTGGAGAAAATGGCAACTTTAGCAATTGGACTCTATGACATTGAAGTCCCTCCCCTCCCTAAACCCCGCCCTCCTCAGGCTCTGCCCCAAAAACCTCCTGCCAGTTGCGAAGAGGGACCTGGCAACCCTATTAACCCTATTAATAGGTATGTCTTCTATTATTGCATGTGTGTTTTGGTGGGGCGGCACACAGGCCAGACAGTAGTCATGAGGCTCTTTTGGTTGATAGTAATTACAAATGTGGTTGTTCATATTTTATAATTTTTAAGAATAAGCCTACAACTGTAATCTTGATTACTACCACTATTTATACAGTTGAAATTACTTGTTTGAATAGTACCTGGAGGTTGGCAACCCTATTTACAGGGTGGTTTGCCATTGCCTTCTCCAGTCATCTACACTTTACCTCCAGCAAGCTGGATACTCATTTTACCAACCTCGGAAGGATGGAAGGTGGAGTCAACCTTGAGCCGGCTACCTGAAACTGACTTCCGTCAGGAACAGTAGCTTAAGAGACTAAATATCAAAGTCTGTTTTCATGTATGGTTAGTATTAGGATTGTCACTGAATTCTATTGAACCTACAATGGACAGAAGAGCTGGAGTTTCACCTCATGGATTTTGAAGTGGGATTCTTGCTAGAATTACCAGAATACTAATGGATCATGGGAGGCCAAACCAGATCCTCATGGTTAGGCTGTTTATGACTGGCATGGCTTGGATTGTGACATCATTGGCATATGCCCTTTCTGAATGCCTGTTCACTGAGTATCACCACCATCATTCTGAATAACTCTATAGTCATGCTAGGAGCGTCAATAGACATTGATTACGAACATGGTGGATCATTCCTTTAAAGCTCTCCTTTACATTGTTTTTTTTTTTTTAATAAATATTTTTATTGGTTTCTGTCTCCAGAAGGAATATTTACTCAACTGTTGGAAACATCTTGATCCAAGGGACAAGATTACAATATGGGCTGAATGTTTGAAAGTCTGTTTTCTTACTAGAAGTCTAAGTTCTCATTCTTTTGGTTTGATGCAGTATTTCCATTAATGAGGCCTAAAGAAAAAGACTGCTCTGTCACTCATAAACAATTAGTGTTGTTGTTTTTCTAAATCCACCAGACATCTTTCCACATTTGTATGGCAATATCTTATCCTACTTATGCTGTAAAATAACTACCCTGGCCAACTCTTGCTGAGTTCCACTGCCCAGCCGTTTGCTCCAGTGTAAAAGCTTGTTTATTCAACTAATCATATATCTGACTTTTATACCCACATGAGTCATACTTGTTTCTAACAGTACTACGTTAATTGCGTTAATTTGAACTTTTACTCTGAAAACTGCTTGTAGATTGGCCTCAGGCTTTGGCTGAAAGGTTTTCAGATGGTTGAAGATGATATAAAATGTTGTTCTAGAGAAACAAATTAATTTAATTTTACCATATGAAACCTGGAAGGGTTTCCTCATTAGAACTTGTTTATCAACTCCCCCCTACTCCCACTGTAATTTAAAGCAATCAGTCATGGGGAACACAAAATATATCACTCAACATGATTAGTGCAATATACATCAATTCAGAGCTTAACAAAATAGAAGTAAATATAGGAAATATAGGAAACACAGTAGCAAAGGGATACTGGAATCATATTCCAATATAGAACAAGTGTATTTATAGTGTTTCCAGGAAAGGGAATTCTAATTAGCCATTTGCTATTGTGACACCCAGGCAAGAGGGACCCAGCCAGGGTGTTGGCTGCAAGGTTGATTGATGGCCAGACAGGGCCACAGGGATGGTGACCACAGGGGTTCAGGGACTTTGGGCAGGAGCCAACCGGTGGGCTCTGTATGGTCCAATGTGCCCACAGTAGGGTGAGGCTGGATCTTGGCACTGGAAGCCATGGCCAGAGAGGGTGTGCCATTAAGCATGCATGGGCCCAAGTGGGCTGGAAGAAGACCAGGAACAAGGTCCTGGGGGAGGGGTCTGTTATTCTGCAGAGCTTTAGAAGATGGCTGGTGGAGGAAGAAGGTTTGCGTGGGAGGTTCCCCTCCTGCGTGACAGCTACTCCTTAGCAAATCCAAAGCAAAGACTTAAGAATGTATACATTTATCTCCAACATGCAGTTCTAATGGACAGAAATAATAGTTTCTGGTAGAGTATTGTATATCCAGTCAGAGAAGATGCTAGGGAAGAACTCACATGGATTGGCATTATTACTCCAGTTTTTACCTGGGTTTTGGAACAGGAATTGCGTAGGTTGCTTTGGCAGAGGATCTATGCTTTTAGAGAGACTTATACTTGGAGTGTTGTTTCTTTTTCCTTCTCATCATCTTGCTACACCTCCAACCTTTCTGGAGTTAGGGGGACGGCTTTATAGTAGGGCTGTTGATTCGGTTCGGCCTGAACTGAAAATCAGCCGAATTTCCCCTGATTCGGTGGTTTTTAGTTCGGGAGGAACCGAACTCAAAACTGGCGGGCAACCGGGGGGGCCGAATTCAGCGAGTTCGGGAGTTCGCGAATAAATTTGGCAAATTCGGGGCCGTCAGTAAGCAGCATAACCGTCAGTAAGCAGCATTCTCCTCCCCCGGCCAATCGGTGGCCAAGCTGGGTCTTCTTCTGGCCAATCAGTCAGGATTGAGAACTGGAGGAATCAGCTGATGTGCGGCCCGGCCAGGGAGAGAGAGCGAGAGAGCGAAATCCTCGTGTGTGTGTGGGGGTGCTTGTGCACATTTGCTCCTTTTTGTGGCTGCAGGGGATGTATTTTTTTGGGGTACAGACACAAAACTTTCAGTGGAGCTTCAGATGAAGCTTCTTAAGATACCCCCCAAGTTTTGTAAACATTGGGTCAGGGGGTCCCCCCTTTTTCTTTCCTTGGCTGCAGGGGGCGTATTTTTTTGGGTACAGACACAAAACTTTCAGTGGAGCTTCAGATGAAGCTTCTTAAGCTTCTTAAGATACCCCCCAAGTTTTGTAAACATTGGGTCAGGGGGTCTCGAGATATGGGCTCTCCCCCTTTTCCCTCCCCCCTTTTCCCATTTATGTGGCTGCTGGGGGTGCTTTTTTGGGGATATAGCCCCCAAACTTTTAGCATAGCTTCAGACAATTATTCTTAAGATACTACCCAAGTTTTGTAAAGATGGGTTCACTGGGGGCAGAAATATCGCCTCCCCCCCTTTTCTCTTTCCGTGGCTGCAGGGGGCACATTTTTGGGGGTGCAGATCCCAAACTTTGAGCAGAGTTTCAGACCAGTGTTCTTAAGAGACCATCCTGTGTGCATCTTCTCCAGAGCAAAACGTCCCGTGCCTAATTGGAATCATCTTGGATGTCCTCCCCTCCTGATGAAACAGAAGACAGCCACAGTAAGACCCCTTTGGGGGCTTTAATCTATAATTTTTCTCCTGTGTATGTGTGTGTGTGTGGGGGAAAGCAGAGTCTCTCTGTGTGTGGGGAGGGAGCAGTTTCTGTGGGTGGGGGGGAAGCCAAAGGGGGCTTTCGTCGGTTCTGCCTGGGGTGTGTGTTCCCCCTCGAGTCTCTCGCTCCCTGGTTTGAGGGGGGAGGTTTCAGTTGTGTGTCTTCTGGTTTTCCCTGTTGCAAAGGTGTTGTTTTACAAGGTTGTGTTGCTTTGCAAACTGTTGTCGGGGCTGGGAGCTTTGTGCATGGGTGGCAAGCTCTGCTGAGAGATGCACATTAAGGTTGGGGGGGACCCCTTTCAGGGCCCTTATCTCAGCCCCCCCTGACCCAATCTTTACAAAACTTGGGGAGTCTTTCAATAAACGTCCTTTGAAGCTCTGCTGAAAGTTTGGGACCTCTAAGCCCAAAAATGCCCCCCCCAGAGCCGCGGAAAGGTGCCATTGTGTTTTTAATGGCTTTATTCGGCCGAATTTTTTTCCGAACTTTGAATTCCCGCCGAATTGAACGGATCCGAAGTGGGGGAGTTCGGACTTCGGCATATCCCGAATCTAAACGGGCTGAATTCGGCCGAATCCGAACTATACCGAATTTTTTTTAATTCAACAGCCCTACTTTATAGTGTCTCCTGTCTTTTTTTAGGGGGGGGGTAGGTTTCAGAAAGTACTGTGTGCTTGTTATTCCCTTCCGTGGAAGTTGTCTGACAGATTTTCTCTGGGTTCAGTTTTTAAAAACACTGGGTGAGGCTATCCAGAATTATGGAGTAACAGAGTAGTTACAGTGTCAGACTAGATTCAGGAATACTTGGGTTCAAATCCTTACTTGCCCATACATTTCATTTGGTGACCCCTGGGGAATCATAGGCAGAAGAGGAAGAAGAAATTATTTCTTCCAGTTCCACCCACCCCACTTCTCCTGTGCTACCATTCTGTTATTGCTGCTGTTTTAAAACAACCAAAATAATATACAACATATTTTGTAAAATGTTTTAATATTCCTGTGTGTATATCATTTTGCAAATGAAAGCCAAATGTAGGAGTGTGTTTCATGAAGAAATTAACAATGAAATATTTGAAAATATAGCAGTAGAAATAGTAGCTTATCTAGAAGGTAAGGAAATGGTTTTCTTTTATCCTGATGTTAATTCAGAGGAGCAGGGGAAAGTACACATGGTTGACATGTGCTGGAGAACCACAGCTGGCCACAGTTCTGTGGCATATGCATGCTGTATGCGTAATGTATCATTTTTTCACGGCAAATACGAGGACCCATACAATAGAAACACCTGCCTTCTAAACTGTGAATCATTTCTAAGTGCCTAATTAAAGATGTATCATGATTAGTCTGGACTAATGACTCCCTTTCTAAACCAATGTCTTTTTCCTATCAATGATCAGTTCATTTTACTTCCCAATTTAAAAAACAACAACATGCGATCTGATTATTTTGCAAATACACCTTTATGCTTTCTTTTGAGAGGTTGAGCTTGTCATTTTTGGAAAGGCACTTGTCTTCATTCATAGTTAGCCTTTTTATTTGAAAAGGTTTTGAATATGAATTGTACAACTTGTATTACTTTCTGAAGTCATAAGTTTTTTTAATGGTGTTACCCAAGATTATGGGGATTACCACACCCATAATACTAAACGTTTTCCATATCCTTTCTAAACATTTCATTCCCTCCCTTTCTCACCTTATTTTGCCCGTTTAAGGGCAAGACTGTTTTGGGATAGTCTAATTGCCGTTTTATCCTAAAACAGTTTTACAAGCTTTCTCCATTGTGAATCACGTTTGGTTCCCTCCTTTGTGGTTTTTAGAAAGACTTCTTATATATTTATTTCTCAAGGATTTTTTTTAAGCTTAAGCCTGTTTTGATTTAACTTGAACCTTTTTTTAAAGCACTGCTATGTCCCCAACTTTTAAGCTGTTCTTTTTTATCTTCTTCTATGTAGTATCAGTTTGTATCCAGCTGCACAATTTGCACAGGTTTTTCCTGCCTTCCCTTTTCCCCAGCCATCCCTTTTTTTTTTTGAAATTTTTTTATTGGTTTTTATAATATAAATTTTCCATATTAACAAACAACAATATACGTAGTATTTAAAAACTAAATCATAGGTAATGTTGTTATAATTGTTTAAGTGCTAAATAAAAATAAAAAATAAAGGAAAATTTATTGACTTCCCCATCACCTCCGTCCGCCTCTTAATAAAGTATTCTATCCCATCGTGATATGATCTGATCTTAATTATTCTTATATCACAATTAGGTTTCAATCACATTATACTATCAATATAATTGATTACGTTTCTTTATGTTAACAATGTCATCTAGATCAGATTAAAAGGTATTCTTCCATTTTCCCCAGTCCTAGTTCATATTCACAATATTTCATCCACGCCTCCCATTCCCCCATAAATTGAACATTGTCTTTTTGATTTAAAATAGCTGTAAGTTTTGCCATTTCCACCAGTTCAAACATTTTCATAGTCCAGTCTTTTTTCCCAGGAGTGTCTGCCCCTTTCCATTTTGCTGCATAAAGCAGTCTTGCAGCTGTAGTCACGTAAATCAAAAAAGTCCTGTGTTTTAACAAATCATCAGGTATCATACTTAATAGCATCATTTCTGGTGTTTTGGGTATGTTTTTTTGTACTATTAGTCTTAATTCGTTATAAATCATATCCCAAAAATCCTTAGCTTTGTCACAAGTCCACCACATATGATAAAAAGAACCAACTTCTTTATTACATTTCCAACATTTAGGGGATGTCACTTTGTAGATCTTTGCAATCTTCTTAGGCGTTAAATGCCATCTATACATCATTTTATAGGTATTTTCTCGAATTGACTGCGCATTTATTCCTTTCAGGTCTTTCGCCCATAGTCTTTCCCATTTGTTTAGGGCAATATCATGTCCCACAGTTTGAGCCCAATTAATCATTGTTGGTTTGATTATTTCCTGCTCACAATAAATTGTTAAAAGAAGATTATACATTTTAGAAATCAGATGAGTATTATTATCTAATAGCATCCTGTGAAAAGATGATTTTTCTTTAGAGAATCCATTCTTCATATCTTGTGTAAATACTGATTTAATTTGATGATATTGAAGCCATTGTAAATCGTCTTTAAGTAACTGAAAGTCTTTTAGTGAGCTTTTCTTTCCTTCCCAGTTAATTAACTCTTGGAAGGTGATAAATTTGTCCAATTTAAGTGGGCGTAATGTCAACATTTCTTGAGGTGATATCCACATCGGTGTTACTGGTTCAAGAATATGTTTATATCTCATCCATATATGAAATAAGGAGGACCTGATTATATGGTTACGAAATGATGTTTGTATCTTAATTTTACCATACCATAAATAGCCATGCCATCCACTTATATTGTTAAAACCTTCAAGATCTAACAAACGCGAATTGGATAAGTTCATCCAGTCCTTTAGCTATACTAAAGCGGCCGCTTCAGCGTAAAGTTGAAAGTTAGGTAGTGCTAAACCTCCTCTAACTTTAGAGTCCACCAGATGTTTATAAGCAATCCTCGGTTTTTTCCCTTGCCAGATGAAATTTAATACGTCTTTCCTCCAGGTATCAAAGTATTTAACATGTGATATTATAGGCAAATTTTGGAATAAGAAAAGCATCCTTGGTAAAATGTTCATTTGGATTGTTGATATACGTCCCAAAAGTGACAGTTTTTTATTTGACCAAATGATCATATCAGTTTTTATTTTGTCCCATAGTTTAAGATAGTTATTGGTTATCAAGTCTTTATTCTTTGCAGAGATCCAGATTCCCAAATATTTGATCTTATTATCCTTCTCCCAACCTGTGTATGATATAAATTCCTGTTGTTCTGTTTCTGATAAATTCTTAAATATTGTCTTTGTTTTTTCTTGGTTAACTTTAAATCCCGATACATTTCCAAAATCGTCCAAAGTTTCCAACAGTATCTTCATTGATTGTGTTGGATTCTCCAAGATTAACAGAAGATCATCCGCGAATGCTCTCAATTTGAATTCATGTTTTTAAATTTTTAATCCGCGAATGTCCTCCATACTCCTTAGCTTACAACATAGTGATTCCAACACCAACAAAAATAATAATGGAGACAGAGGACATCCTTGTCTGGTTCCTTTCTTGATTGCGCAGTTGTCGGACATCGATTCATTCACCAGAATTTTTGCCTGTTGGGATGTATATATGGCCGATATACCTCTCAAGAAACGGTCTCCAAAATTTAATTTTTCCAATATCTTTTTCATAAAGTCCCATGAGACCATATCAAAGGCTTTCTCTGCATCCAAAAATACAAAGGCCGTCGTTTGTTGAATATTCTGGTCATAATATTCCAATGAATCTAATAAAACTCTTATATTATCTTTAATTTGCCTTCCTGGAACAAAACCTGCTTGGTCTTCATGTATAAGGTCCTTAATAAAATGCTTTATCCTATTCGATAAGACCGAAGCATAAATCTTATAATCCACATTTAACAGCGAGATAGGTCTATAATTTGAAGTTTTTTCTGGATCTCTTCCTTCCTTAGGTATCAACGATATAAATGCATGTGACCAAGTCTCTGGGGATGCTCCCTTATCCAAAATTGTATTACAAAGTAATACAAAAAAGTTCACTAAATTGTCACTAAATGTTTTATAAAATAGTGCAGTAATTCCATCTGGTCCTGGTGTCTTGTCCGTTTTTTGTTTCATTATTGCTTCTTGTATTTCATCCTTTGTAATTGGTGCATCTATCCATTCTTGTTGGGGCTTTGAAAGGACATTCATCTGTATTGAATTTAAAAACTTGTCTATTTTCTTTTTTGAGATATTTTCTTTCTGATATAACTTAGTATAGAGTGAAACAAATTCTTTTTGTATATCCGTAGTTGTATAAACTGGTCCTTTAGCGGATTGAATTTTTGTTATAATCTTCTTTTGAAATGAGTCTTTCAGTTGGGTCACCAAAAATTTTCCAGGTTTATTAGCATGTTCAAAGTATTTTTGTTTAGAGGATTTTAAATTTTTGTTCATTTCCTTCATTATTATCAAATTTAGTTGGTGTTTAGATACAGAAATCTTCATTTGTATGTCATTTTTCTCTTCTTCATGTAAGGCCATAACCAGTTTTTGCTCCAAATTTTGTAGTATATTATTGGTAAATTGTAGTTGAGTTTTCTTCCAGGCCATGTGTTTCTGTATCATAAATCCTCTTAGAACAGCTTTAAATGCATCCCAAACTGTATTCAGCGAAGTTTCCCCATTAAGGTTAATTTCAAAGAAATCTTTAATTAAGTCCTGTAGTTCTTTTTGAATCTTGTTATCCTTTAAAAGTTTATCATTTAGTCGCCATCTAAATGCTTGTTTATTGTTCCATTCAAATGTAACTGGATTATGATCAGAAAAAGTTCTTGGTACAATTTGGATTTTACATAGTTGCGTGAAAATAGATTTACTAGCCCATATCATATCTATTCTGGAGTGTGATTCGTGTCTCGCTGAATAAAAAGTATATTCTTTAGCCGTTGTATTCATTGTTCTCCAGATGTCTTGTATTTCCAATTCTGAAGCCATGGTGAAGAAAGTTTTAGGTAAACATCCTTCGTTTTCGTCTTTTGCTTTTGATTTTTTATCCAAAATTGGGAGAGTAACACCATTGAAATCGCCCATCAAAAGAATCTGATCCTTTGCATACTGAGAAATCAGTTCATGTAGTTGTCCATAAAATTTAGCTTTTCCTTCGTTAGGTGCATATATTCCTACTACAATCGTCTTTTGCCCCAATATTTTGGTCTTGATAATTACAATTCTACCTTCATTGTCTTTGTACAGTAGTTCAGGACTAAGGCTAGAATGAGCATATATCACAACTCCCTTTGCTTTTGTTTTAGCCGATGCAACAAATGCTTGTCCAAGCATTTGCCTATCCAGGTATTTTTTGTGTTTTGTTGCTATATGAGTCTCTTGCAGACAAATTAGGGAGTATTTGTATTTCTGTAGATATTTAAAAATTCTAGCCCGTTTGGTTTTTTCATTCAAACCATTCACATTCCAAGAAATTACTTTTGCCATGATGTAGTAATTATTGAAGCAAAATATTCAGTCTATAACACAGTGCCTCCTTCTGCTCCCTGTGGTTCTTCTTCTTCTTCTTCTTCCTCTTCCTTTTGTTCCAGGGTTAGTCCTTTAAGCTCTGTCTTGTATTTCCTCAGAAATTTTCCCACATCCGATGGAGATAAGATTGTCATTTTCATTTCTTTGTAGGTGAAAGCCAAGCCTTGTGGCATAATCCAACGATATTTGATACCATTAGCTTTCAAAACAGACACAAATTCTTTGTAATTATTCCTCTGTGAGAGTAAATGTCTTGGTATGTCCTTTAATAATATTAGAGGAATATCTCCTGCTGAAACCGGACTGTCATAGTGGATCTTCATGATCCTGTCCTTGATCCTAGTGTCATAAAAAACAATCATGAGATCTCTTGGTTTAGATCTTTTCATTCTAGCAGGTAATGGTATTCTGTAAACTCTGTTGATGGCTTGGTTCAATTCTTGTTCTTCTATTTGAAATAAATAAGCCAGATTTGGGACTACAGTTTCTTTGTTGTCTCCCATCATATCTGGAAAATTGCGCAGACGAAGGTTGGTTTCTCTAACTCTCATCTCCATCATTGCTATCTGATCTTTAACAGCTGTCTGATTAGTTTGTATTGTTTCAATCTGCTTCTCTTGGCTTGCTAATTTTTTCTTTGTATCCTTGTGTTCTTCCATCACTTTCTTAACTGATGAATCCATTGCTTGCATGTCCGTCTTCATAGTATTCATTTGGGTCTTTACAACTTTAAGGTCTTCTGTAACCACATCTAGCTTTTGGTTAATAGCTTGAGAAGCTTGGCCAAGATTTGTCATCATAGCAGTCAGCTGTGTCATTTGTGTAGACATCTGTTCAAACTGTTTAGTTGTTGCCTCTGTTTGCTTGGCTAACATGTCTTGCAATTTCTTTTCCATGGTTAAGGTTTGTGTCACTTCTTTCAGTTTTGTATAGGCAGGGCTATGTAATGAGCCAGAACAGGGTCGAGATGCAAACATTTACATTGAATTAAGGCTGGTAAAATACATGTCCTCAATCAGGACCCTCTGATTAGTTGTTGATTGAAACATTTTCTATGATCAGCTTAATAATTTTTTCGCTTTAAAAAGACCCCTATTTCACTTTAAAACAGCTTTTTAACGTTTTGAAATACCAGCGAGTTTTGCCGGCCGCTCTAGGTCGGGTCAATCAGGAAGTATTCCGGAAGTTGATATCACCGTGGACCTTCTACCGCCTCTTCTCGATGGTTGTTCCCTTCAGGAACTATTTCTATGTTACTCGAGTGCGACGTGTATCCGGTCCTACGAGTTGCTTCCTGTTGTTGTAAGCCAGATGATAGAGAGGGTGATATAGAGGGTCTTCCGGATTAAGGAGTTCCTTGCTGCAAACGTGGCTGGAGGACCCCTTTTTTTCCCTTCTTCCACCGGAAGAAAGAAGTTCACCCTCCCCTTCCCTCAAAGGTACTTCTCATTGGTGGAAATTTTAGTCCATCTTATAGGCGTCTTTCTAGCTCTTTGTTTTAGTTTAAGCTGATCAACTTGATAAGGCTCCTGCCTCTAATCCTGATGGATTTTATAGGTCAAACTTATCCAGTTCGATTAAGGGAGGGACAAGGATGCTGGGAATGTCTTCATCTACCCCCCAGTTATTCAGTAACATCAGTAAAAGACGAAGGGTTCTTGCGTACTCACTTGAGCGTCTAGAGGTGAGGTTCTTATCTTAAAGTAGTCCTTATGGTGGTTATAAGGTGGTGGAGGGTAGAGTCTTATGCCGAAGTTGCGTTTTGGCGATTTCTTCCCTAGGTGCCCTCGCAGGACCGGCGTCCAAAACTCCGAGGGACTTAAAGAAGCCCCCTCAGAGTATTTGGGAGGTCAAACTGCTTTTGCGGGCTGCAGGGAGTTCCTGCTATCCGACCCACTTGCAAGGATCGGGTTGGGATGCATATAGCATCCCAGAATTAACGCAAACTTGGATTTCTCCCAGGACAGCCTTGGGAAACGTGGCACTCACCCCAGCGGCACCACCGGAAGTCCCCCCCAGCCATCCCTTTTGACCTCTGACAGATGATCCCTTGAGTCACAGGACCCTTATGGTCAAAAAGTCACCAGGTTGGGGTCTGCGGTGAGGAATGGGAAATCAAGTGAAAACGCTACCTTGTTCCTCTTCTGCTTGTGGTAGGATTACTAGTAGGGATGTACACCTCCCCCCCCCCCGGTATTTTTTGGGTTCGGGTTTAATAAACCAAGACATTTTCAAAAAATCTAAAAAGCCAAATGTAACAAATTTGGCTTTTTGAAAAAAACCAAATTTTTTCAGGTTTATTAAACCCAACCCCCCAAAAATACGCAGTGCAGAGCTGATCTGGGCTCCATGGAAGCAAGCATTCAGTTCTGTGCTGCCTGCCCCCTCCAAAGTCCATGTGGACTTCAGAGGCAGCAGGGGGCGACGAGGATTCAGCCAGCAGGTAAGTAAGGGGGGGAGGGAGGCTGGGTGGGGGAAAAATGGCAGCGGGGCCAAAGCAGCCCCGAATAATGCTGAAAAAAATCAGCATTATTTGAGATCCACTTTTTCCCTTTAATTGCCGGCATTTTTTTACCAGTAAAAAATGTTAGCTGAATGCACACCCCTAGTTGCTAGCTCAACATTGGCAACCTGTAGGAGCTTTTGGGGGACAGGAGTCATCGTCGCATAATGTTGTGACCTCACTTCTGCCTCGTACCTGGAAGTGACATCATGATAACTGTTGACGATTCTTTTCTTCTGTATATGACTGGCTATGTGCCATATTAATAAATGACTGACACTCTAGGAATTCGCTCAGCTATATCAATCAGTGTTTCTTTCTACCCCCACCTCTTGCTCCCACTGGAACAAAGAGCAATGGTGGGGTCTGGAGCCCGAGGATGGATGAAAAGGAAGAAGAAATGATTTCTCCCAGTTCCTCTTTTTCACTGCTGCCTTTCCCATGTAGCTTTTTGCCCGCATGGGTCCTGTGACTCCAGACACTACCCTTCAAGAAGTCAAAAGGATGTGGAAGAAATTCTAGGGGAAGAAGAATGTAGGGAAAAACAGAATCCACCAGTGTCTTCTACCGGCAGTTGGTTGAATACAACCCATTAAATGTATGTTTTTAGAATGTTGTGAACTGGTTGGGGGGCATGCCATACCAAAAGGCAGCATCTAATGTTTTAGTTAATAATGCATTTTGAAACAAATGCATCTTTTATTTTCTTATAATATTGATTGTACCCCACTTTGACTAAACCTACTCATTCTTCCAAACCCAACATGATTGATTGCTACATAGATATATGGGATACACCATGTCTACTCTTGAGGGCCAGAAACAGCATCATTTTATTAACTACAAAATACATTAATGAGCTATAATATAAAATGTTTCCTTCCTCCACTAACAGTGTCTGGTTGGCTTTTATAATGCCTTCAACTTCCACATCCCTTTTGTGATTATATATACATGTAACATGTGAATACCTTTTGTAGTCATGGAGTGACAAAGGGTGATACATTGGTAATACTTAGATTAGTATCTATTCAAAACCTATCTATTAACTTGAATAGGTGCATTCATTCAATTCCTGAACTAAGATTTGTCACTTTAATACCTTAACAAACTTTAATACCTTAGCAAAGCACTGATTTTTTTGAATAATAATTATCTTTTCCTTCAAAATTGAATTCTCACTGGGTAGAGGAAGAAAACTCTTTTATACGCATTTATAAATAAGAAAGATTGCCTTGGTGGAAAACTACCTTCCAATTTTATGAAACATTGAACTCTCAATAACATGAAACAATTGCAGTCTAATGATATGTATATTATACCCCCCTGTATTCAGTAGTATTTGCAAGAAGAGTAGGTTTTATATACCAATTTTCTCTACCTTTTAAGGAGAATCAAACCAGCTTACAATCTCCTTCCCTTCCTCTCCCCACAGCAGATACAGGTGAGGCTGAGAGAGCCTGAAGAGAGCTGCGACTAGCCTGAGGTCACCCAGCTGGCTTCATGTATAGGAGTTGGGAAACCAAACCGGTTCACCAGATTAGAGTCTGCCCCTCATGTGGAGGAGTGGGGAATCAAACCCAGTTCTTCAGGTTAGAGTCCACCACTCCTAACCACTACACCATACTGGTTCTACGTAAGCATCATATGATTACAGCATCACAGTGCATTTCTGAGGGGAATGCCTGCGCTGGACTTAGGAGGCAAGATGGCCCCGCCGAAACCTCCGCCCAGCGCAAAAAAATTGTGCAACCTGCACAGGGTTGCATGGGAGATCCGCCACCTAAGAGGTGGTGTATCTCGCCCCCAAAAAAGGGGGCGTTCCCAGGCCGTTACGGGTTAGGAGACCGCCTAATGGCAGCCTTGCCCCCAGCCCGGCGGCACAATGCCCCAGGAACGCCTCCTGAGATGCCACGGCAGCCTTTGCTGGCATTCGGATGCTGGCAGAAGGATCTGCCAGTGTCCCGGTGCAGCGCTATGGCTGGCAACCCTAATGTGGCTATGTGCATCACTTTTCTCCTACAATTATCCACATTGTACAGAAAATATTACAGTTGGTAGAGCTATCTTGTAAAGTAGCTACATTGTACATAGCTGTTGAATACATTTATTCTACTGAATAGCATGTAATTGTAGCCTATTGATTTTATGTCTAACAAATCTAACTTGTATTTTTAATATTGATTTTTGTTGAAGTAGTGAGAATTGACAATTTCATGAGCCCTAAGTCCCGCTTCTGTTGTTCTGAATGATGAAGGAACCTTTCTTGTAATGCTGTCCAGTGACCTGAAGTAAACCTTTTTCTGCTAACATGAATTGAGTTCAATTTCACCTGTATTACAACACTGTGTATGTTTCAACAGAACAGAGAAATGTCAGACTATCTAATTTGACAAAAGCAGTGTAATATAGATAGTATTGTAGCAGAATATAAGAAGAAGCTGTATTGTTGGCTTTAATGAGATGGCCAGTTAGGAATAAACAAATTTATTTACAAATAACAGTTTGTATGAAACCAAAGTGCTTATGACAGTAGTCCTAAAAGGTCTACTCAGACACAAGTCTCATGTTGTTCAGTGAGCTTAATCCAGGAGAAATGTCTATAGAATTGCAGCCTGGCTGCAACTTGACGGTACTTCACACACACACACACACTCACGCGTATACTACATATATATATATATATGGTATGTATACTATATAGTATATATATACTATTATATACTCTCTCTCTCTCTCTTGGCATTGTTGTGTGTGTGTGTGTGTGTGTATATATATATATATATATTACAATGCTGCTCAGACAACTGCATCACTTCCTCTAAACCTTTGTATTCTGCCTTTCCACTATCAAATATCAGTAAGGATTCTGATCCTGCTACAGTAAAGAGCAGGACAGTTTTGTTGATCTACAAATTTAATTGTCCTTGAACCTTTTAGTATTTAATTCAATCATTTGCTTAAATCTTTTTTACACTCATGCTATATTGCTCCCCAGTCTAAGTATTGGTAACAGCTGTGCAGGATCACAGGCAGCCACTTTAAATTTATGTCTCTTATGTTTTCCAGCAACTTGTTCCTCCCACTTTGGGTGCCATCAATTATTGTTGTCTTTAATTGGAAGACCAATAATGAATAAATAACTTTATTACCAAGGTTTTTGCAAATTCTTGTGCCAGTTTGGTTCCCTTGTGTTTCTGCTGTAGATCCAGATCAGAGTGGTTTTGGAGCCCACCCACAGGAATGAGTCACTGACTGCCTTGGGAAATTAACTCTTTGTTACCATTTACTCTATATCACAATTGTTTTTCAGAAAATATTTTTTTCCCGTGCGATTCATTTAAAATAATGTTTTTGTAAAGGAATCTTTCATTAGGGTAATTCCTTTTAAAAGCTGTATCTGATTTTCCATAACCTTCAAAGAAGCAAGATAGCTCTGCTGTGATTTAATATTAAAGTCTTGCTTTACAATTTTAATACTGGGTGTTTGAAATCTGTGCAACTTTTCTCGTGCCCTTTGGGTTTTGGATACCTCTCTCTCTCTCTCTCTCTCTCTCTCTCTCTCTCTCTCTCTCTCTCTCTCTCTCTCTCTCTCTCTCTCTCTCTCTCTATATATATATATATATATAAATAAATATAAATAAAGAGGGAGGGAGGGAGGGAGGGAGGGAGGAGTATATATGTGAATAAGCTGGAGTAAACATAATTTGACATGCTTGTATTCATGAAGATTTTCCAACACGATGAGTGCAATCCTAAACAGAGTTACACTCTTTCAAGTCACTCTAAGTTAACAGGTTTAACATAGGGTTACCAATGCCGGGTTAAGAAATTCCTGGAGATTTGGAGGGGTGTGTGGAACCTGAGTAGAGTGGAATTTAGGGAGGGGAGGAAGCTCAGCAGGGATGTGATGCTATAGAGTGCCCCATCCAAAGTTGCCATTTTCTCCAGGAGAACTGAACTCTGTAGTCTGGAGATGAGGTGTATTTCAGGGAGAACTCCAGGCCCCACCTAGAAGTTAGCAATCCTAGCTTAATTTTGTTTAAGATTGCACTGTAAATTAGGGTTGCCAACCTCCAGGTACTAGCTGGAGATCTCCTGCTATTGCAACTGATCTCCAGCCAATAGAGATCAATTCACCCTCCCCAAACCCCGCCCTCCTCAGGCTCCACCCCAAAAACCTCCCACCAGTGGTGAAGAGGGACCTGGTAACCCTACTGTAAATGTATAAACAATTTATGTCTCATTTTAGCCAAAATACATATATGTAAAATACGATTGAAGTAGAACAGGTTGATTCCTTGGCTAAGAATCAAGTTTCCTGGAAGGAACAGCCCTCAAAAACAACTTTGTCCATGCAGTCTTCGACTTACCCCTTAGTCCTGATCCCTAACTGAAATGAGACCTGTCCCTGCATTTGTGCAAGTAGGTTTCCTGTTGATTTCAGTGGAAGTGTGTTACAGGACAGTACATAAACGGCAACTGCCGTTAGGACAAACCTGCATGTTATAAGGAAAGCTATTAATTTATTATTATTATTGTTTATTATTATTTATTAGGTTTATATACTGCCCTATCCCAGCCATGGCCGGGCTCAGGGCGGGTCACATCAATACCTGCCATAAAATGATAATAGCAGAAAAGAGCAAGAGGCCAGTAGCCCCTTAAAGACTAACAAAATTTCTGGCAGGGTATGAGCTTTCGTGAGCCACAGCTCACTTCTTCAGATACAGCTAGAATGGTAAAGCATTCCATACAAACAGTATTAATTAAACCCATTCATTTAGTACATTTACATCTGCCTTTCGCCCATTATGGAACTCCAAGTGGTCAACATATGGTTCTCAAGATATCTCACATCCAAATACCAACCAGGCTGATACCTGATTAGCGTCAGCAAGGTTGCAGGCTTATGTGCTTTAGCCCAATTTTCCTAATTGGGCAAATGTGTCTATGAGTACTTGCACAGACGTGTCAGTGGGCAGAACAGAAGAGGGTGCTTAATACTTGCCCCTTCCATTAACTTTCTCTTGGAAATCCACCCACCCTCAGCTGTACCACTGTGCTCCAAAACTGGAAGAAATACGACTTGGGAGAATACCTACCTCAGAGGTGATAGGGTGGGGATTGATGTGTGTGTGTGTGTGTGTGGGGGGGGGGGGAAAACTGCAGTCAAGGGAAAGATTACAAACCCCTCTTTTTTTATCCGCTATCTTTCTTCCTACCCTGACCTGGATGGCCCAGGCTAGCCTGATCTCGTCAGATCTCAGAAGCTAAGCAGGGTCAGCCCTGGTTAGTATTTGGATGGGAGACCACCAAGGAAGTCCAGGGTTGCTATACAGAGGAAGGCACTGGCAAACCACCTCTGTTAGTCTCTTGCCTTGAAAACCCCATAACGGGTCGCCATTAGTCGGGTGCGACTTGACGGCACTTTACACACACACACATCTGTCTTCCTACAAATGGATTGGATCCAGCCCCTATCCTACCACTTCACTGAGCAAAGGTTGAACCCTCCTGTAGCCTAATGAGACTTCCTCCAGAGTAAGTGCTTTTTGTTCCAATGGAATAAACCATTAGAGGAAGGCTCCTTTGAGGAAGGTTGGATCCTCACCACCAACTCCACATGGCAAGTATAGGACTGAGTATGCAGTTGCTGAGATAAAGGGATAGCTTTGCCCTTAGAAATCCAGCTATCCACTTTTGTGAATCCCTTTATAAAGAAAGTGATTATGCCTTACAATTCACTGGCCATGCTGAAATAGCACTGCATCTTTCATTTTAAAATGTGAACCGAAACTTTAACTGTGTAAAGTGAGCTGTAGTTGTGTTAATTAGGTGGAAATGTTTTACGACTCTGGCAAAATGGTTAATGCTCATAGATTGTCAAAGACTGCCTTGCTATCATAACACAGCAGTGGTTTTTCTCTTGGCATCTCCTCCCCTATCATTTTAATGCATTTGCTTTCAATTAGTCTGGTTGCTGAGTAGTTTGTAACCTTTTCCACAGCTACGTACTTCAATAATAAACACAGCCTGGACCACTCTTGTGACAGGCCTTCCTATTTTAAATGTTACAAATGATTTTATCAGTTCATTAGTAATATTTGATGCAATATCGTACAACGAGAACGTGCCCTTTTAGTATGAAATTTCTCTTTCCCCCCACCATAACTTCAATAACCAGTTAAATGTTGACCCTCTGAATGCATTTCAAGTGTTCTTCTTAAATTGTTCTTGCTTGAAGTGTCCAACTAGAAAAAGACCTTTGAGTAGTTTACTGGGCTATGGAAAGGTCATGTATGAAACCTGAAACACTAAATTACCTTGTGGCAGAACAGTGTTGCTCTGACCTGCAGGCCCTATTCCACCATGCCCTCCAAGGTTTTCCCAACACCTGGAGGGGCTTTTCTCTCTCTCTCTATTCAACTGCTGCTGCCACCTGGCCTTTGTAGGAATAGGCCACTTGGAGGACCAGGACTCCCAGCTTTCCTTCCCAGTTTTGAGGCCTTGCCTCTGTGTCTCCCACTATTCATAGGGTTGCCAACCTCCAGGTAGTAGCTGGAGATAGCCTGCTATTACAATTGATCTCCAGCTGATAGAGATCAGATCACCTGGAGAAAATGGCCGCTTTGGCCATTGGACTCTATGGCATTGAAGTCCCTCCCCTCTCCAAACCCCACCCTCCTCTGCCCCCAAAACCTCCCACCAATGGCGAAGAAGGACCTGGCAACCCTAGCTAGCCAGTGTCTGGTTATCATGGGGATGGCTTACTTAGCCTTACTGCCTTGTGTGCCCCTGGGGGATTGTCACTTGCCAACTGACTGCCCTTCTCCTTGCTCCTGGTGTTCCTTTTAAAATAGCGTTTCCAAGACAGTGGAGGTCTGTGAGGTACAGAGAACCATGACCAGCACAAAAAGTTATAAACTTTATTTAAAAGGGAATGCCCACAAGCATACTGTCAGCACAGCACCAGGCTGAGCAAGAGATTCAGAAGAAAAAGGTAAAATGCAGTTCCTCTGTCCCTCCCTCTATATGTGCCCTATCAGATGTTAAATATAAGACAGGCTCCTTAGTTAGAAAGTTACAGATATTCCAAAAGGAGAGTGGGTTTTACCATGAGTAGGCAGTCTCTACTTAAGTTGGGGGAATTAGCTGGGAGACAGAGCAAGAAAGGGTAACTGGGATCGATAACCTATGTATAACAGGATCGTTCCTGGTGAGAACGCTTAAATGAGCAGGCGGTTGTATAATTGAAATGGGTTTTATTAAAGAATAATAATAATAAAACAAAAAATATATTTTAAGCAATGAACATACAAACAAAACATACAAGAGCTGACTAAGAGAAAAGGGAGGAAGTTGGATAGGGTTTCGGGTGGGTGATAGTTACCACTCTTGAAGAGACGTCCAGGGAAAGCAGCGCTGATGAGGAAAACAACTAGTGTTTCCCTGAGCAAAAGTAAAAGCTCACATGCAAGTGGGGGTGCGTGCACAGATCCAAGGCATGCACACACTATTAATGGCCAAAGGACCAATATTTGTACCTCAAAATGGGTCCTCCTGAGGCGATATGAGGTACGCTGGCAGGGAAGCCAGAGACAAAGAATTGATTGCTTTCCTGGGGGTCCTTCAAAAAACAGGAGAGGTTTGATGGGTTTTCAGGACCCAAGAGAATGCCTGGGCTATTCTCTTGAATACTGATTGATTGCTGGGATGGCTACAGATAGGGTAAGTTATGGTCTGCTCAGACTCCTGATTAAATCACCTTAGGTGACGTAATGGAAATTAGTAGCTCCATTGTCCAGCCAGGCACACCTTAGGGCCAGGGGCAAAATTCAGCTGCTAACCTCTTTCCTGCCCAAGCATGACACACAAGATGAATCCCAAAACTCTCTGATGGGCTTCCATTTTGGGAAGAGCAGTGCCTTGCTCTGATGCCAGTCTTTGGCCCCCGTGCCTCCATGGCACCCCTTAGCAGGAGGAGGGTGTCTGACTGCTTACATGGGGGCTGAAAGTTCAGACCAATGGGAAAGCATTGGGTTGGATCCTATGACCCCCTTCCACCAAGTCTTCCTCCAACAGAGAAAGGCTTCCTTCAACAAAGAAAGGCTTTTTGCTATCATGGGAAAGTTTTTTTCTTTGCAACTGTGAAAACTAGAAACTGGGAGGGGAGGGTCTTCCCCAAAGAAAGCTCAGGTCCTGAAGATTCCATGGTAGCTAGCTACTTTAAAAATACTCCATCCGTACCAGCTGTCATATATACCTCATATATATATGAGGGAAAAGTAACTGCTAGAACTGCAGTGACTAGACTGTAAACAGGAGGAGACCTGGAGGAGTTATAGACTTGTTGGTTCATTTGATTGACAGCAACGGGAGAGTACTACCTAAGTTGTGGGCCAAAGATTAGCAAGAACAAAGGGGGGGGGGAACCCTGTTCTTTTCAAGGGAGCTCTTTTGCTTTCTGAAGTGGCAGATAAGAGCTGAGAGGCATGAGGACTATATTCATGTGGACAGGCTCATTATGGAGAGGAAATTGAAGATTAAGCTGTTCTTCACTCGTATTGCTTATGTGGCTGATGCAAAATCCTGAGGCTGTACACCTCTTGTCTTCTGTCACACTATACTTGCTCCCCATCCTTTGAGGACGTTTTCCGATATGCAAGGCAGAGATTTTTATTTCAGCTCCTCCTGAGACTGAAATGTGTTGACAAGCAGAATGTGTCAAAGATGTGTATGCATATTATTGTCTAATAATAGCTTCTCATGTCTTCCCTGGGCTTTTCCCACCAGGCAAGTAGACTGGAGTAAAGTCTGTCCTGTCTCCAATAATGGAACATGTTTTTCCCCAGTAGTACAGTTGTGTGATTACTATCTTACTCATCAAAGCATAACTTTGTCTCTGCAATTTACCTTAAAACAACGTGCTAGGAATTTGTTTGCATTTTGAAAATGAGCAATATCCTTCTCAAAATATCCTTCTCAAAAAGATTTGCTTACTTCATTTATACCCCACCTTTTCCCCCAGTAGGGACCCAAGTTGCATCATCATTCTTCTCTACTCCATATTATCCTCACAACAATTCTGTGAGGTAGGTTAGGCTGAGAGAGAGTGACTGGCCCAAGGTTGTCCAGCAAGCTTCCACTGCAGAATGGGGATTCAAACCCGGATCCGCCAGATCCTAGTCTAAATCTCTAATTGTACTGGAAATGGAAAAAAAATTGTTCAAGCTGTAACATTTCAACAAGTTTTCTTAGCATTTTTGAGAGACTGTGCCATTCTAAGCCAAGTTACATTTTTCTATAAACCCATTGAAGATAATGGGTTTAGAAGGGTGTAGTTCTGCTGAACCCATTGAAGATAATGGGTTTAGAAGGGTGTAGAGTGGTAAGCTGCAGCACTGCAGTCCAAGCTCTGCTCACGACCTGAGTTCGATCCCAATGGAAGTTGGTTTCAGGTAGCCAGCTCAAGGTTGACTCAGCCTTCCATCCTTCCGAGGTCAGTAAAATGAGTACCCAGCTTGCTGGGGGTAAAGGGAAGACGACTGGGGAAGGCACTGGCAAACCACCCCATAAACAAAATCTACCTAGTAAACGTCGGGATGTGACGTCACCCCATGGGTCAGGAATGACCCGGTGCTTGCACAGGGGACCTTTACCTTTTACCTTTAGTTCTGCTTACGATTCCACTGTATGGCTGGGATACTAAGCTTTCCTTCTGGTTTAGCAGCGTGTCCTCTACTGAAGGAACAGTGCTCCACTGCAGTGTGCATTACTCCAGCGCCCAGCATTTTCTGTTCAGCATCTTGCAGTGAGCAGAAAGTGCCTGGCACCAGAGGAACGTGCTTCACAATGGAGCATTGCCTCTGCAATGGAGGACACACTGTGGAAATGGACAAAAGGGTTGGGATCCAAGCTGATACAGCCTATCATGAAGATAGGAAAGAAAAAGGAAGAGGACTGAAGATCAGCTTTCTTACACATGAAGATGATTTATAGTTCATCCTGCCCAGTATTGTCCAATTGGCTCTAGCCTAAAGGCTGAGCTATAGAACTATTATGCCGTGCACCAATGAAGGATTCAAAGATCCAGCTGCCAAAATGTAGGCTATGAATAGATTCTGGCGAGCTTAGCGAGCCCATACAGCTGGGGGTTTGGGTGCTGCAAGCCCCCGAGGAAATGTTGAAATTTGACCCATTACAGGGACATTTTGAGGCCATATGAAATGGGCATTAGAGCATATTCTAAGGTCAATATTAAGTACTTCAACCCATTGGCTTATGATTCTATCACTAAAATAGCCTTATTTTAATAACAAACACTTATAAAAACGCCATAGATTTTGTTGAAAAATTGACTCATTAAAAAAAAAATTGCTTCAGGGCCCCTCTGGGATTAGGGGCCTTGAAGCTTAAGCTTCATTAGTTTCATAGTAGATCCGCCACTGGTCTGGAGAGCCATCAGCAAGAGTTGCTTGTGTGTTCTGGTCTGCCTAACACTCCCACCTCTGTAGTGCAGCAGCCTCTGGAAGGGAAGGGGCCATGACTCAATGGTAGAGCATCTGTTTTGCATGCAGAAGGTCCCAGGTTCAATCCCCATCACCTCCAGTTAAAGGATCTGGCAGTAGGTAATATGAAAGACCTCTGCCTGAGACCCCAGAGAGCTGCTGCTAGTCTAAATAGTGACTATGATGGACAAAGAGTCTGCTTTAGCATAAGGAAGCTTCATGTGTAGGTAGTGAGAGCTGCATCTGAAGTTAAGGACAATATGACCCATCATGATTTGCAAACCCAGTTTGAATTATGGTTTCTGATTGTGGCTTGTATACCATGTCTGTCAGTTTGGACATCTTGTTAAACCATGGTTTGGTGTGGTGTCTACATTGAACTGGAGTGTGCACATCTGCACAGTCTGAGCACTGGGGCTTCTGTAAAAGCATATCCAGTATGTTCAGACTGGCAATCTTTTCTTCAGGATCAAGTTCAGGGGGAAACTGTTTTTGCCAGGTTGCAGAAGAAGCATCCGGTAACCCTTAGCGCCATCAATCTGCCCTCCCCACTTTCCACAGCAATATAATTTTTTTTTAAATCTTAATTTTTTGTTATGAACAATAATGACAGCCTGCTTAAAGCATTGGGCAGAGGGCTAAAACTGAAGATTAAATCAGCATTGGAACTGGTGGCAAGGTATGTCCGTCAACTGCAGTCTGAAGATAAGGGTGAGAAGAACTGGGCTTATTCCACTAGGGGGGGATCTCAGACCCATTATAAGATACATCTGCCTGTCCCCATAGGACTGTTTCACAACCTTCTTACACATTGACAGGGGGGATGATTTGTATGTGTAGCTGTAGTGCAGAGTGGTATGTGGGTACACACAACTCCAGTGTTGTACTGTCTTCAAGAAAATTACCTGTCAAACAAGGTGGCAGGACTCTGTATTTTCACACAGAATTGGGCTAGAGACTGCCTATCTGCAACCCATCATGTGACACCCTGCAGAGCTGAATGTCCTCTGTAGCCTTGTGGGAGAAGTTATGTTATCATATTTCTGTCTTCTGAATATGTAATTAGCACTGTCATAAATGCCAAACTTTTGGTATGATGAGAAGTGACTCATTGCTTAGTTGATTCATCACCCTAACGATTGTTGGGTTTGAGGCGCTGGTTCTGCAAAGCCAATAGGGTGTGATTGATGGATGCCATGAGTCTGGCCACAGTGGTCATTCTTTATATACGTGGCAGTATTATCCTAGCCACAAGACACGTTTCCCTCACCACTCCCCCCCCCTCTAAAACATCTATGAAAGAAAATGTACAAGTGCTTCCTTTCCCGAGACTTGCCCATCGCCACCTTGGAACAGAGTCTGTTGGGATTTTATTAACTGAAATGCAGAGAAAGGAATGTCAGCGCATCAGCTGCATATGCGAGTCATGTGCTCAGACTTTTGTGTTCGAAACAAAAGTCATCAGTTAAATTACTTGCCTGGAAGTAATACACAAAATACTGCAAATTGCAATCCTTTCACCTCAAATTGCTCTCAGTGCCTGATGTGAATGGGGAGGGGGGGGCAGAGAAAGGTTGTTCATTTCTGTAGGATTAACAAAAAGAACGCGGAACGAGTTGAGCAGGTGCCAAATGGTAGCTGTCAGGTGCATCAATGCAATGAAGAGGAGAGAATGCATTTTAATTTTTATGCGGCAAAGGAAACTCTTCCCCCACCCTCCGCTGCTTTCCTCAGCCGTCATCAACCTTACAGTAGCATGTGCTTCTTGAAATCCTTTGAAACATCAATGGGAGTTTATTATCTTTGTGTGAGTTAAAACTATTTTTTGGGCCTTTTTTCACCTCCTTGATAAACAGCCTCAGATGTTTTCGTGAGACACCTTGCTTCTGCCAGTTTCCTCGTTTCATTTCTAGTTCAGAAAGAAGAGGTTTTTTAAAAAGATAACCGCTAACAATGTGTGCTTTGACCTGGATGGCCCAGGCTAGCCTGATCTCGTCAGATCTCAGAAGCCTAAGCAGGGTCAGCTCTGGTTAGTATTTGGATGGGAGACCACCAAGGAAGTCCAGGATTGCTGTGCAGAGGAAGGCACTGGCATAAGTTGGGTGCGACTTGACGGCACTTTACACACACACACAATAATGTGTAGAAAAATAGTCCCCCAAAGAGTATTAATTGCCAGGTGGTAGGCATGCTAGAATGAGAAGAGTATCCTCCAGATAGGTGATTTCTTGAGCTTCAAGGGCCTTGTTGCAACTATGCTGTCTGCTAGAGGACCAAGTTGTGGTGCATGAACATCCTTTGCGTGTCATTTTCATAAACATAGTGAATTCTTGATGGTAGCGGGTCACAGACATCTTGCATAGTATTTTTATCCTGAAATTGCTTCCCTTGAGCTTTGCTTCTCATGATGCCTGTTTAGAAATTATAAATCAGAAATCATTTAAAATCTACACTTCTTTTTTAATCGCTGTTTCCATTCCTTTACAACATTGCACCTCAATATTTTCAAGCTTATTTCTGCATGCAGGAACATTAAAGATAGATGCTAAAATCCCCTGCAAGCTGACATGGTTGGATTCCACCTAAAGTACGTGTACTGTGCCATGTTGTTCTATGGACAGTGTGTTGAATGTTGCCAGCCTTTATATATGTAACCACTCACTTTGTTTTTCTACGAAAGCTGGAAATTTAAAAGGATTTTACCAAACACTTGTAGGTGTCACAAAATGACTTGGGACCACACGGAACCAGCATTTTGTATGCTGCCCACCTCTGCACTAAAAAAAAAAGGAATATTTTGATCATTCAAGAACAGCTCTTGTTTTGGGACTCTAAAAATCCATTTTGTAAAAGGAGAACATCATTTTGGTATTGTTGCATCTTTTACTCTGTCTTGTCTGGTGCTCTTAAAAGGATTTGAAGGCAATGGGAAGGGAATATTTTTTTCCCTAGGATAAAATTTGAACTTCTGCTGTACTTTGCTGACATTCCTTTTAAAGAGTAATCTGTTCTGGAGATTGCATTTAGAAAATGCAAATATAAAGAAGAGCCAGCTTTTCTGTGCTTTTAACTGACCTATTTCTGAAGAGTTTAAAAAAGGGAGGGGGCAGAATTCCCATTTAAAATGTGAAGTATCAGCAGCCATTTGTCAGTCTCCCAGCCTAATCTCGGACTGATTCGTATGCTTAGCACCCAACACATTAGGCCAAGGAAAAGAGCAAAGCCAGCTACAGAATGCAAGAGGTATGCAACAACTGGCAGAGGTGTTCTGTACAATTACTAGTGTGAATGTTTGCATGCTTTGGATGTTTACAAACATTTATTTGGAAGTAGATCTCCCTAAGGTCATTCAGATAATTTCCCTGGTTAGCCATTTTTTTCCAACCTGCTTTTCCAGGTCAGTTTTGTGTATTTCTACTAGGCAAGGAGAGGGCACGTAGTAATTTTTCCAGCCTCCTTCTAGGAAGTATAACATAGAGTATCTTGTAGCTTGAGTTCTCCTAGTACAGGGAACAAGAGGACTTGTTGTCTTTTCATAATCTTTCTTCTTTGGTTTTCTTTCTGACTTTAATACACTGTCCAGGCAAACATTGGCCTACTTACCCCTGTTTTATACTTGCTGCTTCACAGACCTAGGCCTTAAGTGGTTGTTGGCACCCATTAGTTACTTTTGTAAGACTCCCACATTGGGGTGTCTCCAACTACTTGATTTAGGGAGGCCCACTAATAAGAGATTTACAGACCTTTGAGCTAGAGTCATAAAGGTCTAGTGAGTTCCAGCACCTATTAAGCTTTTTTGTGTCACTATTCAGTTATAATGCAATGGTAGACCAGATGCATTTACTTTGGTAAACATGCTAGCATCTGAAATCTTTGTTTTTAACCCTAGGTGAATCCCAAAACAAGTTAGCTGTCCCCAAACAAGTTAGCTGTCAGATTTTTGGTGCTGAAGAAAGCGATTTTATTATACTTTGTATGTAAAAGTAAGTTGTCCTATGGCAACAATTCCAATGTGGGCCTACTAACTTGGGAGTACTTCTAACATCTGGAGACACTTTAAAACATGGATGTCATTGCTATGTTGTTGTCTATTTTGACCCAGACCCTGCTGTGGAGATAATGCCCTCAAGGGTATTTATCATATGACATCAATCCATTTTGCAACATCTAGCATTGATCCTGGCATTTGAAGTCCCAAAGTATCTTGGATCCTGTTATAATGGTAATTTAGGAAGATCCCTTAAAGAATTGATCACAGCTGCGTGTGAAGGACCTCAACAGATTATAATACAATATGGGTCTAAAGACCCTAACTGCAACAATTCCAGTGGCCATCTTAACAACAGCACAGCTTCTTCTTCCCAGACACCACCAAGGGGCAGATGGCCACTTCTCCAAACATTAACTCTTTTTAAAAACTGTATCATTATTTGTAATTTGTTACCACAAATCCATGTGAAATGAAGGACCTTTTCCTGCACAAAGCAACACTTATGAGTTGCTTTGGACATGATATGTGCAGCTGACTTCAGCAGCTTGTTTGCATCAAGTAATGTACACCTCAGCCCACTGTAACTGGTTTTTCTTTTTGTGGAATGGGAACTGTAGCCTTGTAATTTTATTGCTCTTACTTCATACTGCTTGTGTGAGGAGACTATTTGTGCATACGATTGTTCTTATTAGCCACCAGTATCAGCAGAACTGGTGTGCATAAATGATTCCTTAAAAGGTTTTAATCTGGCACCTCCATTACAATAAATCTGTGGTATTTCTACACTTTAAGTCCAAGCCTTTTATCAACAACCATCTTCTCAGCTGAACAGCAATCTTGCAAATATATAAAAGAGTAAAAAAGGTAAAGGTCCCCTGTGCAAGCACCGGGTCATTCCTGACCCATGGGGTGACGTCACATCCCGGCGTTTACTAGGCAGACTTTAATTCACAGTGGGTAGCCGACCGTGTTAGTCTGTCTGCAGTAGTAGAAAAGGGCAAGAGTCCAGCAGCACCTTAAAGACCAACATACCCTACCAGAAAATATTTTTGTTAGTCTTTAAGGTGCTACTGGACTCTTGCCCTTTTCTACTAGGCAGACTTTGTTTACAGGGTGGTTTGCCAGTGCCTTCCCCAGTCATCTTCCCTTTACCCCCAGCAAGCTGGGTACTCATTTTACCGATCTCAGAAGGAGGGAAGGCTGAATCAACCGAGCCGGCTACCTGAAACCGACTTCCGTCGGGATCGAACTCAGGTTGTGAGCAGAGCTTTTGACTGCAGTATTGCAGCTTACCACTCTGCGCCATGGGGCTCTTAAATATAAAACAGTACCTTACCTTTTCCCTGAAGAATTCTAATCAATTTGGCCCATGTGGCACAGTACCTTCTCCCTGTAGATACTTTCCAAGTGGCTGTATCTTAAATGGCATGGCCAATTGGAAGTTTCAGTTGAAGCTTTGAGGATACCTATTTGGTATCCCAACAAGCCTTGTTAACATATACATGGGAATCCTGATTAAGTAAGCTATGATTTCACAATAAAAAAAAAGTCAGGAGACACATTCTCTGAGTAAGGGAAATAAATATTGATTGCACTTACCCAACTTTTCTTGTGTTTGATACTCTCCCTTTCTCTGTGTGGTGAGAAGTTCAGTACAGCTTTTGGTAGGGTTAACTTTGTCCCAAGAAACCCTCTGCTTGTTTGGTAATAATGGGTTCAGCCTATAAGCTTTTCCACTGGTGCAAGAGGGAGGAAGACCCTCCCAAAAAGGCTATGCTGAAGATTGTGGAACTTGCAAAGCAAAACAGCTATGTGGGACAGGAGTTCCAGTGGATTGGCAATTCTGTTAAAGCTGCCATTTGGTTTTCCTTAAAGGATATTAGGAAGACAGTATGGATCGTAGTATGATTCTCATGCTTGCACTTGTTCTGGATGACTCTTGCCGGGCTTGATCTGGGTAGGTGTGCTCTTACAGGGCCCTGAGCTCCTTGTCAGAATTCCCACATCGTGGATGGGAGGATCCAAGATGGCGACGAAGTAACATCTCCAGTCAGAGTGTCTTCTGCAATTATTGTCCCCCCCTTTCCTTCTTTCTATCTAAGTTAGATACTTGGAATTAAGTGAAACTACTTTGAAGCTGTTCAGAAGAAAACCGATACCTGAGGGAATATTCTGCTTTGAGATAAGTCTGCAAAAGTTAAATTTTATGACTTGGCAACTGTGTGGGATTTTAGTCTTGAGGGGCTGCAGCTGGAAGGTTTCTGCCTGGAGACACTGACAAAACATCTCATTTGGAGGTGCAAGACGGTGTTTAAAACTGGACTTTGGATAAGAATTTCTCACTTTGTTGATTGAAAAACTTCTTAGAGTGTTATCTTACAGCCCATTCCTGAGCTGACGGCGTAGGGAAACGGCGGGGAAGAGGCAGAGCGGCGCCTCCTCCTAAGCCGTTTCACCTACGCAGTTAAACAAACAAACAAACAAACAAACAAACAAAAACCCCGTTTCGTGGCTTTTTTTTGTTTAACTGGGGCTTTTTGCCCCATTGAAAACAGCGAGGCTGTGCCTGCTAAATAGCAGGCACAGCAACACTGTTCCTGCCGCCGGCACAAGTGGCGGAAAGGGGATAGGGAGCCAACTAGCCGCTGGCTCTGCCCCCGGCCCGCCCCCGGCCTGCCCCCTGCGCCGGTGCGGCCTCTCCACGCCGTTGCTGGCACCCCGGAGAGGCCACACTGGTGGAGGGGGGAGGTGCAGTCCTGCGGCGCTCAGCCACCGGCAGGACTGGCCTCACTGCCAGCGTGAATGCGTGTAATTGCATGATTACATGCATTTACGCCTGCGGCGAGGTCACGCCTCCTCCTATCGACTTTCGGCCAGATTCTTAGGAATGGGCTGTTAGAGTCCTGGTTTTGCAAAGCCTTGAACACTTTACAGGAGTTGCAGTGAGGAGGGGAATCAGACAAGATCATCTTTTCTCTGACTTGCACCTGCAGAAATGTTGGTGGGACCTAACCCAAAATATATATTTACAAAGGTACAGGTTGAGCAGGCATTATAGGCATGCAAAAATAAAGACATAGGCAGTGCTACATTTCCCATAACATCTGTCCATTTCCCCAGAGTCCACATCCTGAGAAACCACCACTACGCAGCTGTCTCACACCACATATATTTCTATGTAAAATTGGCCTTAGATCCAGCCTAGCAGATGAGTGAACTCAAGACATGCTAAGCCTAGGAGATTTTACATGAGAGAACAGCAGACCTATGGTCCAGCATTTTGTTTCCAAAAGTGGCCAGCCATATGGTTCCATGAAACCTCCAAGCTTAGCTTTTCCACACCATTTGTTCTGTGGCATGGCCCACAGCACTTGATTTTAAACAGACACAAAGACTGTAAAAGGCAGGGGTGGACTAGGAGGCTTAAATGGCTTGGGGAAAAGCCCAGCTCTCAAGGGATCACCAGTTCAGCATTGTCTGTGATGGGTATCAGTTCACCAGTTGCTTACGGTGGCAGCATGGGAGGACAAAAATGGTGACCTGACAATGATTTTTGTCTCTGCTGAAGGGCCTGAGCCAAGCAACTTCTGCAGTACTGGTGAAGCTGCTAAAGCCTGGTACTGTTTGTTCCTGCCTTCCAGCGACCATCCAGGACAATGGTCCACCAGAAAGTTACATTATCAGACCACCTCCAAGAAAAGGCCATGTATTCTTATGCCTTTTCTGGGTAAAAGATACTTCTTAGAGGGAGCTATGACCTTGTTTTTGTCAAAACAAAAGGTTACAATTAGCAAGTATTTGGTAGCATATCACCAATGGGATGTATTTGTCTTCACCACACTAGTAACAAAGAGAAGAAGGAAGGCAGTCTGGAATACTAATTGAAGATGATGAATGATATGCAGTCCATAGTCTGATTTGTGCATGGTTTGAAGGGTAGAGATGATAAAATTAATTTACTGGAATTCAGCCAGGGAGTCAAGATGGAATTTATCTTAACCTATGAACCAAAGCCTTAATGTCAGCTTTACTTTATCAGAATATTTTATCAATAAATGGCAAAGGAACATGAAAAGGCAGCAGCATCAAACCTGTAGTAAGCATCTGGACTGAAAACTCAGCTTTCCAACTAGAAAGATAACATTTTCTTTCCTAACACTTCTGCTGACCTTAATTTCTGCCTCAGAAAAGCAAACAAAAGCATATAGACAGATGGATTTTGAACCTCCAGAAAAAATGCATCCTGACGCAGAGAGAATGTTATTTCTCCCCAATTCAATTTAGCAAATGTGTGACTAATGAGATACCCTTTTATGCTAGAAACCAATGCAATAGATCTAATCTCTATGTATTTTGACAGTGCCTGTACGAAAACTTGAAATTAGGGCATTACATGGTTGGTTAAAGCCTACTTAAATGGGAAGAAGTTAAGTGAAAGAAGCAAGGGTGACTCTGTAAAACCAAAGAGACAAGGTAGGGCAGCAATACTAAGCAATGCAACACTGAGGTTGTTGGTAACTGTGAAGGTCGGGGTCTTAAATATGATGTTTAAACCGAGGAAGCATGTTGTAAAAGTAAACCAGTGTGGTCTACACCCCAGGTCTCCTCTTAACAGCCTTAACCTGAGTGGCTTCTGAATAAACTCTGGAGTCACAAAACCTACCTCCACACATTCAGTAGTCTAGCGTGCTTACACACAAGGCAAAATCTGAGACAGGATCCTACTAGACTCTCTTTCTCTGAAGGTTCAGACCCTACCTGCCTGAGCTGACAGTGAAACAGCCTTTTCTCTCTTGCTCCCCCTGCCAAATCTGGCTCCTCCAGCCCTTTCAGGAATCCTGATTGGCTGCTAACTGCTCTGCTCACACACCAAATAGGATAAAAGGGGATTAGTGTATTTCAGAAAGGAGCAAGATCTTTGCCCATCTGTCACACACATCAAGTGGTGATATTTTATTAATGTAAGAAACATTGATCTGTAGTATGCATCAAAACTCTTGTTATCTATCCGCAATTATCTATTATTCATCACTGATAGGGGACAATGGCACCTGGTTCAGTGAAACACACTACCATGGCTACCCAACTCAGGAATCATAGTGAAGGTATTCGTATTTGATTAATTGTGTTGCAGACAGTAATGGGAGAAACAATCGTACTATCTCCATAGTGAGCACTACAATATTTGATTTATTCACTTTTGTTCATCACAGAACCGAATTGTTCTCTACAGAGACAGTGAAGGTTACAGTTTTGTAATAGTATGCTGATGTGATAAGTTAAACCTAATGAAACCATTTCATTTCTAAGAAATACTCAGGGTAATGTGTTTTCATCTAGTGACATATAATAGCCTCTCACTTTTAATCTAGTTTCATTTTCTTGGAAGATGTTAGATCAGATTAAAAAATAATACAATATTTACAGGCTTTTCTGTTGTCTAGGGACTAACTTCAAAGTTAAGGTTATCTGATCTTTTTTGTATTTTATGATAATATACTCTAAGATAATGTGCTTTACTCATATTCTCAAATATTTATGTAAATGAAAAATGAAGTTAATTGTGATTCTTTGGAATAAAGATATGAAAATATAGATCATACATTTCAACAGTCTGCAGCAGCTGCATGCAGAGACAGTATGTGTGTGAACCACTTTTTTCATCCATGTGTTCACTGAACATTTGAAAGGGGATACCACTTGAAAGTGGATGTAGGATGGTAACACATAGATCTGGGTGAATGTTTTGCTTCATTGTGTGGACACATCACTGAACAGTGCATTTAGCCAGTTTTCATCTTGCGCAACTTCCATTCCTTGCTCTCATGACGCATCAAATGCAAAAAAAATTTGTTGGGGGGGATTGGTTTATGAATTTATCCAGACAGCAGTTTCTTGCATTTTTAGTTTGGAAGCTTGCAAGGTTCTGCATGTGCTGTACTACTGAGCTGTGCTCCCTCCTCAAAGTGTCCCCTTAACAGAGAAGCTGATGCTTTCTTCCCCCTCCCTCGATGATCCGTGGCCATACAGAATGATCCCTTTGAGCTAGTGGATCAGCAAGGAACTCAAGTAGATAAACAGTCTGTTTTTGTGAATCCCATAAGAACCTCCTAAATTGTAGCTTTCGGACTGTGCTCATTTGAGCACCTGCTGGTTTGACTCATGTCCTGCTCACCAGTCACGAGCAGGGAGCCAATTATTTGTATGTGTCGGAATGAATTGGGATGTGTTTGTTTGCATAGTTATGCTGTTTTCTTGCATGATTGCCATGCTTTTTCACAGCAGCCCTCCCTCCAGGCACTCATCTACTACTGCCTCTAATTTTGAAAGGAATAGGGGACAAAAACAAAAAACCCTGACCTGGGTAGCCCCAGGCTGTGGCTTGATCTCATAAATACCTGGCACCTTCTCAGTTAAGTTTTAAATACTAGCTGAAAACTTTTCTATTCTTTCAGGGTATCTTATGATTAGTTTTAGGTGCGTCTAACTGTCTTTGCTTTCTTGTTTCTCGAATGTTCATTCTGTACTTCATTCATTACCATCTAATGTGGGGGGGGGCATAAGATCATTAAGTCTAGAATCTAAAATTATCTAACTGCACCACTGAGTACAGAACTACACCGAACCCTACAGGATACTTCACACTCCGCAGATAAAAAAAACCTTCTGAAGCTGTCTGAGAGAAAGGACCTCAATCATTGCCTTCTGCTCCCCTAACCCATCTCTGTACTCCAAGCACTTCACCAGAATTATATGGTCAGGTGTACTGAAGACAGCCAATAAAACTGAAAGGGATGTGTTCCTTTGGCCCATCTACAAGGACAGATTGTCCACCATAGCAACCAAGGCCATATAACTGTGCCATAGTTAGGCCCTCAAAGGCAAATAAGTCATCCAGGAAGCACTGGAGTTGGTCTCCCACCATATGCTTGATTACTTTCTGAAAAAGGCAAAAGAAACTGACCAATAGTTGGCCAAAAACCCTTTATCCAGTGAGGGCTATCATACCATTAGATCTGTTGCTATCTTTTCTATTTTTGCTGCTACTTTTTTCATTGTTTTAATGTTGTTGCTGCTGTTTTTACTGAATGGGATAGGGTTTTTTTTAGTCTATTCTTGTTCACCTCCTTATGAACCTTATGCTTATGAAAAAACATATAAATGGCCAAAATTAAAATAATATACATGGTTGTTATGCAAAGTACATGAAGAGTTCCAGAAACTTCATTATATAAATCAACGCACAATATTGGCCCAAGAAAATTCTTTTCAATCCTGCGGTAAGGGTTTTTGAAACCTAGTGTTCCATATATTTTTTAATGCTGGGACAGTGTGTTCTAGATATGCAGTCCCACTATACAGAGTTTTTGAGTAGACATTTCCTGGGTTTTTTTTTTATATTCCTGTTTATTCACCTTTTGAACTATGTCTGGAACTAGATTGTCTTTCTCTTGATTTATGTTGGGATACTTTAGAAATCAATAAGAGCAGAAGATTTGAAGTCTTTTTGTTGGCACTTATGGTGGTGTTTTGAGGGTATAACATGGCAAATGTCACACAAAAGGGCAACATGCCAGCACTATGTAACAGAATATAAAAAGTAAGACATAAAAGTGATGATTTTTTTCTGGATGAAATGGCATGTTTGAAATCCTTTCTTTCCCTAACCTGCTGCTCACATTATATCTTTCTTTCAACACTGTAAACAAGGTCATCCCATTAAGCTTTCTATTGTGACACAAGGTAATGGAAATAACTAAAAATGTAATATTAATAATTAAGGCATCTGAATACTGGGAAATCAGCACAGCCTGTCCTTCTTTTACCTTTCTTTGCAACCGTAATTGACCCTGTAATGATGGTAGACTATATAACGAACCATCAGTTCTGTCCGAATCACAAACTTCACAATCGATGCTGAATTGTAACAGTTACTGAATCGATCTTTTTCTCGCATGGCATTCCCAAACTTCCGCTCTCCACCCCGCTGGGGTAGAGGGGCATGGCGGGGGGGAGAGGGAAGAAGGCCCCTGGCTTCTGCACTGGCCATGATCCGGCCACAGGGCATTGAGAGAGAGGAGGGAGACCCAGAGCAGGCTGGCCGCCCCTCTTCAGACGAGTCATGGGAGGGAGTTTTGCCTTGGGTTTTCCGCTCTCAGGATGCACATTTTTCCCATCCGAATTCTCAAAAATCCCCCTTCCCCGCTGGGGTAGAGGGGCCAACAGCCCCTTCCCTTGAACATCCCCCCCCACAGGTCCAGCTGCCCTAGACCGAGCTGCCACCACCACCACCACCCCCAGCGTGCGAGGAGCACACGGCGTGGCCCTCTGGTCTCCCCCTGGAGCCGTCTGTCCGACGTCCCCGTGGGCTTGGAGGTGTGGGCCCAGCTCCAAGGCCCATCCCGGGTGAGGGGCGGGGATGGCATGCCGCCTGCCTGCCCGCCAGCCTCCAGGACGGAAGGAGAGAAGTGCCAGGACTCTAGGCAGGCAGGCAGGCAGGCAGCAAAAGGGGCAGTATTCTTGTCCGAGCGTGAAACTCTCCCAGCCAATCACCATTCTTGGGGGAGGAGAAAAGAGACGCGAAGCAAACATTTTTTCATGGGCATCCGAGCAACAAAACGTGCTTCTACTGGAAAGTACGGCTCAGAAGTGGTTTGGTTTGCCGCTGACATAACGCGGCTTTTATTCCTCTATTAGGGAAAAGCCGGATCTGCAGTGAAAAACCAAAATTTGACTCCGACGCAAATCAGCGTCGAAACAGCAGCAAATCTCAGTGAAAAATTCCCCTAATACTCAGAAGTTTGCTGCCTCTGTAAATGAAGCTGCCCTTTACAAACCACGTTCATTGATCTATCCTCCATGAATCTGTCTAACCCCCTTTACAAGCCATATATGTCCACTAGCAGTGAATTCCACAATTTCTTTACTAATTGAGTAATGAAGAATTCTTTTGTGTCTTGTCCTGAAGCTATTGCCCATCAACTTCATTGGGTGTCCCCACATTCTAGTTTTATGGAAGAGGGAGCAGGACAAAGTAAAGATGGGAAAATACACTGAACAGCTCTATACAGAAGAGATGAAAGGCTGACATATTCCTTCCAAGAAGAAACTTTTGAAGAAGAACTTAGAGTTTTAGAAAGTGAAGTGAAAGCTGCACTGAGAGCAATTGGGAGAAACAAATCACCAGGAGTAGATGGGGTAGCTCAGAGCTATTCCAAGCTACAGAAACATAGTCCATCAAAATCTTAACAAGAATATGCCAACAAATATGGATAACAAAACAATGGGCCACAGACTGGAAATGCTCAATTAACATCCCAGTTCTGGAAAAAGGAGATGTCAGAGACTGAAGCAGCTATCGGACCATCTCATTAATTTCTTACATAAATAAAGTGATGTTCAAAATCTTACAACAAATACTGTTACCATATATGGAACGGGAAATACCAGATGTTCAAACTGGATTCAGAAAAGGAAAGACACTAGAGACTGGATTAGATTTAGATGAAGGTGGAGTGCAAATTGCTGGAAGGAACCTTAACAATTTGAGATATGCAGATAAGCAGATGACACCACAATACTGGGAAGACTTGAAACAACTACTGCTGAAGGTTCAAGCAAAAAGTGCCAAAGCAAGATTACAGCTGAACTGCAAGGAGACAAAAGTAATGACTTACACAAATTTAAGGTTTACAATGAAGAAATTGAAATTGTTCAAGATTTTCTTTTTCTTGGCTCCATTGTCAACCGAAAGGGAGTCTGCAACCAAGAAATTGGAAGATGTTTGAGACTGGGAAGGACAGCCATGAAGGACCGAGAAAAGATTCTTAAGTTTAAGGATGCGTCTCTGGCAACAAAGATCAAGTTAATTCATGCCATATGAATTACTCCATTACTACGTATGGGTTTTACGGATGCTGTGGACCACCAAAAAGACAACTAAGTGGGTTCTTGATCAAATCAAGCGTGAACTCTCCTTAGAAGCTAAAATGATGAAACTGAGGCTATTGTTCTTTGGTCACATCATGAGAAGGCAGAAGTCACTGAAAAAGGCAATAATGCTAGGTAAAGTTGAAGGCAGCAGGAAAAGAGGAAGACCCAACATGAGATGGACTGACTCAATAAAGGCCTTCAGTTTGCATGGCCAGAGCAAGGACAACAGGACATTTTGGAGAACATTAATTCATAGAGTGACCATAAGTAGGAGGTGACTTGACAGCACTTAACACACATACACAGAAATCTATACCCATCGTGATCTTTCTACACAGAAATCTACAGGTACTCTAAAGCAGTAGTTGTAACAATGTTAACTGCTCCATTCTTTTTAGAACTAGTGACTCTTTATATGTGGTTCTTCACAACAGTTTCCCACCATATCCTAAAATAGCTTATGTCAATTAATATTGCCAGTAGCCACTAATGTTTTCTGCTAGTGCTTTGCCATGGGTCTAGAAGAGGGAACAGCAGGCATATTATAGAAAAGAATTGTGTACTGCAATCATGTAGAGAAGAGGTATCATCCTGATACCCTACCACTCCACTCAGTTAATGGCAGTATATGTCTCTGGCACAATGAACAAATGAACTCTTCCAATGGCAGAAGAATCTGTTGCACCAGAGTAAGGCTGTTTGTGCCAGAGCAACATGCTACTGTTAGCCTTAGTGGAGTGGTAGGATACAGCCTCTGTTTTGAATTTGAAAAGAACCATTCCATATTAAACAGCTATTCTAAGCTTTGTTCTTTGTTACTACCAGTGAATTATTCTATTGGAAATTTTATTCCACCCTAACACAGTATTTGCTTTGCTTCAGCTCTGCACTATGTTGCAAAAATATTTTCATTCTGATGTCTGAAGTATCCCCTCCAGGCCCGTTTCCATTTGTAAGGATATTTGCCCATCAAATGAAAATCACATATCAGGTAATGGAGGCCTTGCCCTGGTGGTGTTATTAAACTGCACTTTTCTGTGGGAGAGTAAATATTTAAGTGAACGGTGTGTTTTGTCTTTTAAAAAGAAATGTTTCAAATCCAAGCTCTGTAGATCGAACAAACTGCAGGTCATGGTGAGTGCGCTGAAGGCAGAGAGTTAATTTGGAATATATGCTTGGAGAACCATTCCTCCACCAAATGGAAATAGTAAACAAACAAATAAATAAAATTAAGTACCCCCCCCCCAGATATTTACTTCTTACTCATCAATATCTTTCCCCTATTCTATTAAGAACAGAGACCTAGCATGTTGTCTACATTTCTTCCTAACTACTAGTCAGGTCTCTAATTCAGATTCAGCTGGTGGAAGTGAGGAGTGTTTTGTAAAGTGGTGAGTGTTTTGTAAAGCAACCCCTTCGAGACCCCATAAAATTGGACCCCCTGACCCAATCTTCTTGGGGTTCATGCAAGGAGAGTCCCTTGAAGCTACCCTGAGGGAACTCTACCTCCAAAAATGTGTCCCCCAGAGCTCATTAAAAAAAATTCCCATAGGGAAAAGCCTAAGCTGAAAAAAGCCAAATACCTATTTGGTTGATTCGGCGATCGGCTATCCAGCTTTGGCTTTACTCCCAGTTTTAATAATGGGCTTTAATTAAACCTGAAAAAAGCCGAAAAGGCCTTTTTGGGGTTTATTTTCAGTTCGGGTTTATCGATATGCACAACCCTAGCGTGCACATACAAGTGGTTTCCCTTTCAGTGGTAGGATTTAATGTCACCACTATGAAAATACGCTCATAGCAGCATAATTTTTTTCTGATGGAAACTAGATGGTTTATGTATGTTTGATCCCTGTTAGTAGATTGAACATAAAGATACATTCCTCTTTCTCTCCCTTCCTATCATGCACTCATCTTTCAAATTGAAAATAATGTGCTTGTTTTGAGGGAAAGCTAAAGATGTACCAGAGAATTCATTGGACAGAATAGGCTTTGGTTCAAAGCCTCTGATTCTACACCAAAGTGCTTTCTAATTTCAGCAACATTTTAGGGTAGTCTTGCTGTACTACTCCCACACTAAGAAAGATTCAAAATAGGGCAAATGATTGGTAGCTTTCATTGGACCAACATGTTAAGGAGAAGCGAATGTTCATCTGTAGGTTCAACATGCAACTCTTCTGACTACAACAATCAATGCAAAAAGAGCTGGATATTGGAGTACAACATGGGCAGATCAGTCCTGAAGCCCAGGTGCTGATGCATCATTAGTGCTAGCAAGGTGCTGACATGGCTCGTCACTGTTTCGATAGAGAATAGACATTTTAAAAGAAAAGATCCAACTCCAAGGAGCTCGCAAGCATAGCAACTTCCCTAAAGTTCATAGCAACACCACCAACATTCACCAATCACAGAGTGAGATGCTGATGACCATCCCATACTAGTCCTATATAGAAGCAGCTAACTTATGCATGCATACCAATCCATTCCTTTCTCCAGCCACTACTACTGCTGGATATTTATGTCTGTATGCGCGCGCACACACACACACACACAGAGGGGGGGTTGTGGTTACTTGGGTGCAGAAACCCCCTCCAACAGAAAGACAGGCAGCACAACCAAGCTTCATCACCCACCAGCCCCTGTGTGCTTGTCCTGGTGGCGCTATGGTGAAATTGACGAGGCTTCCCCTCTTAAGTCTGCAGCAAGTACAGAGAAGCCCTTCGCTGTCAGTGGGGTCTAACGCATGGCCAATTTGTCTCGCCTTTGTGCCTTAAAAGTAGCGAATTCCTGTGGTCTAAACGCATGACCATCCAAGGGCAGTGCATCAGACCCACCTTAGGCATGATTTAAGCAAAAAACAACAACAACAAAAACCCACCAGGTTAAGCAATCCCTGGTTTCTAGCGATCTTTTCTGTGCTAAACCTCGACTTTTTTTTAATTTCGCTACATTACCGGAACGCCGGCGTGCGTGTAATCACATGACTAGCCCACTACTAACCTCCTTTTGTTCAAGCTCCCAGCCCCGACAAACAGCTGAGCTGCGGGTGAGCAAGGGCAGGGCAGGTGCGAGCCGCGCTGCTGGCTAGGAAGGGAAGTGACGCGACGGGGAAGGAGAGCTCCTTTTATGGACTTCTGGGGGGAGGGCAGAGGGTGGAAGGGGTGGAGCTTCTCTGGCCTGAAGAGTATAAAAGGCCAGAGGAGAGCTGTAGCCAGGGAGGAAGCAGGCTGTGACCCAGGCTGGCTGAGCATAGAGCCACCCAGGTAGCCTCCAAGGGAGAGGAAAGCTCAGACTCTCCCTCAGACTGGTCTGAGGCTGAAGAGGTGTCTCAAGCCCCGACCCTCTCCAGGCCAGACAGACACCCCCCGACCAGCCCTGTAGGGGGGGTGCTTCACACCGTCACGATGGTATACCGGTGTCCCAAGAAAAAAAAGGGGGAGAATCGGCCTTTGATTGGATAACCCCTCAGCCAATCCTTGGGCAATGACACAGCGGTCACTCCACTACTATCCCACATTATATGGGTGGCTCAAACGCACGGGGAGCCTCCAGCAGCTACTTGCTTCGGACTTATAGTGGGATGGACTAGCGTCATGCGTTTGACCAGGGTCAAAAACGCACGGTCGCTTTATCATCCTTTAATCCCCGTTTTAGCCAGGATCGAACGCACATTAAGTGAAACGCATGCATTCAATCCAGGCTGAATCCTAGCTGAAACAGGGATTAAAGGAGGATAAAGTGACCATGCGTTTTCGCCCTATCCTGTCTCGGAATAAAATCTTGTGAGATAAGGGAGGAGCGAACCAGGAACATTCTGCCCATGCGTTAATTCCCAATGAATTAATTAGTTAACTTTATTTCCCCCCCCCCACCATTCTCCCCAATGGGGATCCAAGGCGGCTTACATCGTCCTCCTCTCCTCCATTTTATGTGTGTGACCGGCCCAATGTCACCCAGCAAACTTCTATGGCAGAGTGGGCATTTGAACCTGGGTCTCCCAGATCCTAATCCAGCATTCCAACCACTACACCACACTGGCAAATTGTAACCAAACCCGACAGATGACATTGACAAAGAGTTTCTCTAAGAACTGGAAAGAGGAGAGGTGCACAAGAAGAAAATAGCAGCAGACAATGGAGAAAAGTTAGATTACACACCATCACAGCATTTTTATAATCCCACTTCTAAAGGGTGGGTTTACTACTTTAGTTATTCCATTAATACACCTTAGTTTAACCCAATATTAGTGTCTGTGGCTGCCACCATGAATATTGCACTGTCTCTGTGCTATAGAAATAATTCCCAACTGATTCTCCTGTGTGGACAAGACGATGCAGTTGCAAATGATTACTATTGTGCAACAACAGTACAATATCCAACAATGTGTGGATGCAGCTTGAGTCATCGTTTCTGGGATGGGGAACAAGTGCCACAGTTATAAATGGTTTAAAACAGCCAAGAACAAGAGTTAATACCTGCTAAAATACTAGCTGCTGCCAAGCAGCTGGGAAAACAAAATCTTCAGCTGGTGCCTAAAATGCAAAAGACTCGATGCCAGGCAAACAAATGCATATAGGGAGTTCCATAGGTGAGATGCGGCCACAGAAAAATTCTGCCTCATGAGCCCACTCAAATGGCTTCCAACGAAGGGAGCGGATAGAGCCATTCTTGTTGAACTTGGCTTGTTCGTTCAAGAGGAGGTAGTCTTGAAGATTTGGAGAAACGTTTTCTGAATTCTCTGAAATCAATTAGACTGAAGGGAGTTCAGTAAAGGCAGGACTTTGATTCTGATGCAGGCTAAAATTTTAAAGATCACTTGGATGAGAGGGGCTGCTACTATGGATCTGTTGGAGTGAGTTTGAAGGGGGAAGCAATCCAATAGTAGATTCCTCTGAGTTCTTTGTTTCAGAAGTTGGTATTGTACACTGGGAAGTCATCTTTTATGTATGAGAAAACCAGATGAGTAGAGAGCATTAAAAACAGCTATATAGGAACCAACAGATGTTCTGAGATAGGGGAAATAGCTAAATAATTTGTTGGGTGGCATTGAGATGAGCACAGACATTTTTTGTTCCCCAGATGGAACAGTGGGGTTTAGATAGTTCTATTGAAACATAGGCCTCTTTCAACCAGCCCTTGTAATCTGTTTTAGCTGCTGATTGCTAACAGACTCTTTGCTCATCTCAGACATAACCGTTTTGGCTCCTGGCTGCTAACGGATTTCCTTTTCAAACAAAGCCGCTTGTATCCTGTTTGTAAAGAGGGGCTGAGCTGTTAAAAACAACAATCCTCTCTTCCATTTTCAGGTGTTTTGGTGCTTTTCTGAATCACTGAAGTGTGGTGTTTAAAATGTTTGTAGTGCTTCTAAAAGTGCTGCCTCCCCCCACCCCCACTCTTCTTGCAGCGTTTTTTATTCCAGCTTTTTTTTTTTTTTTTTTGGACGAGGAAGGATGAAAGCAGAATATATACATCAGAATCTTGGCAATGTTTTTATGGTGTAGTTACATCATCACTATATGCCTGCTTTTTACTCCTCTCTCACATGAGCCTAGCTTAGGGTTGCCAGGTCCGTCTTTACCACCAGTGGGAGGTTTTTGGGGTGGAGCCTGAGGAGGGTGGGGCTTGGGGAGGGGAAGGGCTTCAATGCCTTAGAGTCCAATTGCCAAAGCGGCCATTTTCTCCAGGGGGACTGATCTCTATCAGCTGGAGATCAGTTGTAATAGCTGGAGATCTCCAGCTACTACCTGGAGGTTGGCAACCCTAGTCTAGCTCCATGTCACAAACTCCCCATGTGTGTTGATGAACAACATGAGGACTTCGTCTCAGATGTGAAGTGGGACTTCCCAGGTACATGCTGGCCCTTTTCTGATCACAATTGCAGCACTCAGGGAGAAGTGGCTTCAGCCTGCCATCCACACCATTACATGTCCTCAAACCATCCTGTGGAAATTCTGTTGACTCCATTGTGTAGCCACGTCAGCACTTTGATTCTCACAATGTAGACAATAGTGGTTTCTTGGGGCTGTCTGAGAATGTGAAATTGGTGTGGGGAGGATTGACAGCAAATTAATAGTTGGCATGTTTAGCTGCATTCTGACTTCAAGGAAAAAGTGATCAGACAGAAATAACTGAAGGAAGAATCTATAGAAGGGGAAAGGGTTGGACAGAGAACGGATGGAGGAGGAGACTGTTCTGGGACTATTTTCATGTATCTAGGTAAAGGTCCCCTGTGCAAGCACCGGGTCATTCCTGACCCATGGGGTGATGTCACATCCCGTCGTTTTCTAGGCAGACTTTGTTTACGGGGTGGTTTGCCAGTGCCTTCCCCAGTCAATTTCCCTTTACCCCCAGCAAGCTGAGTACTCATTTTACCGACCGGGGAAGGATGGAAGGCTGAGTCAACCTTGAGCCGGCTGCCTGAAACCAACTTCCGTCGGGATCGAACTTATGTCGTGAGCAGAGTTCTGCAGCTTTACCACTCTGCGCCACGGGGCTCTTCCAAAGGTAAAGGTCCCCTGTGCAAGCACCGGGTTATTCCTGACCCATGGGGTGATGTCACATCCCGATGTTTACTAGGCAGACTTTGTTTATGGGGTGGTTTGCCAGTGCCTTCCCCAGTCATCTTCCCTTTACCCCCAGCAAGCTGGGTACTCATTTTACCCACCTCAGAAGGATAGAAGGCTGAGTCAACCTTGAGCCTGCTACCTGAAACCGACTTCCGTCGGGATTGAACTCAGGTCGTGAGCAGAGCTTATGTTTGTGGTTTACAATTTTATTTTAGCCCACCCAACCAACCCATGAATAATAACTCTATACTGTTCTTCCTGGTAAAGTGGCACAATATTACCTTTGGGGTTTGTTCAAACAGGCTCTACACATAGTAAAGAGAGAAGACACCTGAAAGAAAGGGGGTCAACAACACAGAGTGTGCTACAGAGGATCTGTTTTGACTGCACCTACTGTGAAACTGGGAGCTGTCTAAGAAAGGGTCTTCTCTGTGCTGGCACCTAGTTATAGGGATTTCTCTGTGCTTGCACCCAGCTAAAATGATTAAACGGAGGTTATTGTAATTTGGTTGCATTATGAGAAGACAAATCTCACTGGAAAGAATAATACTGCTAGGAAAAATTAAGGGCAGCAGGAAAAGGAGAAGTCCCAATATGAGATGGATTAACTCAATAAAGGAAGTCACAGCTCTCAGTTTGCAAGACCTGAGCAAGGCTGTTAACATTAGGATGTTTTGGAGGTAATTAATTCATAGGGTTGCCATAAGTAAGAAGCGACTTCACGGCATTTAATACGCACAAGCAAAATGTAGGAGAAAAAAAACATAACGAGGAGCAAGATTTCTAAGAATATCACTGGCTGCATGCACATATTGGTGGATATTGCAGTATAACTGGGCTACAGCAATCTTTCTAAACCAGATTAACAGTTTTATAATAAAAGCCATACTTCTGTGGAACCAGCAACCTGTTGAAAGCTGGATGCAAGTTAGAACCAGATTTCCAATTTTCCTTCTCTTTATCGCTGCTCAGGGTAGCCAAACTACTAACAAAGTGTTTTGAAACTGATGTGACCAGTGGAATACTTTCTAAATTTTGCAGATTATTGCTTTCGCCCGTTAAAAGTGCCATAGACCAAGCCATTTCTTTTGATCAGTGTTTCCCCTGAAATGTAATTTGCTAAAAAGTTCCCTTTACATTTTAACCCCGCTAGTGAATCTAATCATCAGAACAGAAGATGAGACCCTTACAGTGTCTGGCTGTATTCTTTGTGTGTGTGCCATCTGTGCACTAGAAGATAATGAACTTCATTGCTCATGAGTAATAAGAAGTAAGCTTTTAACAAGCGGTGGTCAAAGTCTATCTTATCTCCATAAGCTGGCCATTTGCATTTGCCTATTGATGTGAAATTTATAGAGTCAGAAACAAATTGTGTTTTGCAAACTGACTACCATCCTCCTAAATGAAACACACACACACATGAAAATGCACTGCCAATCAGTAAGCTTAAAAGATTCCTATCCCGAATTTACATTTGATGCTTATATACTTTTTTTGGGAGATAGTGATACTTTATGGCTTATGATCAAAGTTAAATATATTTTTTGCCAAAATTTAATTCAATCTTAGTTTCTAATATGCTCTAGGAGGTGTTTGGATCATGACCCCACTGTGAAGCAAACCAGAACTCATGAATGTAAAGAATGCAATTAAACTATGTCGGCAAATGAGCAGCATGGCTTTCCTTTCCATTGTGTTAAACTATTTCCAGGAAGATTTTAAGAACATGTGCAGTGCAAAGGAGAAACATCAAAATGATGAAAATACTAACGAAGATCAGATCATGATCTCTAGGCATTTGCAAAAGGGTAAACCAAATGAGTAGTTTGTCAGAAATTTGCTTATATCCTTATGACTAGGTAGAAGAGCATGACAGAGGTAAAATCTGCCTAGGTATTTCTCTGCATATCTTAGCAGCCTTTGAAAAAAAATTAGAGCAGAATTCTTATCCAGCATGGAGAAAACTGCCCAATCTAAATATATAGCAAAAATCTATAAAGAATGACTTATCTAGAACTACTTTGGTACAGATTGCCTACATCAGCTAGTTGGTCTTTTATGTCTTCATGTCAGCAATTCCAGAAATTTCACCAGTGGTACAGCTATGTTTTTGGAACCAGGGGCAAGGCTAGCATTGCCAGTTGCAGCTGGCAGCCCACCAGGAAATGCTGAGGGTTGGGTCATAAACTACAGAGTTTGGGGCGAATCCTAGAGCGTTACCCCAATGCAGTGATGTCACTTTCAGTTTTATGCCAGATACGACATTGCACATCAGGGCAGTGCTGAAGACCCTCCCCCATTTTTTCCCCTAGGCAAGGCACTTTATAATGCTTGGGCCCCTCTGATTTTGCAAGTTCTTCAGATTTCCTGGTACCTCTTGTTTAGAGTTTCCAAGTTTCCCGGTGGTGGCGGGCAAACCCTTGGCAATTTGCCCCTTTGCCCACCGACCAGCTGACGGTCAGTGGGCAAACGTGCACGCGTGTACACCCCGCTGCAGGTCACTTCCGGTTTACAACTGGAAGTCCTGCCTCGCAAGAGGCCTTATGCCACTCAAACTCTTATTTTTTTTTTATAATTTATTTACGGCCCTTAGCCAGATAAAACAAGATAAAACAGAAAACATGGGCTAAAATTCTTACAAACAAAGAATTACAGTCCGAGTCTTATAACTTTTAAAAAGAAAATTACAGCTGGGACACATCTGTCAGTTTCGCTAAGAGGCTGTTCTAAGGCATCGAATTTTCATTGCTGCCATGCAAAATTTCGCAACCTGAAGAGTGATTGAAGGATTATCCCCTTGTAGGAGCATCTCAATCCTTTCTCACCACTCAAACTCTTAGTTGATGCTTCCGCCTCGCAAGGGGCCTTATGCCACTCAAACTCTTTTTGAGTGGCATAAGGCCCCTTGTGAGGTGGGACTTACTGTTGTAAACAGAAAGTGATGTGCATGCGCGTCCACGCATTGCCGCGTGATCCCGATATGTGCCTTAAAAGTCTTCTGCCGGAGGAGAGGTAGGACCTGGCAACCCTACTCTTGTTTGACTGGTATTGTGCCAGAAATTGGGCAAACAATAAAAAATGGTAATACCCAAAGTTGTAAAGCATTCTTAGCTACATAGTCCATTATGCTATACAGTCGGGGTAATATAGTACACTTTACACATAAATAAATTAGTAAAAGGATTTTATTTAATAAAAGTATACTGTTGCTCAACGCAGATAGAGAAAAAAGGCAAATTAAAATAATCAAATCAATAAAACAGAGTCACATTAAAAAAACAAATAGGCAGAACATGAAACAGGATTAACCACTATTGAAGACTTACTGGAATAAATAGGTCCTTAAGCTCCCAGAAAGCCTGACAGGAAAAGTATACACATACCACCTGGAAGAAAGACTTTGACAATCTTTGTATGGCAACTGAGAAGGCCTCCCATGGGCCCCAGCTAACCTTGCCTCTAGCAGAGCAGGTTTTCACAGTAAGACCCTTCCAAATGAACTGGAGACCTGGGGTGGTTCATATGGATGGGGCATTCTTTCAAGTACTTTGGGCCCCAGACATTTAGGCCTTTAAAGGTCAAAATCAGTTCTCTGCCCTGGGTTCAAAAACAAATTGGAAGCTGGTGTAGTTAACATAGGTGCAATATGTTCATGGAGGCTGCTGTGTTTTGCACCAGTTGCTAACAGTGCTCTACTAGACAGAGTTATGCCATTCTAAGGCCATTAATTTCAATGGCTTTAGAAGGGTGTACTTCTGTTTACGATTGCGCTGTACTTTTAGTCACAGCAATATGTCTCTATAGCCACCACCACTTTACAAATGTTCTGCTTCAGATCATGTGCCTGAAAAAAAAGCCCAAAGCAAACCATTCTGTCAGTAAAAAGGCAATAAAAACATTTCTAGCGCTCAAAAAAATACAGAGTTGGATCTTAAATTGCTGTACCCGTAATGTAACAGCAGTTCTGCTGGTGGAATGGCATTTCCATTTGCAGAGGGTGGGGGCTCCACTGTAGACAATTTGCCCCCACACTATTCTTGGGGGTCCAGTGACCTACAGGAACACAGTTCCAGAGGGTGCAAAAGACTAGCATGGAGGGGGCGACAGGAAAGTTGTCTTACATATAACTTGCTTGCACAGTTTTAGTATCCAAGCCATGTGGTGGAGGACAGTGCTGTCAAGTAACAGCCGACTTACGGCAACCCTGTAGGTTCAGAGATGTTTGGAGATGGTTTGCCATTGCCTGCTTCCGCATGGGCTGAGAAAGTTCTGAGAGAACTGTGACTGGCCCAAGGTCACCCAGCAGGCTTCTTGTGGAGGAGTGGGGAATCCAACCTAGTTCTGCAGATTAAAGTCTGCCACTCTTAACCACTACACCGTGTTGGCTCTCTATTCAAGCCATGATCTATATGTAATAATATAGGCTGGGAAGCAGGTGCGCATTAAATTAGCTGACATAATTAAAACACTAATGGATCATGAAATTATTCAGGATGAATTGGATTGTCCTAGGCTTTGGAGTAACAGAAACTAAATTCAATCTAGTTGCATCACATATAAATTTTCTGATGAACCAGCAAGTTACTTATTACGCTTTTGTCCATATGCACCATTAAATATTAAATGGTTTTGTTATCAGTGAGGATATGTTGGCTGGAAATGATAGAGAAAGAATGCTGGCTTGTTCCATGACGTCTTTCGGGTGTCAAGAGAACAGCCCTTGATTTCACTACACTGTTGCATTTCTCCTACAGTAGCAGAGGTAGGATGGCCAGCCTCCAGGTGGGGCCTGGTATGTTCCCAGAATTACAACTGATCTCCGGACTACAGAGATTTGTTCTCCTGGAGGAAATGGCAGCTTTGGAGGGCAGACTGTATGGCATCACGTCCCCTGCTGAGCTCCCTCCCCAAACTCTTCCCTTTCCAGGTTCCACTCCTGAATGTCCAGGAATGCCCCAACTCGGAGTTGGCAACACTAAGGGAGACTTTATAGTACTATTGATTTTGTGTGAGGCACCTTAGTTTCTTGACTTTCTAGAAATTAACCTTTCATAGTAGAAATGGGGATGGGTCAAAAAGTTTAGTATGATAATGTGTGTGGGTGAGAGTATTACATTCTCTTTTGAATACATGACGGATGTTGCAATTTATTGTTTCCTCAAAGGCCAGTACACACATACAAGAATCTATCACTCAAGATTCATTTATTAACAGTCTTTGCCTCTGGAGTGGTGTCACATAAGCTCTAAGAGGTTTGCTGGCTGTTTCACACATTCAGATCATCATGTGATGTTTCTGCTGTGGGGTGATGAACTTGCTTATGTGAACTCACCCTAGTGGTGGATTCTGTGGAGGCAAAAGAGATGATGAAACATTTAAGAGATGACCATTTAATTACACTAATCTACAGTGCCCAACTGGTTCATCTTAATACCTCTTGACTCATGCCATGCCTCAAAAGAATTTGGAAAACAATGTTTTTTCCTTGTGTGAAAAAGCATTTCAGTGGGTGTCTGTAGAAGTTGTTCTGTTCTGAAGTGTATGATTCTGTTCTGCTATTTGTAGCAATGATCAGTTGTCTGTGGCTGTAACCTCAGTCCCCATAATGACAATTTGTACCTCAAAGTTTCTTTGAAATCTGTAGTGAGCAAAGTGACATCCACCTTTTCACATAAATGATAATTGCTTAAGCACGGTGCAGACATTGTGAAACTGGGCACGATCAACACATGGAACAGACTCTGCCTCCCATTCATTGATTGAACCTTGTTGTCTGGAGCGACTGTGTACATACAGATTCTATGTATAGAGGCTCTATGCAACTATTTCTGATCAGTGTACACATGAAGCTGCCTTATACTGAATCAGACTCTTGGTCCATCAAAGTCAGTATTGTCTACTCAGACCGGCAGTGGCTCTCCAGGGTCTCAAGAAGAGGTCTTTCACATCACCTACTTGCCTAGTCCCTTTAACTGGAGATGCCGGGGATTGGACCTGGGGCCTTCTGCATGCCAAGCAGATGCTCTACCAGCGAGCCACTCAGTGTAGAGAGGTTGGGGAAAGTGCAGAATGTTTTCTCCTGCATTCCAAGCCTGGTTGCCTTCCCTTTTCTGAAAACTTTACAAAAATCATTTACTGCCAATAGCTGTTGGCTCTTATGTGGACTGCCATATCTAATTCTAATGTCCTACATAAGAAGGTCTCATTTTACCAGGAAGCAAAATTTGATAGTGTGACTAGGACAGTCATCCTGTGAATAGATGAAGTACTAACCCACAGGTACAGTCTGAGATTTTAAAAGAATAGTATTTATTATAATAGGTAATCAGAAATTTACATGGCATTCAGAAAAAGGTAGACCGCAGAAAACTAAAAAATTAAATGGTAACAAAAATATAACGTTTCAAAACATTCATTCAATGATTGGTGCCAGACGTAAATCCACCTAGGGTTCAAAAGCTTACTTGAATTGCATTCCTTTGTTCTCAAAGCATTTCCAAGATGGCTTCAGGCCAAGTGGCATCCTCCAGACAACGAAGCAGTAGAAAGTGCAGCCATGTATGTACTCAGAAAACACTAGCATCTTCTACCCCTTATTTCCAGATAACAAGAGAAAAAACAATAGTGCAGTGGGAAGACACTGTTTTTTCTTTGTCCCATCACTGTTTTTTCTTTGCATCACTGTTTTTCCTTTGTCTCTTTGCTCCAATTGGTGCAGCCCTTCATTCTCTTCTTGTACATAACATGACAGCCAAATTTAAGTACATTGGGTGGATTAAATGTTACATTTTTGATTGGCTGATATGTTAAGGAGGAAAAAAGTTACAATGCCCAATCACACCCAGTGGTAATGCACAAGAATCAATATATCCAATTCTTAACCCAGCCAAATCCGAGGATACTTAAATCTGGAGGTTGGACAGATCTTTCTGCAGACCTGAAAAACACTCCAGGGCAGATACCTTTCTGCTGTCCACTCTCACCAAATTTCCAGTTATCTGCTACACTAAATGTGATTTGTTCAATAAACTGTATTTAAACTAACAGTAGTTAATCATGACATCTGAACGCAGTCTTACAGGAATGCACTCTTACAGGAAAGTCCTAAGAAGTGTTAAATGCTTCCAAGCATTTAACTCTTTTTAGGATTGCTTTGTTAGTGTCTTTGCCACTTCAATTGTTCATGTGAAGTTGTCCTAAAAAAGGACTGCTAATGTGACGTCACCCAAAGGGTCAGGAATGACCTGGTGCTTGCACAGGGGACCTTTACCTTAATGTAACACGAGTATACCTTTTTCATGCTTTTGGCCTCAAGTCTGTCCTTGCTACCTAATCAAATTGTTGATTCATGTGTTAAAGAGGTGTTGGATGGGGTGTTTGGGAAGGGAAGTTAAAAAAAGGTAAAGGTCCCCTGTGCAAGCACCAGGTCATTCTGACCCATGGGGTGACGTCACGTCCCGACGTTTCCAAGGCAGACTTTGTTTACGGGGTGGTTTGCCAGTGCCTTCCCCAGCTACCTACATTTTACCCCCATCGAGGTGGGTACTCATTTTACCAACCTCGGAAGGATGGAAGGCTGAGTCGACCTCGAGCCGGCTACCTGAAACCAACTTCCGTTGGGATTGAACTCAGGTTGTGAGAAGAGTTTGGACTGCAGTACTGCAGCTTACCACTCTGCGCCACGGGGAAGTTACCACACATTTTAGTGGAAGAGATCTTCCCTTCATACCATATCATTCTTTATTACCTCCATTCAGCATGTTGGACAACAGTGTTTTCACTTGCAAAGTGAAATGTTTCAAGGCATTTCAGTGTATCTACTCTAATTCTTACCAGCTGGACCTAACCCTACTATTTGCAATAATGACCAAATAGTTGTCAATGTTGTGTTCAATTTCTATAATGACAACTTTCTCTCTTGTCAGGGATGTGTCTAAGAGAGGTGGAGAGGATTTATTGGGAACGCTTTTCCCTTGCCATTTTCTTAGTTTCAGGATGCGTTAATACATGAGGCCGTTTGCTTCAAAAGGGTACATTTGCATTATCAGCAGAGAAGATAGAAAACGGCACAATTTTAGCTGATTGCAAACGAAAAGAACCCTTAAGCAGTGCTGTAATTTCAATTCCTTCTTGCTGGCTGGCTTCTTCAACAAAGTCTACCGACTAATTTGCGCAACTGCATTCAGCTGTGCAGAGCTGTAGATCAGCCAGAGGCTGCAACAACTTCCTGCTTCCTTTTGTCTAAAGCATCTGTTATGATAAAATAGTAAACAATTTATGGTTTGAATAATTCTCAGAAATTTTAATTCTGCACAATTCAAGGAAATTTTAGATAGTATGTCGGTCCTCCTTTTGTTCTGTGCATTCAAGCACCCATTCTGTTTATTGTGTGAGAGGCTCTATTCGCCAAGTGTTAACACAAGCTTGCCAATTGTGTTGTTGGAGTGGTTGACCTTTGTATTGATTCTGAAAACAATGCAATGTCAGGCTGATCAGGGACACACTGGGGAAGATGAGGCAAACACTGGTTGATTCTGTTTGCCTGAAATGTATACTAAGGCTGTGCTCCCCCCATTCCAAATCTGAGCATGTTTTCAGGTCCAGTTCTTTGGCCAAGTCATTTAAGCAACCACTTGGGATAGCACAGCAAAGAGAGTGCTGATGAGCCATAAAGGCTTGGCTCACTCTTGGCCATTGATGAGGCAATGGGCCTCCTGGATCTGCACCACTCCTGGATCTGCACCACTCCTACACCAAGCATCTGTGACTAAGTGACAGAGGATGAGACTTCTTGGGGGCACCAAAATGCTTTGAAAGGTTTTCACAAATGAAGCATATTAGGGGACAATGGTCCTCTCTTTTTAAAGAGTTTTGGAATAGGGGACTGTTTTGTGTAGCAATAGCGCTTCTCCGATGTGGTGGTGTTCCAGATGCCTGGTTAAGGTTGCCAACCTCCAGGTACTATCTGGAGATCTGCCATTACAACTGATCTCCAGCTGATAGAGATCAGTTTACCTGGAGGAAATGGACACTTTGCCAATTGGACTCTATGGCACTGAAGTCCCTCCCCTCCCCAAACCCCGTCCTCCTTAGGCTCCGCCCCCAAAGCCTCCCATTGGTGGCGAAGAGGGACCTGGCAACCCTATGCCCAGTCTCCTCTCTAACCTACTCTTGGACAAGGGCTGCAGTTCTTCTGTGTAGTAAAAAGGAGAAAGGTGAGGAAGTGAGCCACCATAACAGTGACAGGGCACTGGAAAAAAAAGTGGTGTTTTCCCAGCATTGATTATAATTGGCTCAAGGAATGCTCTGCTTTGACCCAGTCTATTAATACTTTGGAAAATAATAAAACTGGTGATATGGTTATCTTCATTTGAGAAGCAGACATTTAAGCATTTTGTCATATATTTATTAATTATGACTATTTTGCTATTAAAAATGTTAGTATGACCATTTGAATTTGAGAAACATCTGAAGCAAATTTATCTAAGCCAAACTTGCTTGCAGAAACAAATCTAGTGTTGTTCCCCTCCACCAATATTCTGAATTTGGTGGCAGCTTTAACATTTAACATTGGTGGTAGAGGAAAGTAGTGTCAAGTTGCAGCGGACTTATGGTGACCACGTAGGGTTTTCGAGGCAAGAGATGTTCAGAGGTGTTTTGCCATTGCCTTCCTCTGCATAGCGACCCTGGACTTCCTTGGTGGTCTCCTGTTCAAGGACTAACCAGGGCTGACCCTGCTTAGCTTCTAAGATCTGAAGAGATCAGGCTAGCCTGGACCAACCAGGTCAGGGTTTTTTAATATGGCTGTGTTAAAATTCATCAGAGAAGGAAAGAGTGAACATGAAAGTGACAAAGGGAGGATGTAATAAGAGAGAAGACCTAGGGAGATGCTGGGAGGGGCTGTGACTCAGTGATGGGACATCTGATTGACATGCAGTAAGTCCCAGGTTCAGTCACTGGCATCTCCAGTTAAAAGGATCAATTAGTATGTGATGTGAAAACCTCTGCCTGAGATTCTAATGAGCTGCTGCCAGGCAGAGTAGACAATATTGGCTTTGACAGACCTATAGCCTGACTCAGTAGAAGACAGTTGTGTGTGTTCATGTCAAATAAACTACTGAAGCTCAACATGTTCTTGGTCAACTAAGGGACCACATGCAATAGCATTGTAAACCAACTGCTACATTGGGATGAGTGATTGAGACATAAGGATACTACTATATGGTTCCCCCAGCCAATACTGTTTGAACCTCACTGATCATGGAAACCCATTCCCACTTCTTCCAACGGTTCCTTCACACTGTGACTTCTGTGAGGAAGTCCATTCCGCTTCTCAGATTGCCAAGCAAATGCTAGTAGAGACCTTAGTAGAGACACATAATATGTTGGTTTGTTTAGAAAGAGGAGCACTGTGTCCCAAAACAATAGATAAGAGCTTTAAGTGTTTTATATGGTCCATATTAAGTGTTTAATATGGTCCAAAAGCACAGGACAGAAATACAATTGGAGCCTCCTTGTGTCTGACCTAGTACTAATAGTACACAGTAGCATTATATTTTCTGTACATAGTTTATTATGGCTATAATTATAGGCAGAGTTTAAGAAAAAAACCTCCTTTACCTCAGGATGGTAATAATTAACATCTTGACTAAAGAAACCTTATAGAATCTATGTCTGGGAGGCCTCTGACAGCCAGACAAATGGCAGGCATTTGAAAATTGAGACTGTGGGAGTATGACCCATTTTTTTCCTGATCCAATTTGCTCTGATAAAAGATTAAATCGAATGCTGTCATTACAGTGGACAAAATATCTCTCCTGTCTCATTTCTACCAAGATTTGGTTCAAATGACCCTTTATTAATACCCCACTGGAATTGAATTGTGTTTCTCTGTGAAACTTACTTTTCTCCAGCTGCCTCATCACTGCTTCATAAACCTTAAGTGAATTCTTTAATGTTCAGTTTGACTCTGAAATGTCAACCTGTCAAAAGCAAGGCTCACCCCCTCACACATCCCAATGTGTCACAGGGATAACTTGTAGGTAAGTCTTCTCTACAGTCAGACATGATTAGTCACTGGATATGTATGTGCCATTGTCAAGGGACTGTGGAAAAATGAAATTGTTAATACCTGAAATAGTTCAAATTAACTAAGTGACAACAGTTAGAAGCAGCAAGAGTTGGTAATTTCTTTGGTGTAATGGTACTGCTATTCAGAATGGGCACTATGTGGAATTGAGGTTGGTTGGGTGTGCCTGTGATCACACAGGGCTCCTTCATCCATCTTCTTCATGGTGTCTAGATAGCAGGTTGGATCCAACCAGCTTTTCTGCTGGAGAAAAAGGAAATAGGGGTCCTCTTTGACCATCAAAAGTGAGCTATGCTGAGAATCATGAGATCTGCATGGACAAAAACCATGTGGAACAGGAGCTGTAGTATGCTGGGGAATTGGATGAAAAAGCTAGCTGGATCCAACCCAGTGTTATACCTTTCCAAATAACTGAAAGCAGTATGTAACCAAAACTATCAAAACCCATCAAAATATGGGTCATGGGATCATGGAATAAGAACTTTTCTCTGTCTAGGAAACAAAAAGTATTACCTCATGGAGCTTCTACTGAGTCTCAAATGACTTCATTTAGAAGGCTAAAGATCTCAGAAGACACATGGCACATATTCATACCACGTGTGGATTTTCCTTTTGTCCTAGTTATAGCACAGACTCCAAAGAAGTGATACCATTTCTATGAACAATTTTTGTGGCAAATTTTATCATTACCTACAAATACTACTACTTGTAAATGTTTAGCACTAAAGTAGTGATATGAGGAACTGTGAAATAGTTCCTCAGTTGACAGTTTTGGTTCTAATTTATACAGTCATGGAAAACTTTATTGTTGTAGCGAATGATTTCCCGTGCACATTGAATGAAACTATCAACCTCTCCGTACAGGATCTCTGGATGTAGTGGTTTGGGAAGGACCTGGGAAAGATTCCTTACAGTAACCCCTCCCAAACACATGGTTTTCTTTTGTGCATGCATACATAAAACATGAGTGTATGCCTGTGTGCACACAAACACATTCTCCAGTAGGAGGAGCAGAGTGCAGTTCTTCCATGAGATGTCTCCAGTGCCCTTTCCACACCAGAGGCTTTGTGTTATTCTGGATTAGAGCAGATGCACCAGCCATCAAAAGTCAGTGGTGGGCCCTCTGCTGAGCTGTGGGCCTTGACAGGTGCCCATTCAAGCTGATTCTTGATGCCAGTTCTGTCTGGAAGACCAAAAATGGCTAAGTGCTATGTAAGTAGAAATTTCTCCAAATTTTCCTCGAAGGTCATATCTTCATACAAGATTCTTGTGCTCCTGCTTTGGTACAAAGGAAGGGAGGGGGGAATCTAGGTACGACATTCTATACAGGTTTTTTATGCTAACATTTCTTCTCCTTATGCAGACCAGAAATGTGCATGGTGTCTTTGTGACTGGAGAGTCAGTGTGCTTTAGTGGTTAGGGTGTTGGGCTAGGATCTGGAAGACACAGATTCATGTCTCTACGCTGTCATGAAGCTCACTGGGTGACTACAGACCACTCACTCGCTTACTCTAACATACCTCGCAGGGCTGTTGTGAAGATAAGAAGAGCTATGTAGGCTGGTCTGAGCTCCTTGAAGGATAGGATAAAAATATACTAGAAAGATTTCAAAAAGGTGTAGAAGCAGCATGGGCTGAAGAGAATCCGAATGTCGAAGATGCATATTGGATGTGCCTTGTGTGGGTAAAGTGCCAACTTATGGCAACCCAGTAGGGTTTTCAAAACAAGAGACTAAGGCCATTTATGCAGGGCTTTTACCCTCACGGTCACCCCGCTGAGTGCTTCGGGGCTTCCTTTTGATTATGCATGCCTTTTCCAACCGTCAGACGTCCCCTTGCGCTCCCCCGCACGTTTCCATTCGTTTTGCCCGTGTTTTCCAGATGCTGTTTTAGTCAGAATCTGGAAAACACGAGCAAAACGCACGAAAACACACGGGGAGTACAAGGCAATCTCTGACGGCGGGGGTGACTGCAGGGAAACAGCTCTGCATAAAAGGCCTAACAGAGGTGGTTTGCCATTGCCTTCCTCTGCATACCAACTCCAGCCAAGTACTAATCGGGACCAACCTGCTTCTGAGGTCGGACAAGATCAGGCTAGCCTGGACCATCCAGGTCAGGGCCTTAGGGACTTTTAATCTGAGGCTTGTGATTTTGCAGCGGGCAGGCATGGCTGCAAAGCCTCCTGCAGTGTTCCTGATACTGCAGATTGGGGCACGTGGCTTACAAAAGGCTGTCAATCAGTAAAAAATTATGATTGAGTTAAAAAAAAAACCTTTTATCCTTTCTTTATGGGGTTCTTTCTTGATAAGTTTTCAAACTATTCCGAAAGAGAAAATATGCTCCAGTGCTTGCATCCGTATTTTTTCATTCTTCGTTCCTTGTTTTTGTCTTGTATTTTATTTTTCGGATAATTGTAGCATATATAGAATTACCAGTTTAATAGCTTAGGATGTAATATAAAGCTAGGTCTGCATAAAATACATTTTCATTATTGACTGAAAGCTTATCTGTTTGGAAACAACATGAGCAAGGATGTGGTGTTACATCAGTGCTTGCCTGCACATCCACGCACACAACTTTTGTTGTCTTTGTTCTTTATCATGTCTCACCAGATACAAAGAATTCCAACATCAAGGGGCATTTAACTAATTAGATTTTGGTAGCTTCATATAGTTACTTATAGTGGCAACTGTAGGAATAACTAATGTGGCCTTTTATCTGTGATAAGAAATAGCTCACAGTATTATAACAATGGGTGGATTCTTCTGAGCCATTATGAAAAGGCACCTATACTGATATGGTAAATTTCACCACCCAGTTAAGCAGAGTTGCTCAGTCTTTATATTTAGTCAAATGCAAATGAAAAGTTCAGGTGCCTCATTAAAAAAGAATTCAATATTCTCACATATCTAATTCTGAACTTGGCCCCAGAGTGCAGATAAAAAAAAAGGCACAAGGGGGCCAAGTACAGACAGGGGAAATGTTTTTGCATAACAGGGGAAGCCCACAGATTTACAGAAAAATCCCAAAAGAGTAATAAAAAATGGGGGAGGTTAAAATCTCCAAAACAAAGACTTGTGACTGAAATCTCAGGAAACCCGTGCGATGATCACAGATTGCTTTCTTGGGTTGCCTTGGAACCCCGGCAAGGAGAAGGAAGAGAAAGCAATTGGAGGGGGGGGCAATTAGGAAAAAGAAGAGAAAGCAGCAACGGAGGGTAGAAAAATAGGGTGGTATTGGGGACCAGATAGGATTTCCTTCCCTTATGAGTCTTGCCCCTGACCTGGTTGGCCCAGGCTAGTCTGATCTCGTCAGATCTCAGAAGCTAAGCAGGGTTGCAAGATCTGAGCAAGGCTGTCAAAGATAGGACATTTTGGAGGACTTTCATTCATAGGGTTGCTATGAGTCGGAAGCGACTTGATGGCACTTAACACACACACACAAGCAGGGTTGTACCTGGTTAGTACTTCGACCACCAAGGAATACTAGGGTCACTGTGCAGAGTAGGGTTGCCAGGTCCCTCTTCGCCACTGGCGGGAGGTTTTTGGGGCAGAGCCTGAGGAGGGCCTAATTTGGGAAGGGAAGGGATTTCAATGCCATAGAGTCCAATTGCCAAAGTGTCCGTTTTCTCCAGGTGAACTGATCTCTATCGGCTGGAGATCAGTTGTAATAGCAGGAGATCTCCAGCTAGTACCTGGAGGTTGGCAACCCTAGTGCAGAGGCAGGTAATGGCAAACTACCTCTGTTAGTCTCTTGCCTTGAAAACCCAACTGGGTCACCATAAGTTGGCTGTGACTTCACGGCACACGCACTCAAGTCTTGCAGGTCCCCACTTGTTTAGAATAACCTCCTGCCCTGCCCTGAGCAATAATGGAATGTGAATATTTAAGGTGACTTACTGTCAGAGCTTGGGCCAGCCAGACTCCGCTTTCAGGTTCAAAAGGTTATAATTTATCACCTTCCTTATAATGCCTGTTAATCATCTAATAAACAGCACTATGAGTGCAAGCAATTTGTCTTTGTTTGGTCACTGCTCAAATCTGAGAGCAAATATCTGACTGGTGATAAGACACTTAGGGGGATTTTTCACGGAGCTTTGCAGCAGTTTCACAGCCGGTTTGCGTCACTGCAAATTTTTGGTTATTCATGGCTGCTCCGATTTTTTTCGGATTGAACAATAAAAGCCGCGTTATAACCGGGGCAAGTCAAACCACTTTTGCGCCATTCTTTCCTGTTGCTGCGCAGTTTTTGGCTCGGCGCTCCATGAAAAAAACTGCCTTTGTTCCTTGGTTTGGAACAATTGTCCCTGCCCATGCCGGCTAATTTCTCCTCCCCCAAGAACGGCTATTGGCTGGGGGAGTTTCGCGCTCAGACAAGAATACCGTCCCTTTTGCTGCCTGCCTGCCTGCCTAGAGTCCTGGCATTTCTCCCCCTCCGTCCCAGAGGCTGGCGGGCGGGCAGGCTTCCCCGCCCCTTGCCCGGGATGGGCCTTGGAGCTCGGCCCACACCTCCAAGCCCAGGGGGACATCGGACAGACAGCTCCAGGGGGAGACTGGCGGGGCCACACCATGTGCGCCTCGCACGCTGGGTGTGGTGGCAGCTCAGTCTAGGGCAGCTGGACCCGTGGGGGGATGTTCAAGGGAAGGGGCTGTTGGCCCCTCTACCCCAGCGGGGAGGGAGGATTTTTGAGAATTCGGATGGGAAAAAAGTGCATCCTGAGAGCAGAAAACCCAAGGCAAAACTCCCTCCCATCACTCTTCTGAAGAGGGGCAGCCAGTTTGCTCTGGGTCTCCCTCCTCTCTCTCGATGCACTGGGGCCGGATCAGGGCCGGCGCGCAAGCCAGGGGCCTTCTTTCCTCTCCTCCCCCGCCATGCACACTGGCTGGATCAGGGCCGGCACGCAAGCCAGGAGCCCTCCTCTCATGATGCACTAGGGCTGGATCAGGGCCGGCGCTCAAGCCAGGGGCCTTCTTTCCTCTCCCCCCCACCGTGCACACTGGCTGGATTGGGGCTGGCATGCAAGCCAGGAGCCCTCCTCTCTCTCACGATGCACTGGGGTCGGATCAGGGCCGGCGCGCAAGCCAGGGGCCTTCTTTCCTCTCCCCCCACCATGCACACTGGCTGGATTGGGGCCGGCACGCAAGCCAGGAGCCCTCCTCTCTCTCACAATGCACTGGGGTCAGATCAGGGCCAGCGCGCAAGCCAGGGGCCTTCTGGGAGGAACATACTCTGGGAAATTGCTTTAATGCAAGAGGTTTACAGTGGCCATTTATGCACAGGAGGTTTTTCCTTGGATTTGCCGCTCTCTAGATGCACCCTTTTCCCATCCAAATTCTCAAAACTCAACAATCTGCTCCAAGAAGAGTTTTGAGAATTAGGATGGGGAAAATGTGCATCTAGAGAGCGGCAAATCCAAGGCACACCTCTTGAAGTGGCACAGGTTGGAGCTGCTCCATTCCCACTTTCAGCTAAACACTTCTCTGGGCACATGGATGCAATTCCTGCCCCCCCCCCAATTCTGTCTGTCATTAAAGGGCAATGGGTTCCACACCTATAGAAAATAGAGGGAAGCTTTGAGGAAAGCGCTGCCTTCCCCCCCCCCCCAATTTGGAATCTGACTGTTCCAAAAGCAGAACAGAGCGAGGGTGGAAGAAAAATGGAGGGACCAGCGGGACTGGTGCTTGTTTTTTGCGCTGGGGCTGGTGAACCGCACGAGGTAATCTGCTGGGCGGAGTTGGGGCGGAGTTGGGGGCAGGCATAAACAATGAGCTTGTTGGAAGGGGAGGCCTTCTCCAAAAGGGACAGACCAAACCGTTGTCAAATACAGCGTGCTTTGTTCCCATGAACATGTTGTTCCCATGGTCTGTGGCAAAAGAGAAGCAAAATCTACCGTGAAAAATGCCCCTTACAGTTCCACCTAACATTTATTTGCAGCTTATTGTCTGGTTAACAATAATTAAGAAAAATCCCATTGACTTCAGCTTTCTGTTAAGTATTCAGTTATAACAGATCTATGAGCTGGGGCGTAAGAGATTTCTAATGGGCCTAAAAGGCTCTCTTTGGTGAGAAGATAGTGGGCGAAAACGCACGGTCGCTTTAGCCTCCTTTATTCTCTGTTTCAGCCAGGATTCAGCCAGGATCAGACGCATGTTCGGCGAAATTCATTCGTTCGATCCTGGCTGAATCCTGGCTGAAATAGGGAATAAAGGAGGCTAAAGCGACCGTGCGTTTTCGCCCACTGATGTGTCCTTTTTCTTTCTATAATTAGACTGGAAATCTGAAAGCTTCACTAGTGATTGAGAAGCTGAAAAGCCACCAATCTGAACAGAAAAATAGCCAATAATATTTTAATTGTCTCTGTATTTGAGGTTTTTGAGTCATGATTCAACCATCGAGAATCTATATTCAGCCTTTAGCAAAAATGACACATCATATGTTGCATGTCACTAGTTAATTATTTTTACTGTATTTTCTACCCTTAATTCTAAATACTGACAGCATCAGCTAGAATTTCAAATAAATGGTAAAAATTCATCACTGTGCAAATTGAAGGGTGAAAAAAATGGTTCCTGATTTAAATACCTATGCTTTCCTCATTTACATACTTGGAGCTTCCATTTTGTTAAGCATAAAGCTGGCGATTAAATGGGAAGCGTAATTATTACCAAAAAAAGAAATTGTTGTACTATTTCACAGTTTCCTGACCAGGTGCAGGCTTTTCAGATGCAGGCTCCATATATCTGTCAATCTTATCAACAATCCTGCAAAACAAGTGATTGATTCCTTGTTCTAATCAGTTATACTCTTCAGGAGATTGTTATTTTCACCACCTGCCATGTAAATCCCCTGGCTATCTATTGTAGATCATATTCATGTCCTCTAAACTTTGGGACTGGGAGTTGAGTGGTGGTGGTGGGTTATGCCAGTATCCCTATAGTCATCTAGGGCCTCAGGCTGCCCCAGAAAATAGAAAAGGGGGTAGCCGAAAGCCCCCCACCTCACTTTCATACCCAGAGAAGAGTTGCCAAAAGGTCAAGGGAAAGAAGCAGCTTGATCAGACTCAGAGGAAATAATTGCCAAGATTCGTTAAAATGCAAAACAAGGTTTCCAGGTACCTTTTGCAAGAAGGCTCATCCTAAAAGCAGACAAACCTGACTTGCTAAAGATCGTTTCAGATTCCAGCCTCAAGAAATGGTCGGTGTTTGTGACAACAAAGGACAAATATTACAAAAGACATAAAGGGATTTTCTTAAATTAAATGTTTAACACATCAGAGAAAGCAACCTAGTATCTTTCTTGAGTTAATTATATAGACAAAAACTCAGCTCCTGAGTCCTAACACATCTGTACGCAAATTTTCAATCATTGTTCTTGAGTTAATCAGGATATTGGCAAAGGAAATAAGTTTCTTGAGTCCTGAAACGAGCAAATAAGACAATTTAATTTGCCTCCACTATCACAGGACCTCCCCCCCCAAAAAACAACAACACAATGATTGGAATTAAATATATAAATTCTGGTATTCAGCCACATGCTCCAGGTCAGGTTTTTCCATCTAACCTGCTTTCACCATTAAGGAGACAGCACTCACTCTTCAATATTGGTAGTTATGATCTAACTTCTCCCTGTTTCTTAATCTCTCCCTCTTTCTCTGACTATGACCCATCGTCCCCACACTCTTTCTCCTCATTTCTCTGACGCTAATCCCAGTTCTGGCCATGGAGCTTCTCAACATTCCTTTCCAGTTCCCCTGATTCTCAGGTTCCTGTCAACCCCCTCTTTTTGTCCAGCATAATGCTCTCTCTCTGATCCCCAAGACTTTCCCTTGCATTATCTTTCATTCTATTTCCCCTTCTCACTAAACTTTCCTTCTCTCATGTTCTGCAGAGATTATGCATACATCCCCGCAGGTCTCTCACGGACCAGCCGCGAGTGAGATGTAATTAGGTATCTTAACCATCAAATATTTTAGAGATAGATTCAAGTCCAGTAGCACCTTAGCAACCATCAACATTTCCTTTCATCAGGAAGCTTTGACTCTGACAAGCTTATACCTAGGGTTGCCAGGTTCCTCTTCGCCACCGGTGGGAGGTTTTTGGGGCAGAGCCTGAGGAGGGCGGGGTATAGGGAGGGGAGGGACTTCAATGCCATAGAGTCCAATTGCCAAGTGGCCATTTTCTCCAGGTGAACCGATGTCTATCAGCTGGAGCTTAGTTGTAATAGCGGGAGATCTCCAGCTACTACCCGGAGGTTGGCAACCCTACTTATACTTTGAAAATCTTGTTGGGCTCTAAGGTGCTAATCTAGCTCTTCTACAGCAGACCAACATGGCTTCTCTCCTAAAACTATCACAGGTTTTAGTAATTGTTGAATTAGGACTTACCCAAGTAGATATTGGAAGTATTTTATTGATCTGTGACCCTTGTGATGATGTACCTATGCTTGCAAGGTGAAAAAATAATACTATGTATCTATGTATCAGCCATGCATCAGGCCCAGTCTCCAGGCATTGATCCAGCTCTTCTTCAGATCACCTATGCACACACAAGATGTACATATGGAAACATTTTCTCTGTGTGATTGGTACCTTTTTATTTTTGCAAAATGCAAATTGTGCATATGGCACCTACATGCATAGGTTCTGTGCAGAAGGGCTGGATCAAGGCATGGTAGTTGTGGGGCCAGTCCCAGCCCTCCGGTTCCACATGTTGAATATCCTTCTATTTGGTGGGCTGGACAGAGCTTTTCTGTGTGTAGTAAGCATGAAAAATAAAAGGACCAAACTGGTTTTACTGGATGATTTAGCATGCACGAGGACGATTTAGCATGCAGTGTAAATTTTCAGCCTAAACACCAATTTTAGAAACAGCGACAGGATTTTGGCCGATAGTTTGCCACACAGCTTCTAGCATAAGACACGCAAGGTCTTTGTTTGCTAATTTCTTACCATTTATAAAAGAGTGTTTGGTGGGAGTTTTGACATTATCCTTCATGAGGTCAAAGCACTTTTCATTTCATTTTGTTGGCAACACTCTCACGTGTATTTTGTCATTAAAGTAATTGAGTGTCCTGACTATTCTGCTGCAGGGAGTAGCCTTTTATAGTTTATTACGTGCCTCCTTGGTTTAAATGAGTGTTGTTTGACAGCAGAGTGTAGGTGTAAGGGGAGTATAATCAGTCACTATTCCTAATGATAAAGCAAGCTGATTTAATTATCACTGCAACCAAGCTGGAAGAAAAAGGTTGTTAATTCAGGGCTAAAATAACTTTCAGGCACACAGCAGAATCCAAAACTCAGTCATTTCTTACAATCTGAGCATCTTGCATCCAGTTTCCCCTAATGGCCCCTTCCTAACCCAACTAATTTGTTTGTAGTTCATCATGAACCTTGATTCATATTTGCTTCATGTGATAAAAATAGTCCCTTGTTGATAACTATTGCTTTTTTCAGTTGACTCACGGTAGGCTGTGGAAAAGAGTCCCGGGACCAGTTCAGACAATATTGTTAATATGCAGGCAAGCAGTCCTGGACTACTGCAGGCAAGCCTTTACGCGGCCTAACATACTGTGTGAACTGCAGAGATATGGCAGCAGCATCTTACAAGAGTCAGTGTGGTCTAGTGGTTTGAATGCTAGACTCAAGGCCCAAAAACTTGAGATGCTGAGATTTCTGTAACCAAACCTGCTACCATGTTTGCGTGTGGGGGAAAAATCACATTAAAGGGGCGTGACTTGCATTAGGAGCACAGCATGGGAGGGAGACAGTTTAAGCCTTCCCCTGTGCCATTCTCCTGACCTGAAATTAGGGTTGCCAGGTCCCTCTTTGCCCCAGGCAGGAGGTTTTTGGGGTGGAGCCTGAAGAGGGCAGGGTTTGGGGAGGGGAGGGACTTCAATGCCATAGATTCCAATTGCCAAAGCAGCTATTTTCTCCAGGTGAACTGATCTCTATTGGCTGGAGATCGGTTGTAATAGCAGGAGATCTCCAGCTGATAAGAGATCAGTTCACCTGGAGAAAATGGCCGCTTTGGCAATTGGACTCTATGGCACTCCCCAAACCCTGCCCTCCTCATGCTCTGCCCCCAAAACCTCCCACCGGTGGTGAAGAGGGACCTGGCAACCCTAAGAAAAGTCCCAGATCAAGTTCTCATCTGCACAGTCATCTTCCAGCTAACCTGTCATACTTACCTTTCGTAATGGTGTAGAAACAGAGAACATATCTGTTTCCCCAGGAACCTGGGTTCAAGCCATAGCACTAAGGCACACCTGTTTGGATGGATCACTGAAGACATGCTGAGGCACATTCCATGCAGTTTTGCAGTGGTTTTGGTTGGGGGAAGCAAGGTACCAACCAAACGTCTACATTGGGAGTGGGGGAGAATTAACAGCTTTATCAAAGCCTGCTGTTGTAAAACATCCAGGCACATCTCTTGATTCCAGGAGTACCTTTCATCCATTTTTTTACAAGGAATAATTGATTTGCTTGTGTTAATTAGTTTAGAGAAATTGGCCTCCTCTAATAGCTTCATGGCTGTCAATTCAAAATACATTAATTGGTTATTGGCCCGACTGTTGATGGAGGAGGCCAAACAGAAGGATGATTCTGGTGGAACAGAGACAACAAAAACCTTTGCTGTTCATAAGATAACGGGCAAAAACGCACGGTCGCTTTAGCCTCCTTTATTCCCTGTTTCAGCCAGGATTCAGCCTGGATTGAACAAATGCATTTCGCTGAACGTGCGTTTGATCCTGGCTGAATCCTGGCTGAAACAGGGAATAAAGGAGGCTAAAGCAACCATGCGTTTTCGCCCACTGTCTACATTTTGCCACTAAAGTCCTGCTTTATGGGTTTCATTTATATCCTGCTACTCAGCCAATGTGGCACCCTGATAACTGAATTAGTGCAGAAGTATATAACTGCTCTCCTTCTCCCCAGTTTTTACTGTTATTTTTTTTTTGTGGGGGGGAAGCAAACATTGTGGTACCACTAATGGGACCAACTGTAGGGTTTTGGCCTATTGGTGATGCTGGCACACCACTCACCACAAGGCCTTGGGGCGGTCAGGTGATGTTGGCATACCACACCACCAGTGACGCTGGCACACCACGTCATCTGAAGACGACTGCCTACAAGACTGCCTTTGTGTAGAGGGTTTAAACACACAAAAGGTCTCTTCTCCCTGTACCATATTTGCAACATTGTACTCTTAGCTGTACAAGCTGTCCTAGTTACTGAACTCTGCTGCCTTCTGCCTTGGTTGCCTTGATTACTCAGCTCTGCTGCTCAGTAAGGTTACTTCTTTACAACTCCTATAAATAAAAGACAGCTCCTAACAGAGGAGGTCTGCTTGCATCACACTGAATGCCTCGTCTCCATTCTTCCAATTCCCACAACCAACCTTAGCACAGACTATAACCCACAGTCCATTAGCAAAAGACCAATGACATTGGATTTGCTCATATTTTGTCTTATCTAATGAACCATTGATTATGATCAAGGTCTATATTGTTTCAGGGTCTATATTATTTTCATTTCTCTGAGCATAAACAGTCAGCAGTCCTAGGAGGGTCAGTTTCCTTCTGGAGGAGATAACTTAAGACTTGTTTTTTAAAAATAATAATAACTGCTTGTTAAAAATACACTGAGCACAGTGAGGTGAGAGAAGTGTGCAGGCACATAGAGCAAGCTAAGCATATAGCACCATTGCTTACCCCAAAGAAATGGAACATCCCTGGGGTCCCACAGGATTCCTTCTTAGAGCCAAACTACATATTACAACGTACACATGGTCACCACTGAGACTTGCAGCTGTATTGCAGCTACAAGTTCCCAGTGGGGACTCTGTTTAAAAGCCCTACAGGGTCCAGATTTGGATCAGGACCAAGGCATGGGGGGAGGAGGGGCTCCTGCATTCTCCGGACGCTGGGACGCTCTTTCATGATCACACTGTGACTTCACCGCCCTTGCGTTGCATCTTGCCACAGCTCTAACATTTTTACACCATCTATTGGGAACTGCAAATATCTTGGTCTCTTTCGCTCTAATGTTATAAAAGGACTTTTGAATGCCTTTGTGCATATGCTTCTAAATGCTGTAAATAACAATGTAAATAATAGTGATAAGAATTAAGAATAACAAGAGTTATCCATTGTGATATATTACAGTGTATTGTCATTTATTGTGAGCCTTTGTGCTGTTTATTTCCTGCAAGTACCTGGAGGTTGGCAACCCTAACACTAGGGTTGCCAACTACAGGTCAGGAATTAGGGATGCCAGCCTCCAGGTGAGACCTGGGGATCCCCTGGAATTACAGCTCATCTCCAGACTACAGAGATCAGGTCCTCTGGAGAAAATGGATGCTTTGGAGGGTGGACTCTATAGCACTGCACCCCAGTGAGCTCGCACCCCTCTAGGCTCCATCCCCAAATCTCCAAGAGCTTGCCAACCTCAATCTGGCTACCCTACCCCCCCAACCCCTGCTGGTGGCCAGGGGGAACCTGACAAATCCATTAGGAATTCCATGGAGATTTTGGGTGTGGAGCCTGGGGAGGACAGGGTTTGGGGAGAGGAGGGGAGGGACCTCAGCATGGTATATTTCCATAAAATCCAGGGGAACCGATCTCTGTTGTCTGGAGATCAGTTATAATTCTGGGAGATCCCCAAACTCCACCTGGAGGTTGGCAACCCAAGCTGATGCTCCTGTAGTCCTTGAAAGGACTAGAAGTGAATGGGGAGCTCCTGGCCCAAGCATGGAGATCCTGCAGCCTTGACGTCTTCTCCCTGGAGGCAAAGCTTGGCTGGGGGGTCGACACCATCTGAGGCAAACATGTCCCAACCTCAGGCAGCGAAAAGACCAAAGCCCCTCACCCCAACAGAAACAGGGACAAAGTAAAGTAAGAACAAAGGCTGTGGAGAAATATATCATTGTGCGAGCACGGCTGGCCACAACCTGTCTGCAAGCCAGACTGGGCCCAGACTGGGAGATCGAGGGAGAAAACCTGGAGTCATCCAAAACAGGCTAGTGACCTTGCCTGCCTCCAGAGAGAAGCGTATTCCCATTAGTGCAGACTGCCCCACCCTGGACCACCAGAGAATGGAGTGGCAGTTTGTATAAATACAATGGAGAGTTCAAGACAAGGAGCAAGTACGTCGGTGCTGTTCCCCACGTGCATTTCCAATAAATTGGTTCAGAGGAACTACATTGTAGGAACAGCACGAACTAACACATTCCAGCTGATCTGGGTAATTTATGTATTCAACCCAATGAGCAAATAAATAACTTTTCTATTTTTGGAAGCTGAAGATGTTCTTACATTTGCAGTTGCATTCTTTCTCCCTATGAAATTGACAACCAAACTGAAGAACCCCCTCTCCCACTGAAAACAGAGGCAGTGATCGCCTATGAACAGAAAAGGACAGAACTTTTCATTGGGGTCAAATATATCAACTACCCAACAGGCACAACAAACGGCAGCAGTCAATAGGTCTATAATTTCCACTTCAAAGTACCTGGTCTGATTGAAAATAGTGATGTCTGACCACTCAAATTGGAACGGGCTGCTCTTTGTTAATGTATAGCTAGCCTAATTCCACCACGCACCGGGTTCAAAGACGGATTAGTTATTCTGAGAAGGATATTAGCAGCACTGAATAAACAAAGGTCTGGTTTCTGAGGATGCAATCCTAAACACACTTACTAGGAATTATGCCACTGAGCTAAATGGAATTGCTTTGGAATAAACATGTTTGGGATTGCCATGCACAACAAGATATATGTATTCTCCCTCCACCACCCCCCGTTTCTCTTATTTGAATGTGTTTCCCAGTGTATCATAGCAAAATAACTAGCCTGGTTGAGGTTCTGAAGGCAGTTATAGCTAAAATGTGCCACACAGAGCAAGGATCACCCCTTGCTTGGGTCTGGTAGGGTCAGGTGGGCACAGCAGTAGGGCCAGGGGGAACCCACAGTGATTCTGGGGATCCATCCTGAACTTCTGCCCAGGGCTCCTGGTAGTAAGCTAAAGTGGTCTTGCTCAAATATTTGCATCTGTTAACAAGAGGAATGTTAGTAATAAAGCAGGTAGAACTTCATATTGTGTGCGTTAAGGAACACTTGTGGATCGCTGTAAGCTTTACCCAATGGAGATCAAAATCGCTTGGGAGTGAAAATATTGGCAAGAAAACAGGGTGAGGGGGAAAGCTTCTCTCCCACAGACCTTTGATGGATTCCCCCTTTGAATGTAACAGCAATTTATCAAAGTAAAAAAAAATCAGGGAAAAGGATCTCAGAAATATATGTAACATGTAATACTGTCCTAAGATACCAAATTTAGAACAAAGATAGCCAGTCCAGAATAATTCCATGACATTGTCCACATTTCATATCTCATGGCTTTTAATTTTACATAATTTCTTTCAGTTCGATCCAAAGTGACACATTTTTAGAAAGGTCTTCAGGCCCATAAAACCCAGCACCAAGAGTGTTATACAAACTGCATTGTCAGTTTGCAACTTAAAGCATACCAAAGTGGTGGGGGGAAAAGAGGAACACAACAAGCTTCCTCAGCATCAGTTTTTCCATCAGGCAAAAACATGCTCAGTGTTGCCAACTGGTAGAGAGGGAGGCAGTGTCCGTTTTGCAGATGTACTGTCCGCGCTGCAACAGTTCAAAGATAATTAAATTAGCAAGTATAAAGGGCTCTTACTGTAGCTTTTCAAGTAACAGGTAATTGCCCATTAAAATGTGGATACAGAATCGCTCGACTGGATCAATGCAATCGTCTCTGTACGCATCCAAGCCGTGCTACATGCAGCAGGTTCCCTGTACCCAAGGAGGTTCTGGAGTTGTGTTTCTCAAATGGCAGCAGCCTTTGTTCCCAATTCTCCAATATAAACTATTTTTGAATTATTGGAGGAAGGTTCAAAAGCACTTTGTGACATGTCATAGGAGAGGCGACCTGCTGCTCACAGGGGAAAAAAAGAGCCCCTTGATGTACTAAAGTAGCTCTTAGTTTCAGCTTCCTAACCAGTGGAATCTCACTTTGAAAATTCACCCTGTCCAGAGCTTACTTTTCAAACTACTGATGCTCTAGAGAGCTGCCTGTATTATACCACAGCTCTTTAATTGGTTGTGCTGTATATATTCAGGAAAGTGTCTGGACTACATTCACTGCTAGAATAATTCCAGTGAAGCCTCTTACAACACTGAACTCCAGTGGACCCTGGCCAAGTCAGTCATGACAAGTCCTATTAGGTAGGCCGTATCTTTTATGCTTTTTATGTACTTTCCATTTTTTTGCAGAGTGCGTCACTGGCTATGTTAGCCGCTCTCCTGCCATGAGCCCCTGGAGACTTCTGAGCAATGAAGAGATTAATTTGAAAAACATTAAGAGAATAAGGCTTGAATTAAAACCTGCATGCCAATAAAGTGATGCTTTAAACCACGGAGCTGTGGAAAACAGTAGGTGGAAAGTAATTTGTTTTCTCCCTTTATTAGATAATTGAGAAAAATCCCCTATTGTTTTATAGAAGGGGATTTGTACTTGAAGTAAGTCTTGGCAAATCCAACAGTTTCTACCGCTTTGGGTTTTGAGTTATTATAATTTCACACATAAAGCTGCTGACTGGGAATAATCCAGTTTATTGATCACATTAGCCGCTTCTTTATGGGAATGATGGAATGGTGCCCATCCTGCACCTGTCTTCTGTTCTGTACTGCAAATCAACAACTGCACTGGAGTGTGGTTGTAATACCGGTGCGAAGTCCAGGAAAGCTTTTCTCGCCAGCACTGCACAGCAGTTCTGAAATCTGGATGTAATAACAAGCTAAGACCTGTCCCCTGAGGGCTTCTGAAGAGCCTCTATGACCTCCGAGGACTTCAGATTCATCTTTGTTCTAAATTCTGCAGAGCTAATCTGCACTCATCTAGGTTCTCCTTCAGGAGTATCCTCTGCGGCTACCCTCTTTGCTTGTTTCAGCTCAACAGTTTCCTCCTCTTCCAGCTTCTGTTCCTGTCCTGTGGGCCCTCTGTGTTTCCCGGACCAGAGTTGGCTCAAACTACTTAGCTACCCCAACCACCCTCCACACACACCACCCCAACAGGGTCCAAGGGGGTGCAGTGAAACCCCCGCTGCAGAAGCATCTCTGTGGCCTGATTTGGATCCCAAGAGACAGCAGTGCCAGGAGAGGGTGATAGGCACAAGCCACAACTGTCCCTTCTTCCCATGCCACCCCCCCTGGCAGTTTGCCCCCCCCAAGTGGCCTATTGGGCGGTGAACCAGCCCCTAGTCTGGACAAAATTATCTCTCGGCTTCAACCACAGTAGCACTTTATGAACTCCTCCTTCTGCTCTCTGTTCATCTTAGTCTCCTTAGAATTTTTCTATTGGCTTTCTGGCATGTGCAGAGTTAGGAAAACACAGGAAAAATTATCTCCTTATGGCTCATCCAGGTGGGAGTGGGGAGGATAGGTTGCTCAGATCTGGAACCCTGGACAGGAAAGCCATCCAAGATGGGACAAGGGGCTGACACATAGTTCAAACTACAGCATGTTAAAGGTGAGTCTGAGCCATATGGGGGTCTTCTTTGGAGTGGAGCTTAGCAACGTCCCTGCAGTCATACAATGAGCAAACGGTGGGATCTTGGTAAGTTTCCTCCCTCCCCCTCAGCTCCATGAGTATGGTTGCCAGCTCTGGGTTGGGAAATACCTGGAGATTTTGAGGGTAGAACCTGGGGAGGGTGAGAGGGGAAAGACCTCAGCATAGAGTCCACCCTCCAAAGCAGCCATTTTCTCCAGGGGAATTGATCTATGTTGCCTGGAAATCGGTTGTAAAAGAGGGAGATCTCTAGGCCCCGCCTGGAAGTTGGCAGCTTTATATACGAAGCAACAATCTGGTGCTAACAGCTCAATTACATTTTATGTTCAGTGGTTGGAGTATAGTGGTTGGAGTGTCAGAAACCCAAGTTTGAGTACCTACTCTGTCGTGGAAGCTTGCTGGGTGACCTTGGGCCAATCATATGCTGTCAGCCTACTCTACCTTACAGGGTTGTTGTGAGAATAAAATGGAGGAGAATCAATAACATTTAGTTTTTAAAGCAGCATTAACTTGCTTCTCTAGTAATAACACAGGATCCAGTATAACTCCTAGGCTCTTCCCTGAGTCACTATTGCACTTCCGTGCCCCTGGATGGACCCACTTAGCCCTGATGCGTGCTGGCTAGGCAGGGACAACAGGGGGTTGGCCTTGCGTGGCTGGAGCAGCAATGGTTTCTAGTTGGTGCTAGGGAAGAGGATGGGAGTGAGTGAATGAGGCTTCTTAAACCACCTGCAGACTTTCTAAAATGTAGAACCATAACATTTTGTTACTGAAAGGTAAACAATCGAAAGGGATAAGCTACCTCTTGGAGTCATCTCTGGGGAGAGGACGAGAATGAGCCAACTAGTACGGCTGTTGAAAAAAAAATTAGGTAAAATTAGGATTCTGAGCCATATGGGCCTGTTTTAATTTGGGAAATGCCGAAGTCCGAACTCCCCTGCTTCGGATCCATGGAATTCGGCGCGAGATTTGAGTTCAGGGAAAAATTCGGCCGAATAAAGCCATAAAAACTACATTCCAGCCATTCCGTGGCTGCAGGGGGCGCATTTTTTGGGGTACAGCCCCCAAACTTTCAGCGCAGCTTCAGAGGAGCCTTCTTGCAAGAACCCCCAAGTTTTGTAAAGATGGGATCAGGCCCCCCCGAAATATGGGCCCTGAAAGGGGTCCCCCCCTTAATGTGCATTTTTATTCCATTTACAGCACACATTCGAGCCATTCCGTGGCTGAAGGGGGCGCATTTTTGGGGGTACAGCCCCCAAACTTTCAGCGTAGCTTCAGAGGAGCCTTCTCGCAAGAACTCCCAAGTTTTGTAAAGATGGGATCAGGGCCCCCGAAATATGGGGTCCCCCCCTTTTCCCTATTGGAATGAATGGGATCAGCCAATCCTATGCATCTAGAGAGCGGCAAATCCAAGGCAAAACCTCCCGTGCTAACCATTGCAATGTAAAGCAACACGCAAGCTGTGCATTGCATGCTATTAATTAACTCAGCAAAAAGGAAAAAAGGAGCAGGTGACTTGGACCGTGCAAATGTATGTGAAAGTCAGATTTTGCAAAAACATTTTTGAGCGAGCAGCAAAACAGACTGTGCAAACCCCCCCCCCGAGTTTGTATTTTCTGCCTTGCTCCTTCTTCTCATGGTGGAGGGATGCTCCCCCCTTATGCAAACGACCCCACCAAACTCAAGCAAGTCTCACTAGCACCACCACCACCTCTCCAACCAATACGGCGCCGCGGTGCACCCCCCAAACGGGGGAAAAATCCAAGACGCAGGGGATCTCACGCAAGTCGCCCTGTTGCACTCAACCCCAGGCTAGGGGCAAAAACAGGGAAAAACACCAAGGAGGAGGCGCAGCCTGGGTGCCGAGCAGAGAGAGACTCACTAGCCGCCACACAGACTCAACTTTAAACTTTAAAAATTTAAAAGCAGTACACATACTCCCACAGAGGTGAGCAGTCACACAGCCCTCGGCAGAACGGGCGAAAGCCTCCTTTGGCTTCCACCCCCCCACAGAAACTGCCCCCTCCCACAGACTCTGCTTCCCCCCCACATACACACGGGAAAAAATATAGATTAAAGCCCCAAAAATGCGCCCCCTGCAGCCATGGAAAGGAGCGAATGTGCACACGCACCCCCCCACGGGGATTTCTCTCTCACACAAACAGATACTCTCTCTTTCTCTCCCCAGGCTGCGCAGCAGCTGGGCTCACGTGCTCAATCGCGACTGATTGGCCAGAAAAAGACCCTGCTTGGCCACCGATTGGCCGTGGGAGAATGCTGCTTACTAACTGATGGTTATGCTGCTGCGCCGAACCCCTAATTTGCCGAATTTATTCGCCAAACACCCCGAACTTGTCAAATTCGGCTCCTCGTTTTCCCGCCTTTTTTGAGTTTGGTTCCATCCGAACTAAACACCGCCGAATCGGGGGAAATTTGGCTGTTTTCCGGTTTGGGACGAACCGAATCGTCAGCCCTACCAACTGGTAACCAGTTTTCTCACAGCAAAGCCTGGGCCAGAAATAAACAGAACCACTGTATGGGCAGGATTATGTTTGGCACATTCCAAAAAGAGAGGAGGCAGCCTGAGCCATCATGTGACTACATAAGGTTGCCAACCTTCAGGTACTAGCTGGAGATCTCTTGCTATTACAACTGATCTCCAGCCAATAAAGATCAGTTCAATTGGAGAAAATGGCTGCTTTGGCAATTGGACTCAATGGCATTGAAGTCCCTCCCCAAACCCCCCCCCCCCCTGGTAAAAGTGCCTTTAGGGCTCTCCTAAAATTCTCTAGTATCCACCAATGCTGGATTTTTAAAAAAGTGCTATAGTAATGTAATCTGTGATATGGGGATTGCAGCAAACTTGTCTATGGTTTTCCTAAGGTTTCCTGGTATCTGTCTTGGGGCCAAAGTCCCCACCCCCCGCTGAAATTATTATTTTCACCAACAAAGCATTTGAGGAAAAGTATACCCAAAGATTCTGTGACGTTCTCTAGTGTGAATTGGAGGGGGAGTCTTTAATGTGATACAGTTTGATATGTTGGATATGCTTTTCCAGAGACACCTTAATCACAAAAAATAACACGTAGGGACCTTGCAGGGTTGGGGGGAACCCTTCAGCGCCATGCTTAGTAGACATTGGAAACCTTCAGAAAACCTGGGACGCTGTGGTCTCTAAACAGCAGGATTATGAAAGTGTGCAACCAGGACATTGGGAAAAATTATTCCTGGGAGCCACCATCTTGGGAGTGGGGCTTTTTTTTTTTTTTTTAAAGTAGACGAGGACAGAGGGGGAAGGGGGAAGTGGAGGAGAGGACCTTTCTGCTCCTTGAAGGTCGCAAACCTGAAGAGGACCATCAGGTTGGATCCACAAGAGGAAAAAGGTTTTGAATTCTAAATGGGAAGGAACTGATGGAATATGATAATCCCTAAATATTTGTTTTAGAAGTGAAAGTGTTAAAGATTTCTATAATGAAAAACAAATGTTTGATGCCTTATACAAATGTCTAAAATGATTAGAGCAACAAAACAAATGTCTACCAGTCACGCCGTGTTAAACATTGGCATTTTCACCAAGTCAGTCAGTGGCAAACAGATGAGTTAGGATGAAAGTGCTTGATATTGCAAGTCTAGTGGGATAAATTAAGTACCAGCACACAAAACTGGAGGGACTACCTTTGTCAATGCCAGCACTAACATCTCTAATTGAACAGCAGAGGCTAAAACGTGTATTGAGAAACTACTGCAAATCAAATAGATGCACTATCACATTTAAGACATGTCTGCTAGACATTGTGGTTGGCATAGACAAATGTGCAGATAGAAATGTGCATAGCAAGTTCTTTGGCAATATCTTTTTTAGAAATAACTCATTCTGGGATAACATTTATCTGTTTAAAATATGCCATTGGGGGAGCAGTAAAGTGATTTTATCCAAATTTATAAAGCTGCAGAGAAGATGTCTAAAATAATTTTTGTTGTCATTCTCTCAAATAATAAAATCACTATGAAAATAACATCAACTTGGAAGCCTGTGCCAAATTGCAATTTGGATATGCCCTTAAGTGATTTTAATCATTTCTAAAAATAAAGCGAAATAAAGCATTTTCAGGCAGTTGAAAGTCATGTGAATGTATACAGCTTTACATTGCCACCGTGACCACCTTGGCTAGGATACCAAGAACATGACACTAGTTTCATGAGCCAAAGGAGCCTTGATTTCATTTTTTTCTGGATCAAGAACCCCTTCCTTACTATGCCGCATGGCAAACTGTTTTGGAAATTTGAAAAGCAGTCCCTTAGATGGCCAAAGCATCAGCTATACAAAGCCAACCACCCTTCCCCCCCCCCAAAAAAAAACTTCCTCAGTGCTAGTTCAAGGTCTTTCTCTCAGCCTAAGCCGTCATTTGGAGCAGGGCCCTTATGGGGCTTTGCCGAAATCACTCTCCGACTAAGTTCTATAAAATGGTAATAATAGTTAACTGTTATACAGTTTAGTTGCAAGGGGCAAACACAATATGCAATTATAAAGCACTTTGCAAATTAGAAACATGTTAGCCATCAGAACACATGTGTTCACTGAATTCAAAGAAGTCAGACTGTTGAGAGCAGCTGATCACAAGATTAGTCAGAGGAACATTCTGACACCCTCAGTCCTCGACTGTATTCTTGGAACTGTTCTACTGACATCAGTGGGACTTGCGTCCATTTTTAAACAGCTGGTTCGAAAGGAAAGAATAGTTTGCTTTGGATATTGTGAGATAGCGGTAAGTGAGCTTATTCATTCCTCAGTATAACTTCACTGAAATAAATCTCAGGAGGATGGAGATGGATTTAGTCCAATAAATTAAATAACAATTTAATTGGTTAACAATTTAATTTGTCTATGAGTTTCTTTGTACTATGATATCCAATGGGAAATGATGGAAAATATAGAAATGTGAATTTTTTAAAAAGTTGGAATAAAGTTAGAATAAAAGCCAGTTTACAAGTGTATTAGTGTAGACTTCCTGTTACCAAAGATATAGACAGTGGTAAACCATAACAAGGGAACCCCGTGGCACAGAGTGGTAAGCTGCAGTACTGCAGTGCAAGCTCTGCTCACGACCTGAGTTCGATTCCAACGGAAGTTGGTTTCAGGTAGCCTGCTCAAGGTTGACTCGGCCTTCCATCCGTCCGAGGGTGGTAAAATGAGTACCCAGCTTGCTAGGGGTAAAGGGAAGATGACTGGGGAAGGCACTGGCAAACCACCCCATAAACAAAGTCTGCCTAGAAAATGTCGGGATGTGACGTCACTCCATGGGTCAGGAATGACCTGGTGCTTGCACAGAGGACCTTTACCTTTACCTTTAAACCATTACATCCCCCAAGGCTCAAGAGGCTAATTCAGCAGTTAGGAGCCCCCAGAGCTCAGCAATGAGAATAACATCATCCCTATTATACTTTGGTGGATCTGAAGGAACACACCACCTACCTATAATGCAGAGTTTAGCCCTAAAAGAAACACATGGACTTCCTTAAAGTAACAGAAAGAACTGTTGTTCTTCTAAGATCTTTGTATATTGATTCTTCCATGAAAATGTATGGTGGTGATTACCAAGGAGTGGCACGGCACTGCCTTCTTCATTCATAGTCTTGACTGAGAGTGTTGAGATCAATAGAGCAGGGTCTTTTTCATGCTTAAGACAGTAAGTTCATTGTGTATCTCATTGTGAATTATGTTTGCTTTCCAGTTACTAGAGCTATGCATTAATCTCTGTTCCCAAGCATGCTGAGGCCCTATTAACATTTGGGACTGACATCAGGAGAGGGTTTAAGCTTCCCCGTATGCTGTTTTCCTGACTCAAAATGGCCCAAATGGGATAAATAATGCCTCCATGACTGTTTTGGATCAAGGAAACAGTTGTGATTGGAGGGGCTGAAATCCCACCTCCCCCTGCACCATGACCCTGATATAAATTAGGCTCCAGTACACTTGGGAATTTAGTTCCTACCAGTGCAATCTGACTCATAGATGATCAGAATTGGGTTGGGGGAACTTGTGGTGAAACATATTGGGCAGTTTTAACTTCCTGGCATTTTTTTTTTTAGATTTCAGTTTTTTTTTCCAAACCTGGGGCTCTTCTTTGGTTTATAGAAAGATCTGTCTTGTCTGTTCATGGCCCCAATCTCCTGATTTAAATAGCCACAGATTTGACCATACTGAGAATAAGATATATCGATAAGACTTGTTGGTAAGGTCAATTACTTGATATTAATTTATTGTATGTTAAGGATTTGATTGAGATAGTGTTATAGAAAGCAAATCTAGAAACTCTGCTTATGTGCTATGAACAATAAAGGGTGTTTTCTATCACTAATTCTTGCTCTGTCTCCAAGTGCTTGTGTTTGTGACAACCCTGTTCCTTTAATCTGGGCCAGTGTTGTAGACTGCTCTAGTCTGCTCCAGGACTTGGTGTGGGCAAGAACAGAGAAAAAGGAAGTCGTTGTTACTGCAGCAGCATGCAGAGAAAGAACCTGACTTATTAAACTGCTCCTGTTTAAAACTATGTTGCCTCCTTATTCTTAAGGACACAACAGAGCTCTCCTCCACAGGTAAAAGATCACTAAGTAATAAAAGTCAGCTGGGTTTCACTATAATAGTGGGAATCAGTAGCCCTATTATAAGAGGCAATTGGATGGGAAAAGCATGACTTGCAAAAGATCTTTACCAAAGGTCTCCATGTCTTTTCATGGCATAATGAGTGGGCCGCAAATGCTGGACCTCACAGCCCCAGGATATACTGTTAACATCAGCAACATCAGTCTGAAACTACCCATAGGGACAGGGCAAGCAGGTTCTTCCAGAATCCCAGATACTCGTTTTTGTAACTGAAGGAGGCAAACAAGCATGGTCAGGTGAGTGCATACATCTACTGCATAGATCCCAAGGTGTTTACTGAACCAAATTTCCAAACCTTGTACCATTTGGATATCTGGTTTAAGCAAGATGATTTTTTTAGCTCCAAAAGAATAGACCAATTTTGCCAGCATACAATGTTGTCACACACTCACCAAGAGTGCTTGCCCTTTTCAGCTCCTGGGTCCCTCTTTTCACTTTGGAACTTGGAGCACCCAATCTTAAATGTTCTTTTCATCCTGGGTGAGAACTTTATGTTGTTCTTGTACTTAAAACAAGTGCTGGTAATGAGGCTATTACTCTGGAATCTTTTATGCATGACACTACATTTTGTTATGGTGCAACTGAACTCTTTCCTTCCTTCCTTCCTTCCTTCCATCCTTCCTTCCTTCCTTCCTTCGCTACCCTGCAAAAGAAGCTATGTACTTAAAGGATAAAGTAATTCAGTGAAACCTCAGATTGATTATGACATGCAATTATAGTGTGCATCATAAATAAATAGTTTATTCACTTATTGGCAGCATCACAGTGTTTAGAAATGTTCTATTGTTCTGTTAGGTTGAACCTTTGATCTATACTGTGTATAGATATCTGTACATCAGTATTGATATTACACAGATATGCAATTTCCTTTTGTCCTCGATTGCAAGATTATAGTTGGTGATTTTGCCACCCACTTGGAAAATGAACTGTTTTCTCAATATTTGTACTTTTATATACACGTGTGAGCTCTGAGTAGCTTATTATTGCTCAGGCTATCTGCTTTCAGCCCACAAATGGTACTAAGGGCAATCTAAGGTCACTTAATGATATGAATGTAATCGTTATGATGAGCGAGTGAACTAATATTGGCTGCAGTCATGCATCTTTTATAGACATGAATTGATTCTAATCTGAAGAAGCAGTATCACTGCATATAGTATATTGATGTGATTAGCAGTTCCCGAATCTGAGTGGAAGCATGAGCCTCATTGAATATCCAAGAAGTCCTGCCAGTGGTGCAAATGCTACACAAGTGCTACTGGACATTTGAACAAAATACAGTTCATGGTTTTGCAATGAGTAACTCTGAGCTTGCGAGGGTCATTCTTTCGCCAGTCAAACCCTCCCGATGACTGAACAACTGCCCTACTCAACCTGTCTGATATCTTTCTCAGCCTTATAGTAGTGGTGTTCAAAGGGTGCTTAAATACAGGTAAATTTTGCCAGGCAGAGGAGTGGATCTGAGCAAGCTGGGGGGGGCATGTATGGGCTGGGCTCTTCCACTGAACTCTATAACACCTTTAGGATCACTGTGAGGCTTTCACAATATCAAACACATGCAATTTGTTGTGAGTTGTGTAAACTCACATTACTTTTTGTCAGACCAGAATCTTCAGTGTAAATGAATGGTGTTTCTCTGGAAGCCCCATAATATGAGATGGATATTCCAAGCTAAATGGGGTAAAATATTTGGTGGCAGCTCCATCAAGTTTTGCTAGCTTTCCATATGCATCTGTACCCACCCACGTTTACCACTGGAGTATGCTTTTCCAAAGGATTAGGATCATGTTGAACAGGGCTGGTTCCAGTTTTTTGGGGGGCTGGGCAGAGAATGCCTAGGGCTCTTCTTCCCTACTCTGATTGTGCCTGCCTTTGCACGCACCAACCCACATGCCTGGGCATTCTTCCCCACCCCCTCATGTGGGCCTCTCACTGCCCATGTTCACATATGCCTGCACCACCCACCTGGCCTTTCCCTAACTATGCTGGGAACATGGGTGGTGGAGTGCTTGCAAGCAAGCAGGTGGAGGAAAGGCAAGAAAATCAGCAGCGGTGGGCCCTGCCAGAAACCCTGGGCCACAGCAGCTGTCCCACCACAAAGTATGCTGATGCCAGCCCTGGAGCTGAGATAGGGTTGCAAACCACCAGGTGGTAGCTGGAGATTTCCTGCTATTACAACTGATCTCCAGCTGATAGAGATCAGTTCACCTGGAGAAAGTGGCCACTTTGGTAATTGGACTCTATGGCATTGAAGTCCCTCCCCTCTCCAAACCCCACCCTCCTCAGTCTCTGCCCCCAAAATCTCCAAGTATTTCCCATCCTGGCAACCCTAGGCTGAGTATTCTGTGAGATGGGATGTCTGTATATGTGTGGGGTGTGTGTAACCTGAAAGCTTCCAGTCTTACACTAAAGACATTGATTCAATAAAGATATCCAACCTAGCACAGTCCAGGTAACTTGAGACTTGCCTTAAAATTAATCAACATGACCTGAGATGTAAGGTTTTTTAAACGTTTCCCTCAACACTGTATTTCAAAGGCAATTTTTACTTGCAATTCAAAAAGCCAAATTCTGAGATCTTGCTAAATGCTTCATTTTAACTCTGTCTCAAAACCTTTAGTTCATATTAAGACCAGTTCTGCTACTTTTCTCCTGAAGAATCTGAGTTGTGCTTGGACATTGTCCTAAATGTTGATTGCCCTCAGTTACTCTACCATTCAGATATCTCATAGTTTTACATTTGGGCCAGGAAATATCGGTCCATCCATTCATCCATTTTTATTCCACCTTTCCATTAGGGAACTCCAAATGGCATACATAGTTATCCTCCATGTCTTATCACAACAGTTCTGTGAGGTAGGTAGGCTAAGAGATGTGACTGGGGCTTAAGGTTATCCAGAGAGCTCCATAGCTCAGTATGAATGTGAACCTAGGTCTCTCACAATCCTAAAGCAACACTTGAACCCAGGAGTCCCCAACCTTTTTGAGCCTGTGGGAGCATTTACAATTTTGACTCAGTGTGGTGAGTGCAGCCACAAAATGGCTTCCGCAGCTTACCTTTAGTCACACTGTGAAGATCCTTGTGTATTGGCGGCAGCTGCTGCCAAAGCAACATTAAAAAAAATCTGCACAGCCAAACAAATATCCAGTGGCCAACCAGAAGCCTTGCTGGGCAAAAGCTCCACCTGGACATGCCCACTTTCACAAAACACTTGGCAGCCACCAGGAAAGATGTCAACAGGCTCTATGGTACCCATGGGCACCACACTGGGAACCCCTGCTCTAAACACTATACCACACTGGCTGTCTACTCAGCTGCTTAACCCAAAATCAGTGAATAGTCAAACCACTTAGATATCTTCTGCAATGTAGACTTAAGTTTCCTTTATATTAGAGCTTGAACATGTAAGTCTAACTGTGCTATGCAAATAGTTCCGATGTGTATTCAGCAATGGCTGAATTGATTAACATTTAAGGACCCAACCCTTTTTTCCCTTTGAAGTAGTGAGAGTGTTGGCTCTCACGTCAGGATAAGGCCAGAGTTTTCAAATGGTTTGATACATAGATCATGAAAGCAAACAGAGATTCTTTCTTAAAGAAATTTCAAAATGTACGTGGCAAAACTATACACGTAACCATTTATGGGGGTGTGAGAAATGTCTCCAGGTGTATACCATTTGTATAACAGGCATGTATTAAAACACTTTTTCTAAAGTACTTTTCAAATCAAAATGTATCATTAAGAATCTTTAAGAATTCAAGCTCATCTCTAATGAAATTACAGACTTTAGTAGCTCTGGCCGTGGATAAATCCTACAAAATGCAAACAATGAAATTTACTTGGTCTTCCTATCCTGAACATTTTGAATAAAAATTGGAGGTGGCCTCTTCACCTTTTCAGGTGGGGCAAGTGCCCCTTTTAAGTCTTGATATTTAATTGGTCACTGGCTGAGCTCTCATCTACCTTGTAATTTAAAGGAGTCATGTCTTTGCACTGTCATAGAGCGTTTTGACTGGCTCTTATATGTCATTAGATACTGGAGCTTTTGCTGAATTTCATTTCCCTTGCTGTCGATTTCACTCTCTCCTTTATGTTTTTGTTTTGTTCAATTCGTTAACTTGGATCACTAACTCCCGAAGGGTCTTAGCAATGCGAGAACTTGACCTGTATGAGGGGGTATATTTCTGAACCTGTAAATATGGTTACAACAGTGGAAAACACACAACTTTAACATTTGAATGATAAATTCCTGGCAATGTGGATATTACGTTTGTGTGGTCTGATGGATGCTCATTGCATTTCATGTAAATGCATGATTTGCTGCTATCTTTATGTAGAGAATTGTAGCAGCTGTTCCTCCTTCCGGATCCTGCTAGTGCAAGACATCAGTGGATAAAGCCTTTCTACGTCTGTGATCCGAAGAATGCTTACTAGCAGTGAGGGCTACTGAAGTAAATTGCACTTATAAATGCATTCAATATTGTGTTATAAGAGTACAAAAATGACTAACTCTGCTATTGGCGTAATGCAGATTGTTGTGGCATCATGGTGCACATGTAAGAATTTTTTAAATAATTGCAGCATCTCTTTATCTCTCTTCCTCCTGTGCCTTTGTAGCTAGGTCTCTTATCATTTAGATCCTATCATTGAGCTGTGACAGTAAGATACATAGTGTGATCGCAGGTACAGAATATCCCTTTCTTAAACTGTCCACCTGACTCATACGATCATCTTCGTCCCCAAAGCTAAGTAGATAGTAAAATGCAGTTAACAGCAGACTGTTCTCTTGTCTTATGGATTTTCTTAGTAATGATTTGAAATGGGCAGGAGGAGGGCTTGTACGGAGCTGGAAAAGACTCCTTGGGTCCAAGCCAAACTCCAAGATGGAGTCAGGAATCTTATTTAAAGAGCAAAGACAGACATAGTATTCAGGGGAGAGGCTATGCTTTGAAGGTTCTCTCCCTGGAATCTCCAGTAAAAAGACCTCAGGTAGCTGGCATTGGGAAAGCCCCTTCTCTGCTCCTTGGTCAAATTCAGTGAGAGGCAGCATAGTATGTCCATTTATAGAGCAGCTTGGAGTTGCCTTCATGGCATTCAATCAGAACAGTTTTGAGCCAAATGTCACTTTTCAATTGACTTATTTAGATATTTATGCCCTTTTTTTTTCCTTAGTGGGGAATACAACTTTGTTCACCCCTCCTTCATTTTATTTCTACAACAGCCCTGTGAGTTAGGTTAGGGTGAGAGAGGGTGTGACTGGCCCAAGGTCACCCAGAGACTTTCCATGGCAGAGTAGGGATTCGAACCTGGGTCTGCCAGATCCTAGTCCAACACTCTAACTGCTACACCATGCTGGTTCTCGACATCAAAGAGGTAATGTGGGTAAGTGAGGGTAATCCTTGCCCCCATCTGTTGCTTGCCTCTTCACAGTGATTTTCTCCAAGTGCTTTGCTTTAAACACACAGATCTCTTGTCAAGTTTAGGGCTCAGAGGTAGCCGTAAAAATGTGTTGCGGCCTTAAAGGGACCATTTCTGGCCCAGATGATGTGTCTTACAGGTAGGCCTGAGCCCTGCAACATCTTACAACTGCAGTGCTAGTAGGGTTGCCGGCTCTGGGTTGGGAAATACCTGGAGATTTTAGGGGGTGAAGCCAGGAGAGAGTGGGGTTTAGAGAGGGAAGGAACCTCAGCAGGGTATAATGCTGTAGAAGCCACCCTCCAAAGCAACCATTTCCTCCAGGGGAGTTGATCTTGGTCATCTGGAGAGCAGTTGTAATAGTTGGAGGTCTCTGCCTGGAGGTTGGCAACCCTGAGTGCTAGGCAGGAGCACAATTGGCCTTGCTAGGCAGTGTCAAAGACAAATGCAGCGCACAGCCTCAGACAGAAGCAATCTTCTGGACCTGCTGTGGGGAAAATGTTAATTCAGTAAGGTTATTGTTGCTGCAAGAGTTCTAGAGCCAAGCACTGCTAATGGCATCTGGGCATTTATGTCCAGAGCACTTTGCTGATTTCTTTAGCTTCTGTTTTTACCATGTATCATGTCTCTGGAACAATGATCAGGGCACACAGCATTATGTTTAAAAGCTCACGTTTTAAAAGTCAGCAGTCCCCTCAGAACTGAACTGCAGTCGGGGAGTAAGTGGCCAGCTGCCAGACAAAAAAGATCAGATGCCAAGAGCTGCCCTGTCCCTGACTTCGAGGGCAACCCTCTGGCCAATTAAGCCGAAATAGTTAGGTTTGATCTGATTTGCTCTTGTTTACTTTGCTGGGATTAAATCATTTAAAGCTCATATGCCTCAGCTGGACTCAACTGCAGATCAAGCTGCTGGAGATTCTAGCTTGCAATCCTGCAAACAAGTAAGGATGAGCAGCTGGATCTCTCCTAACCAAGATCTGAACCACATTGTACCCATCTGTAAATAATACTATTCTCCAAAGGGGAACAGCATTGTTGATGATATTTGGGGCTGATAAGCAGCTTTCTGATCTGATCGTCATTCTGGTGCCTTGCTCTCTGGTTTCATTTTCCTGGGCAGCAGGAGAAGAGGGGAGAGGGTGACATGGCTCTCAGGGATGTCATCCGATCAGAACCATTTATTTGATTTTCCTGCCAATCCCAATTAGCATTTCTATGCCCAGCATTTCAGGTTTCCACCACTCATTGCACTGTATCAGCATTCAGAAAGACTTTCTGATTCTAGATAAGCATGGGTCCTGTTTGCACAAGCTGTTTTATTCTCAGAGGCTGTGCCTACAAGGCTTTGCTTGTGCAGGCAAGCAGAGCAGATTGGTCAGAGGCGTCCCTCCAAATTCCCTCTACTTTGAATATGGGGGGAGGGTAGAGGATCAGATGGGAAGGATGCTGGGGCTATGGCTTGCCACCCTTCACAAGAGGCAGCTAGTCTGCTTGCCTTGCAGAGAGAGAGGAAGAAGGTTTGCTTGCACGCACTGGCAGGCAGGCAGAGCTGCAAAGACTTGGAGTAATAGAAATATGCTCTACCCGTACAAAGATAAACAGCTGTGGCTGCTGAGACATGGGGATTAGGGGTTTCCTTGGAGGCACAGGAAACTGAGCCAAGTGCAACTGGGAGGCTGCAGTAATGAGGGGATTTGAGAGAATATTTATGTGAAGGCCTATGGTGGTGTTAACAGCTCTATAGGCACACTGCTTGCCTTGCAGAGTGAGGCATGGAGGATGAAAACAGAGGTTTAGGGTTCTATTAAGGTACTATTACAGACACTTTAGTTTCAGAGGATAGCCATGCTGGACTGCAGTAGAACAGCTAGATCTGACAAAGGGAGCTTTGACTCTCAGAAGCCGATACCCAGAAAATCATGTTGGTCTTTAAGGTATTACTGGACTCGAATCTAAGAGACACTTTAGAGTCACAAGAAACACAGCGATGATGTAGGATGAAATCATTTCTATGCCCAAGAGAACTGCTGATTCAGAATCTGACATCTCTCAAATGTCTTATGGTATCTTAAGAATCTGTGGGAAGAATCTGACAAAGTGTACAGTATGGTGTGTTTTTTTAAACAAGCCCAGAGCACACAGGCTGGAGGAGTTAAACCTGCTCTCCCCCCTCCTGATCTCACCTCCTTATGATGTGCTGTTTGTTTGATACCTTGAGTCAGTTAGGCTAGGGTGGGGGGGACATGCTAAAATCAAAATAAAACATTAAGAGGGGAGACAGGGTAATGCAGGATTTGGCTTCCCTCCCCCTATATGCTCATTAAAAAAAAAAAAAAACGACCCTCCACTCCATCTGCTGCTTGAGAATCCTGGGAAAGGAGGAATCACCAGTTCATGAACTGGGATGCTTTCTCGTATCTCCTTTCTGTCCTATCTTCCTGAAATTTGGAAGGGAAGGGTTGCTTGGGGATGGGATACAGTTTCTGAGATCATAGTCCCAACAAAATCTTCTGCAGCTAATGTTAAATTTTCTGTCCATGATACACCCAGAAATGTATTTCCTATTAAAACCAATGGAAATTATGATTGGATTGGTTTTCTAAGATGATCCCAGTGTTAAAGATCCCACCGGAAGCTTTAAAAATGACATAAAAATAGAAGCAGAATCTAATTTGTTTTTGCACATGCCTACACCCAAGTTAGGGTGCTCCGACAGTATTAATTGTATGGAGAATTTTTATTGTATGGAGGATTTCAAATTTAGAGCACAATCGTATTTACACAAAACTAAATACCACTGAGGTAATCCTTAGTTAAGATCGCAGCCTTATAGTCTGGTCTTATGCATGTTTACTTAAACCTCACCAACTTCTGTGAGACTTACTCTCAAGTAATTGAACACAGGCTTTCAACCTTAGGCTGTTCAAACATTTAAAAAACAAGCGTTAACATCCAGCCTGATGAAGGGGTCTAGTGAACTGAAAAGTTTGCCCACTATCACGTCATGTGGTTGGTTCTAATAAAAGGTCTCATGGGGACTGTGTTCTGATTTTGTGTTTTCACCCATGATATTAAAAAGTGCAGTCCATTTCTCAAACTTCCTTGCACCATGAGTGATTAAGAACAGCCAACTGAATGTATATTCTGTGTAGGGCAGGTTTTGCATTAGTTCCATTAACTGACTTGACTAGAGGTCAGCAGCCAACATTTTGGCTGGTATAGTGGCCATTTCCCCCTCCTGCTTGTTAGCTCCCAATCAGCAAAACCTGGGAGAACTCCTACTCTTTCTCTCTCTTTTGTGCCCCACTTTCTCATTCATCCCTTTGTCCCCTCACCTTCTTTCCCATCTCCCTGTCTCTCTTCTCTTGGTGCCTTCTCATTTGCCTCTCCGCCCCCCCCCCCTTTCTCTGAAGCAACGCACAGGCTTTATGGCCACAATACAATTAAAGTTTTAAGCACCGCATGATGAAAGCCAGATCTACACACACCAAAAAGCTTTTCTAAGTTCATGGGTTCTAAACTGGCTGAAACCACCCAGGAGAGAGATCACGGGGGTCACATTCTAAAGCTCACTAACCTTGGCAGGGGAGTGTGCTGAAACTGTATAAGAACAAATTCGGCACTGGGAAAGATACTGAAAAACAATCCCGCAGGTCTCAAAATGCCATTGTACCAGTATGCAGTGTGCTTACATTGGGAACAGAGGGTGTGTTTTGATTGGCTTGTGCCACAACAGATGTCCTGAAGCTGAAGAGGGTACAGGAAACAGCACCCCGCTTGGTTAGGGAGCTGATGAAAGACGTGTCAGTTCCACAAATTCTCCCATCCCTGCAATCTATGAAATTGGAAGGACAAAGAAAAAATTCTTCTTGCAAACAAAACTTACTTGTGGCATTCCTTCCTCCAAGATGAGATTCCTTGCTCCAAGATGAGGGAGGTGGTGAGCTTCTCCTTACTGGGAGTCTTCAAGCAGAGGCTGGACGAACACTTGTCAAGGATGAACACATGAAGCTGCCTTATACTGAATCAGACCCTTGGCCCATCAAAGTCAGTATTGTCTACCCAGACCAGCAGCGGCTCTCCAGGGTCTCAGGCAGAGGTCTTTCACATCACCTACTTGCCTGGTTCCTTTAACTGGAGATGCTGGGGATTGAACCTGGGACCTTCTGCATATCAAGCAGCTGCTCTACCACTGAGCCACAGCCCCTGATCCTGCATTGAGCAGGGAGCTGGATTGGTGGTCTGTATGGCCCCTTCCAACTCTATGTTTCGATGATTCTATATGACAGGGCCACACTTTACATGCCACTTCTTTCAGCACAGGCCTGCTCACGTGTGATATTCATCTGGTGTAGAAACTGGCTTTGATGAGCTGCCATTTCCGCTGATTACCAAATGCCCAGACACACCTGCACAAACTTGTACACAACTAGCTACCATATTTCAAGGAACCATAAACAGAACACGGCTTTCAAGGTGTACGATGGTCCAGATACCCTTGTGGCAAAACGCTCATGGATCAGAGGTCTGATGGACGATTGGCCTTGAATGGCAAAAGGACATCCATGCAGCCATGTTAGTATTGCGGGAAATTTGCTTTACCTTGTTCCAGAAATTAATGTTTGTGAAATGTAATAGTGTGAAGTACAAGGGTCATGCGGCTGGAATGCCAAAGTCAGTAGCCTCTGTTGATAGGGCCTCTCGTGTTGCACTCCAAACTTGGCAGGATCCAAAGGTCCAATTTGTAAAACTGTTCTGTGGGATGATAGCGTAGATTGAGCTTCTTTTGAGTGCGTGTGTTCTCTGTTCCAGGAGCAAAGCTGGCACAGAAGAGACAGTCGACGCATTTAATACAATAAATGCTCCTTGTCAAGCGCACCTAACACTTGTTTAAACTTTCAGATCGAAAGAAAGAACGATTTACCTCTCTGCAAATTGTTAAGTAGAAAAGGGCAAGAGTCCAGTAGCACCTTAAAGACTAACAAAAATATTTTCTGGTAGGATATGAGCTTTCGTGAGCCACAGCTCACTTCTTCAGATACCGTTAAGAGTGTGCACTTTTATAATGCTACACATCTGGGACATAATACACCTGAGCTCTCCCCCTCCCCCGTTAACAGAGCCCCAATATGACCCCAGCCTTATTTTCTTCACTTTGGGGGCTTGGATGGGATCAGGGAGCTTGAATCCGAGGCGAGCTTGCCAGCGCCAGAATCGGCCCAGGTCTTCGACCATGTACGCACGGGAGGTTTTGCCCTGGATTTGGCGCTCCCGAGACGCACGTTTCCCCCATCCGACTTCTCAAAACCCTGCACGGGGTTTTATTGTTGACTTCTGAGAACGCGGATGGGGGAAACGCGGATCTAGAGAGCGGCAAAGCCTCCCAAGCCCGTTGCAACGATCTGCAAAATCTGGGGTCGATTGGGGAGGGGGGGGGGGCCGCGCCAGGCTCCAGCGCTCCTTTGTTTCAAAACTTGCTCCGTGTCGGCCGGGGAGGGGGACGGAGCGTCTGGCCGCCCCTCCTCTCTCTCCCCCCCCCCGCGCCACCCATGTCACCGTCGATGCCAATCCCGGGGCAGGGCGCAGGCGGAGACTGGGGGGGGGGGGCCGCGGCGGAGTCAGGGGAGCGTGGTCGCCCGAGGCCCCTCCTGCCTGCCGGGAAAGCCATAAAACGCCTCGCCGCGGCGCGCAGCCCCGCACTGGAGAGCCGATCCCCTCCCCAGGACGCGGCGGAGCCAGCAGATCCCCCCCGACAGGAGCGCCGCCACCCGACCGCACGCGAGGTAAGCCGCCGCCGCCGCCGCCTCCCGCCCCGTCCCGTCCCGTCCCTTCCCCGCCCGTCGCTTCCCTCGACTTTCCATCACGCCACGTCGAGGACGAGTCCTGCCTCCGGGGTCTTTCCTCCCGCCCGGAGCAGACTTTGGGGGCACGGACGCACGGGAGGTTTTGCCCTGCGTTGGCCACTCACTCTTTAGACGCGCTCCCCCCCCCCCCGCATCCAAATTCTCAAAACTCCCCATGTGGCCCCCATGTAGGCCATTTATTCATGGAAGGGTTTTGCCTTGGAGTTGCCACTCTTTAGATGCACTTTCCCTCCATTCATATTCTCCAAACTCGACCATAAGCCCCCATGCAGAGTTTTGAGACTTCGGATGGGGGAAATGGGCATCTAGAGAGGGGCAAATCCAAGGCAAAACCTTCCAGTTTTGAGACTTCGGATGGGGGAAATGGGCATCTAGAGAGGGGCAAACCCGAGGCAAAACCTCCCGTGCGTAAATGGCCTTTAACTCCCACCCCCCATGCAGCAAGTCCCAGCCAGGGGTCCTTTGGCAGCGCCACCCCCCCTCCCCAGCCCTAGTGAACTCGGAGACCGGTCCCGCGGAGTTCGTTCGGACTTACTCCCGAGTAAACGCTGCGGAGCGCGGCGCTCCACGCAGAATGAGCCCTGCAGAAAAGAGCAGTTCCGCGGTTCCGTTCTTGGACCAAGCCCCTTGTAAGAAATGCCCTTACAAAAAGGAACTTTTCCCTGCCTGGCTTTTCAGGGATCGGCTTCCTCCTCACCACCTCGATCCTTCTAGGAAAAATTGGCTGTGATCTCGCCAAGCGAGATGGCAAACGTAAATCCTACCAATTCCTTTCTATTTCTGCTCTTTCCCGCTCTGTCGATTACAAATACAATCTCCCTCCTTCAAAGGGAGTTCAGTGGGAGTTGAAAAAAATAATTGGAAAAGGTTTCAGAAATCTTTAGGGTGACTTTTTAAAAATGTCCCATGAACCAGATCTGGAAGGGCTTTGTGTGTGTGTGTGTGTGTATGGAGAGAGAGAGGTATAGTATAGTATAGTATAGTATAGTATAGTATAGTATAGTATAGTATAGATATAGCAAGTAAAATCTTTTAACTGGAGCCATTTCTCTTTGTGTAAAATGTATACACACCACAAAGCCTTTTGTTTTATCTCTTTGCGTTATTTCTAGTCCCCCTTGAAGCTGAATTAAGAAAAATTCTGATGCTGATTCTTACTTACTTTTAAAACCAGTGCTGAGCCCTAGAGCAGAGTATTCGTCTTTCCCCACTCAATAACTAGAACAGCCCTGATGGCATTAGAATCCTGGTTTTTCAAGGCATGTCAGGACTCAGGTCTGTTGAAAAACCAGCTCCTTTTGTTAGAGAAGTCCTGGTCAAAGAGTACTTTGCTGTTATGTCTGGGGCAGATGACGTTCTTAAGAAATTAACAGAGTCGTCTTAAGCATGAGGTGCGCCATTCGAAGCACATTGACTTCAATAAACTTAGAAGCAACTGTGTTTGGGATTGCGTTTTAAGCCGTTGGCCAGACTCAGCTTGGAGCAGTGCTGTGATTCAAAGGGCCTTTCTGTGAACGATGGGCGAGTGCACCCCTTATGCTTCCAAGTATCATCATGAGAAATCCTTCGCTGTGACCTACAGATGCAGGGGACCATGCGATTGTGGCTGTCAGTGATGACACTTGCCCTGTGCCTTCTGATCTGTCTGGGAACGCTGGCAGAAGCGTATCCGTCAAAACCGGACAGCCCTGGAGAGGATGCGCCTGCAGAGGATATGGCCAGATACTATTCGGCGCTGAGGCATTACATCAACCTCATCACACGGCAGAGGTAGGTCCTGAGGCTTCGCGTTGTGGGGACAACCAGGTAAAGTTGTATCCAGCAATGGAAGCCCTTTTTTTAATTTCTGGAGGTCTCTCTTATCCCCCTTCCTCCAAGGTTCTAAGAATCACAGGCTAACAATATGGTTGTCAGATGCAGTGCAAAATGGGGCTATAGTAATTCATTCATTATGACTTATGCTCTGCCCTGTCTTCAAGAATCATCAGCATATATATGCAAATGTATGAACACAGAGGAGCTGCCTTAGACTGAATCAGACCCTTGGTCCAACAAGGTTAGTATAGTCTACTCAGATTGGCAGTGGCTCTCCAGGGTCTCAGGTTGAGGTCTTCCACATCACCTACTGCCTGATCTTTTTAACTGAACCTTGGTATCTATGCATGGGTAGTAACTATATAGAATGAAATTGATTGTGGTCCCTAAAGAGCTTGCAGTCTTGCAAGGGAAAGAAACTCTAATTCGCTTATAATTTTTTTTTAAAAATGTGACCCTCTTGTGTGTGTAAAGTGCTGTCAAGTCGCAGCCGACTTATGGCGACCCCATTTGGGGGTTTTCACGGCAAGAGACTAACAGAGGTGGTTTGCCAGTGCCTTCCTCTGCACAGCAACCCTGGTATTCCTTGGTGGTCTCCCATCCAAATACTAACCAGGGCCGACTCTGCTTAGCTTCTGAGATCCATAATCATTACCTTCCATTCAATTGCGTACAAGTCTTCTAGCTCCAGTCTTGTCAACAATGTGGTTCTGTTTATTTATTGGTTAGATATTTAAAAATCCCACCCTCCAAGAGCTCAGGACAATGTATGTTATCCCCTTTCCAATGTTGTCCTGAGAACTACCCTGTTAGGCTTAGAGTGGGGGAATGTCTCAAGGGCTGCATCCACACGTTGGATATGGTGCTATTGTGCTATAGCTGTCGTTCGCAAGTGGATTGGCTGGTCCACACAGCATGATCTAGTTTTGAATGATTGCTATAGCACAATGATAGCATAATATCCCAAGATGTATGGGTACAGCCAAACTTGCCCAGTGAAAATCGAGGCACAGTGAGGATTTGAATCCAGGTCTCAGCAGTTGTAATTTGACACTACTACCCATGCTGGCTCTCACAGTAAAAGGAAAATCTGTTCTTTCTTCTATGCAATAAAAGCACAGAAGCTACATAGAACTTTAGGTGTTTCCATTTGAGCTTTCTTTGTCTCTGGCATTGATATCATTTGCTAATTCAGTGAGCCCTTAGAATCCAGGGCTGTTTATCATGAGTTTGTAACGTCACAATTTTTACCTTCTGAACTTTCCAGGTGTGAATTGACTACAGTACTATTTTCTCACCTGGGATAGAGAAATGGTCAATGACATTGTTGGTGAACATGCATAATCCCAAGTTTTCTAGCCCCCGTGGCACTCCGGCTCGTATTTATTTAAGTTTGAAAATAAAAAAGTAAAGGATGCTAGAAAGTTTTCTCTTCTTCCATTGAATGTCTGGAGAAGTCCAATGAAACTGACAAACCAGGAAAGTGGGCAAGCAAGCTCAAAGTGCCTCTAATAGGCTACTAGTAACCACAAAACAACCAGATCTTTTCCAAAGCAAGGTTTAGAATTTACTGTTGGAAATACAGGGGTACAGGAACTGAAAAAGTACTCAAGCATTAAGAACAGTGCAGTTGTGTTCAGAGGACATGCTTACGAAGACTTGCATGAGAGGAGAGAAAGTAAAAGAAAACCAAACCTCTGCCTGAGTGGGAATTCTGTACCAGGAGAAGTATGTGAGAGAGCTTTTCCACATACAGGGCTTTCTTCTACTACCCCCCCCCCCCCGCAGTGAGATCAGAAGCCACAGCCGTGGATCCAAATTGGAGCCCCTGCATATCATCCGCTACCTCTTCCAAATATTGGGATTTCCTGCGGGAGGCTGTTAGTGTAATCGGTGGCATAATGCCACCGCTTCCCCACCCTTTTTTGCGCAGATGCAGTAGCATTACTGCGACCCTTTGGCAAAAATAAAAAGGGGCAATATAAGTGTGCAATGAAAACAAGGAGGGGGGAGTTATTGCTTTATTTAACATTTTTAAACAAGGCAGGCAGAAAACAACAAACCTTTACCATAAACACAGTCAGCAGCCCCCGCCCCCTGCAAAGGCAAACTGAGCAGTGATTTCAAAGGATATATCCAACTTTTTAAAGCAGACCAAACACCACTGTCAATATACTTTTCGGGCTGATATTGAAAGATTACGCCTTCACTGCTATAAAGTAATTGACCTCAACAAAAGCAGCGAAATAACACAATTATCATGCACTTAAAAAATTAATACATTGGGAAAACCAAACATTTCCCCATCAACGGACACTTTGGGGAAAGGGGGAGAAGGTTGAGTGTGGAGGATAGTGACGGGGAGGTGAGATCTGCATGAAGTGGTGGTGATGTTTGGAAGCGGGCAGAACAAAATAACCACAGATTCAAGACTTTCTCACTAACAGTCCACTGAGTGGAAAAAGACCCTCATCCTGAAAAAGCAAAAAATCCAGGCAAAATCCCCGAACCTACAGCAAAAGCAGCCAAGACAAGTCTCCATAGCTGACCACAGTCTGAGGTTTTAAAGGACCGGACTTGTGTGGAAACAATCAGTGAAGGAAGGATTTAAGAAGAAGAGTTGGTTTGTATATGCTGACTTTCTCTACCACTTAAGGAAGAATCAAACCGGCTTACAATCACCTTCCCCTCCCCACAACAGATACCCAGTGAGGTAGGTAGGGCTGAGGGAGTGTGACTAGCCCAAGATCACCCAGCTGGCTTCATATGTAGGAATGAGGAAACAAATCCAGTTCCCCAGATTAGCGTCCACCGCTCATGTGGAGGAGTGGGGAATCAAACCCGGTTCTCCAGATCAGAGTCCACTGCTCCAAATCACCACTCTTAACCATTGCTCCATGCTGGCTCTCCATGCTGGCACTTAAAGAAGTGGAAAGGAGAATTTTCAACAGAAAAGGTGTGAACAGAGAAGGAGTTTAGCTACCCTCAGTCTGTTGAGCTGGGTAGATTACGTTGTCTGTTCAGGGTTGGGGTCTTTAGGGTAGGAGACTTTAGACAGAGCTCCCAAAGGTCCCTGAGACATAGTAAGAAGGTTTTCTGGTTCCAGAAGAGTGGAGTGGGCAGCCTCCGAGCCAGCAGAGGGGTGAGACTGCACAGTTTTGGCTGGCAGAACATTCGTAGTTATAGGGACCCATACAAAAGCATATGAAATAAATAATTATAAAATTCAGGGTGAGTCCAGGATGAGAATCTGTGGGTTTCCTGACTTTGATGGAGTTAGGAAGAGGGGCTTCTAATTGTATCTACACAGAGTGGACAAAAGGGCTGGCAGGGTGGAGGCTTCGCCCATACCTGAGTCAGGTTGGGAGGAGACAATTTCGGACAAGATTGGTAAAAGTCCACCTGGTTGCTAGTCATTTAATTTTGTGCTTAGGAAGACATGCCCTTGCTGATGAATTTACACTGATCTTGGTGGGTGCCTGGCTTTGCAAGCCTCCCCCCATGGCAATGGGTAGGCTTGTAGATGTCCTATCAGTGAATCAGTCTCCTGCCCAAAGTTTTGGTGGCTCATTAGCATAACCTGAGGAGTACCTTGACTTTGCCTTCTCCCGAGCATGGCATTGCTAGCTCCTAAAATGGCTGCCAAAGCGAATTTAGCCAAGATGGAGTCAGAGCAGACAGCACACATCTGGGAAGGGGGCCCCTGGTAACCCTTTGGGGAAGAATAAAATTCTCCCCCTTGGAGCTGCTGCCGCAGAAGATTGGGCACGTGCCACTAGAACTGGGGAGGGCTGCTTTCTCTTCCAAAAGGCTACCTTCCTTTTTTCATGAGAACTAAATAATGACGAGTTGTACAGGAACTGGATAAAATACAATAATCCTTGATTGCTAGTTAGTAAACGGTTTGCAAAAAAACAAAATCACTTTTTTGTTATTTTGCCCACACCTGAAACTTCCCTCGTTCAAGAGTGGGAGGAAGAAAACTTTGGTAATTAACCTTGTTTATCATTCGTGTTGTGAGATCTGAGAAAATCAATATGTCTCTTTGTGGATGTGAGCAGACAAGCAGGTTGCAGCATCCTGCCAGATATACCCTACAACGGGCTGGCAGCCTATCTATAGGAACCTTTTGCCTGAGGTTTATTTTCCATCTCCTCCCCACCGAGAAGTACAGACTGAGTCCATTTGATGTGGGAACCAGACACCGCAAACTGGACAAAGCCTCCAGATTTTGTTACCACACTTTTCTCTTGGTGCTAAACTGCGATACCAGCAGCCAACTTGCCACTGTGGGTATGTTATCCCACCGAGTAGTGTTGCGAAAATCTGACTTGGATAGCCCAGGCTAGCCTGCTGTTATCAGACCTCAGAAATGAAGCAGAATCATTGCTGGTTAGTACTTGGATGGGAGACCACCAAGGAAGTCCAGGGTTGCTATGCAGTGACAGGCAATGGCAAACCACCTCTGAACATTTGCCTTGAAAACCCTACTGGCTGTGACTTGATGGCAAAAAGGGGGTGGGCATCGAGATTGTTACCATGCCTGGGCATCTGATCAGAAAGCATCGGCATGGCCAAAGTCTCCAAACAACTTAGCTGAACAATATTAAACGGCCAATATACCAAGCAGTTATTTGCAAAGGGTAGAAAAATACTGCTTAGTAACAAAAAAGAGTCTTAAAGTCTAACGTATTTATAGTGACATAAGCTTTCACGGGCTAGAATTTATGCACTACAAAAGCTGCCATAAATCTGTTGATTACAAAGGCGGCACGACTTCCAGTCCCTTGCAGCAAAAGCAACAGTGATGGCTACTCCTCTGAAGTTGCAATTCACCTGATAAATGAGTGTCTTTAAGTGTGGGAAATCAGACTAGAGACAGGTTCCTTTTTTTTGCACCAGGTTCTCAAATCATTGCTACTTGCAATGTCATGGGTACGAAAAGGCGAGAAACAGTGCAGGCTGGGCTGAGTGTATGAAAGTGTCCTGGAGGCCCACCATTATCACTATTATGGCAGAGTGTTTCAGAAGCATCAGGCGAGTTGAATCAGTATGCCTAATGCAAACAATTCAAGGGAAGTCTCAGATTTTTGTGTGCGTTTTGAAATAATTTGTGTTATTTTTACACACACATGGCTCCTTTTCATGTTCCTTTGTTTCTTTCATTTATGTTGGGACCCCTTATTTTGTGGTTTCCAGTTGCTTAGTGGTAGCCCCCCACCTTGGGACAGATAGTCCAAAGCAGTGATGTATCGTTCCTTTCTGCCCATGCTACTTGGCCCCTCTTTGTACATATTTCCTGTTCTTCTTTAGCGCTAAAGCTGTTGCAAGAAGCTGACATCAGGAAGCATTTTTAGCCCAGACCAAAGTGAACACATGAACACAGATGAAACTGCCTTATACTGAATCAGACTCTTGGTCCATCAAAGTCAGTATTGTCTATTCAGACTGGCAGCAGCTCTCCAGGGTCTCAGGCAAAGGTCTTTCACATCACCTACTTGCCTCGTCCCCTTAAACTGGAGATGCTGGGGACTGAACCTGGGACCTTCTCAAGCAGACGCTCTACCACTGAGCCACAGCCCGTCCCCTAGATTTAGCAACACTGACAGCTTGAGAGAAATACTTGAAGGGATGCAATTCCGTTTCTACAGATCTGTTGTTTCTGACCACCCTTGGCCTAATGAAACACAGGCTACTAAAGAAAAGGTAAAGCAACCCTCCAATAAAAATCACACTTAGCACTTATATTGTATTTTCAGTGTTCAGAGTGCTTCACGTACTTTATCTTGTTGTGATCCTTACAACAATACTAGAAAATAAGCCAGTATAATTATCTCGGTATTATTAGGGTTGGCAACCTTCAGGTAGTAGCTGGAGATCTCCGGCTATTACAATTGATCTCCAGCCGATAGAGAGCAGATCACCTGGAGAAAATGGCCACTTTGGCAATTGGGCTCTATGGCATTGAAGTCCCTCCCCTACCCCTCTCCTCAAACTCCGCCCCCAAAATCTCCTGCCGGTGGCGAAAAGGGACCTGGCAACCCTATGTATTATAGATGAGGGGGATGAAGCTGAGTGGCATTAAGTGAGTTAGTGGTGGAGGAAGGGTTAGAACTAGGGACCTTTCAGATCACAGTTTGTTCTTGTAGCCATTATACTGTAAAACACAAGAAGTTGCTAACAGGTGTTTGATGTAGAAGGTTTTGAAGCTGCCCGTTCTTTGGATAGTTTGTGATTGAGTTCCAAGGTAGAAGCACACAATCCCCTTGGCTGGCAAAAACACACCCCTTTGAGAATGCTGAACCAGGCGTCATATGTGGATTTCAATCACTCAGAAAGCTGTCATAGGGTGAAAACGCATGGTCTCTTTAGCCTCCTTTATTCCCTGTAACAGCCAAGATTCAGCCAGGATCGAACGCACGTTCAGCGAAACGCATGAGTTCGATCCTGGCTGAATCCTGGTTGAAACAGGGAATAAAGGAGGCTAAAGCAACCATGAGTTTTCGTTCATACTTTCAGGGTTGGAAAATGGCAAAAGAGACGCACACGTGTTTGCCAGATAGAACACGAGGGCACAGAAGTAATATCTGTGTAGAGAAATGGTTATTCTATAAAGTGGCCCTTAAGTCAGTTGATTGACTCCACGTATACTTTGGGCTTCATATTTCAAGACTATACATATATTTTATGCCATTAACGTTTTGAAATTGAAATTGAATTGACTACACATATTTTTTCCACACATGTTTCAGCCTTAATCTCTTAAATTCTAGTACCCAATGTGGTGAGCTTTTTAAAAAAATTATCTCTTGCAGTTGTGCGCTGGGATAATGTTTGCTTTATGATAACATAAGGCACTGCCAGAGATTTGTGGGTTTTCTGTTTTTAATATAGTCCAGCAATTGAAAGGGTGAAGTGAAGGCCAATGTAAACAAAGCTGTGTTTATATGAACAAGTACCTCACTTGAGGCTATTCAGAAGAAGCAGATCAGTCAGCTAGAACTCATGTATAATCCACTCAGCTGGGGTTGCACCTGTATCTTCCTTGTAATGCTCTAACCATCCCTGGGTCAGAATACACATGCTTAAAGGGAAATGAAGCAGCATGGGACTTTCCCCATTCTTGTTTGTCAGGCTTTGTTTGGCACTGACACTGCTGATACAGCACTATAGGCACTGATGTCTTCATCGCCCAAGAGATCGCACCCGTTTGCAGTGGCGGTCAGTTGTGCATCTGATGTACGGTGGCTCATGTGTGGTTTGCACTAGTGTAATCACATCAATAAACTCCAACGTGGATGGGAACAGCAATGCTGGGTCAAATCGTTGGTCCATTCAACCCAGGATCTTATCTTCAGATGGCTGAGGGAAGCCATACCAAATACAGGTGCTAATAAGAGTGCCCAGTTCCCAGAATTTGGCAGCTAAATATAGTCAGATAACAAAAATACCCTTATAATTAAGATAGGTGTCCTGCGTATCTTACCTTTGAATTTATGAGAGCCATGACTAGCTAATTTTGCGCCCAAGGCAAGGATATAAAGTTGCGCTCCCAATACTTTCATGGTTGTTATTTTGGTTAAAAGGTAAATACATAAATAGCAAGAGTAATAATAATACAATGTTTATTTTAGCCCTGATATTCTTTTCCTGCTTCTCTCAGCTTTGCACACCTGAGGCAAGTGCCTCCCTTTCCTTGCCCTTGTTACAGCTATGCTATATTGCCACCATTGTCATATCTGGTGGCAGAGAGTTCCGCTGTCTCTCTCTCTCTGTGTTAAGTGCCGTCAAGTCGCTTCCGACTCATGGCGACTCAAAGTCCTCCAAAATATCCTATCAAGGTCTCATATAAACCGTGTTGTTTGCTCTATGCTCTCACTATGGGTAAAATGCACATATGTAAAAAGATAGAAAAGGAAAAGCATATTTTAGAGCCAGGAATGAGAGAAAACTTTGTAAAAAAAAAATTAATAATAGCCCTTTAAATTTAAGACTAGAAACACATGGTATTTTTTCCCAGTTGAATAAAAAAAGAGATGCTCAGGATGTTTACACTAATCCCACTTTCCCACCTCTGGTGAAAAGGTTTTGCAGGTTGCTGTGCTGTGTCGGAAACCAGCAAGACCTTTTTACTGCATAGGAAGAGAAATCTCTTTCAGATGATTAACTCTCAACAGCTATTGCCTGTCTCCTTTCTAGTTTGATATGGAGAGTTGTTAATAGTAACTTTAAAGTTCCTGTAGAAAATTACCATCAACAAAGTAATTTTTTAAAAGTTTGCTCTTCTACTGTAAAAATGCAATTTAGAAATACCCCCAGAAGCTTGTCAATTTACACTAAAAGTAAAAGAAATGCAGTTCAGTGACATTTGCACGATCCTATTCCTGTGGAACTCCCTGTTTTTGGAGATCTGCAAGGTCTATTCAGGCCAGCAGCTAAAACCGGGCAAGCATTTTATCTTTAATTATCTTGAGAGTTTTTTCTTCTTCTTTCTGCTACTTATTGGATAAATTGTGCATATTAATATTATATTTTTATGCGTATTTTTTCAATGCCATCTTAAGAACACTTTCCTGCCATTTAATAGCCCTGAGTAGGATTCTGAGTAGATGGGTTTAGGATTGCTCTTTTGCTTTTAACTTCCTTTCTGTTCTGTTAACAGGATTATGCTTATGTTACAAGCATAAATTAAAAGGATTGTGTTCTTCATGTATGCAATGTATGTGTGTTTGTGCTGTTTTCTTAATGTAATTGTGTTAATGTCTGAATGATTCTGCATATGTACAACCTAATACCGTGTTGGCGAACCTATGGCACGAGTGCCACTTCCGGCACTCGTAGCCCTCTCTGCCGGCACGCGCAGTTCCTCCAAGCCGCTGGCCTTTCCGGTTCTGCCCCGCCCCGGGTGATCTCCAACCAATAGAGATCAGTTCCCCTGGAAAAAATTGCCACTTTGGCAATTGGACTCTATGGCACTGAAGTCCTTTCCCAAACCCCGCCCTCCTCAGTCACCACCCCAAAAACCTCCCACTCATGGCTAAGAGGAACTTGGCAACCCTAGCCTTTCCCTCTGGGCCCCCTCTGGGGGTGGTATTCAGGTTAAATTGCCGCATTGGCACTCGGCGATAAATATGTGGGTTTTCGGTTGCAGTTTGGGCACTCGGTCTCTAAAAGGTTCGCCATCACTGACCTAATATGCTATTCATGTGCTCTATATGTCAATGTCTGTGACACTTCCATGTCCCGTCCCATCCCATCATTCCAGCTGGAGTGGGAAAAGGCCTTGCCCTCTCAGTCTCTCATAGGACTAGGGATGCCAGCCTCCATGTGGGACCTGGGGATCCTCTGGAATTACAGCTCATCTCCAAACTACAGAGATCAGTTCCCTTGGAGAAAAATGGCTGCTTTGGAGGGTGGACTCTATGGCTAGGGTTGCCAACTGCCAGGTAGTAGCAGGAGAGCTCCAGCTAATTCAACTGATCTCCAGCCGATAGAGATCAGATCACCTGGAGAAAAATGGCCGCTTTGGCAATTGAACTCTATGGCAAAGAAGTCCCTCCCCTCCCCAAACCCCGCCCTCCTCAGGCTCCGCCCCAAAAATCTCCCTCTGGTGGCGAAGAGGGATCTGGCAACCCTGTCTATGGCGTTGTACCTCACTGAGGTCCCTGTCCTCCCTCGGCTCCATCCCCACATCTCCAGGAGTTTCCCAACCTGGATCTGGTAACCCTAACCCCATCCTCCGTCGATGGCCAGGTGGGACCTGGCAGCCCTACATATGCCTGCTGCTAATTTTCCTTCTTCCTGTCTCCCCCTATGGCAGATACTGAGATTGACAGAGTAGGAGCTGAATGTCCAGTATGATCCTGCTTCTCCCCCGCATTTTTAGTGATCATGAATATACCACATGAACAAGATTCACTTAGAGATGTGTAGAGTTTGGAGTGCATGATCAATAACTGGAAAAATTCTGTGTGGGGCCAATAGTATAACCCACGCTCATCACTTTTTTTTTTTTTTTTTGCTGTCAAGTTGCAGCTGAATTATGGCAACCCCGTAAGGTTCTCAAGGTTTGAACGTGGTGATTTTCCATTACCTGTGTTTGCATCGCAGCCCTGATATTCTTTGGGGGTCTCCCATCCAAATACTGGCCAGGCTGACCCTGCTTAGCTTCTGAGATCTGATGAGATCAGGCTATCCTGGGCTATCAAGTTATTTATGTCAACCAAAATAACACAACACAATGTGCAACCTTCTGCGTTTCCCAGAACTCTTCACCAGGCTGGGTGTTTAGAAAGGGGATTTAATGTGTGTGTGTGTGTGTGTGTATTTAATGATGCAGCTGGTTTTCAGCTTCTTCTCTTGAAACTGATACTTTGTCTTTCTGAGTTGGAGATGAATGATTGAAACATAATCCAGTTACTTGAGTAAATAATAAAAAGTATGACATGGCTTTTATTTTTGGATTTTGCTATGGACCAACATGGTTACCTACTTTCCCCCACATAATCAGTTATTTAACTTTTGTGCTCTAGGGATTCCTAGAGTGCTGTAGTGCCAATAAATAGTCGAAGGGATTGTATGACACCATTGAGGAATTTGTTTGATATTGAACCAGCTCACACAACAAGAAAGATCTTTAACTCCATCAAACTATTCTTGTAATACAACATTACCTCATCCACTTTTCAGGAATAGTAGGTCAAAAGAAGTACACAACTTTTTTTTACCTCATTCAGGATGTAGATACAAAGGGGACCTGTTAAGAATCTATCCACACAGTGATAATCGCATTGCATGAGAGTTTCTGCTTTTTGGAAATGAGGAGAACATGTAATGATGAGTCACTTTGCAACAAAAGCTTTGGACCCCCAGGATATCATCAGATGACTGCAATTATTACAAAGAAGATGACCATCTGAATCTCTACACATCAGCCCTATCTGACCTTAACTGTTTTCCATGGATTAATAACCAGAGATTAAATGCATCATAACAAAAGCTATTAATTGAAGTTTACAGAACAAGACTAACAAAGAATCCAATCTTCATCTGTTAAAAAGATGAATTTTGATTGAGAAATTCTTTAAAGTGAGGCACACAAACTAACCAAGAAACTCAGTCTCATGATGTTGGAGTTGATTTTTTTTAATTGGAGCCCTGGTTTATGGCAACGAAGCATGAGTGGGTAGCAATTTTGATGGACTTCCATTATATTTACTGCAGCTGAGTCTCATCTTGATTATAAGAGACAGCATCCAGAAGTACTATTAACTGACTTCAGCAATGATTTTTGCCTCATAATTGGCTGCAGGATCAGATTTTTAATTTGGTAAACTAATATACAAAGCCCAGGCATTTTCTTTAAGGATATTAACTCACTCTACTGTTGAAACTCAGGCTGTATCTAAATAACACGGAAGAAAGGAAGCAGAAACCAATCTCTGATCGCACCAGCTAGAACATTTGAGTTCAGTGTCATGCTTCATTAAATCACTCTATGGGGGGAATTTAATGATGTAGCTGGTTGTCTTCAACTTCTTCTCTTGAAACTGATACTTTGTCTTTCTGTGATGGAGATGAATTATTGAAGCATAATCCGGTTAGCTAAATATGTTGTGTGTTCCTCTGTCTTTCTTTTGCATTTTGTAATTTATATCACAATGTAAAACCCATATTTGAAAAAAACTAACTTTGCTGATTGGAAATGTATACTGGTCAGGGCCGGATTTAGGTTTGATGAGGCCCTAAGCTATTGAAGGTAATGGGACCCTTTATATGTCCAGCTGTCCTTTGTCAACAACAAATTGTCGCTGTTTTTTTTTGTGTTGAATATATGCTATATGGTAATTTATGGACCTAATAGGTATCTAAAGCCATTTGCACATAACAAAATATGTATTTTATCGAAGTAATTGTTGAACTGAAGATAACCAGTGGTACTTTTTATGTTTTTGTTTGTTTGTATTGTATTATGATTTTTTTGTTTACTTTTTGTTTAATTATAAAAAAGCAATAAATTTTGTTTTAAAAAAAATAACCAGTGATATTTTAGGGAGCAAACCAGTGATATTTTAGGGAGCAGGCTAGCAGGCGGGGCCCATTACTTACATCATAGGAGCCTACACAACACAAAACACTGTTGCTGTATGTAGGTTTTATTTTATTTGTTTTTTATCTTATATTTTGGAAATGTACATCCAGTTTTTTTTCCTTTAAATTTTTTTGGGGCCCCCAAGAGAGTGGGGCCCTAAGCTATAGCTTGTTTAGCTTATACGTAAATCCGGCATTGCTAGTGAGTGTGTTTAAATAGTAAGAAAAATTCATGGAGGACACTTGTATCAATGGCCATTGGCAAAACTAACTATAAATATATATTACCTTTGTTCAGGATGATTAGATACTGAAGAGGAACAGATGTTTAGCACTTACAAGCAAAGACTTGTTAGCTTCCCATGATCTCGTGGTTGGTATCTTGGGGAGATAGTTAGAGATAAACTGTTAGACAGTTCCTTTGATAAACCTGATGGAAATTTGGTCTACTGCTTCATGGAGGACTAGTCATTGTGACTAAAGGGAAATTCCACATACAGAATCAGCAAACCTCTGAACATCAGGGAAAGTCCTAGAAATGTCCACATCTAGAGTTACCAGCCTCAAGATGGGGCCTGAAGTTCTCCCAGGATTACAACTGATCTCCAACCTACTGGGATCAGTTCCCCTGGAGCAAATGGCAACTTTGGAGGGTGAATTCTATGGTATATCATACAGTTCAGGGGAAATGGAAACTCCAGAGTGACTTCACATCTCCTCTGAGCTCTTTTCCCATCCTCAAACACTACTGTCAAACCACCAGGAATTTCTCAACCCTATCCACACCAGACCGCTTTGGATCATTTTCTTGATTTTGGCATAGGTAAAACAACCAATGCTTGTTAAATTTTGTGACCAAGTCACAAATAAACTAATTATTAATGCAGATCCCACATTCTGGAGGTTCAAAGTGAACATCAGACTGAACTTACTTAAAAACAGAACATCAGAAAATACTTTGAGTGAATGCTGGATAAATACTTCATAAAGCATTCAGCTGACTGACCTTTAGTTCTTGTGTTTATGAAAAGATGGAACTTAATCTCAACTTTACATGAATTTTTTAACTCATCTGACAGGTATGGAAAACGATCCAGTCCGGAGACACTGATTTCTGATCTCTTGTTGCGGGAAAGCACAGAAAATATTCCTAGATCTAGGTAAATATCAAAGTTTTTTTATGGTCATACTTTTTATTAATGTGGCTTGGATTTTGCTGACAGTTTCAGTGGTTGGAAGGATTTCTGTCTGCGGAAGCATGACTTCCCTGCACACACACACACCCCTCCCACTGTGGTCCCACAGGAGTAGCTTGGGGGAGAATCTCAAGTCTGCCACTGGAAAGAGGACTGGCAAAAACTGCCTCCTCTTGCATGGACAGAAATTTTAAGGAGATCCCACCCTATGTTTAACGTTTTATCTAAACTAATCATTTTCAGTATGTTTTTAAAAATCTTTTTTGGAGAAATATGAGCTGCCTCAAACAGCACATCCCAGTCTGAATCTGTGGTGTGAAAGCTAATTTCTATACTGCATTTCAGTGGCTTCCAGAAATTAAGACTTCAAAGTGAAGAAGAGAGCTATGGAAAATTGAACCGTTAGTTTACATAGATACTATAATTTCTGCTATGTAATGGTATTGCAGTTATATGAACTGCAACGAAGGATTTCTGCTAATAAACATAAATTCTTTTTTAACACCCAATTTTAGGTAATTAAGAACATAAGGAACATAAGAAAAGCCCTGCTGGATCAGACCAAGGCCCATCAAGTCCAGCAGTCTGTTTACACAGGGGCCAACCGTTCTTTCCCAATCTAACCCCCCATCCCCCCAGTCTCCACCTGGCAATTTACAGTTCTTACCTCTTCCCCACCTTGTCCTGTAAACGTCACCTATGTTCTTTCCATTGAGGATTGGGGACGAGGGAGGCCATACCACCGTACTCTTTCCTATCTGACCCAAGTTCCTCTACCCCACCCCTTTATTCCAAAACACGAGGGCCATGCAGGGGCCATACCATTCCATGGAGGCCATCAAAGCTCCCTTTGAGTCAGCCCCCCCTCGCCTAGTGTTGCCAATCTCCAGCCGACAGAGATCAGTTCACCTGGAGAAAACGGCAGCTTTGGCCATTGGACTCTATGGCATTTGGACTCTATGGCCATTGGACTCTATCCCTCCCCTCCAAAACCCCACCCTCCTCAAGCTCCACCCCCAAAATCTCCCGCCGATAGCGAAGAGGGACCTGGCAACCCTACCCTCGCCCCTGCCACTCTGCTAGATTCCCACATCCTGCTTTGAGAAGCACAGAATAAATGCTCAGAGAGTTGGACTGTCATCTGCCTCCAAATGGCTAGTCGGCTGCGAAGCCCCCTGGGTGACCTTAAATACAGGGTCGGATATTGCTAAGGTTAAACGTGTTTAATGCTTTTTCATTTCATTTCAGCGCCTTAGATCTTGACGCGTGCTTAACAATACGTGGTTAAACATATGTGGTATTGTGGTTTATAAATATTTGCAATGAGCTAGCTTACATCTGTAGGCTAGAGCAAGGCCAGACTTCCTTCTAATCATTTCCATCTCAAATTTAAAATTCCACCCACCTTTTCAAAATCCTGGCAGGGAAATATTAGGATGAATCCGAAGGACTGTGAGAGAACTTGCTTGCCTCCCCTTCCTGCTACAGCTTTCTGCACCCCCAGAAGAAGCATCTATGACGCACCCCTCTTTTTACCCTCTTTAATATCCCACTCTCTCAGCCTGACTGAATATGCTGAGGGAAAGCATTAGCCTGAGTGTATTGTGAGGAGATTATTTTTCTTCTCCTCTAGTCCCACACTCTGTATTTACCTCAGAGAGAAATTTGACACAAGAGGCTTCTTAATTTTAACAAACAGAACAGGGAAGTTTATTGAACAGAACTCACAAGATGGATTTTAAAGAAAAGGCAGAATAGGAGGGAAAACTCAAAAATCACATATGTACATAGGATTCTTTCTTAACTTTAACAAACAGAACAGGGAAGTTTATTGAACAGAACTCACAAGATGGATTTTAAAGAAAAGGCAGAATAGGAGGGAAAACTCAAAAATCACATATATGTACACAGGATTCTTTCAGAGAGGTAGCTTAGTTCAGATGTTACTCAGATTGTCTTTAGCTTAGATGTTTCTCAAGTTCCTTCAGTTCTTAGTTTTCAAGCTTAGTTCTGTCCCTCAGAACCCTCACAGACTCAGTCCCACAGACTCTGTTCCCAGCCTAGCTAACAGGAGCAAAGGGACTTTGAATCCCTTTCTCCTCAAAGAACTTCCAGAAGTATGGGGAAATATCCAAAATCCCTCTTCCAGTTCTCACTGACTACCCCACACCAGTGGCAGAAATCCTCCACACCACCCTGCAACCGGAATAGTTCTGCCCCAGAGACTAATTCCCCTTTGTGACCTGAGAATGGGACCTCTTTCACCCAGTTCTCAATCCTGTCACTCCGCAGGTTGTGTGTTCTACTAGCTTAGGCTTTACAGAACCCCTTAGGTTCACAGACTACAGTCACGCTTCTTCTCAGCCTCGCTACCAAGCTCAGAATCTCTCTCAGCCTGGCTACCAAGCTTCGAATCCTTTCTCTGCCTCAAAGTTCAGGGTGTCAGCCCTTTGGCTTCACGCACTCTTGGTTTCTGTGAGTTTACTGCAGGTTAACCCCTTGTCCGTCACAGCATTTTACGGACGTTATGGAACAGAGTGGGACACAAAATGAAGTTCTGTGACAGGAAGGGTAAATCAGTGAAAATCTCCCCTGCCTCATACGAATGGGTAGTATATTTCACCTCGTGGAAAAAGGACTTTGAATCCAACCCAGTATCTTCTCTGTTACTGAAAAAATACCTAGTTGTGTGTCAATCAGCCTATCACTCTCGAACCCCAAAACAAATTCTAACAGGGCTTTCTTTCTTACTGAATTAGACCAGAGATCTCTATCAGCCTTACTCTCAGGGTTGGGCAAACAGTGCTTGATCTCCAGGAGGGAAAGATTTGGAGCTCATCTGTCTGGAAACTACAGCCTTTGATCTTGAAGCCCTTTCCCACTTACATGTGGGAATTCTGGCATAGTTCCTACAGATAGTAGATGAGAAGGTAAATCTGTTCTGGATTGTACCACTTCATTGCAGGTAAATGAAGCACATGTTTGACTCTCCCATCAAAATGATTTTCTACAAATACTCAACTAGCTTATCAGTAGGATTGCCAACCTCCAGGTGGAGATCTCCTGTGATTACAACTGATCTCCAGGCGACAGAGATCAGTTCCCCTGGAGAAAATGGCCCCTTTGGCAAATGGCATTGAAGTCTCACCTCTCCCCAAACCCTGTTCTCCTCAGGCTCCACACCCCAAATCTCCAGGTATTTCCTGGATTTCCTTGTTTGTTGTGTGAACTAGACCTTTGTTCCTCAAACAGTGAGAGAAATATATCCAGCTAAGGCAGGGGTGGGGAACCTCAGGCCTGGGGGCCGTATGCGGCCCCGAGGACATTTTTTGTGGCCCTCGGGAGCTCCGGGGCCCTGCTGCAGAGGCAGAGCACAGGGAGGCCCTCCCAGAGGGTGTTCCTGGCGCCACGGCTTACAGCGGCACTGCGGCGCCCTTTGGACCTCCTCTCGCCGACTGTCGGCTGTTGAGCAGTGAGAGGGAGGGGGAAAGAGGCTGGTGGCTCCTGGCGGCAGAGCATGCATGCAGGAGCCGATCGGGCTTCGGGGGGGGCCCTTTTGTGGACTCTGGGGAGGAGAGGGCATGGAGACTGGGGCCCGGTTGTGCTGGGCTCTGTGCGCCGCCGGGTGTGTGTGTATGTGTGTGTGGGCAGGGGAGGCTGGGGCCCGGTCAGGTGGGGCCAGCATGTCTCCCTCCGTCCTTTTCTTTCTTTCTCCCTCTCTCTCCATTTCTTTCTCCCTTTCTCTCCCTTTCTCCCTCCCTCTCTCTTTTCTCCCTTTCTCTCCCTTTCTCCCTCCCTCCCTTTTCCTCTTTCTCTGTTTTCCTTCCTCCCTTGCCAATCGACTGTGGGCTGCGCCCCCCTGGCACCTCGTTTGCTCGGGCCCACTGCTGGCTGCCCTTCCGCCTGGGAGGGGGGAGTGGGGGCACCCTGCAGGCCTTCTCTGTGTGGCCTCCCCTGGGGTTGCCAACCTCCAGGTGATGGCTGGAGACCTGGCAACCCTAGCCTCTTCCCCCCACACACACACTGGGAGATCTACATCTGGTTTGGCCCCTGAATGATGTCATAAATGTGCAAATGGCCCTTGGCAGGAAAAAGGTTCCCCACCCCTGAGCTAGGGAATCTCTCCTCTCCTCCTGCTTATATATTCCAGGACGGATCACTGACATTGACATATCTTGCAAGGCCAAACCCTGTGGGCAAGCCTTGGCACAAATTAAGTCCAGTGAGTTGGGCAGCTGTGTTTTCTCTGAGTCCAGTCTTTGGTCTTAAAATGGTTTTTGAATAAGTGGGAGTCGGAGATAAGAGTCAAAGGCTGATGGCGGTAAATGGCTGTTTTATTGCTTAGTGAAAGCTTAAAATGTCTTTTTCCTAAGATAAATATAACAAATGTTAGCCATTAGTTTAACATCCTTCTGCAGTGGCTCTCATTGCTTGCAAAATAACACTCCCCATTTTCAATTCACTAACATTCAAAGCCATGTGTAGAGTCAACTAAAGTCACCCCCAGATAGTTGTACAGTATTTCCATGGATATTGAGACAAATAGCTTTAGTGTGATCTTTCCCCACCCCCCTCAAGGACAGCAACTCAACAGAATTTAACAAGCAACTCAGTATGGTACAATATTGCAGAAATACTTTCTCATTTTGTTATGCATTCCTTCGGAGTTGGAATAAGCTTTGATACCAGCACATAAGCTTTGATACCTTGCACCCATGACCATTTCTAGCACTGTGCCACTGCTGGCCAGATTTGCTGATAGCACCAGTGGAATAGAATTCCAGGGAGCATTTTGGGCCACTGCAGAAGGGGGTGAGGAGGAAAAGTGCACCATAGTTGGAACTTCTTGTGCCTGCAGAAGCATTGGTCTAGATCCATGCCTGGGTATGGTAATTGGTTTATGTGTATTCAGTTAAGGACAATCCATCCTCCACAAAAAGAAGAGTGGACAGGTTATATATGTGCACAGGCCATATATGATGCTTTTTACGTGAAGGGCATATATTGTGCCCATGTACCCACTATATGTAGAATTACATGTTCAGGCGAAGTACGAATTGGTTTTATGAGAATAAAATGGTGTAAATTCACTCTGTCTTGTTTTATGAATGGTGTAAATTCACTCTGTCTTGTTTTATGATTGCTATGGATTTTCAAAAGACTAGATAATGCAGGCTTCATGCCTAACATGAAAATTATTATTTCGTGTGTAATAAATGCCCTTGTGCTGTCATGAGAACATATAGCAGGGGTCCCCAACCTTTTTGATCCTGCGGGCACCTTTGTAATTCTGACATAGCGTGGTGGTCACAAAATGGCTGCCACAAAATGGCTGCTGCAGAAAGTAGAGCCAGCCACCTAATGGCTGCTGTAGCTTACCTTCCATCACAGTGAAGATCCTTGTGCAGTGGTGGCAGCTGCTTCCAAAGCAACATTTTAAAATGATTGCACAGCCAATCAAATTTCCAGTGGTCCGTCAGAAGCCTTGCTGGGCAAAAGCCCCAGCTGGCCCTGCCCATTTTCTAAATACACTTGGCACATACCAGTAAAGGTTTCAGTGCAGGCCTTGGCACCCAGAGGCACAATATTGGGGACCCCTGACATATAGAGTAGCTTAAAATCTCTTTGATTCTCTTATTCACCATCAGGATCTTTTTCTCCCTCTTCACCATTCATTACAGGTTTGAAGATCCTGCGATGTGGTGATGGAAACCACCACCCATCTTCAGTCTTTTTCCTAGTTTCAGTCCATCACTCATTGATAGAAGACCTGTCAGAGATTCAGCTCCCAGTGCATGCAGCCATTGTACTGAATTCTGTAGAGTTTTTCCCCCTTCATTATTCTTGTACATACTTTTATTTAAATAAATTACTTGTGCACTCTAAATGGTAACATTTTAAATGAGAGGGGGAAAGGCCACTAACGATGATGGGTAAAGACTTGTTTTTTGCTACATTCAAATTGAGTTTCAGTCTCCTTATAGGCTAAAGCAGCATGAACATAGCACCTTCTCTTAATGGTTGTTCAAAGTGGCATCTATTTAATCTGGCCTTTGGGCTCACTTTTAATATTTGATTCTTAGTAAGTTATTTGTTTCATGACAATTATTGCCCATGAGCAAAATAAAATTATGTGGAAAGTGCATATTTTACTAATCGGCATACAGATTATTATTTTATTGTTAGATAAAATTCACATTACTAGCATTTTGAGAATATAAAATGTGCATATGATGCACTGATCTATGCTAAACCATGAAGTCTAATTTAAAAAAATAGTTTCAAACAACCACCACATACAGCTACCAATGTCTGAATGCAGAAATCTAGTACCTGAATGCAGGTCAGAGGGTTCAAAGGGAAAAGCCAGTCAAGAGATCAAAGAGTGGAACCACTGCATTGACTCTAGAGGTCAGGGCCTGGACTACCCTTGCACTGGAGCAGAACCCAGCTATTAAGGGTCTGGAGTCAGGTGGTATGAAGAGAGAAAATAGTCTGTTCCTCTAAAGTGCACAACCATTCCATGAGTTTACTAATCTCCTTCCAAAAAGCAAAACATCTGTATTTTTGCCAAGTCAATACAGCTAATCTTTACACATTCTAAACTCTACTATGTCCACTCAAGCACAATGGAAAAAATGAAAAGCATACAACCCAACCTACACAGTAAACTATACAGGTGATATACCTAGAGTTTCCAGCTCTGGGTTAGGAAATTCCTTGAGATTTTAGGGGTAGAGTCTGGGGAGAGTGGGGTTTGGAGAGGGGAAAGACCATAATGTCATATTGTGATGTCCAAAGTGACCATAATGTCATATTGTGATGTCCAAAGTGACCATTTTCTCCAGGGGAACTGATCTCTGTCACTTGGAGATCAGTTGTGATCTCAGGAGATCTCCAGCCACCACCTGGAGGTTCAGCACAGATGCGAAAAGATTAAACAAAGTGCAAAAAACTTTATGGTGCTACACACTTATACAAACCACAAAGGTGATACAATGGATGAAAACATGGTGAACATGAACAACAATGTAACTTAACAAAGAAGAACATACAAAAGCAGTTCATACACAATCCAAAGGCAAATGCCTTTTGAAAAATGGAAGTCAACAGTCCTTAGTAAGGTAAGTATTCATAACATGTACAATCCAAAGGCAGAAGCCTTTTGAGAAGAAAAAGTCAACAATCCTTAATAAGGTAAGTGCTCATGTTTGCTAATGGTCCCTCGAAGGCTGCCAAGTAGTGAAGATATAAACTGAAGGGGAAACGGCCGTTTCGGTTTCTTATATTAAACTCCTTCTTCAGTCCCCCTAAAATTATTTTTAATGCATTTTAATATTTTTAAACATTTTTTATATTATTTTAACATTTTAACATGCATTTTTTTTTTAATTACATATATTTAAAATGATAATTCCTTAAAAAGAATTCATACTTACAAAACAGCTTGTCTATAGTTAAATTTGACTGCTCTCACACTCTTTAGACCACGTCAGCTAATTCCACAGAGGGTTAAGAGAAGTGTAGCAGTGCTATCTCACAGGTGAATAGAATCTATATAGCTAGCAGGTGTATGTTACAGGTAATGCTTTCACTTTCGTCATCACTTCAGTGTGCTGCGTGTCCTAAAAGATTTAAAGGGACACTAACTTAAAACAACTATAGATCTCTGTATTCAGCCAAAAAAACCCCAGGATAAATCATTTTCAAGATTGAGTCTATGAGGTGTTAGAGTGTTCAGGAGGTATATGCCTCAATACTGAGACCCTATCAAGGCAGTAGTGCTATCAGGGTTGGACTGTGGGAAAAAACCTAATTAAAAGATGCAGAACTTAAGAAACCATTATGCAAAATAATTTACTCATTTTTAAGAAGGTAAACACTGAAGCTCTTTGGTCAAAATGACGGTCTGTGATTATTTGGCAGAGAACTCCAAAGAAGTGCAAAGCGTTTCATCTCTAAGCACACATACACTTTCCCTTTTAATTCCTGAATGCTTTTGCTGTTCCTGGTCCTGTCCTCTGCCCTCCATTGGCTTGGTTAGTGCTACACCAGTTCTTGCAGTCATAAGGAAAGAAAGGTAAGGTTGGACTGGGCAAATGCATGCGTTTGGCCGAACGTGTGTCCGATCCTGGCTGAATCCTGGCAGAAACGGAATAAAGGAGGCTAAAGCGACCATGCATTTTTGCCCTTTGTCTCCTCTCTGCATTTTTGTGCATGCAACGATTTGCTATTACCAATCTTTTCTTTCCCTTTGCATCTTGCAAAACAAACACACAAATCTGAAAAACCAGCCTCCTACATTTTTTTTTCTTTCCTCGTAGCACTTTGGGGGTTGTTCCATGCCCAAACCTACGCAGAGTTCAAAGGCATCTGTTCAGTATTGCCCATAACAACATGAGTAAGTTGTGACAAAACTCCTCTTTTTTGAGTCTGCACCAAGAAAATTCAACGCCTCCCCAAAGAAAAAGAGAATCCAGAAGTTTTATTAAAGTGCTTTTTTTATTGATGCTGTCTTTTAATGTCCTTTTCCTGCAAAAACATTCTCCATGGTTTACATAAAAATTTTAAAACAATTTTCTTTTCTCAATCCAGAATGCTTCCATTTTGCACAGACCTTCCTCAGGGAATTTGCTGACATATTTCAGAGTAGATCTCTTGCTGTCCTCATAATTTCAGAGGAGTGGCTGTATTAGTCAGCGACAGCAAAAATAAACAGCAGTCCTGCAGCACGTTCAAGACATCGGTCTTAATTCTAGCATAAGCATTCATAGGTTAGAACCCACTTTGTCACAAGCATGTGGTGTGTCCTCACTAGGTAAGAGTGTGCGTTGCCACACACCAACACACAGGGTTTATGAAGAAACAAAATTGTAAACAGCCGTCCCAAAGGCCATGAAATACACAAAATGTAGGATGAGATGTAATCTTGTAAAATTCAAATGTACTCAAGAAAAGTACAGAGACCATTCAGTATAACAATAACTGACCTTTTCTCTAGTGTTGCTAAGTTTGTTAACACCTGTAAAGAATGTGGAATCCCAGGTTTTGCTAAACTCATTAACATTTGTCATTAACAACAAAGAATTAATTTGACATAGCTCTTAAATTGTCTGATGCCATCTGTATTCTATGGCATATGTAGCCTAGTGGCCAATTCATACCCTAGCGAGGCACCGGGGTGATTGTAGCTTTGTCTGCATTGCAGGTGAGCAGCATAGGACTCCTTGGAAGCTCTTTCTCCCCTCCATGGGATCTTGCCCAGTCATTTGTGTCTTGGCAAGGTTGTGCAAACATGCCGGTTCACCGACTGTAGAAGAGGAGGCACTGTCACAGTGCCACACAATTGTCTAATTGTGTCCAATTGTCCAATTGTGTCATCAGTGTTTATGCCGCCTGTTCAATCAATTATTTGGTTATGATCAAATTACGGTCTTTTCACTCAGCAATTAGAAAAAAAGATGGCCTGCACTGGAGCAGCTGAAGTGGCAGACAATGAATAAAGGAGTCCTGATGTGATTAATCTCATTTGCACGGCTCTTCTTCCTTATAAAGAGGATAGAAAATGATCTGGAGGACAGCTGCACAGTTCCTGGCAAGTCCCACAGAGGTAGATGCTAGATCTTAACTCCAGCCTTAATTCCTGTTAAAGACATCTGTGCTCGGAAACGCAATGACAAAAGATTGCTCTGCTTCTTTTTCTGATGTGTATGGCCATTCCCAGTATACAACAGGGACCAAAAGACAGGGGAGAGGGGAGGCAGAATGGCCTTTCTTCTGCATCTTTAAGATGCATAGGAGAACAGACATGTCAAGACATGTTCGACACCAATGTCCTGGGAAACTAGGGATGCCAACCTCCAGGTACTAGCTGGAGATCTCCTGCTATTACAACTAATCTCCAGCCGACAGAGATCAGTTCATCTGGAGAAAATGGCCGCTTTGGCAATTGGACTGTATGGTATTGAAGTCCCTTCCCTCCCCAAACCCCGTCTTCCTCAGGCTCCCCCCTCCAAAAGAAATCCTGGAGCTGGCAACCCTATGGGAAACTGTCTTTCTCCTCTCTTTGTAATACTTCCCCCTATTATTTGTACCTTTGGATGTATACGTATCTGCCAAGTGAATGTTATTCATACATCGGCCAGGTGAGTTCTAGCTTTTGTTGTTCAAGTGCCATGAGACTCTTTCAGGGCAGTCCTATGCAGTTACTCCAGTTCAAGCCCATTGACTTCAAGAAATGACTGATAAGGTGTACTGCGACACTATTGCAAGGGGAATATAGATTCTGCGCAGTCCTTTTTCTTCCTACAGGCTGTAATGAAATTTACAAGCAGAAAGTAATGCTGACGTAACGTCAGCTTGCAATTCTGCATTGTGGAAGAGTAAATCTTATTGGTCTTGGTAGAAACAGAAAGATATCCAGTAGTTCAAAGTGCAAGACACATTCACGGAATTAATGAGAAGGCTACTTTTCTAGTACTACTTAGCACTAAAACAAAATGGCAAGGGAATGCATTTCATGAATATTCTCCCCCTGGAGAAATGCACAATTCTTTTGGACATTTTTTTCACCCATTTGCAAAAACTTTTTGCAAGACAGTAAGTTCTAGGGGCAGAAGGAATAGATCTAGTTACCCTAATCCAGACCTGCATAGTTCTTTTTAATTGGGCCAGAGTGCAGCTGGGGATGTGCATTCAGTTGCACACCTAACTGAACACAATGGACTGTGGATGGAGAACATATAAATCCAAATGTACATGGATGCACATGCAAATGTAGAAGTCATACATCCATACTACATTACTTTCTATGAGATGTGCATTTGGTAGGGACATATGCATCCCTATCCAAATTCTGCCCCAAGCCATATAACATAATTAGAACATCTACCCTGGCTTTTGCTCTTGCTCCAGGCCACAAGTAGGAAAGCAGTTTTTCAAAGTCCAGTTCATGAGCTCCTTAAGCATATCTGTCAGATTGCTTTTGTAAACACTACAATACAGCACAAATGGCAGTACTTCACCCATGGATGTTCTCACACAGCTAGGGGTGCCAACCTCCAGGTAGTGTATGTAAGAACAAAACAGGGTCGGCTCGAGTATTAATGTAACAAATTCTATATTCAATTACTATATTCAAAGTTAACAAATTACAAAATACACACGAATGCAAAAGACAATTGTGCAACTATATACATCTGTTCAGCTAGACAGCAATTATGACGAAAGCTCAATGGCGGTCTCCGAAGAAGGACGAGAGGCAAGTCAGAAATAAGTCAAATATTAAGTCCATCTTCCATTGCTTCATCTTTTTCTCTTTTGGATTGTCTCATCATAGGGTTTTTGAGTTAAGAAATGATCAGAAGAGGTTTACCATTGCCTTTTTCTGTGCAGTACTAACCAGGTTTAGCTAAACTGGCACATTGCCTATTATCTATTGTCTATTAAAGATCCTCTGTGAGTGTCACCTTCCACTACAGATTCTATGACAGGCAGTTCATGAGAGGGAGGGCATCTTGTCCATCTTCTGGGCATGGAGTAGGGGTCACTGGGTGTGTGAGGGGGAGGTAGTTGTGAATTTCCTGCATTGTGCAGGGGGTTGGACTAGATGACACTGGTGGTCCTTTCCAACTCTATGATTCTATGATACTGCTGTTACCCAGTAGCTACCCTTTGATGATTCTTCTGCCTCATCACCATTGGGACTGTCTGCTCTCTTCTGCTGATATGGCTATTGATCCCTGAAGGAGGTAAGATGCCTGTTACTCTGGTGTCTCAGCTATGACATTCCATCTTGATTGACTCTGCTAGCAGTTTAGTCTCTTGACAGGGTCTTACGGTATTGCTCTCACCTTCGCTAAACACACACACAAACCCCCTCACTATGTTAACGTGTGCGTCCAAGGGGGAGCTAAAATTATTGTATACTACTCGCAGAATCTATTCTTGTAGATGCAAGAAGAGCAGTATTTTCAGCATCCTGTGCTAGAGTTGTTCTCTGAGAGTTCGTTTAAGAAGAATGCATGAAATAATTCAGATTATGAACTGCTGGCTATAACTGATGGCTATTCTCATGTTTTATGTTTCTGCAAATACACTTTGATTCTGATGTGCATTAAAATATATTGTAACCAAAAATATAGCAAACTATATGGGATTTATTTGCATGATGAGGGCAACAGAAAAAGATGATTTATTCCACTTTTGAATATATGTTTTGAATATATGTTTGAGTATATATATGTCAGTAAGAGCAAAAGAGTTGTGACAGATGGCCTAGCTTCAAATGAATTTCTTCTTTCTGCAGGAAGGTTTTATAATTCTCCTGCGTTTTCTAAATAGTTGAGCAAGGCAGCACATGCATGAAATGCTTAGGATCTATCCTTTGCTTAGAATCTGTGTTTCGGTTCCACCTTTCTGAAACAAAACCCCTGAAATGAAACCCTTTCACATCATGTCGTTATAGTTTTGATAACAGAGAGAATTGCTTTCACGAGTGATATTACCACTATCTTTTGGCCTCTCTCATTACACTTAAATGGTCATAATGTTACACATTAGAGATTTATTTTAACAAATACATCCCTTGGCAGCAATCGCTTGAGAACAGAGTAGAGTAGTGGTAGTCACTCGGTGGCTTGCAAAGAGCCCTTTTGTGATTGCCCCCAACCAAAAGAGCCAAATTTAGTTCATCTCTGGCATGAGGTCTGCATCTCAAGGAGGCTCACAGTTTACCCATTCCTCCAGTGGCAGTTGTTTCAAGGCAGGAACTGCCTGCTAACCGTAAGTCATACTGCTCAAGGGCCTTGCCCATTTCCCTAAAACATGGGGCAGGCGCCGCATTGGAGAACTGTGCTCAGAAGAGCCACATTTGCATGTCAAAGCGCCACATGTTGCTTGCTAGCTATGGAGTGAGTACCACTGCAGTAGAGTGATCTGCATACAAATTACTCACTTTTGATTGGGTGGCTTAACTGAACACAATCAAATTGTTCTTGGAACCCATGAGAACGAACATGTGGTCATGCAAGAATATGCACAATTGGTTCTTGTAGGTTATCCGGGCTGTGTAACCGTGGTCTTGGAATTTTATTTCCTGACGTTTCGCCAGCAACTGTGGCAGGCATCTTCAGAGTAGTAACACTGAAGGACAGTGTCTCTCAGTGTCAAGGGTGTAGGAAGAGTAATATATAGTCAGAAAGGGGTTGGGTTTGAGCTGAGTATTGTCCTGCAAAAGTATTGTCCTGTAAGTATCAAGATAATGTGCTAATGAGGGTATGGTATGTTAATATGGAACCATTGTATCCTGAAGTGATCTGTTAATGTGTGTAATCCAAAGCTAATCTGTATGGCTATTGTTGAATGTTGTCTTTGTCTGGAGGTTTTTCAGGGCAGGAAGCCAAGCCTTATTCATTCTTAAACTCTCCTCTTTTCTGTTAAAGTTGTGCTGATGTTTATGAATTTCAATGGCTTCTCTGTGCAATCTGACAAAATAGTTGGTAGAATTGTCCAGTCTTTCAGTGTCTTGGAATAAGACCCTGTGTCCTGTTTGTGTCAGTCCATGTTCAGCCACTGCTGATTTCTCAGGTTGGCCAAGTCTGCAGTATATAACTTGTTATAACAAATAACTTGTTATAACAAATAACTTGTTGTCAAACAATGGTGAAATAAGGCTGTTATATCTTCTGGAAAAATCTGGTTAATCAATGAGATTGTGTCTTTTACTGGAACCTTGGTAAAGAGGGATACAACATCAAAACTGATTAATATATCCTTTGGATTGAGTCTTAACGGACTGATTTTGTTGATGAAGTGAGTTGAATCTTTGATGTAAGAAGTGGTTTTTCCAATGTGGTCCTGTAGGAGGGTGGTCAAATATTTAGCTAATTCATATGTTGGGGAACCAATGGCACTCACGATGGGTCGGAGTGGAACGGAATCCTTATGAATTTTAGGTAGTCCATATAATCGTGGTGGTTGTGCTTCAGTCTTGCATAGTTTTCTGTGTGTGTCGGGATGAAGAGTGGAATTCTTGATCAGAATGCTAGTTTTCCTGGTAATTTTGCAAGTTGGATCTCGTTTTAGTTTTTTGTATGTGGCAGGGTCCAGAAGTTCCTCAATCTTCTTTTTGTATTCTTCTGTTTTCATGATCACTGTGGCATTGCCTTTGTCAGCTGGTAGAATAATGGTTCCATATTAACATACCATACCCTCATTAGCACATTATCTTGATACTTACAGGACAATACTTTTGCAGGACAATACTCAGCTCAAACCCAACCCCTTTCTGACTATATATTACTCTTCCTACACCCTTGACACTGAGAGACACTGTCCTTCAGTGTTACTACTCTGAAGATGCCTGCCACAGTTGCTGGCGAAACGTCAGGAAAGAAAATTCCAAGACCACGGTTACACAGCCCGGATAACCTACAAGAACCAATGAACTCTGACCGTGAAAGCCTTCGACAATATTTTGAACGCCTCTACGGGGAGGAAATATTTCAACAGACCTGGAGATTGGAAACACTTCGGAACAAGAAAGCACATCTACTTTGCTCTTTAACTTTTCTACTGCGATGCAGAGACACTGGAACCATTCCATCTTTTCTCACAAGTAAAAGAATCTTTAAAACTTCACGAGCTAACCGCATTTATGACCATCTAGAACGGGCTCTCTTACGAGAGAGAATTCACACTACCCGCAGAGAACTTGCTGCCACAGACAAGGAGTTGTTTTCCTTACATATCAATACTAGCCACAAAATGAGAAGCCATGATTGGGACAAGATTGATAATCTCACCTACAGAAAAATGGAACAGGGGTTAACCAGCCATACTTCCAGACAGAAGCAAAAGTTTAACAAATTACAGGAAAGAAGACAGAACAGTCCAAAACTTGACAACAAACGGATTATCTTCAATCTGACAGACCGACAACTCTCACCTGAAGAAACTTCCATCTTAGCTAAGGGAGGAAACTGCAGTCACTCCCACCCAAATTCCAGTGGAAGACATCATTGCAAATGTAGAATCTGCCATTCGTAATCTACCTGAAGAAGATGCTGAGGAAATAAGAGGAGAGACAGCAAGAATTCTACGAAAAGCAAAGCCCCCTGCTAGCAATATAACACGCAAGGAGAGAAACGCCATCAAGACCCTCAATGCAGATCCAGAAATCATTATTCTACCAGCTGACAAAGGCAATGCCACAGTGATCATGAAAACAGAAGAATACAAAAAGAAGATTGAGGAACTTCTGGACCCTGCCACATACAAAAAACTAAAACGAGATCCAACTTGCAAAATTACCAGGAAAACTAGCATTCTGATCAAGAATTCCACTCTTCATCCCGACACACACAGAAAACTATGCAAGACTGAAGCACAACCACCACGATTATATGGACTACCTAAAATTCATAAGGATTCCGTTCCACTCCGACCCATCGTGAGTGCCATTGGTTCCCCAACATATGAATTAGCTAAATATTTGACCACCCTCCTACAGGACCACATTGGAAAAACCACTTCTTACATCAAAGATTCAACTCACTTCATCAACAAAATCAGTCCGTTAAGACTCAATCCAAAGGATATATTAATCAGTTTTGATGTTGTATCCCTCTTTACCAAGGTTCCAGTAAAAGACACAATCTCATTGATTAACCAGATTTTTCCAGAAGATATAACAGCCTTATTTCACCATTGTTTGACAACAAGTTATTTCCTATGGGATCAAGAATTTTATGAACAGATTGATGGAGTAGCTATGGGACGTCCACTCAGTCCAGTAATAGCAAACTTTTACATGGAATATTTTGAAAAGACAGCATTAGAATCAGCACCTTACAAACCTACAGTCTGGTTCAGGTTCGTAGATGATACATTTACCATTTGGAGCCATGGTGAAGAAAAATTAATGGACTTTCTAAACCATCTTAATAATATCCATCCAAACATTCAGTTTACCATGGAAAAGGAAATTGAGGGTAAACTCCCATTTCTTGATACCCTTGTCATCCGTAAATCAAACCTTCAGTTAGGTCACAAGGTCTACCGGAAACCAACTCACACAGATCGCTACTTACACAAAAACTCCAACCACCACCCCCGACAGAAAAGAGGAATAATCAAAACATTAATGGACCGTGCAAGACGGATCTGTGAACCACAGTTTCTCAAGGAAGAAACTAATCATCTAAATCACGCACTGCTAGCAAACGGCTACTCCAAGAATGAAATCAGAAGGGCCATTAAACCAAACAAAAATCAGAAAACTCAAGAAAAACAGTCTCCCATAGGAAAGGTATTCTTGCCATTTATTAAAGGAGTCACTGATAGGATGGAGAAACTTTTGAAAAAACATAACCTACAAACAGTGTTTAAACCCACCAAGAAAATACAACAAATGCTACGATCAGCAAAAGACAAAAGAGACCCCCTCACCTCTGCAGGAGTATATCGTATACCTTGCAGCTGTGGAGAAGTTTACATCGGGACCACAAAACGCAGCATACAAACAAGGATAAAAGAACATGAAAGATACTGCAGACTTGGCCAACCTGAGAAATCAGCAGTGGCTGAACATGGACTGACACAAACAGGACACAGGGTCTTATTCCAAGACACTGAAAGACTGGACAATTCTACCAACTATTTTGTCAGATTGCACAGAGAAGCCATTGAAATTCATAAACATCAGCACAACTTTAACAGAAAAGAGGAGAGTTTAAGAATGAATAAGGCTTGGCTTCCTGCCCTGAAAAACCTCCAGACAAAGACAACATTCAACAATAGCCATACAGATTAGCTTTGGATTACACACATTAACAGATCACTTCAGGATACAATGGTTCCATATTAACATACCATACCCTCATTAGCACATTATCTTGATACTTACAGGACAATACTTTTGCAGGACAATACTCAGCTCAAACCCAACCCCTTTCTGACTATATATTACTCTTCCTACACCCTTGACACTGAGAGACACTGTCCTTCAGTGTTACTACTCTGAAGATGCCTGCCACAGTTGCTGGCGAAACGTCAGGAAAGAAAATTCCAAGACCACGGTTACACAGCCCGGATAACCTACAAGAACCAATGAACTCTGACCGTGAAAGCCTTCGACAATAATATGCACAATTGCTCTCAAACAATTGAGAGCATGTTCAAACTTGCATGATCTTTGCCTTATTAATCACTAAGATCTGATGAAAACAGTCTTAACATCAGAAATGTCTTTTCAGTTTGGCATGCCAAACAATGCCAGAATTTGCTTTAGTAAGCGTGCGTTAAATATATGCTAAAAATGTAGTTAAAATTAATCACCAAAAGTATTTTGAAGCATATGATAAAGTCAGTCAATGCATAAGCAATAGTTATTGATTTTTGCCACAAGTTAAAGGCATCATTGAAGATGCTCCATTATCACGTTTCTTCACAAAATCCCTGAAGCTTTAGGCAAGATTCCAAATTAACTTGTCTAACAGCACAATCCTAAACAGAGTTATACCCTTGTAAGTCTGTTGAAGACAATGGGCTTAGAAGGGTATAGCTTTTTTTGGGATTGCACTGGAAGGCAGAAAATGAATATTATTCATGGCATCTTCGCTGTCATGTGAAGACTGAGGCAACTGGGTTTTTTTTCGAGCCAAGAATGCCTGTCAAATCAAGTGGTGACATCAATCAAAAGTGATAAGCCATACTTTGACATTTATGGTTAGGTGAATGTTTGGACTTTCATTTTTCCACTGTGGTATGCCTTCAAACCAACAATAAGAAACAAAAAGAGATGACGCTTGCTGTACAAGCTGAACGTTTGCAACGCTGCTCCCATGAGCTTAAAAGAAATCTACATAGAAAAGATGAATTGTATTGAGAACTGCGTCAAAATTGGGCTGAAATAGCCTGCCTTATCTAACTCAGCCAGAAGTGCAGTTTTTGCCTTTCTTCGCATACAAATAGAAACTTGTTTTGCTGCTTTTCCTCTCATGTCAGAATGTTTGTGCTTCCCTGCTCTTGAGAGTTGTCACACTATCATGCATTGAAGACATTTATTATCAGTCATCTATATACTATTTCCAAAGCACGTCCCCTATCTGTGGATATCAAAATCTGTGGATTGGGGCCACAATTACCCAAAACAGATTTTTCTACAAACTTGGTGGAGGGGCATGGTGTTCAACAGCAGCCACCCTATGAAAGCCAGTGGGGTGTAGCAGTTAGAGCTTCTTGGCAGGATCTGGGAGACCCAAGTTTGAATCCCTATCTTGGTGTGGAAGCTCACTGGTTGATTTGGGACCAGTCACATACTTATAGCTTAACCTACTTCACAGGGTTGTTGTGAGGAGAAAAAAGGAGGAGAGGAGAATGTCAGCTGCTTTAGTTCCCACTGTGGAGAAAGCTGGAGTATAAATGAAGTAAATAAATAATAAATATAGCTGAAGATAGGAGGCAAATAAAAGGTAGGATGGTGAATGGCTGAGAAGATGAGAATGAGGCAGAGAAAGAGGAGAGGATATGGGGGTTGACAGGAGGTGGGAAAGAGGAAATAGTGTGGGGAGGGTGATGCAAGGGAAAGTAAGGTGCCTTGAGGGTTCCCTACCATGCACTTGGGCCTGGCCCAGTGGCCAGCACCACACAACTGTACCGTAGTTTTCCTAGGCAAAGGCTGCTGGGTGGGGGGAGAGGGAAACCTGAAGGCAAAGGGGCAGATAAATGTAGGTTGGTTGTTGGGTGGGAAGGAGAGAAGGAAGCAGGAAAAGAGGATATGGGGGTTGCTAGGAGGAGGGAAATAGGAAATAGTGTGGGGAAGGGCATACAGGGGAAAATGAGGTGCCCAATGGAAGTCTTTGTGGGTTTCCCACCATACAAACTGTACCCAGCCTGGTGGTTTGCACTGCAATGCTGGGCCATACATTTCCTGGGTAGAGGCTGCCAGTGTGAGGTAAGGAGGGAAAGCTGAACACAGGCAGATAAAGGTAGGTCAGATGGTGGGTGGGAAGGAGAGAAGGAAGCAGGGGGGCAGGCTATGGTGGCATACTGGGAAAGGAAATAATGAGGAGGGAGTAGAGTTCTTGGCCTACAGTCACCCAGTGAGCTTCTATAGCAGAGTGGGGAATCAAACATGGGTTTCGGAGGTCCTAGTCCAGCACTCTAACTTATATACCATGCTAACTATTGCACCATATGATCAGTCAATCACTCAGTCAAGTGGATGAAGGTTGCATCATCATGTAGTGGTCCTTTTTTCCATTCTGTGAGGTTCTGTTTCATCCACAGAGTTTCAGACAGACCACATATTATTCTAAACTTCAGCAAAAATCTAAACTCACTTAATTGTGAGCAATTAAATGTCTAGATTTAGGGAACATACCTGCACTCTTTATATTTAAATTTTTTAAAACTACTTTTTATAATCAAGTCTTAACATTTCCTTCTTTAAAAAAAATGAATGTGCCTGGTGTTCAATTACAATATAGCCCCCTTCTCTATAACTAGACTGTAAAATTCATTTTCTGCAGCAGATAATTTAATTTTAATCCAGCCTCAAGCTTCAGAAACTTGATGAACTGAACGCCTATGTTCTCATTTCTGGGGAAACATACCAAGCAACAATCCGTTTCATCCTCACTGCAAAAATCACTCATTGCTCATAAGGAAATAACTGAAAACATGTATGCATTGTTTGCTCAGAGGTAAGTGCCACTGATTTAAATGGGGCTTAAAGGTGCGTAAAATTGGCACCTCCATTTAAATTAAGAAGGAATTAGTATGTCTTTGAAGTGATATTCTCAGGCCCTTGCATAGTATGGGGATAGAATGTAAGGAACTATCCATACAGTATGAGCAAAGAAGTCTAACTAACAGTTGCTTGGTCATCTGTGCTATTAAAAGCACTAGAGAGCCAGCGTGGTGTAGTGGTTAAGAGCGGTGGTTCGGATCGGTGGACACTGATCCGAAGAACTGGGTTTGATTCCCCACTCTTCCACGTGAGCGGCGGAGGCTAAACTGGTGAACTGGGTTGGTTTCCCCACTCCTACACATGAAGCCAGCTGCGTGACCTTGGGCTAGTCACACTCTCTCAGCCTCACACCTATCTCACAGGGTGTCTGTTGTGGGGAGGGGAAGGGAAGGTGATTGTACGCCGGTTTGATTCTCCCTTAAGTGGCAGAGAAAGTCGGCATATAAAAACCAATTCTTCTTCTACTTTTCCCCTGTCAATTTAGACATTTATACTCTATTTTTCTCCCCAATAGGAGAAAATACAACAACTGTCTGGGATAGGGAGGCTGAGAGAGAGTGACTGGGCCCAAAGCCACTGAGCAACTTTCTGTGGAAAAGGGGAGATTTGTCCCTAAATCTCCCAGATCCTAGTCTGACTCTCTAACCACTACACCACACTGGCCTTCTATAGAAATCAACAGCTGACACAATGTCTTGTGTGATTTGGGTTGGCCTCCATAAAAGGTGTTACATGATTTTCTTTTCTTTTTCTGAACGATGCAACACGCCTTTACATCACACATCCATTCCTTTCCTGGCCCCTACACTTGCCCTCCTGTCCAGGCTAACACTGCCCCCACGGCAAAAGAACAAGCAGGGAAGGAAATTGTGCAAGTCCCTCTTGCTGCAGCATGGTCAGCAAAAAAAAAGTAGATGGTCAAGCAGCTGCCCAAGCTCCATTATTAACGTTAAATGGTAAGTCTACATTGCAAACCGGCAAGGCAAACATGATTTGTGATACCAGTTATACTAAGTAACAGTGCTTCTTTTTCATCACACATGCATTCTTTTTTATTGTATTATTTTTAGAAGGACATTTATATGATACTGTATTTTTATTATGGAAGACCAAATGGGACCCAGGAGTAGGAATGCCACTTATCCACTTCCAGTGAGAGGGCTCCTGCCAATCCTCCTTGGTCCCTACTACTGCCTGAACAAGTAGGAGGGGGAGACAGAGAGGGAGAAATGGCATTGTTCAACACTGTGATATCATTTCTGCCTGAACCCACCCCCCGCACCCCACAGAAGTGATGACGCAATATGGGGACATCACTTCCATTTTTTTTCCAGCTGGAAATGACGCCACAAATCACCATTTCCTCCATCCCCAAACCTGAAGCCGGGCAACCCTACTGAGGAGCGTGCTTTTGTTTTGTGTCCCCTCCCTTCACCATAATTAGAACATTTACAGCGCCATCTTAAGGACGTTGGGGATGAGACCCACTGAATGGACCCAAGTAGGATTCGGAGTAGACCTGCTAAGAATTGCTCTCTTAGCGTTAGGGTTGCCAGGTCCCTCTTGGCAATCGGCGGGAGGTTTTTGGGGTGGAGCTTGAGGAGTGTGGGGTTTGGGGAGGGGAGGGGCTTCAATGCCATAGATTCCAAATGCCAAGTGGCCATTTTCTCCAGGTGACCTGATCTCTATCGGCTGGAGATCAGTTGTAATAGCAGGAGATCTCCAGCCACCACCTGGAGGTTGGCAACCATACTTAGCGTGGACTGGAGTTTAAACAGCTACATGTTTGAGTTCCTGGAAGAAAAAAGAGGTGAATGTCAGTTTTAGCGCATTCCTGACTTCTGAGGACAAAAGTCCTCAGGAGGCCAGGAAGGGGCTGCTCTGGCGTTGGGGGCCCCCAAGCTGGCGTCCAGGCTACTTACGCCGCTGTAAGTGGCTCTAATGCCGGCGGGGAGGCCTGGATGCCAGTCTACCAGCGCTGCCATGGCAGTGCCACCCCAGGACACCAACAGGGCCTTCCGCCACAGTCCCACCAGCGTAAAGGCCTGCGCCGGCATTCTGGGGGGCATCCCGAGGGGCATTCCTGGGGAGTTCCGAGGGACGGGGCTGCCTATAGGCAGCCTCCTGTCACCTTTCACCCCGGATATGCCGGCGGGGAGAAGAGCGAGGCTGCGCCTGCTTTTTAGCTGGCACAGCCTCGCTATTCTCAATGGAGCGAAAAGCCCCATTTTAAAAGGGGAAAAAAGGCTTTAAAAGGCTTTATTCGAGCTTTCGGACAGCGGGTAACTGCTTAGGAAATGCCGCAGCAGCGGCTCTTCCCCACCGTCCCCACATGCCAAAAGATCAGGAATGCACTGTTAAGAAGATAATATACCATTGGGATGTTACAGGACCTGCTTCTATGATCTATATATATTGAGTTGTGAAGACAGAACTATAAACTTACAAAAAAACAAAACAAAACAAAAAAACAAAAAAAACCACCTCCCCAAAAAAACCCAACTTCACACCCCTACCCAAAAGGCTCAGGGCAAATTTTTGAGCATCCACTAGCACTTAGTATAAGGGGGATCATTATATTTTATCTATTCCAATTTATGTCTGCCTTTCCTCTAAGAAGTTCCTGCATGATTCTTTACTCCCTTCCTGTTTTGGGCTCACTGCAATACTGTGGTATAAGATTAGTCTTACAACAACCCTGGTAGAATACAGTGGCTCATCCAAGGTCACCCAGGCTGCAACACTAAGAACACTTTTTGCCATCAAATACGCACCATTGAATAAAATTAAACTTACTTTTGAGTAGTAGAAAAGAGCAAGAGTCCAGTAGCACCTTAAAGACTAACAAAAATATTTTCTGGCAGGGTATTATATTCTGGCAGGGTATGAGCTTTCATGAGCCACAGCTGAAGAAGAGAGCTGTGGCTCACGAAAGCTCATACCCTGCCAGAAAATAATACCCTGCCAGAAAATATTTTTGTTAGTCTTTAAGGTGCTACTGGACTCTTGCTCTTTTCTACTACTGCAGACAGACTAACACGGCTACCCACTGTGAATTACTTTTGAGTAGACCTGCTTACAGTTGCTCCCACAATGAGCTTCACTGCTAAACTGAGCTCTGTACAGCAACTTTAAATATGAATGAGCTAAAATACTAACAAAAAATTGAAATTAATGAATGGGTGACAGGTGTCTCTTTTGGGAACTGGGAGGAGACTGTTATCTGTGGCTACTACAAGACATATGTTCAGGTGCTCATTTTTGTGCCAAAGAGTTTTGTCCATTCGGACTTGCTCATTCACCTGTTCTGCCCTTCATAAAGAGCATATTGTTTAACTTTTTTTTTATGCTGTTCAATAAAAGGATACTCAAGGGGAGTGAGTGGGAGGATTTATGCCCAAGGTTGAGGCTGTCGTATTAGAGTTCACCCCCCAGCATACTTCACAAAAGCAGTTCCACTGACATTAATACGACTGCTCTAGAGTAAGCAGGGTGTGGAATGCTGCATTAATTTGCTTGAACAGCTTTCACGGCTAATTTGTCTGAGTGCAAGATTCATAAATCATATACCGCAAATTATTTCTTCTTTTGCTTTTTGTTTGCCCTGCAAGCTTCGTGCTGTTAAAATTACTATACTCATCATGTCACAAACAGTTTGGGGGCATCCAGCCAAAAGGATTTCAGTGACTACTACAGAGGGCAGCCTAATCACACTCAGCTCTCTGGCGTACCATTTCGTAGCAGTTAAAGAACATTTACACACTGTGGAAAGTAAATATGTGGTTAGATGGCTGCAATCACTGCAAACTATTCAAGACTTGTCATTAAGTATCTGTTTTCAAATATGGGGGCAGGGACAACCATAGCTCTCACATGGCCAGGTGAAAATTTTGGATTAAAGGTCAGTTGGCAAAATCATTTTTTAAAATCAACTGCAGGAAGAAGACATTTGAACTTATCAACAGGCCAGGTTGCTATTTTAATTGTGGCCTTTTATGCACAGGTTGTTTCCGTTGTCATCAAGCCCCGGGTACTTTGGGGCTTTGTTTTCATTATGCATGTATTTTCCGGCCATTAGAAGTCACCTCACTCTCCCCTCCTGTTTTCCCCATGTTTTGTGGATGCTGTTTTACCTCGAGTTTAATGTCTGCCTCAATCCCAAATCGGAAGCTGGTTCTGTGCATACTTGTCAATTTGGGGTTTTCTTCCCACGCCCATTCTCGCTTCTCCCTCTCACTTGTTTTTCCCCTCATCCAGCGCCTCCCCTCGAAGCTGGAATACTATGAGGCTGCTTATCTGGTCAGTTTCACAGCGAGTGTGGTCAGTTTCAGACCTCAGCCTGATCAAACAGGGTTTTTTTGTTTGCAACTAGCGAGAACACTGAAATAATCACAAACAACCTATGCAGCTGCTTAGTTGGTCAGCGAGTGTGGTCAGTTTCAGACCTCAGCCTGATCCAACAGGGTTTTTTTGTTGTTGTTTGAGACTAGCGAGAACACTAGCAAGAAGTTCTGAAGCTTCGCATTTTTCCTGGTGATGCATAAATTTAACCCCAAGTACTCTGGGAATTTTTTGGGTGAAAAAGCCCCTGTGCATAGTGATTTGAGAATTTGAGTTCAAATACTGTGCATCAAGAGAGCAGCATATCCAGCAGAAACTACCCATGCATAAAAGGCCTGTATGTGTGTGTGATTTATGCATGTGTTCTCTTCAGCACCATCTTCTCTGGTGTTGTAAGGCAGAACTTGGGGGCAATCAGTAGGGTTGCCAGTTGCCTGAAGGAATAAGTCCTGTCCCTTTGAACAGACACTTCATGGGCTGATATTTACCAAGTGATGTTATTTACCTCCATGCCACTGTAACCCCCAAGATCAAGTTGGAGTATTTGGTCAGTGAGTGTGGTCAGTTTCAGACCTCAGCCTGATCCAACAGGGTGTTTTTTTGTTTGAGACTAGCGAGAACGCTAGCAAGAACTTTAGCCCAGCTGGGCAGAGTAACTGTATAAGGCTTAGAAGCAGAGGAAGAAGCCGGTTGCTGGGGAACTTGATAAGGTTTTCTGGACTGTTATCACCTTATATATGATAATTAGAAAACTTTGTATATGAAAGTTAATTAGTAAAGGGGGGATGAAATTTAGTATAACTTGCATCATTGCAGAATTATATTGTTATTGGAAAGCTATGCTTTTCAAGCTGCAGGTTGCAGTCTGGTTACAATATTTTCCAATTTTGGTGGAATCCTTTTGAAAGAGAAGTGGATGAGAAGAATCCAGAATCTTGGTGGACTTGAGAAGTGGCACTTAACCCATCACAAAGTTTTGAAAGCAAGAACCAATTGTTTAATTCACTTCAGAGAGACCATTATTCAATTTCCTGTTCCCTGCTATATTTATGTGTTAACCAGATAGGGTTTGTTGCATGGTGGAAAACGTGAGGTCAGGACCTTTTAATTTTGGTCTTGCAAGTTAACCCAGTAGAACCCACACAGAAAGAAGATATATTACGAAAAGGTTCCGCTGCCCATTTCTGCACTTCAAGGCTCCGTTAAAGGGACATGACATTTTTCTCCAGGCCACTAGGAGCTCAGGAGCAAAAAAGAGCAGTTCTACTGTGGCCAGGGAATGTGTATGTAGGAGGAAGTTCCTCAGCCCCACCAGCCCCACCTTTCTGTTCAGATAGCTAGGGGGAGGGGTCTGGTTGGTATAAACTCCCATAGCAAAAAAATTCACCCACCCCCCCGCCTGATCTGAACTGGGCCCACCCATAGCATACTGAAAAGGATTGGTGTTTTCCTCTCTTTCAACGATACTTCCTTGCAAGCTGATGGGTGAGCACACAGACTGCTCAAAGGAAAAAAAGAGGCTTTCCCCCCTTTGAGTAGCCGGGCCTGATCAGAATCAGCTCACTCATAGCCTGTTTAAAGTAATAAAAGCTCTCCTTCCTTTGAGTAGCCAGCATGGGAGCAACTTGGGGGCTTTTTCACAAGGGTTTCCCCCCATTGGTGCTGGCCCCATATTGCTTCAGACTATCTCCTGATTTCTGCACACATTTATGTGCCTTTATTTTCACCTCATTGTTTTTGTCCCCCCTGTTGTGGCCCAAACCTCGCCAGGCAAAGAATGATCAGAGGAAGAGCCAGGCCAGGATGAACCAGTCTCCCCTGAACCTCAAACAGCCGAGAGTCCATGCCAAAGTGAACCCCAGAGGGAAGAATCACATGCCAACACTGCTGAGGGTTCTAGAGTAGCTGCAGAACCACCTCACTTCGCTGACCCAGCTCCACCTGGAACTCAGCACACCTATGACACCCCCCCTAGCTCACCTGAAGCAGATAAACACCATAGGTAACAGAGCAGAATGGAACTTCAGGCTAAAAGATGCAGCGCCCAGTTAGAAGCACTAAGGAGACGGATGAAGAACTGTAAGTCATCAGAGAATGACAGCGAAGATGCCTAAGACAAATCGGCGTTGGGAAAGCAACTTTGCAAAGAAGCCAGAGACTTTTCTGCTAACGCTTCCCTGAAAGGACTCTATGGAATTCTAACTATTTGGACTGAATTATTGACCTTGCCTCTGCGTGTCAACTGTGATTCCTGTTCCCAACTCCTGATAAGACTCTCGCCAGACTCCTGCTGTGCATTCCTAGTGGCTGCATTCAATCTGCTGTCGGGACCTCCAGCCTCCAGTAACCTGAGACTCTCTGTAACCTGACCTGGCTCAGCACACCCCCTCCCTGTTTTCTCCCATGGTTCTTTCGAGACCATTTTTACCCTAATCTTTTGCTGGAAGCTAATTTTGAGTACTCTTTGTCCTCATGTGTAATGTTTCTGTTAGCTTTCTTTGTCCCACCTACATCCACCTCCAGACTACAGAGATGAGTTCACCTGGAGGAAATGGCTGCCTTGGAGGGTGGACTCTATGGCATTAGGTCCCTTCCTTCTCCAAATCCCACCCTCTCCAGGCTCCACCCCCAAAATCTCCAGGTATCTCTCAACCCAGAGCTGCCAACCCTAGAATCAGGTAAGGCACCCATGTCCCAGCATAGGGATGCCAGCCTCCAGGTGTGACCCGAGGATCCCCCAGAATTGCAGCTCATCTCGAGACTACAGAGATCAGTTTCCCTGGAGAAAATGGATGCTTTGGAGGGTGAACTCTATGGCATTGTACCCCAATGAAGTTCCTGTCCTCCCCAGGATCCATTCCCATTCTCCAGGAGTTTCCCCAACCTAAATCTGGCAACCCTACCCCCATCCCCCAATGGTGGCTAGGGGGGACCTGGCAACCTTATCCCAGCTTGTGTGACACTATTAATATCTACTTGGGGTCTCAGCCTCACCTAAGTTATAGGGATACTGTGAAAACAAAATGGGCGGAAGAACTATTTATGCAGGCCTGAGCACCTTGGAGGAAGGGAGGGATAGAGATAGATCAATCACCTGTGAGAGAGCAGCAGGGCAGATAGTAGCACTAGAGGTGTCCCTTTGCTTCCTCCCTTTGTAGAGCAGCAGCTGTGCTCTGTGAGAGGCAAAAGTGTCACCACCGAGGGCCAAAGTAGACACGACAGTGTTCTTATGGCCACCATGGGGACACTGGTGCCATTGTAAAGGGATTTAAAAATCCCTCGAGGGCCCAATCCTGATCAGCCCCATATAGGGTTGCCAACCTCCAGGTACTAGCTGGAGATCTCCTGCTATTACATCTGATCTCCAGCCAACAGAGATCAGTTCACCTGGAGCAAATGGCCGCTTTCTCAACTGAAGAAGAAGAGCTGGTTTTTATATGCCGACTTTCTCTGCCACTTAAGGGAGACTCAAACCTGCTTACATTCACCTTCCCTTCTCTCCCCGCAACAGACACCCTGTGAGGTAGGTGGGGCTGAGAGAGTGTGACTCACCCAAGGTCACCCAGCTGGCTTCATGTGTAGGAGCGGGGAATCAAACCCGGTTCTCCAGATCAGAGTCCACCGCTCCAAACCACCACTCTTAACCACTACACCACGCTGGCTCTTTATGAACTCTATGGCATTGAAGCCCCTCCCCTCCTGAAACCCCACCCTCCTCAGGCTCAACCCCAAAAACCTCCCGCCAGTGGCGAAGAGGGACCTGGCAACCCTAGCCCCACAGTGTGGCAGGCTGAGTCATTGGCTTATCAGGTGGCAAAATGCCCTCCCCCAACACAGCTGTTTCAGCATTTCAAAAGGCACCAAGGGGGGATAAGATTGCCATACTGCAGGCCCAATTGGGACCAGTCCTTCGTGGTATTTTTAAAATGGGAGCCGTGTCCTCGTGGCAGCCACAAGGATGCTGTCTAGTTTGCCCTTGAGGCAGAGACCGACAAAGGGACACCCGTGCCTTGTCTTAAGTCGATCGCTTCCTCTCTTTGGCCTCCGGAATGCGCTCTGGCTTCTCCAGGTTTCTAGTGCTATTCTAATAGCCTTGATAAATATAAATTACACGCCTCAAGCACACGTGTCATTTCATTACTAAAGGCGACATGTAAAAGAATATGGAACAAGTGCACTTCAGGGGATAATTCAGCTTTGAATGGGAACAATTTGATGAAACATTCATTAGCTGATTGTGGGGAGTTTTAACGGGGCCAGTCTCTGGAACAGCGCAGCAATATCTTTTGAGACTTTCCGGGAGAAAAAGAAAAATTAAGAGGCACCGCAACACTAAATGCAAATTATACCACCCACCCTTACGCATTAATGCCATCATCCACCATGCACTGCCTCAGCTGTAGGCGGGGATGACAAACTGATAATTAATGGCTCTCCAAACTTGCCAGTTACTAACCACTTGGAAAAGAGGGTCACTTGGTTATTTCAACTGCATAATTTATTCTTTGGAGTTTCACACTGAGCAAAAGACGAGGCTTTAAACGATTGTCATATAATTCTGCTACCTGCAATCAGACCAAATCACTGTTCTCCAGCAATCCTAAGCTTCATTATTAGTAAGAGAAACATTTGCCCTGGCAGTTAAAACATAATGTCTTGATCTGGCTAGCTGAGAGATTCCTGGCTATGGAGGAAGCCTTAAGCCCTGTACAAGTGATATATTCAAGGAGAACGAGTGTCTATATGTGTGTTGGGATCGCACCGCCTGAGCCATCCTTACCTCTGCATAGGGTTGCCAGCTCTGGGTTGGGAAATACCTAGAGGTTTTAGGGGTGGAGCCTAAGGAGAGCGAGGTTTGGGGAGCGGAGGGACTTCAATGGGGTATAATGCCACAGAGCCCACCTTCCATTTTCTCCAGGTGAACAGTCGCCTGGAGATCAGTTGTAATAGCTGATCACCACCACCACCTGGAGATTGGCAACCCCCACCTCTGCATTCATTCAACCTTGTACAGAGTCTAAGCTGTGTGGTTGTAGGCTTTTTATAGGGCTCTGTGTCCTGCATTTTTACATGGTACAAATCACGTTTACAGAGAAGGCCTTTTCAGATGTTCCATCCATATGTACCAGGAGCCTGGCCCCCAGGCATATCAGTGAGAGAAAGAGCAAGGTGGCTGGGCAGTGATGCTTGTCCATAGGTAGGGTTGCCAACTGCCAGGTAGTAGCAGGAGATCTCCTGCTAATTCAACTGATCTCCAGCCGATAAGAGATCAGATCACCTGGAGAAAAATGGCCGCTTTGGCAATTGAACTCTATGGCATTGAAGTCCCTCTCCTCCCCAAACCCTGCCCTCTTCAGGCTCCACCCCCAAAATCTCCTGCCGGTTGAGAAGAGGGACCTAGCAACCCTATCCATAGGGATGAACAAATTTGTTATTATTCTGACTCTATCTGCATTTGTCCTCAGATTCAGCATGGAGAATTTCTAAAACACATTCCAGAACTCACTCATGCACAATTAACCACATTTTGTCCCCCCCCCCCAAACAGTTTACTGATACATATAAGTTCTGTAATGTGTTGGTGAAGCAAATACTAATGAAGGAATTGTGTGACATTTGTGCGCACCATCCCAACAATGGGACTGTGCAGTCAGAAATGTACCAGTCAAGATTTGACTTGAACAACATCCCATTTGTAAATACAGGAAATGCTCCACATCTAAAGAAAACTTTTAACATCATTTGGGTGGGGTGGGGAGAGAGCTTTGTGATCTGACAGTTATTCTGGTACCTCACTGTGTAGTTTCAATTTCCTGAAAAGCCCAGGCTCGCCTGATCTCGTCAGATCTCAGATGCTAAGCAGGGTCAGCCCTGGTTAGTATTTGGATGGGAGACCACCAGGGAATACCAGGGTTGCTGTGCAGAGGAAGGCATTGGCAAACCACCTCTGTTAGTCTCTTGCCATGAAAACCCCCAAAAAGGGTCGCCATAAGTCGGCTGCGACTTGACGGCACTTTACACACACACAAGAGGGGTTAGGAAGATAAGAGAGAAGAGTGACAGGGATGTCACACCACTGGAATAGCTCCCACTGAAAAGGATTATTCCAGCTGGCATTTCTGTGCCCAGATGTCCATATTCGGTGCCCAGTATGTTCAGAGTGGGAATCTGAACCTGGGTTTCTTGGATCCTAGTTTGACCCTTTAACCATTACACCATGCTGGCTTTCCATACGAGACCTGTCATTGTGAGTTGTGAAACCATTTCAGGCAGTCCATATTCAGAGCCATTCTTTAAAGCTGGGAAAAGGAGAAATAGGGAAGGTCTTCATTCCTCATTTAGAAGACCCCATGAATTAAGGCATAGTCCTCAAGGTAAATTTGAGTTCAGTAGCACCTTAGAGACCAAGAAGAGTCAAAGAGTCAAAGCTCCCTTCGTCAGATGAAGGAAGTTCTGACTAGTCTCAAAAGCTCATACCCTGAAAATCTTCTTGGTTTCTAAGGTGCTACTGGGCTCTAATCTAGCTATTCTACTGCAGACCATCGTGCCAGCCCTCTGAAACTATCCTCAGAGCCAGCATGATGTCATGGTTAAGAGCGGTGGTTTGGAGCGGTGGTTTGGAGCGGTGGACTGTAATCTGGAGAACTGGGTTTGATTCCCCACTCCTCCACATGAGTGGCGCCAGCGGATGCTAATCTGCTGAACCGGGTTGGTTTCTCCACCCCTACACATGAAGCCAGCTGGATGACCTTGGGCTAGTCACAGCTCTCTTAGAGCTCTCTCAGTCCCACTTACCTCACAGGGTGTCTGTTGTGAGGAGGGGAAGGGAAAAGGTGATTGTAAGCCGGTTTGATTCTTCCTTATGTGGTGGAGAAAGTCGGCATATAAAAACCAACTCCTCCTCTTCCTCTTCCTCTTCTTCGTAAATAAGAGTGGTACTGCTTAAATATGTATGCATTTAAAGATTTCTGTTCTTCCTTTTGATCAAATGATCCTCAAGGCAATTTAAAAACGACAGATTAAATACGATATCTCGCCTACCTATTGTGCCACCCTTGGGCTGCTGGTAAAAAGCAGCGGTCAGAATACCCTTCCCTTCAAATGTACAGTCCCTGAACAGTTTTCTGTAATGTGTTCTTTCTGGTAGATAGTAGGGAAGAGCCCTGCAGCTGCTTTGACTGATTGCAGGAGCCAGGCTGCTGCCCCCCTGAAAGCAGGGTTCTTCCTGGGAGGAATGGCTGATGGTGGCAGAAGTCAGAATGTCTGTGCACTCTTGTCTACAGATCTGGGAAAAGTAATGACATGAGAGATAAAAGGATGCATTTATATTTATACTGATGAAAAGGAAACGGGATGATTTCTTCATGTCAGAGACACAGTGGGATTTGTGATGGAGAGTACAATTTATACTTTGAGTGCAGAGTGGCTGAAACCATGAGACCTGGAGACTCAAGCTCTTGTGTCACTGAAGATTTTTATTATTCTGGGGTGCCTGTGCCTGTTCTTTCTAAGCCAAGAACGCTCAAATGTACCAATCAATAGCGAATGTTTGGAGAATCTCCAGTTCACATCTTTCATAACTCATGCAGCTAACAGTGAGTAATCTCTACATCAAGCTGTTGTTCTCTAGCAAGCAGAAGGGATTCTTTAACACATTTTCTCTGGAAACTGCAGTGTCAGCAATGACTTCGTAAATGCTGAAGAGCATGGAGCTAAGAAAATGAGATGACAAGGAACGGATAACAGCAGTTGGAGAAGGGCCTTCCTTAAATTACCTATGTCCCTTTTGTGTATGCTTTACCTGCTGAAAGAGCAATTCAAAATGTTGTTGGCTTGCATCTTGCTTCTTCCGATACCTACATGCTATCCACCTTTTATAATGATTTATGTGAATATTTTTAAACAAACATGCCTGGTCTAAGGACGTTGAAATAGATAGTAATAAGCACAGCAAAATTTCCCATCAAACAGGCACATCCGAATGGGGAAGTACCCTTTTAGGCTTTGTGTTACAAATTTAATGTCTTCCCCTAGGAAGAATTTAAGGTTGAAAAAGTCATGTCGAAGTGACACTGGTAGCTATAGTTATAAACAGGCTGATACTTCCTTAGCCATGGGAGATGTTACAAGATAGCATACCGGTATATCTTTTTTTTAGCACTACCTGTCTTTTACTATAGATCTCAAGAAACAATGTGCAGCCGTTTGCTCTTTAGGGTGGTACTTTGTTTTCCGGACAAATGTTTGTAGAGCTCCAGAAACTGTGAGACAAGATAGTGATATTTTTCCTATTATCTATCACCAACATATTCTATAACATTGTCAAAGGCTTTCATGGTCAGAGTTCATTGGTTCTTGTAGGTTATCCAGGCTGTGTGACCGTGGTCTTGATATTTTCTTTCCTGACGTTTCGTCAGCAGCTGTGGGAGGCATCTTCAGAGGAGTAACACTGAAGGACAGTGTCCTTCACAGTGTCCTTCAGTGTTATTCCTCTGAAGATGCCTGCCACAGCTGCTGGCGAAACTTCAGGAAAGAAAATACCAAGACCACGGTCACACAGCCCGGATAACCTACAAGAACCAATATTCTATAACGTTTTCTAAATGCTGATTGGTTTTTTTAAAATGAAAACCTCCACTGCCTTGAGAATGGGTTAGGCATTTCTTAATATGCACTAAATATTTTGATAGGGACAAAACATGTCTGGTGTGCAGTTTGTAGGCTATGGAGTTTGTCATTGGCCAGTACTTCTGAGATTTTTTTTTAAAAAAATTAAGAAATGCCATCAAAATGCCATGGCATACACGATAGGTTGATATTGACGATGATGAATGAGATTCATTGTGTGCATTGCTATTGTTACACGCCCCTTCCAGTAATGAGAAGTTCCAAGGGCAACATTTCCTGGGCTAGTCCGCTTTGCAGGAGATTTTTGGTGCATTCTTAAGAGCAATTTCCTCGGAGTAGTCCCCATTGAATAGACGAGTAGACTTGCTTAGGGTTGCTCTCAGGCAGCCCTTTCCTGGGGGTGGTGGTGTATTTCCACGATGGCCAGGAGCAGCACACCCAAACCCCCTCTTTAGAGGCTTCCCAGCTGCCACGGAGGTACAAAAGGTATTTAAAAAACAAACAGAAAACAGAAAAAAGGAAAAGACACCCCACTGAGAACAGTAAAGCTACAACACCAAAAGAGGTGTCGTAGCAATGCCACTGTGTGAGCGGGCGTTCCCAGGGCGAGAAGGGTTAGGAGGCTGACTAGCATCAGCTACGCCCTGGGTATGCCCTGGGAATGCCTCCCACACCCCGCATGGGTGTTCTCTTCCAGGATTTAGTTCCCGGAGTGGCTGCGCTGGCGGTGGGGGCTGGCGGAAATCCATGTGATAAAGTGCCACCTATGCCTGTGTGGGGTGATGCCTGTGTGGGGGTGACGCTGGCTCCTAAAGAGCTGCCCCCTTCAGGAATGGACTCTTAACATTTGCTTTAATTATAATTGTACAAGTTAGGGATGCCCTGACTAGCTCACCACTCTGGGGGGCTCAGAACAGCAGTGGCTGTCTAAGGGAGGGGAACGCCTTCCTTTATCGGTAACCTTTGGGAGACAATAGTGATGGCAAGGGGCAAGGGTGCTGACTGGATAAGGAGCCCACTGCCGATTCATTGAATCTTCTGCTGTTTCACCTATTGGGCTCACACAAATAATCCTATCGCTTCCTTTGGAATCTTCGTATCTCCTTTAGCTAAATAGGGGAAGGGGACTGTTTAGGTTCTTCATTGCCCTAAATTAATCCTGATACACCGGGGGGGGGGGATATCAAGGCCACATCCTCCGCTGGATTCATTTCAGCTAAGTAAGTGCCATGTGCCAAAACGGTTAATTGGACTACCCTATCAGGAAGACATAAAAAGGGAGAGAAGGGGAGGTTTTTTCAAAACAGTAGTGAGAGAGAAGCTACAGGCATAGGTCCTCGCAGTGTAGGTTAGTAACCGAAGGCTGTGGTTGTGCCCTTTGGTTTGGCGCTGTGTGGAACTCAGGAGCTAAATTAAGGAATGGGGAAGAAGCAACTGAATGTAGGGTCCAGTTTTGCATGCAATCCTGAAGTGGGGGCAGAGCCGCACAGGAACCAACGTGACCCCTACGCCAGTGTCCCTGCCACCTGCGGTCCCCCTGGACGCCGGTGGCATCAAGGTGCTCGGACACTGCCACAGCCTCCTGGCAGCGTTCTAGTGGCACAACTCCTCACACTGGTGTCCTGGGAGAAGTTCTTGGAGTGTTCCTGGGGGGCAGAGCTGCCTTTTGGCAACTTCCTAACCCCTTTCACCCCAGGAATGCCCTGGGACTGCCCCCTCATGCAGTGGTGTTGCTACACCACCATTTTCCTTTTCTAATGTTTTAATGGGTTTACATTTCCTTTCAGCGGCTGGGAAGTTTCTAAGGGGGCAGTGCATCTTCACTGCTCCCAGCCACTGCGTTTCTAGCCCCCCTTTAGGAATGGGCTGCCCGAGCCCTACTGTAAGACGTCTATGCTTCAGTGAGCTCCGAACCAAATACCACAGAAAACAAATGTCTCTGAGACAAAGTAAGTGTGTTGGCACATAGTTTCTCTGGGTAGTGAAAAGCCTTCCTTACTGTTATCGAGGCTGACTTGTTTCCAGTACGGCAAAATCAGTATTTCTTTTGTATATTTCCGTTTGTAAAGTGGCATTACATGAATCTTGTTACTCTTATCCTGCATCCAAAGTCTAAAACTCAGAAACCTTTATTTTGCCTCTGAAATCTCAAGATTGCTTTTGAGCAATACCCTTTTATTTTCTAACAAGTCCTTGTAGTATTATCTGTTTAGAGCTACAATTATGTGGGGGAAAGCGGAAAATGATTGTGGGAGAAAAAACAAATCGACAACAGCAACGGAATGAACTTTGAGGCATCTGATCTGAATTAGGCCTCTAGTGACAATCTAAACAAATAAGAATATTTTTCCTGCTTGGTGATTTACTGTGGCAGTACATCTTTCTGACATCAATATGAGCTGTACAGTATTTCCTATATTCGTCTTCTCTTTAAGGCGGTTTTGAAAATATTGAACTAGACATGCCATCTAGTGAATCGCTTGCTTGCTATTGTTCTGTGCGGAACTCCCGTAAGTAATTGCTCACTAGTGCAAGCTCTGGCCTTGAAAGTCATAAAAATAGACAGGAAGCGCACCATTAGAGCTAACACAGCAGTCTGTCTAAAGCAGTGGTTCCCAACCTTTTTTTGACCAGGGACCACTAGGACTTTTTTGTTCGGTGCAGGGACCCCAAGGTTCAAAATAAAAATTCTGAGAATTTGAAAATAAACTTTAATCATAACTGTTAGTTAAACATTAAACTTAGAATAATTTTTGAATATATATTTTTATAATAGAGAACTTTTAATTGAAAATATTAATTTATTATGGGTTTATAACTTTGTTTCGCAGACCTTAATTTAGTTCTCGCGGACCCCTGGGCGTCCACGGACCCCTGGTTGGGAACCAGTGGTCTAAAGCCAGTGGAAAACACCCTACAGTGTGATGTGAGAACTGAAATCACCTTATCTGAATGGCTTTTTTTTTGCATATTGCAGGAAATCGCAAGGGGGGGGGGACAGATGTGGACCTTTATGAGGTCGCATCCAGCCAGCTTTTCCACTAGTGGAAAAAGGAAGCTGGGGTCCCCTTTGACAACCAAAAAGGCTTTGTTGAAGATCATGGAACCTGTATGAATAAAAGCCATGTTTGATGGGGGCTGAAGGAAAGGAATTTGGTGAAATTAAGTAAAAAAGCCGGCTGGATCAAACACATCACTCTGCAAGTGTAATGTGCGATACAGTCACACACTCACAGATATTGCTGTCGTGTCACAACTGACTTATGGCAACCCCTGGTGGGTTTTTCAAGACAAGAGACACTCAATGGTTTGCCATTGCCTTCCTCTACATCATGACCCTGGTATTCCTTGAAGGTCTCCCATCCAAATATTTGCCAGGTCTGGCCCTGCTTAGCTTCTGAGGTCTGATGAGAGTTTAATGGGAAATCTAGACCATACTGATGGGACGGTATGGATTGCCACCTCTCTATATCCCTATTTAGTGCCACATCCAGTGCTATTTCCCCTGGCATCCACTGTTTTTCTGCCTCCTTCTACTGGTGGGCTTTTTGCTGGCTCCTTTAAAATCAGTAGTAGATATACCATTATAGAGATATACCTACTGCCATTTTCTTAAAAAACAACAAGAAAAAGCACTCTGAGGGGTGGGGGGAAGTCTTGTGTGGAGGTTGCTTCTCCATATGGAGGGAACCTTTGCCAGCCAGTTCTTAAAAATACCATGTAAACATGCAACTCTTCTGCTTTCTTACCATTTGGGCATAGCCTTCTGTGACAGACAGCTGCATTCTATGAGTTGTCCATATCATAGAACTCTCTTGATTGACAGGGAGTTCAAACAGAATTCTGAGAGTGGCAATTAGAGCTCTGATAGTTGACTGAGAGAGAAATTAACAGACAGAACTTGGAAACAGCTGTGTGAGCTGTCAGATGTATGGTGGAGGATTCTCCTCAGGAGTGAACAGGAACACATGTTGGGTTTTTGGATCAGGACAGGATCTGTAACCAGTTACATAGGGAAAACAACTCTAAGGTTGATAGAGTGATTGCTAAGAGTTTAATGGGAAATATATCTTCTGAATCTCGGCTCTTTACTTGGAACACACCAGTTGTTTGCTTCTACATCTATTTGGTAATGTTTACAAGTAGACTTGTTGAAGACAGGGAGTTACTCTACAGACTCCGTGGAAAGGGCCTTTAAGTAGATCAGAGCATCTGTTCCATAACCAGAGATGGAACACAGATTGAGGTCTCCGTGGAAGTATTTAGCAGACAGACGAGAAATTGGTAGGCCATAACCAAAGCCAGCAAAAGGAGTGGAATTGTTGCTGTCCATAATGGGCTTCGGAGCTGTAGAATATGTGTAGCTGAAGAGGCTTTCTATTTTTCTCACTGGAACACCACCACCTCTATCAGATATCTTAATTGACAGGTCTTCTTTTCCAAGGACAACGGTCACCTCAACTGGATCAAGAGAAGGTTTGTTTTCTTGATGTTCACCTGTTGCTTTCATGGCTCTTCTGAATCAAGTGGTCCCAGGCCAGTTTGAGAGAGAAACTGGGAAATTCCTTGCTCCTACAACTAAAGAAGCACTGTGAAAAAGAAAGAAGCTTAAGTTAAGGAAAAAAACCAGTGACTGGCAAGAGAAAGAACTCTCAGTAGTTAATAAAGATTTAAACACTTGTATATGAACCACCTTGATACATTTGGAAGTACAATATATCCCTTGAACTTAACCATCTCAAACTTTTCAGTTCTGTTATTCTATTACTATCTACATGTTCTGCTATGAAGTTTTGCTATCCTGGCTTTTAAATCCAACAAAAATAGACACAACTATTTTAAAGTTGTATTTCAAAAAGCCTCTTGAGTGCCAAATATTTCTGTCCATCTTATTATCATACCTTTCCATTAAAGCAGGCAATGATGAGGCAGATAAGGCCCTTTTTTCTCCTCCTTCATTAAAGGTGAAGGTAAAGGTCCCCTGTGCAAGCACTGGGTCATTCCTGACCCATGGGGTGATGTCACATCCTTACGTTTACTAGGCAGACTTTGTTTACGGGGTGATTTGACAGTGCCTTTCCCAGTCATCTTCCCTTTACCCCCAGCAAGCTGGGTACTCGTTTTACCGACCTCGGAAGAATGAAAGGCTGAGTTAACCTTGAGCTGGCTACCTGAAACCGACTTCCGTTGGGATCAAACTGAGGTCGTGAGCAGAGCTTGGACTGCAGTCCTGCAGCTTACCACTCTGTGCCACGAGGCTCCACAGGGCTCCTCCTTCATTAGCAGGTGAAATTAAGATGAGCTGAATGGATATTTTGGTGCAGTAGGAGAAATCTTTCGTTAAATAAAGAAAAAAATCCATTGATAAAGGAGAGGAGCCAAAGCAATGGCCCTTGAATGGAAACATCACAGTGCTTCCGTACAGCTCAGGTGGAGAAAAGCTTGTAACTCAGGGCTCAGACAGACAAGATGAAGATTACACATGTTATTCCATACAATGATATTTTCAGGCTCCTGTCACTTCAGATTGCCTGAGCTGCGCTGTTTGAAATGGGGCTCTTACCCATACTGGCTTACTACATTCTGCCCCAAGGCAAATTGAGGCTGCATGAACCTGTGGTTCACATTTTATAGATGGAAGTAGCTGGAAAGGAAAAGAGTAAGTGAAAGGGGCAGAGTGAAAGGTCTCAAGATCTAATATAGACAGTCCCAGCTCCTCCTTCCCATTATCTGTAGCTGAGCATATGGAAGAACTGCTGCTCTAGATACAGGGTTTAGTACAGCAGCCATTCATGAGACTACCATAAATAATAAGGCATAATGTTCAGTAAATGCTCTGAGGGTCTTTACATTACTTCTTTATACCCAACTATTCTCCTAAGAAACAAGTAGTGTTTTCTGTAATTTACATGGTAATAATGCAGTGTTGTTACGTTAGACTAACCCCCAATTGCCACCGAATCCCAGAGACCACATTGACACAGTTTGCATTGTAGGGATTAATTTCACAGTTTTTAGTTTTCCATGGAAAAGCTACCAGCATTTTATGCAGGAAAATTAGCAGTTTATTAGAAATACCAGTCATAGTGAAAATCCTAAGGGATAATTCCCCTGTGCTGCAAAAGGTCACAATAGAAGTGATCGTTTCATGTGTATACAGTATACCTGCATGTCATTAGACTCCAGCAGAGAGCTAATATCCTGTAATATTTCCATTAACTGCTGTCTGACTGGCAGAGCCATAAGAATCAAATAACAATCAAACAAGATAATTAAGGCTAATAAACTGCTTTTTAAATTTGGCTGGGGAAAGCAAGTTGGCATATTTAGCCTTTGACATATTATCAGTGGTCAAAATGCTTACTTCCAATGTAAAAAATAGAAATAAATACAGCAAACAATTACATTATATGTACAAGATTGTCAAGGCATGAGCTTTGGCGAGTCAAAGCTTCCTCTGTCAGAGCTTTGACTCTCTGAGTTTTCAAAAGCTCATACCCCCAAAATCTTGTCAGTCACTAAGGTTCCACTGGATTCAAATCTACTGCAGACCAACACAGCTGCCCTCTGAAATTAAATGTACAATCGAACCTTCCAAATATTCATTCTTAGCAAACATTATCAAAGCTCTCTTAGGTAGAAGATCTCTAGTGCAATCAAGAACATTCGTAAGAAGGAGAAAAGAAAAAGGCCACTGGGTCTTTAACAGTGCAATCCTAAACAGAGTTATACCCTTTTAAGTCCACTGAAGTCAATGGTCTTGGAAGGACATAACTCTGCTTAGGACTGCACTGTAAACCACTAATGAGTTCAAGAATCATCAGTGTAAAAAAGATTAGTACTAGACCTTTTTGCCCACATAAAAGATACCCCCATCCTTAAAAAAAAAAAAAAGCTTCCACGACCTTTGGAGATAAATGCCATGCCCTAATGTGATAAAATGCTTCAAGAAGACTCTTGTGTATACTTGACTCATTCAGCTAAATGACAAATTGCTGGGCTGGAGTAAGGTTGGCTCGATTTCTCTGCTGTCTGGGTACTGCAGCAACTGTAGTACAATGAACTGTAAGCTGGTCCTTATTTGTCATACTTACTGGATGATGAATATCAGGTCTTTATTACTGGATATCAGCTAAAAAGGAAACTGACAGGCACAAGAGATCCAGCCAACAGCAGTGTTGAAATTCATACTTAAGATAGTGCATCGTTCCTGGGATGCGTGCATCTTGCTAAAGATGCCTAGTCCAGGACAATGTTTGGAGGACACCGTTTCTTTTTCATTCTCCGATTAGTAAACAAACAGCATGCTACCGTGATCAGCCAATTACCATTGTGAATAGGCTCCTTGTTGTCTACTTGGCATAGTTGCAGTGCATATCAGGAAACATCTGCATGACAGGCAAAATTTCAACTGGTTACGCATCTCTAGCTGGGGGAAAATTCGCTCATTAACATGTTTTGTTCAGGGGAATGCTTCAGCCCTAGTCATGGCTTGTTCTTAGGTTTTGTTTCTACAACTGGTAGATCCGTTTTAATAGTGGTTTACCCCCACCTTGAAGCTTGCCAGATTAGTATTGAAGCCTAAATGTATTCAGTTCTTAAGTCTCTAAGGATCTCCATCTTGAACCTACATATGTCCCTTAACTAGGGTTGCCAACCTCCAGGTACTAGTTGGAGATCTGCTGCTATTTCAACTGATCTCCAGCCGATAGAGTTTCTATTTCCCCATACTTTCTTTGCCTCAGTCCTCCATGGCTGTCATTTCCACTCCCTGGGACTGGAAGACTTTATAAAAAAAAACACAGCAATAGCTAGACTGCTTAAACATTATAGCATTATAACTATTGATTGGTTGATTGATTGATTGGACTTGTAACCTGCCCTCCCCAACAAGCTGGCTCAGGGTGGGTAACATAGTTTAAAAACATAAAAACATTCCAAATATATGTGTGTCAAGTGCCGTCAAGTCGTAGCCGACTTATGGCGACCCCTTTTGGGGGTTTTCATGGCAAGAGACTATCTGAGGTGGTTTGCCAGTGCCTTCCTCTGTACAGCAACCCTGGTATTCCTTGGTGGTCTCCCATCCAAATACTAACCAGGGCTGACCCTGCTTAGCTTCTGAGATCTGACAAGATCAGGCTAGCCTGGGCCATCCAGGTCAGGGCTCTCTATATATAGTCATTAATAAAACCAAACAATAAAACTCTAAGACCCCAACAAGATGGTGCACTGAATCCCAAGTAAACTGTAGGTGCCATACAGATGGCAACCCTCCCATTCAAGGGAGGGAATGGGTGGGGGGAGGCCAGTAAAGATTATATAGGTGGCTGTCCTCAATTGTAGGCCTGGTGGAAAAGCTCCATCTTGCAGGCCCTGAGAAACGCTCTCAGGTCCTGCAGGGCCCTGATGTTACCAGGCAGAGCATTCCACCAGGTCGGAGCCAGGGTCAAGAAAGCCCTGTCTCTTGCCGAGGACAGCCACACGCTCTTAGAGCCAGGGACCACCAGCAAATCTGGCTCCCAGATTTCATTTTTTTAAGTAACCTGCAAACTGCTCTTCTAACTCTGCAACAAAAACAAAACTAAACTAAAAGCTGGGAGCTGGGAGCTGGGAGCTGGTACATTACTGTGATAGATCATTATAATATTGCAATGATCTGGTTAGAATTTTTTTTAAAAGACTGAAACAAGCCCTCCAGTGGTGGTTGGGAGAAATGTCAGCCACAAGGGTGAAGTAAGGAAATTGTGCCCTTGTGGGTAAGATCTCCAAAAACATGCACCTTTCACGTGGCATCCAAAGCTGCTTTGCCTGGGATCTTGCCAAAAAGGTTGTATCAAACCCAATTTGGGAAAGATTTCAGCAAAGTGGGACAAAATGAGAAAACAGGGCAAGAGGATGATGTTGTGTGGATGTTCATGAAAATGGTGAGGCAATTAGGAAGCAGCTTTAAACACATCTGCCTCAACATTGCCTACCAAGTAGTGTAGCTCTCCAGGGTCTCAAGGCAAGAGGAGTCTTGCTCAACAACTTCTACCTGACACCCTTTAACTGGAGATGTCAAAGACTGAAGCTAGGAGCCTCTGCATGCAAATCACATGCTCTTTCAGTGAGCCATGGTCAACTTGACTATGAACTGGGCAACCCTTTTGAATGCTGACTAATACCCAAGACTATCAGAGTCCAAATGGTGATGATGATTGGGTCAGGAGAGGAGGGCAAGCTGGCGTGTCTGTATGCTGCCAAAACAATTTATGTCATCCGTCACTGTTACAGATTATTGATAGGGTCCAAAACTTTGGGGTATAGAGCTGATTGGCAGAGCTTCTGTCCTTGCAAAAGCAGCTACCCTTCCTCCCTAGACTGAAAAGCCACTTCTAAAACTGGAGAAATTGGGTGTGACTTCCAAGGCAGCATTAGAAGCTGTGGTTAGCCAAACTGAGAAAATCCACTGTGCACATACCTAAGAGATTGTTTGGATTCTTGCCTGGTGTGCCACTCCTACTGGTACTTTCAGTGGATTGTGTCTCTTTTGTAGGTCAGTAATACAGAACACTTCATCAAGTGTTGTCATATTTCTGAACCATATTTCAGTAATTATTCTCAGCTTGGAGACAAATGCATACATGTAACTTGTTTTCTTTGTTGGCCTTTCCTGCTTTGTTTCCTTTGGGGGGGGCATCTGTAAAAAAATAAACTTTCCCAGTTCCCCTTGTTCTTCTGTCTTTTGCAGAATGTTAGATCCATTTGTGCAATAACGTTTTTACAGTTTCTTAGAAAAGCTGGCCACGCAAACATTTCAGAGATCATTGTTACAGGCTGCTAAGGCAATTTCTCAAATATATATTGCTGAAGCACCCTCTAGTGGGATAACATAAGTCAAATGGATTTTAAAAGGCAAGCACTATGCATTAAACTGGTTTACACACAGAATTGATATTGGTGGCTGTAAATAAACAGGTTAGAAAGCAGTAACAATTACCTGAATAGCTTTACTATGGCTATATTATTACAGATCCTCTTCTGTTGCATTCACTGTTCATATTCTCATTTGCTTTTACTTGGTACAAATTCTCAGTGATTTCATGGCACGATAGGGTTGCCAACCTTCAGGTGTTGGAGCAAAACAAGTTAGCCTGCTGTAAAGTGGATCAGCAAACAAAGGTACAGCTGTATATAAAACTATACAATAATATCTGAGACGTTCGCTGTGAGCATATCAAAATCTTACATTGTGTGACCTAGACAACAATATGAACACTTAAATATACAAAAACCACATGCATTATAATCCAAGAACAACAAGTGCAGAAAAATATCCACAAGAAAATTATTATTGTAATAGAGTCCAAACGGAGTCCTGTAGCTCTCCTTGAGATCAAATATATTCCATGTAGTATGATCTCCCCGGAGTATAAAATAGGATATTGGACTCTTATCCACGGTTCAATGAACCCGTTAATGGATGCATCACGGTAAGCAACGTGATTCCAGTGAACCCTTCTCCAGTGATTCCAGTGAACCTTTCTCTTGCTTGCCCAACCTCCAGGTAGTGGCTGGAGATCTCCCGCTATTACAATTGATCTCCAGCCAATAGAGATCCATTTACCTGGAGAAAATGGCCGCCTTGGCAATTGGACTCTATGGCATTGAAGTCCCTCCTTTCCCCAAATACCGCCTTCCTCAGGCTCCACCCTGAAAACCTCCAGGTATTTCCCAACCCAGAGCTGCCAACCCTATGGCACCAGGAACTCCACTGAAGGCTTTCATTGCAATGCTGAACTAACCCTGAACAAAGTCTACTCCATCATACACATTACTACGAATTAGCCTCTATCATCTAGATAGCAGGTAGCCTGAAATGCAGAAATAGATGTTGTGATGGATCTCCAGAATCTTAGCCCTTTCCAGATGTTTAATTCTGGAGTTCCCGCCATGCATAACCAGAGCGTGTACTACATGCAGGCCTCCCAATACATGCAACGGATCATTTTGTATGAATGGGGCGACACTCATATCTGTGTTGTGCTGAAAGAACCCCAGGTTTTTTAGGGAGCAATTTTCCAAGTACCAAAACCGTGCATGGGTGGAAAATATGTGTGTTGCCCCATTCACACCCTGTGGTGACTATGCATATTGGGGCAATCATGTGTAGCGCAGGATCCCATTAAGTGGGGATTTGAGCCCCAAAAATAAAAGTCTGAAAAGGGATTTTGTCTAGTTGATCCTTAAGGGAAAAGGAAACCAATGGAAACTAAAACACCCATACCTTGGTTTAGGTAGAGCAATTGGGTGTGGTGGCTCCTCCAGGTGCTTTCTGACTAGGGTTGCCAACCTCCAGGTACTAGCTGGCGATCTCCTGCTACTACAACTGATCTCCAGCCAATAGAGATCAGTTTTCCTGGAGAAAATGGCCGCTTTGGCAATTGGACTCAATGGCGTTGAAGTCCCTCTCCTCCCCAAACCCCGCCCTCCTCAGGCTCCGCCCCAAAATAACCCACTGGTGGCAAAGAGGGACCTGGCAACCCTACCGCATGCCTGGTGCACAGTTGGTACCATATTTTTGCTAAGCGTGGTGTCCAATGGCCTTTTATTTTTATTTATATAATATTTGTTCTTTGTCTGCCATTGTATCTGTTTTCTCGAGTTGCTTCCTTGGACCACAAAGCCTATAATGCATGGACCTTTCCTCCTATCTTTCTGAAATTTGGCACAAATGGTCCCTCAGGTGAGTTCCTGAGAATTTCTTCCTATCTCGGTGTGGGCAAAACTACATCTTGAAATGCATTTTGCCTTTAATTGTCTAAAACAACTGGCAGGATTTATACTATACATGTACACGTAAAATTTGGTGGGTGAGATTCCATCACTGAGGGGTAGATTCCCTTTAAAGGTCAACACAACTGGAAAACGTTACAGCCAGAAATGTGCTTCCCACGGAAACCAATGGAAAGAAAAACAAAAGAGCAAAGCACACCTCTTTATTACTGTAAAAGCTCACATTTGTATCTTGAACAGAGAGGGAGAATAACTCTCCATGAAGAGTTAGCCTCAAATTACAGACGACTGCTGGGGAAAAATTTAATCTTTAATCAGGACACCGCTTTGTAAATCACAAGGTATTTGTTTTCTTGTACAGGTAAAATTCTTAAATTATGCAGGACTGTTATTTTATTGTCGTTGTCTCGTAAGAATACTATTCATCCCAAATATTACCCTAATTTATTAAACTCAAAGTATGAAAAGATGAAATTGTACCTGGCTTCCCATTTATAGCTGTACTTGATCAAACATAGATTAAGCTCGTATACCATTTCTGACACTAGAGGGAGTACATAATTTATTTTGTAAAGGGAGAAGACACATGGCCTTTTGAAATGGAAACTAAATCTAAGTAAATCATGCAGTACCAGATTAAGGGTTTCATTTCCTGTCTTCGGAGAGAAAAAAATGGTTACGATGATCACTACTTTGGGTACACTGCAGACATTTGTAAGCTTGCTTAAAGAGAGAGAAAAGAAATGTGATTGTAAACATTGTACCTTTAAGTTGGTTGCCATTTCACTTGAAGAAAGCACCTGCATGATGACCACATGTGAATGACGTTTGGGTATTGCAAAGGTCAAATTTCCTTGTGATGCATTTGGAATAGGGCTGATCCTGTCTGGATCATTCTCTCCATGTTTACCAGTTCAGATTGCATTTGTTTGTGTTGAATTTAATCCCTATGTAGAAATTGCTCCTGGTATATTAGATAATTTTTGTAAACAAGCAAATTTCATTGGAAGTCAATTTTTAAAATTAACTTTAAATTAAAAGCAAACAAAAGCATACAATGAAGCATTTGGCAGGCGGCCAAATGATCTGTTGTAATTGAATCTGTTTCTAACAACTCAGTTATTCCGAGTACAAAAAAGTGCATTCTCTGGTTTTTCAATTATAAGCAAGACTGCCATTGTAATTGCTGGATTTCCTTATTGTGCGTGACTGCTCTCCATCACATCAGGGGCAAATGTGGTGAACTTTAAAATTCCAGATTCACTGGATGCTTTTTAAAGAAAGATAAAGGCTGCTTTGCATTCCATAGCCTAAGGGAAGGGAAGAGAACATGCTGGTGTCTTTCACAGTGCTCTAATCATAACTTCTCTGAAGTTCTAACGTGATACAGTATATGTTCATTTTTAATTGTGAAGATTTAAATGATGGGAAGAACTAACATGATGGGCAAGCTCAGTCACTGGGTGGATTTGCCATTTGGCCTGGACTGCATCCTTTAAAGAGGTCTGCAGCAAGCCAACAACTGCAAGGAACAAGTGGAGCAGCAGAGCTCCTGGTAAGGATGGAGCACACCAGGGAAGGTGATAGATGAAGGATGCAGGAGAAAATGCAACCCAGAGCTTCTGCTCAGACACATGAGTAGGCTTCCTTCATTTGAACAGCTATACCAGCGTAACATGTGTATCTCAGTGCATGCTTGGAGTTGGCTCCCTCCACTGAATTTAACTTTAGAGGGACAGGTGTGTTAATTTGCTGCAGCAAAAACAAAGCAAAGGTCCTGGTGGCACCTTTAGGACTAACAGATTTATTGAAACAAAAACATTTGTAGGTTACTGCATCTGGCAATGTCGGCTGTAGCCTACAAAAACATCAACAAATCTGTTGGCCTTTAATGTGCCACAAGACTCTCTTTTTTTTGTTTCCACTTAATTTAATGGAAAGTTTTGATGGCTAGAGCTCACCTGAGCTTTGTACGGTCAGCCATTATGAGCACTTGGAGGGCTGGGGTTGCTATGCAAAGGAAGGCAGTGGCCAACCACCTCTGTTCATCTCATGCCTGGAAAAAAGCCCCATGGAAAGGGTTGCTATGAGTTTGTTGCAACTTGATGGCCTGTTCTTCTTCTTTAATGTGTACTTTTGCCCGCAAGGAATTACTGGATCATTCTTCTTTGTGGATTTAGAACCTGTCAAAGAAAGCTATGAAGAGGGTCAGAGCAAGTGGTTTACAGTACTGTGGTGTTTGTATGATAATACATGGCTTCCTAAAAACCTACGAATATCAAAAGAGCCCTGCAGGATCAGACCAAAAGCCCATCTTGTTTAATGCCCTGTTTTTTGCAGTGGCCAACCAGATGATCCGAAGAAGCCCATAAGAAGAACATCAGCATTGTTCCTATTCTAGTTTCTTTGATGAATGCTCTAAATGTGTTTTATAGCAGGACCAACACACACAAAAATGGATAGTCGGCTTAAGAAGGTTAACTTCAAACTTGGCAAACAGGCCCATTTTCCACACTCATGTGATTTTACTTGGTCACTTGAAGAATGCAGATCTGGGGTTTCTGAATTTGCCCATTGTGTATGAACAGGAGAAAAACTGTCCTGGCTGTCAAAGAACATTTGTGGGGATTGAAATAGAAACAAAAACACAATGTAGTAATTTAGTTTATTGTAGGTCAGTCTTAATCTCTTTTGCCAATAGCTAACTATTGGAAAACTGGCATCTCTCTTTGGTTTCTTTTAAGAATCTCAGAGAATCCAACCAGATATATTTGCACTTCAAATGCAAACTGATATCAACAGATGGGAAAATAGAGGTTCAAAGGCTTAGTCCAGTAATAGAAGTGTTTCTTGCTAAAGGAAGCTTTTCAGAACAATTCTTTTGAACTATCAAGGATTGGAATGTTGACCAAGCAATTGCATGGAAACACATTTTCTTATAAGGGTATTAGAAATCCCTGTTTGTAGTCATATAAGAAATACTACGAGACACTGTTTTTTCCCCCCGCTATAGACTAGCATTCTACAAAACAAGTAAGTGAGTAAACCTTGAGAAAAATTTGGGGTTGGATCCAGCTAGGTTTTTGTTCAATGCCACCCAGTTCTCCATACTGCGTCTCCCCTCCCACACGGCTTTTGTCCATGCAGGTCTCATGATCCTCACTATATCTTTTTGGTGCTCAAAGGGGGCCCAGTCTTCATTTTTTAAACAATGGAAGAGCTGGTTGGATCTAGCCCATGGTCTAGATTCCATTCTCAGGACTTTCTTATTTCAGATGCACTGATCCATTTCTTGCAAATGTGAAATCTCAAGCATCATGCTTGCCTTTACATGCTATACACAGTTAGGATTTTTGTGACATGGGAGAGCATTCAAACACCTGATTCTCTATCAGTATTCTAAAGTGGTACAATATCAGGAGAAATGTGCCACATGCCATTCCTGAGTATTTGAATTAAAGCAAGTAGTCCAAGGATAGTGTTCATCCTGAAAATTGCTTTAATTTGGTTGTATTTGATTAGATTAATGCTGTTGTTGTTGTGCCGTGTAGGCTGCTGACCAAGCTGTGTAATCCTGTGCTCTAGTGACACTGTACTAAATCCAGATGAGCTTCTAGGGAATTAACCTTCTTTATTTGACCTTACTTTTTTACCATCCCATCCCCCCAATGTGCTCATTTATCTCCTCTGCCAACACATTTAAGAGGGAAAGCAGAACCCCATTTGATTGGCTAATTTGTAAGCACAGCTTTGAACAACATGAGGCATCCTACACAGCAATTCTTGCAGTGGAGAACATGCTGAACATCCTGGTACGTGAGTTCTCAGCAGCCTGATTACCACTGACCTTAAGAGCACTTTGGAGTTGAAATCATGGTAGATCACTTTTGAGAAGTCTACCCAGAGGGCATTTCCTGACAGAGGGCTTTCCCACCTGCTTGACTTACTGCTGATTTTCTTGGCAGTCAACCCACAAGCATTGGAATTGGTTTGGGTATGGATCTTCTGCATGTCTGCCCTCCCTCTGCATTTTAACAGTTGTGGAATCAGTTTGTTTTCTTCTGTACATGCCTTAAATAATGAGGATTTTCAAGGGAGGGTGCTGGTATCATTAGTAGTGTCATAGCACCCCTCCCTTGAAAAAAAAAAGGGCACGACTATCAATATATTGCTAGACTGTTGTTACAATAAGCTTAGCAGTTTTTCTGAATCGCCAGCATTCTTTTTTTTAAGTAAGTCTCTATCTCCTTCCCTCATAGAGATATGCTTTTTAGTGCTGTTTTAAAAAACAAGAACCTGTTTGTCATAGACTCATAGAATCATAGAGTTGGAAGGGACCACCAGGGCCATCAAGTCCAACCCCCTGCACAATGCAGGAAATTCACAACTACCTCCCCCCTCCACACCCCTAGTGACCAGAAGATGGCCAAGATGCCCTCCCTCTCATCATCTGCCTAAAGTCACAGAATCAGCATTGCTGACAGATGGCCATCTAACCTCTTCTTAAAAACCTCCAGGGAAGGAGAGCTTACCACCTCCCGAGGAAGCCTGTTCCACTGAGAAACCGCTCTAACTGTTAGAAAATTCGTCCTAATGTCTAGACGGAAACTCTTTTGATTTAATTTCAACCCGTTGGTTCTGGTCCGACCTTCTTGAGCAACAGAAAACAACTCAGCACCCTCCTCTATATGACAGCCCTTAAAGTACTTGAACATAGTTATCATATCCCCTCTCAGTCTTCTCCTCTTCAGGCTAAACATACCCAGTTCCTTCAACCTTTCCTCATAGGACTTGGTCTCCAGACCCCTCACCATCTTTGTTGCCCTTCTCTGGACACGTTCCAGCTTGTCTACATCTTTCTTATATTGTGGTGCCCAAAACTGAACACAGTACTCTAGTTGAGGTCTAACCAGAGCGGAGTAAAGCGATACCATCACTTTGCGTGATCTGGACACTATACTTCTGTTGATGCAGCCCAAGACTGCATTTGCCTTTTTAGTTACAGCATCACACTGCTGACTCATGTTCAGTGTTTGGTCTACTAAGACCCCAAGATCCTTTTCACACACACTACTGCTCAAACAAGTCTCCCCCATCCTATAATTATGCATTTGATTTTTCCTACCTAAATGCAGAACTTTACATTTGTCTTTGTTGAAGTGCATTTTATTAGTTCTAGCCCATTTCTCCAGCTTGTCAAGATCATCCTGTATCTTGGCTCTGTCTTCTACCGTATTTGCTACCCCTCCCAATTTAGTATCATCTGCAAATTTAATAAGCATCCCATCTATTCCTTCATCCAAATCATTTATAAAGATGTTGAACAACACAGGGCCCAGCACAGATCCCTGAGGAACTCCACTAGTCACTTCTCTACAAGTGGACGAGGAACCATTAACTAGCACTCTTTGGGTATGATCTGTCAACCAGTTGCAGATCCATCTAACAATAATAGGATCTAACCCACATTTTCCCAATTTGTCAACTAGAATACTATGTGGAACCTTATCAAAAGCCTTACTGAAATCTAGATAAACTATGTCTACAGTCTTCCCCTGATCCAGCAAGGTAGTAACTTTCTCAAAAAAGGAGATAAGATTAGTCTGTCATGACTTATTCTTGAGAAACCCATGCTGGCTCTTAGTGATCAGATCCATCCTTTCTAAATGCTCAAGGACGGACTGTTTGATGATTTGTTCGAACACTTTTCCTGGTATAGAAGTCAAGCTGATGGGTCGGTAGTTACCTGGATCCTCCTTTTTCCCCTTTCTTGAAGATGGGGACAACATTTGCCCGCCTCCAATCGTCTGGCACCTCACCTGTTTGCCAAGACTTTTCAAAAATAATGTCAGAGGTTCAGAAATTACATCGGCAAGTTCTTTGAGTACCCTTGGGTGCAATTTGTCTGGCCCAGAGGATTTTGTTTTATTTAAAGAAACCAGGTGTTTGTGCACTGCCCCAATGCCAATTCTAGGCTGGAAATCCCTTCCCTCATCACATGTTCTGTTTATGCCATGTTGAGCACCACTTCCCTCACAAGAAAAAACTGAGGAAAAGTAGGAATTAAGGAGTTCTCTCTTCATCTCCTGTTACAATTTCACTTTCTGGTCCACGCAATAGGCTTATCTTGTCCTTGTTCTTACTCTTACTCTGTACATAGGAAAAGAACCCTTTTTTGTTGCGTTTAGCATCTCTCGCTAGCCTAAGTTAATACTGAGCTTTAGCTTTCCTAACACTCTCCCTACAAGTGCTAGTTATTTGCTTATATTCCTCTTTGGTTATAAGGCCCTCCTTCCACTTCCTAAATGAGTCTTCTTTATTTCTCATTTCTCATTTTATTTGTCTTCAGGGTGGGGGGGAGAGAGGGAGTGTCTTGATCACCATAGTCCAATCATTGAAAAGTGGGCTGGAGGTGGGTGGGACAAAGAAATCTGACAGAAACATTACGCATTAAGAAAAAGCCTACTCAATCTGCTTCCAAAGAAAGATCAGGGTAAAAATGGTCTCAAAATAAACAGAACCCCCCCCCCCCGGGGGTGGGGGAAGAAAAAAGAAAGAAAACTAAAGGCATGTGAATGGGTGTGGAAGTCAGAGGATAAACCAAAGCAGTTTGAGTCCAGAACTGATGAAAAAAACCATGTGGAAAAGCCCAGAGTTCCAACTAGGGTTGCCAACTTTGTACTGGGAAATTCCTGGAGTTTTGGGGGTGGAGCCTGGGGAGGGGAGGGATCTGAGTGGGGTATAATTTCAAAGTAGCTATTTTCTTCAGGAGAACTGATTTCTGTTGCCTAGAGATCAGTTGTAATTCCAGGAGATCTCTGGGCCCAGTGTTGCCAGCTCCGGGTTGGGAAATACCTGGAGATTTTTGAGGCAGAGCCTGAGGAGGGTGGGGTTTAGAGAGGGGAGGGACTTCAATGCCAAAGAGTCCAATTGCCAAAGTGGCCATTTTCTCCAGGTGAACTGATCTCTATCAGCTGGCGTTCAGTTGTAATAGCAGGAGATCTCCCGCTACTACCTGGAGGGGGTGTGGTAACCCTGGTTTTACCATAGAGTTAGAAAAAATATATACACCTGAAGGGATTATATATTGAAATGAAAAAGAGAGGTTGCACAAGCATGACTTTAACTGAAAAGTATCTACTCATCTGTCTATCCAAATAATCAGACAAATATCATACATCATGAACAACATGGTTTGGCTTGATTTTCACTCCTGTTGCTCAAAGATCTATATTTTCCATAACGCTGAACATCCCAGGACAAAATTCTGCGCAGTCATCTTCCAGCTGGTTTCTTGACTAAAGCCAGGAAAATAACTTTCCTTCAGTTCACCTATATCTAGTACAATCCACTTGAGTTTACTGAGAGTGGAAAAATGCCAGAAGTAGGCAAAAAAACAGTGGAAACATAAACAGCATAGCATATGCGGAAGAGTGGAGTGGTATGGCCTGGCTCACTTAACTGCTTTGTTTTGGTAGGCAAAAGCCGAAGGAGAGTGGACTGAATGTGAGCATCAGCTGGTATTTCCAATGCCATTACAGGCAGGGAGTTCCAAGACTTTTATAAGTGTATTTTAGTGAAAAGGTTGGGCCCCCAGTGTGCAAAAGAGTTGTTCTGAAAAGCTTTCTCTAGCAAAAAAAAAAAAAAAACACCACTCCTTCTAATAACTGCTTTGTGATAGGTCCTGCTGAACATAACAAATAAGGATCAATCTGGGGTAGGATCTCATTTTAGCTAAGTGAAATTCTTCCCTGACAAGGGAACAGCATAAGTGAAATAGAGATCCAGCAAATGTTCAGAGAACTGGAGATGTCATCCACCCATGACTGTTTCACTCTTGATAGGTCTTGCTACAATGATAGGAATATATTAGATGTTTCATTTTAAAACTTTGATATGAACTACACATGCTTTCAGTGTTCGAACTAGTTGACCCCATGGTAGCTTATTACAGGAAAGTCCGGAACAAGGAGTGAGTATCAGGATCATGTAGTGTCTCAAATTAGAAATGCTTTGTGGTACCTCCCCTCCCAACTCCAGGTGTAGCCAGCATTGCACAAAAGGTCATCCTCCGATGCAGCCATGATGAGTGAGGCTTACTGGACTTACCATTTTGAAACACGCACCCTCTGAAAGATTCCACTGATTTCATGCCCTGTGATAGTTCATAGCAGCCCGTGGGTGACCAGAGACCCTATTCAGTCCTGTAATCTTCAATGGAAATCCCTAATTTAATACTGCTGTATATTGCAGAGAACTTCAGTGAAACTGGCTGCGCAGTTTAGCAATTAACAGTTCTTGGCACTTTCCTTTTCTTTGTTTCCATTCTCAGAAAAGCAGTTAAGTACTGGCAGGCGGTGGAGGTATTGGGTTACAGTGTTAGAGAGCAGGCTCCCTCTGGGGAAGCTCCTGTTCCATTTTCTACAAGTGATGAACTTATAAGTTGGGGGGGGACTTCAGTGAGTGAAACTGACAAGGCAACGGAAGAAAACCGTTTTACGGTGCAAAGCATCGTGAGTGACATACAACAGGCTATGTTTTCATTACATATGTTACATAAAATAACTGCACAAGTAAAACAAAACAAAACAAAAATCCTAGCATTCAAGACTGTAGAGATTTACTGTACAATCCCATACCAAGTTACGCCAGTTTCAGCCCACTGATTTTAATGGGCCGCGATGGAGTAACTCTGCATAGGATTGCACTGTTAATTATATATGAGGCTGATAAAAAGAAAACCAAAGCTTGGGAGGGGGGAGAGAAAATAACAGCAAGTTCAGACTTGCACCATCTACAGACAATTCCATCAGCAATCATTTGCAGCTTAGGGCCAAACTACATGACACACCCAACACGTGTCGGGGCTCAGGTGTACAACCAGACTCAAAGTCAGACATACATTGGGGTACTCACCTTAAAAAGGGTTTGTTCATTTAGTTCTGCATGAGAGAGCTGCGAGGGGGGACAAGGAACTTGCAGTTTCCCTCCACCCCACTTTCACCAGCAGAAAGTGGGGTTTCACGAGCCCTCAGTTTTTAGGACTTGAATGCCTAACTTTAGCACATAGTGTTGGGATCCACAAAGGACAGCTGGGGGTTCTCAGCTGTTGTTAGGAGGGAGATCCATAACTAGGGAATGTCTCATTGAACTCAATGGGACTCACTTCTGAGTATACATGGCCACTGTTGCTGAGACATAACTTTCCATTCTGCTTCACTGTTGTGTGTCCTTTTAGATGGGATGCATAAGTGGCTACAGGCTGAGATATTTGTACTTTGAACATTTTAATTTAAAATCTTATTAAAAACCAACAGTACAGAGACAGCACTGGAGAATACAATTGAAGCAAAATTCTTGTACTGTGACCAGCTTGATAAAATGACTGCCTAAAAACAAAGGTTTGTTATCGGTTATCACAAAATGCTGAATCCATCCGGTTTCTTATGCAATACATTCCGCATAGGACTGTGAACCCCTAAATGTTGAACACTTTTGGGGTGGTGGTGGTAAGTGGCATAAGGAGAGTGGTTTTATCCTGAAAAAGGCCCTTGCTGGGGGAAGGGATAAATACCCCTCCCCAGATTACTTCTCTACTCCAAATCATCCCTTTCCAAATTTCCATTTGTTTAGAAGCAAGTCACTAATTGGAGTATTGCTCTATGTTTGAATGTAATCTGGGGGTCATCCGAATGTTGGCTACAGCTACTCAGGAGAGGGCTGTTGAGGTCCTAGTATAAAGCTCATTGAAAATGTCAACAAATGTTGCTTCCACATGGAAGTTTTGCTCTGTTTTCCTGCCCTCCCCCCAAGTGCAATGTATGCATGAGTCTCTCTCTCTCTCTGGGTTTTGCTTCTGAATGACATTGCATGCATCTGTCTGTGTTCTGGGTTTTCCCTGATTTTGATGCATTTATCCCCTAAACTGATTTGGGAGAATCTTCCCTGAAAGATCATACTCAGAGTGGGTTTGGTTACCATGTAGGTAGGAAGGTTCAGATTTTTGGGGCCTTGTGCCTAACAATGGGCCTCAGTTTCCTTCCCAATCCTCTCATGCCCATAGGGTTGCTAGGTCCCTCTTCGCCACTGGCAGGAGGTTTTGGGGGCAGAGCCTGAGGAGGGCGGGGCTTGGGGAGGAGAGGGACTTCAATGCCATAGACTCCAATTGCCAAAGCAGCCATTTTCTCCAGGTGAACTGATCTCTATCAGCTGGAGATCAGTTGTAATAGCAGGAGATCGCCAGCTAGTACCTGGAGGTTGGCTGCCATTTCTTCCAGAGAAACTGATCTCTATAGTATGGAGACCAGCTGTAATTCTGGGAGAACTCCAGGCCCCACCTCCATGTTGGCCACCATAGTGACAACACAGGACAGCTATCACCTTCTTACTCTGCTTGTGAGTATCGTATGAAAGTTCATCCTACCACTGCTGGAGAGAGGATGTTGGACTAGATGGTCACACCCGCCAAGGCAATCCTTGTGTTCTTATGCGATACCATCATTTTTGCTGGTAAAAACCCTTCATACTTCTCCAGCAGTTTGCCCAGTAAAATGATATAATGTAATAATATTTAGATATTTTTTTGCAATCTCCCTTCTGAAGTGTTATCCACATTTAAGCTTTCTGTGCTCTTTTAATAGAGAGTTACCCTACAGCACACTGTATGCACACTGCACATTAGTGCCATTCAATTAACTCTAGGAGACATTAAGTAATGCCATGTGAAGGGTTAATGGGGTATAAAATGCTTTGGAGGATGCATAAGCAGCTGCTAAATCGGCCTTTCGTAGGGAAACGAGGTCAAAGGAACCAGTGAGCGTTCCAGCTATATGGACCTCTGTACTGCAAATGGTGGGAGAGATGACATCTCTTCCCAGAAGCCCCCGGATGATTACTGGAATGCTGCCTGGTTCTAGGCCTTCAGATAAAAGCTATCGCATTTACTTTGACTGTTTAGGCGGCTTTGTAGGCAGCTGGAGTTCAGGCAGCCGATCTGTGTAGGATCAAGCCTTCCACTGCTATTCACCAGCCGCATTCCATTCCCACACACCTCGTTAATATGCCGATGATAACTGCATTAAAGTAGTTAGGTAACAATAGCCACCGCTTGATGGGAAGACTTCAAGCTTTAGTGCTCAATATTATGCTCTGTTTTAATGCAACACAGTACCTGCATAATGAAGCACATTCACCGAGGAAAAAAGAATATGAAATTGAAAATTCTCCAAGCAGGCAAGAGAAGGGGGGGGGGGAACCCCTCATCATCTTTGCATTTTTTTTGCTTTGTTCTGCTCCCCCTTACTGCACTATATTACATTTCTACACTGCAGACTCCCAATGAAAACTGTTTTCATATGCAAGGCTTTCGCATTTGTCAACCACTTATAATTTTGTAATTTTCATAAGCTCTCTTTATTAATAAATCCAATTACCTGTCCTCAGGTCTAACTTACAAACATGTATTCTCCATACATTGACATATGAATATGTGGTTCTTTTCCCACTTTCTCTTTATTCCGATTTGTACACTCCCCTACAAAAGAGACTTCTGGATTGTTCAACTTCTCCCTTTGTAAGATGATGCTTGCTTTTTTGTCATGGTTAAAATCAAAGTACTCAATGGGTTTTACTTCATTTCCTCCCTGCCCAATGGCACATTGCTTGCTATGGGGAATGTGGACGCGTCAGTCTGGTCACACACGTACGCTGCATATTTCTTGTGATGCCATTTGTGTCAAGTGACACAAATTCCACCCCCATGCCCACTGCATTTTGTGAACCAACTTCCTAAAATTTATTTTTTGTAAAAAAAAATGGGAGGTGAGTGCACTCCACCAATTTGGGACCCTTTGGGACACCAATTTGAGACCCTTTGGTCTTTTTATTTGATTATTTACAATGCTTTGTAGGCAGTACATTCATAGGTTTGCCAGGTTCCCCCTGGCCACCAGTGTGGGGTAGTGTTGCCAGATCCAGGCTGAGAAATTCCTGGAGATCTGGGAACAGACCCTCAAGAGGACAAGGACCTCAGTGGGGTACAATGCCATAGAGTCCACCCTGTAAACTATCCATTTTCTCCAGGGGAACTGATCTCTGTAGTCTGGGGATCCGCTGTAATTTGGGAGGATCCCCAAGTCCCATCTGAAGGATGGCATCCCTATACATCCATCCTCTTTCTTCTGAGCTAGAAAGCACAACCAATGATTTGTTTTTTAAGCTGTCATATGCGGAGAGACCAAATTGTTTGCCACTCTGTGGCAACGGTGGATACCAGAACCCCTTTCCACTGCTCTTTTCTATCTCAAAGAGCAGCTGCCGCCAGAAGGAAAGAAAACAACCAGGGCTTTCTCTGTTTCCTTTTGTGAGGAAAAAGGAAGGCACTATTGTAAGGATGAGTGGGTAGTGGGAGCAGTTGTCTTCTTACTGGAAGATGGCTCTTTGACCACAGCCATCTGTAATAGCTGTCGGGAGAACTGAGCACTACTACAAAGGTAAAGTGGCTTCGGCATATGTAGTCCCACACGTTGAGGGTAACGGTTGAATCAGCTCTGAGAACATTATGAGCAAGCACTGGTAGCTATTGATTTTATACTTCCCAACAAAAGTTAGCAATCATTAACAATTAGATTAACAATTGAGAATGCGACAGATGGGCCTGGTTCCTGGTAGATTACGCTAATGTGGTACGATATTCTATTTTTAAAATGCTACTGTTTTACTACTCTTGCGCTCTGCAAATGGTTCTGACAACAATAATATACCAGTGAAAAATGAAGCGCCTTGAAAATGCTTGCAGTTTGCACAAAACCTGAAGCTTGAACTATGGAAGTCTTCTGCATTCAGCTGTTTTCAGGATGACTTTTATGATTTAAATGTATAAGCATTTGCAGCAGGATGTAACATATTTTATACCCTCCCCGTTCTATATCCAGCAGCTCTCATATTTACTCTCCATTCATTCGAACTACAACTACATTTACCTAAGAAAATATTAGCATCACCCACAATAGACTCCAGATGACATCATGTCCAACCTGGGCACATCTCTGGCTCTCATTTCTGCCCTATACTCTGGAGAAAATATAAACTGCAATGCCCAAAGGTTTGTTTTTGTTCTGTTGCTGTTGTTTCAATGGTTTTGTAACAGGTTGTAAAGAAAAAAATCTTTCTTAGTAAAACTGCATGTTCTACGCTGTATCTGATATGCCATTCCTATTTCTGTGGTCATGGTAACGGCCCTAAAATGGCAGATATATGGGAATAGAAATGTGTGTGTTATGGGCTATGTGCCATCAAGTCACTCCTGAATTAGGGCAACCCTATAAATTAATTACCTCCAAAATGTCCAATTGTTAACAGCTTAGCTCAGGTCTTGGAAACTGAAGGCCTTGGCTTCCTTTATTGAGTCATTCCATCTCATGTTGGTCTTCATCTTTTCCTACTGCCTTCAACTTTTCCTAGCAATATTGTCTTTTGTAATGAGTCTTGTCTTCTCATGATGTGACCAAAGTATGATAGCTACAATTTAGTCATTTTTGCTTCTAGGGAGAATTCAAGTTTGATTTGATCTAGAACCAGCTTTGTCTTTTTGGCGTTCAATGGTATCTGTAAAAACTCTCCTCCAACACCACATTTCAAATGAATTAACAGGATATAGATTTTAAACCTTTCACTTTCTTTGCACAAATACAGAGCAGTCAATAAACTCTTCTATATATTCATCATAGCATTTTATAGTCTGCTGAAAGGGACTTCGGTTGATGCCATTTCAGTTCTGTGCACCTTCCCTAATTTATATGAGACTATATTGGATTCTTATAATTACAGAGCTGTCTAGAGAATTTGTGGAATGCAGTCATCTGATGCAATGCCCGTTATTATAGTAATCATGAGAGTGCCGTGTAATGTTGCTCACCTGCTGGTCTCTGACAAAAAGACAAGTGGAATGTGAAGCCTTGATCATAGGGTTAGATACACAGGAAGGAAGATGTGTAAAAAAGGAAGCAGCTGAGGAATGCAGAAAGAGCCTGTGTTGTGAAACAACCAAGTCAAAGGGAGCTGGAGGCAGATTGAAAAAGAAACTGCCTGTTTCCTACAGAAAGATGAGTATTCCAGAAGGTGTGTGGATGTGTGTGATCTGAGACAAGCAGCTACTGAGGCCTGGTCTACACACAAAACAAAGAAGACAGTAAAATCTAGAGGGCATAGAATGGTCTGTGCAACTTCAAACTGCAGGGGTGTGTGTGTGTGTGTGTGTGTGTGTGTGGAATACATATTCTGTCTGCTCCGTAGGGTTGCTAAGGCACAAACTAGAAGTTGCATCATTGCGGTGCTCTAGGATTCACCAATGTAGTGTTGGAGGAGAGTGTTACAGATACCATGGACTGCCAAAAAAACAAATCAGTGGGTTATAGATCAAATCAAGCCTGAACTGACCCTAGAAGCTAAAATGACTAAACTGAGGCTATCGTATTTTGGTCACATTCTGAGAAGACAAGAGTCACTAGAAACGACAGTCATGCTAGGAAAAGTTGAGGGCAACAGGAAAAGAGGAAGACCCAACAAGGGATGGATGGACTCAATAAAGGAAGCCACAGCCCTCAGTTTGCAAGGCCTGAGCAAGGCTGTCAAAGATAGGACTAGGGCTGTCAATTCGGTTCGGTCCGAACTGAAAATCAACCGAATTTCTCCTGATTCGGTGATTTTCAGTTCGGACGGATCCGAACTCAAAACTGGCGGGCAACCGGGGGGGCCGAATTCAGCGAGTTCGGGAGTTCGCGAATAAATTCGGCAAATTCGCCCCCCCTTCAGGGGAGCACGCTGAAAGGCGCGGGCTGCCCTTTAAACTGATCTGAGCCTCCCAGCTGGGATGCGCAGGTCAGTTTAAAGGGCAGCCCGCCCCCCTTCAGCGGGCTCCGAGCCTCTCCAGCGGAGCCCGCTGAAGGGGGGCGGGCTGCCCTTTAAACTCATTTGCGCCTCCCGGCCGGGAGGCACAGATGAGTTTAAAGGGCAGCCCGCCCCCCTTCAGCGGGCTCCGCTGAAGGGGGGCGGGCTGTCATTTAAACTCATCTGAGCCTCCCAGCTGGGAGGCGCAGATGAGTTTAAATGACAGCCCGCGCCTCTCCAGCAGAGCCTGATGAAGGGGGGCGGGCTGTCATTTAAACTCCCGGCCGGGAGGCGCAGATGAGTTTAAATGACAGCCCGCCCCCCTTCAGCGGGCTCCGCTGGAGAGGCGCGGGCTGTCATTTAAACTGATCTGAGCCTCCCAGCTGGGAGGCGCAGATGAGTTTAAAGGGCAGCCCGCCCCCCTTCAGGGAATCCCTCTGAAGGCGCGCTGGGGCCGAATTTTCCCCCGAACTCCGGATCCCCCCGAATTACCGGGGATCCGAAGCGGGGGAGTTCGGACTTCGGCACGTACCGAACCCACAAGGGTCAAATTCGGCCGAATCTGAACTGTACCGAATTTTTTTTTTTTTTGACAGCCCTAGATAGGACATTTTGGAGGACTCTGATTCATAGGATTGCCATGAGTCGGAAGGGACTTGACGGCACTTAACACACACACAAGATTCACCAAAACACTAATTTTAACCATAGAGTTTTGAGTGAAACCCAAAATATCACACCAATATGACGTTGTCATTTATGGTTGGTGCCGCAAGGGATGTTGCAGTGTTGGTGTGACACTGAATCACACACACACCAATTTCCTCCTTACCACCTTGTTGAATGGTGGTGGGGAATAGGGGGTGGTCTGGGGCAGGAGTTCCCCCTCCTGGATCTTGGACTCTGCAGATGCAAGCGTGATTCCCTGTGGGTTCCTCCAAAGCACCTCCAGATGGAGGAAAGCTAGGACTGGTTTTTGCTTTGCAGACGAAGGAAGCAGGTGCCAGTAAATGCACAGGTAGGCACCATGGTTGGGGTCAGTGAGTTAAAAGGGGAAAGGCCTAAAATGGCAATGCAATCCATTAGCGCTCCAGAATTTCACATTGGGGAGGTCAATATTATTTTTTTCCACATCTACCTTTGGGGTAAAAAGTGCCTTGGACATGCTGATGGATGACCTTTGTCAGGGTCAGATGGGGGAATTCAACAGTGTTATTTAGTACTGAGCATGGTATCCTTCTGTGCAGGCTGTCAGAAGACTGCTTGGCAGTAGTTGCAGATGTGAACGCGGAGGTTCCAGTTAGTTGTCACAGCTAATCCTCCATTAATTTGTCTAATCTCCTTTTAAAGTCATCTAACCAACAGCTGATACCATATCTTGGGGCAGCAAATTCTGAAAGTTGTGAATTTGTTGTGTGAAGATGTTCTTCCTTTGTCTGTCCTGAATCTATTGTTAATCAATCTCATTGTAATATTATTTTCTAACATCAAGAGAGAGATGAAAATTTATCTCTAATCAATTTCTTGCCATCAGTCATGATTTTATAACCCTGTCATATTCCCCCTCTGTTGACTTTTTCTAAATTGTAAGAGCTGCACGTGCGTGCTTTATCTTTTCTTTGTGGAGAAGGTGCAACAACCCCCAGTCACCTTGGTTGCCCTTTTCTGCACCTTTTCTAGCTGTAATATGATCTGTTTTCTCAGGAGGCATCAGAACTATATCTAATATTCCAAATGCAGCTGTTCCATTTATTTGAAGGCATTTTGCAGCTGGCCTTTTTATTTTAATTCCCTTTCCTCATAATCAATAACACTGAATTTGCCTTTCTCACCGGTGCTATATACTGAACTGATAGTATCTACCACAATCTCAAGAGCACTTTCCTGGACATTGACATCTGTTTTAGATCCTATCAGTGCATAGGTGAAAACCGGGGATTTAAAAAACCCAAATGTGCACCTCCTACACATAAAGAAGTGTAACCTAAATTGACTCTCTTTTGCTGATTTGCTGCCCATTCACCGAGGCCATCTATGCAGGGCTGTTTCCCCGCAGTCATCCCCGCCAACTACATCGGGACTTCCTTTTGATTATGCATGCCTTTCCCAACCGTCAGAGGTTGCCTTGCTCTCCTCGCACATTTCCGCGCATTTTGCTCGCGTTTTCCGGATGCTGTATGGAGAGATCCTTTGAGCAGTGTTCATAGTCTGCTTGGATTTTCATCATTCTGAAGAATAGGTGTCAACCATTAATTCAGCAGTCTCAGTGCTCATCTCTGACTCCAGCTCATTTCTGAAGAAAAGTTTGATTATACCTGATCTCAAAATAGACAGTTGGGGGCAGGGATGGACTGGCTATTTCAAATATAGGGAAAATTCCTGGTGGGCCACTGCCCCGGAGGGCCACTGACAGCTAGGAGAAAGCAAGTCAAGCCTAGGGTTGCCAGGTCCCTCTTTGCTACCAGCAGGAGGTTTTTGGGGTGGAGCCTGAGGAGGACGGGGTTTGGGGAGGGAGGGATTCCAATGCCATAGAGTCCAATCGCCAAAGCAGCCATTTTCTCCAGGTGAACTGATCTCTATCGGCTGGAGTTCAGTTGTAATAGCAGGAGATCTCCAGCTAGTACCAGGAGGTTACAATCCAAAAAAACACACAGTCTGGTTTAAGTATAAACCCCAATATACAAGGTAACAACTATATTGCTACAATCTCAACACATGTAGAAAAAACATGTAGAGAAAACACCAACAATAATGAGAGACTATTATTTCCTATAACAGGTAAGTATTGTGTAACATACAGTATTTCAACAAAGTAATGATCTTAAATATGTCTTTGGTTTTTTTTTCAGATGTCAGGCAGAAGGGGAAGACAATCGTTTCAGTTCTTCTTCAGTTCCTCCTCTGACACCTGAGGATGGCACTCTCCCCTTGCCTGATGGTCACGCTATCCATCACCTTGGGGAAGGTGGCATCTCTGCTGCGCATGTTTACAAATCATGCAGTCATAGCAGTTTACAGATTTCTTGCCTTGTTCCACATGGGATACAAAATTGCAAAGGTCTATATTTGCTTGAGTACCAGGAGGTTGGCAACCCTGGTCAAGCCCCAGTAGCTCTTCTAGTTATCTGAGGGCCTCTCAGCTCAGACCTGGCCCCGCTGTGGAGCAAGAAGAAGCAGTGGGTGTCACTCTCCATTGGCAGTGCTGGCCAGGTGAGTTGAGTGGCCCATGCAGTGCTGGCTTGTAGACCATAGGGGCCATTCATTCAGTCTTGTTCCTGGGCTATTTTGACTTCCTAGTCCAGCCCTGATTGAGGGATCCCATGGTATAATCCCACCCATTATAACAGCTGTGCATTTATTCCTATCTGCCTTTTGTTCTTTAGCCAGTTAATATCCATATGATAACTTGTCATCTTACCCCCTGACTGCTTACCCAGAAGCCTTTGCTGAAGGACTTTTCAAAAGCTGTTTAGAAGACTTGCGGTGCAATTGTATGCATACTGATTGCAATCTGAGCCCATTGAAACCAATGGACTCATACTGGAGTGACTCTGCACAGGATTGTACTGGTAGTATACAATGTCTACTGCAATACTCCCAACTACTTATTTGTTGATACTCAATCTAGAAACAGCTGATGAGGCCAAATTTCTCTTTACAGAAGCTGTGCTTATTTTTCCCTGGCAAGGCTTGATGTTCTATATGCTTTTGCTCTGATTATGTTTTCCACCAATCTTCCCTGGACAGAAGTTGAGCTAATGTCGATCTGGGTCCCATTTTTTAAATTAATGTTACATTGTCTACCTTTCCATTAGGAGGCTGATTTTCTGTGACCGGTTGCTTATTTTTCATTACAGATTTTGTAGGCATGTGAATTCTGTTGCAACAAAAGAGTCCTGTGGTGATTTACTGAGTAATAGATATGTCATATGTTTTCAGAGAACAGAGCCTGCTGTGTCAGAGGCATGAAATGTTAGCCTCAATTAGTACAGGTAGATAGATCACAATGTCTCAGACCCACCGAAACCTTTTGTATTTCATGGTCCTTTGGTTCTGCTGTTCACAACTTTTTTCACTGTATTGTCAAAGGCTTTCACGGTCAGAGTTCATTGGTTCTTGTAGGTTATCCGGGCTGTGTAACCGTGGTCTTGGAATTTTCTTTCCTGACGTTTCGCCAGCAGCTGTGGCAGGCATCTTCAGAGTAGTAACACTGAAGGACAGTGTCTCTCAGTGTCAAGTGTGTAGGAAGAGTCTTTTTCACTGTACTTGTGTGTGTATTTATATCTTGTGGCTGAAGATAAAGTCTGGTGAAGTAGGCTCCAATCCATGACATCTTATTGCAGCATTAATTTGATGAGCCAGCATGGTGTAGTGGTTAAGAGCGGCGGACTCTAATCTGGAGAACTGGGCTCACATGAACACATGAAGCTGCCTTATATTGAATCAGATCCTTGGTCCATCAGTCAGTATTGTCTACTCAGACTGGCAGCGGTCTTTCACATCACCTACCTGCCTAGTCCCTTTAACTGGAGATGCTGGGGATAGAACCTGGGCCTTCTGCATGCCAAGCAGATGCTCTACCACTGAGCCACAGCCCCTCCCCAATTCATGAAGCCGGCTGGGTGACCTTGGGCCAGTCACAGTTCTCTCAGAAGAATTCTCTCAACCCCACCTACCTCACAAGGGGCTTGTCGTGGAGATAGGAAGGGATTGTGATGGTTAGCTGCTTTGAGATTCCTTTCAGTAGAGAAAAGTGGGGTATAAAAACCAGCTCTTGTTCAAGGCACCACGAGACTCTGCTATTTTTGTTAGAAGATCAAAAATTCCACATTTGAGCTTTTTAAAAGCTCTCAAGTGTACAGGCCAAATGATTTCTTAATTTGTAATTTGTCAGTTAGTACTAGAACTTCACCTTCTGTTTTATTTACAGTGCAATACTATGTGCTTATTCAGGAATAAATCATACTTTATCCAGTGGGGCTTAGAACCATGTAAGTGTCTAGATTTGCAGCTATAGTTGTCTAGAGGCCACCCCCCCTTCCAAATGGTTTAGATGAAGATATACCCACTAAGTATCTTGTACAGTGAAGGCAGATGCAAAGAATTAATTTAGCTTCGCTGTAATCCTACCCTTCTTCAGCAGTTCTTTCACATCTTTGTGACCTCATGGCCGAATCTCTGCTGAGATATAAATAAATGTTTATTGTTTCTCTTTTAGCCCTACGCTCTACATGCTTTATACGCTTTATTTTAATTTCCTCATTTAGTTGCCATTTGCGCTTTTTAAAAACTTTTTTGTTTTCTTTCTTTTACAGATTTTATTTTTCAGACTCAACAATTCAACATGAATCAAAAACAAAAGGGACAACAGCGAGAAACTGGAGGAAACACTTAATATAGAAATGACTGGCATGCAGTCTCAAGACAAGTGTTACTTGGATAGAAAATTCCCACCTCATAGAGACTTGTCACTTATATTTATATGTAGAGACTGACGCGGAAGCCAAGCGGATTAGCAGTCTTGTCCAGGATACCCATCAGAAAGTCCACGGCCACATAGAAAAAGTGTAGTTTATTTTACAGTGCAGAAATATATACAGATACTCCTTTCACACTCTCCGCTCATAACATCCCGCATAGAACTGCGGTTTCACTTCATTATATACACCTGGTGGTTGCAACCACCAATCACAGTAGATATCCAATTATCCTGGTATTGCTACTGCATTGCATCAGCCACCTGGCTCTAACTGGATCAGGCCAGCTTTCTCTAGCTCCCCAGGTACTTTCCAGGCTGATTACATCATCCTTAGATCTTACTGATCTATCCTGCACCTGTCAAACTATCTGACAGACTTGTAATCTTGACAGAGACTCTCTATGCATAGTGCTAGAGCCAAAGGTTCTGTTTCAGTATTGGTTGATCCAAAGGTTCTGCTTCATTCCTCCGGTGCAAGGGGCCTTCCTCTAGGAGAAAAGGCTTGTTCCGAGGGCAGAAAGCTCCCTGCATCCTGTTAGTGGAATAGAACCTTTGGAGCCAACTTCATTGCTTTAATAAAACATTCATAAATTATAACACAGCACTGCATTCTTTCCTTTCCCAGTAAGTGTAGATAGAACAAAGCCTTTCCGAACATGATTTCCATTTTTTAAATGACGCAATATTTTATCTTTTATAGCTTCCTTGACTATTCTTGTTAATCGGACTGGCATCCTCTTGGACCTTTTCATATTGCTCCTAATCGATGGTGTATATTCGAGTTGAGCTTCCAGTATTGTGATTTTAAATAACCTGTAAATATCTGACCATCTCAACACTCCAGCTTTAAAGAAATATGAACATATTGGATCTCCTGAGCAACTTTCCAGTTACATACATGCTGTAGTGTAGTGTGGTGTATTCACAGTCCCTGAACGATTCCTTAACATTTACATTTCACATCAGATCCTGGGTAGCATTAGGATTGCCAACATTTAGGTACTAGCTGGAGATCTCCTGCTATTACAACTAATCCCCAGCTGATAGAGATCAGTTCACCTGGAGAAAATGGCCACTTTGGCAATTGGACTCAATGGCATTGAATTCCCTCCCTCCCCAAACTCCTTAGGCTCCACCCCCAAAACCTCCCGCTAGTGGCGAAGAGGGCCCTAAAAACCCTAGGTAGCATTCAGGATTAAGTCAAAGGTCAACTGTAATCTTGTCAGCACAGTGACCAACAGCTCAGTGTATTTAGAAATTTTGCCTTTGTTGCAACCTTGAACATGCAGTTATTCTGTCACAGTATGTATTCACACATTTATTGATAATTCATATTACTTAGACAATGGTGTTTAATATGCTATTTTTTCCTGACAATTCTAAATAGCTATCACACAGAATTATAATTGTTGGTAATTTCAGTATGCTGCAGTTCCACAAAACAAAATATAAAGGAGAAAATACGGGTATAAGCTATACATATTAAATCTAGGTGGTTGCTCACCTGAAAGCCAGTTTACAGTTGGGCCTTCCTGGGCACCTGTTTCTAAGGAAAGGGGGCAACAGCTGAGACCAGCTCCATACCTCAGCTGTACTCTTTTTGCATATAGATGTCACTTGGAGCCAGGCACCTCTGACCTTAAAGGACAGCTGGGTTCACAGAGGAGGAACACTGAGCTGCAAAGGTTATTTCCAGTCATTCCTAGCCTCTGCTTCTTAACCTTGTCTTCTCCAGAATGGTAGAAGCCAAAAGGCAAGGAACTGGTGGAAGTCTTTCCCATTTCTACATTTTGTTGTGATGGGGGTAGAAGGGCAGTAAGCCTGTGGAAGTCTGGGAAATTCCTTCCCTTTCCCATACAACAACTACTACTACTTAGCATTTTGGATGTTCAAAGTGAAATAGTCTATGCAGCAATCCTGTAGGGTAGGGTTGAATAATTATCCCTATGTTGCAGATGAGGGATCAATGTCTTTCCTAAGGCCAAGCGGTGAGTTTGTGGCAGAGTAGAGGTTCGAACTAGGGACTTACTGCATCACAGCTCATTCTCTTAACCCCTACGCTACGCCATTAGTTCTCCAACCTTCCACATTCCTGAAACCTCATTCAAACATTTGATGAGCAGCTTGGTTGACAATGAAAATTGTTATTGCATGATCATGTTTTTAAAGAACCATTGGATTCCCCTTCTAGGTGGGCTTATTAGATGATATGGGAAGTACCATTATGGAGGAGCAGCACTATCCATTTGCTGAACAAAGGAGGGGGAAAGGGTGCAAAGGTGCTCACAACTGGGAGACGGTTTCTTTCTGTTGCAGTTTTATTCTGTCCAGGCTATTGAATCAGGAGCCAGGTAGACAGAAAAAAATGTAGGTAGTGGAAATAAGGGGAAATGTTTCTCTTTTCTGCAGCTGAGAATACTAAGATTCTTGGAGATATGTCTTCTATAATTGATCAAACTAGGATTATTCAAGTGGCCGATACAGATTATTGTTGATCTATTAAATTAACTGGATTGTCTGGTTCTGGCAGAAGAGTTGGGAAGTGTTAAATGCAACTCGCTCACCATGTAATGTCGGCAAGGTGATAATTCCTGTAACTCACTATACTCAGAGAGCCTAACTACATTATATTTTCTTTTCATCCTCATCAGTTATGTCATGAGGACTCTTAGGGCGAAAACGCACAGTCGCTTTAGCCTCCTTTATTCCCTGTTTCAGCCAGGATTCAGCCAGGATTGAAAGCACATTCGGCAAAAGGCATGCCTTCGATCCTGGCTGAATCTTGGCTGAAACAGGGAATAAAGGAGGCTAAAGCGACCAGGCGTAGTCAGACATGCCTTTCTAGTGCCATGCTCAGAACTTCATTCATAAGTGTGTGGGGTCAAATTCAGATTGAGAATGTGGGGTGTGGGAAGAAGAGGCTATTTTCCTGACCTGAAATGGCCTTGGAGAGCTGCTATTTGTCCTATGGGGAAAACCTCATATTCCAATGACTATGTAGGGGTCTCCAATGGGGCAGCGGGGTGGTTTCAGGTCAAGAAAAAGGTGAGGGGGTGGGAAGGCATAACCTTCTCACAATCTATGGTCCTGATCCACATAGGGTCTCCATGCTCCTGGGAACTGAGTTTCAAGCACAGAACTCACGAGGCACATCTGATGGAAAGTCTTCAAGGTGGACCTAGGGAAGGTACAGTCTGCTGATTAATCTAACTGGAAGACAGGTGAACATGGTAAAAGACATAACCAGATATTCTTACTAGCAGGTATGTAATTAATTACAGTGTTGTTTGCATTACAACAGTTTTATTTTACTGTTTAAGGAAATATGCAGTACAGGTTTTATGGAACCCATATCCTATCTTCTCTTAGTTCATATCAGAATATGTAAGCATGCATGTTGTGTTAATCAGATTTGTTTTATTGTAGGCCATGTAGTTTATTCACAGGGATTTCAGTGTGGTAGGAACATCAGAGATGTGTGACTTTTAGTGATCAATATTAGTGTATATTTAGCGTATATAGCTCAAATAAATCTTATCTGAACACCATGGCAAAGGAAGCCTTGAGGCCCATGAGAAAGCTTTCCCTCTATCTGGCTGCTCTGTGTCTTAGATCTTCATAATAAAATGAATTTGCAGGAAAGGATGTATCATAAGATAGAGTTCATTGACAGAATTCCTGGTAGCTGTTTTAGCAGCAGTACTCTGCAAGAGCTAATGCTATGTCAAGCGGCATTAACTAGCTCAGATTTCCAATCAGCAAATCCTTAGGGTCAGCTAAGGACAGGGATATGGTAAGTGGCTGGTTCTATGCTCTTTGCCCTCTAGTTCCAGCTCTCACCCCACAGAAAGTTCAGCAACACCAGATGGACAGCAGCACCGCTTGCTTTCAGTCTAAGGGCCCATAGAGGAGGTACTTTCCTTTCTTCTTATCAAACCTAACAACTGGCTACACATTTGTCTTCTCCACCCACACATGATCAAAGGACAGTCTGCCTTTGTCCGTTTTGCTACTGCAGTGTTTACACTTGCAAAGTGTTTTCCTGTATCTAACTGGAAAATTTACCCTGTATTCTTTTTTTCTTTTAATTTCCTTGGTCTGATGCATGTGATATTAGTATGCATCAGCCTACAGAGCTAAAGCACTGAGGTTGTTTGCGCACCAAGACAGTTAAAAGCATTTGAGTCTCTAACAGAACAGCTGCATTCAGATGTCCAATTCGATCGTGGTTTAAATAAAAATACAAGGATCTGGGTTGTGCCAGCCTTGGATGTGTGCCTTTCTCCCCCCACCATGCATTCTTGAGCAGAGAAAGAGGAATGAATGATGGTTTAAGACTAACTCTAGTGACCTGTAATGTACAAAGGCAGGTACATGTCATAACTGGAGTTATTTTTCTGATCACAGAATGGGATTTTTAACCAGGGTTTGCTGCAGTTTGCACATCAAAGAAAACCAAAATTAATCTCAAACCACCATTCCTTCATCATGCTGTGTGAGGGGAGAAGGGAGGAAGGCAAGGGAGGAACCAGGCATGTACTCACAGCTTTGCACAAACTGCATTCATGCACATTTTCATTTAACCATGGTTAAATTGGATGTCTGAACACAGTCCCTATTTGTGTCATGTGTGATTGTGGATAACATGGGAATGCAGAATATAATTTGATTGTAAAACCTACATTTAGTTAGAATCTAGAATTGCATTGTACCAAGTTGCAGGCACGAGATTTGATGCCCAAGACAGTGTTAATATTGTCGGGGGTTTCCCACTAATTTGGTCAACATGGGAGTGTTAGAGAGGAGGCTAGAGAAATGGACAGCTTGGTGTCCACCTGCAGGGATGCAGGCTAGCAGCTGGGAAGGGCCAGGGTAAGAGGGAAAGGAAGGAGAGAGGTGGGGCCTGACAGCTTTAAAGCCCAAGGGGGAGAGCAAAGGACAGGCAGTCCTGAGAGTGGGTACCCACCACCTTTTATCGCTTCCAGGAAGAGGCGGGGCCAAACCCTAATTGGGGCCAAGGTCCAGGGGATGGGACCAAGGGTGGTACTAATGGGAGGCTTTCATAGAATCATAAGGTTGGAAGGGACCACCAAGGTCATCTAGTCCAACCCCCTGCACAATGCAGGAAATTCACAGCTACCTCCCCGCCACACCCCCAGTTACCCCTACTTCATGCCCAGAAGATGGCCAAGATGCCCTTCCTCTATGATCTGCCTAAGAGGTCATAGAATCAGCCTTGCTGACAGTTGGCCATCTAGCCTCTGCTTAAAAACCTCCAGGGAAGGAGCGCTTACCACCTCCCGAGGAAGCCTGTTCCACCGAGGAACCACTCTGTTAGAAAATTCTTCCTAATGTCTAGATGGAAACCCTTTTGATTTAATTTCAACATGTTGGTTCTGGTCCGACCTTCTGGGGCAAGAGAAAACAACTCGGCACCATCCTCTATATGACAGCCCTTCAAGTACTTGAAGTAATTTCAAGCAAGATTGAGGAGGAAAAAATGGTTGGAGCACACAGGGAGAGGGAGTGCTAGTGTGCAAGCATGAGGGTGTTCTAACTTGGGGGTGGGGGAAGGAAGAGGACCAGGGTGTCTGAACCTCCTCTCCTTCCCATTCGGAGGCAGGCCCCATCCAAGATGGCAGAGGGCGGGCTAGCCAGTACAGCAAAGGGGAAGCCACACAATAGCTTTGCAACCTTTTTTCCCCCTGTCTTTTTCCTGCTGAGAAAAGCCACTTTAGATCTCTGGGGGGAGGGATACAAGTACCTATAAATTTTCCTCACTGGGGGCAAAAGCAACATAGGTAGTTTTTATCAGCCAGGAAAACGCCATGGGTGAACTATTGAAAGAGCAGCTTCAGTGGCTGCATTTGGAAAAGAGAAAAATTATCTTTTAAAATGTGATCTTTTAAAATGATCACAGAAGAAAATGTTCAAAACTGAAATTTCCTTTTTTCTTCACATCAACAGTAACACCTCCCTTGGGACACCTTCTCCTTGCTTTCATGGGAATTTTAGCAGAGCCATCAGGGCCATCATCTAACCTATTAGTTTATACTGAAGAACATTGGTATTCCTTTGTTGGCAGCACTCCCTTAGGCCAAGCCATTCCAGGTAAATGGATAACAAACCTACAATAGGTGAAGTGGGCTTGATGATGATGGGAAGTGCTGTTAACGGTGCAATCCTATGCATAGTTCGATTCTAAGCCCATTGAAATCAGTGGCCATTTCCGCACTATTCACTTACAGCAAATTATCCTCCTATTCGATCTGCGAGGTTTGGCAGGGGAATTGTCTTTGAAATGGAGAAAAGGGAAACATTGTCGTATAAGTGTTTGTAGAAATCATGGAGATTAAATGATTGGACAACGTATTCAAATACATACATGAATACATGAAGCTGCCTTATACTGAATCAGACCCTTGGTCCATCAAAGTCAGTATTGTCTACTCTGACCGGCAGCGGCTCTCCAGGGTCTCAGGCAGGGGTCTTTCACATCACCTCCTTGCCTGGTGCCTTTAACTGGAGATGCCGGGGATTGAACCTGGGACCTTCTGCATGCCAAGCAGATGCTCTACCACTGAGCCACGGCCCCTCCCCATATACAGTGTGGATACAGAAAAGATAAAATGTTTCATTAAACGTTGTGGACAATTAGTGCAGAAACGGCAATGATTTTTAGGCAGGTTGAAGATGCACACTTCTCAAGATTCTGCTGTTATAAAAGGGAACCTACAGATTTAAGAACTATACACAAAGCAACCTTGAGACACAACTTTAATACATTTTCAATAACTATTTCTCTTTCTTCAGCCCCATTTGTGTAGCCAGTTTCACAATAATTGCATTGGGAGTAGAAGCAAAAAAAAAGAAAAAAAGAAGAACAGAATCAAATATGCTTAAGTCACTTAGGTGACATTGGTAGAGTATTTACCTATACGGGTGAAACATATTGATCCATCTACATTTCTATAGAAGTATATCCAAGAGTCAATTCATGATATTAACAGTACTTAGCATTTGTGTAGCTCTTTTAATGTCAGAATCTCATCCCCTATCTGCTCATTGTCTGATCCTTACAACAGTTCTGTAAGGTAGGCTCATATTATTACCCAATCCCTAAAATATTATGCTTATGGGGTTGAAGCTGAGAGAAACAGCATTTTGCATAAGTTCATCTGGTAAGTTTGTGGCTGAGATAAAGATTTGGTTCCTCATTCTCTTAGCCATTTTGCTCTATCAATTCTTTCCCAATTACATTGTGTGATATGCAAATTCTGTTGGGAATTCTTTTTCAATATTCTTTGTGTGACTCCTCTTAATCCTTCATTGCAAAAATAATTACCTAAAATCTCACCTAGGGATTTGGTTTTCATCATAGTTTTGTTAAACCAAGATGTGTGTGTGTGTGTTTCCAAACTGTATTAATTGTTCCTAATTCCTGATATAGTCGGCTGGTATGAAAGAGATAAATATTTTATGTGACTTGGCAATAATGGGTGATTTTTTAAAATAACAAATGCACATCTTGAGGTCTTGTAATCTTGGGAGTGACCAACCATATTTATTTAAGATCTAGTTACTATTGCTATAAATAAATAATTCTACTAAAGAATATGGGCTATCTAGTCTACAGAATCTTCAAAGATTTGTTCTTGATCCTATACTCTTGTAAGAAAAATGCGCACAAGGCATCTCTCCACAACAGATAATAAAAGAGGTTCCATGGGTGCCTAATGACCTTGTTTACAACTATATTCTTTTCAGATGTGGTGGACAGTTTATGTATAAACGGGGGTTTCTAGCAGCTGCCATAGATAGGATGATTAATTTGAACAGCCTGCCAGATCACAGGTAATTTCTTACGACCAGGAATCAAAAGAACGCAAAATACTCTGATATTAAACTCAAGGATCCACCCCTTAGTGACAGAAATACTGTGTCATTCATTTTTTATGGAAATGTTGAAGTTGGTGTAGGTCTCATTTCTGTTTGATTCAGAATGCTGTCCCATTGATTGATTTGTTTTGAACAATGCAACAATTGCATTTTAAATGTCTAGAAAATATTGTTTCTGAACTGTTTTAAAGTGGCCTTTCTCTTCCTTGCCCTTTTTGTGGCTTCTGATAATGGTCAGTAGATGTCAATTTAAGTAAGCCCTGTGGCACAGAGTGGTAAGCTGCAGTACTGCAATCCAGCTCTGCTCATGACCTGAGTTCGATCCCAACGGAAGTCGGTTTCAGGTAGCTGGCTCAAGGTTGACTCAGCCTTCCATCCTTCCGAGGTCGGTAAAATGAGTCCCCAGCTTGCTGGGAGTAAAGTGTAGATGACCGGAGAAGGCAATGGCAAGCCACCTCATAAAATATAGTCTGCCTAGTAAATGTCAGGATATGACATCACCCCATGGGTCAGTAATGACCTGGTGCTTGCACAGGGGACTACCTTTACCTTTTACCTACGGTAGATGTCAATTTAATGTTCTGGGAACTGATTCACTTGATGCACCAGTAGCAATTTAGGACTGATTCATGCAACCCTCTGCCTATTCTTCTGGTTCAGGTGCCCATGATGCCTCCCTTGTCTCCCATTTCCTCCGGAGCCCTGGCCTCTGAAACCTCAGCTCTGGCAATATTAAGCTCTCAAGTGCATCTTGCTAAGTATTCTGATTGTTTCCCTGATACCACTGTTACTTTTCCTATAGGGACTGCCTTGAAGTACACAGAGGTCGACCTGCTCAGTGTCCCACAGCTGACTCAGGATGATGTGTGGTGGCAGCTTGCATGACCTGCTATGGGACTGATTGAAATAAAGGTGCAGGGCCACTCAAGGAATTTTCCAAGCTGGCCTCTGATTCAGAGTTCAGTGACTGGAGGAAGTGATGGAGTGATCACCTGTGTCACAACCATATCAACAGTTTAGAAAAGGAGAAAGCTACTCATCTTTTTCAATTGAGATCTGAGCTCAGATTGTGCTTGTAGCATTTAGTTATGCTCCGTGGGTGGAATACTACGTAGCTGAGATGACAAGTGGCTTCAAAGAAGCAGCATTTTTGCTCTGAATTAAATGGAATCAATTGCTATTGATGCCTCAGATTGTCATATAAGGAGGGCCTGCTTTGAAGTTTGGTCTCCCTTTGAAAACAGACTCCTTAAGAAAGTTACCCTAATCCATAAGTGGGTTTTTTTTTACTCTCTGAATTTACTAGTGACATTTTTCCAAATCCCTAGGGCTCAAATAACTGCTGCTTATCCTTTTTTTTCAGCACCGTAGACAAAATGAGAAGCCTTTCGCATGTTGAAGTATATAGTGACTTGAACAAATAGATGATCTATACCCAAGTACAGTAGGTAAATGCAGTAGGTCAACTAAGAACCGAAACGCCTTGGTTGGGGATTTGGTTATGTATGTATGGATGAGTCCATGAATCCACAACAACCATCTGCACTCTGGATCACATAGTTGGGCTTCACGATATCTTTATAATCGTATGCCTGAGCCTATAGCCCCATGGAAAAGTTCTGCTCCTAACCCATACCTCAATGCCTGGGTCCATGTAAACAGTTAGAACTCCCATGTGAATGATCATCCTAAAGATTTCAACAAGGGGATGATTTTACACATGCGTCCTTCTGTTCATCTGGCACAGCTATTGAAGTGAATTGAGAAGACTTGAGGGCATGGAATGGCGCACAGTAGACATTTCCCACTCCCTCCCAAAGCCACTGCATCCAGTTTGCTGTTTTGTTGAAATATCCAGGAACAAAAACCTTCTAATGTGATACTTTTTTTGAATCATGGCAAATGCCATCTCATTTCCTTGTTAAAATAATTTGAGGACAGGGACTGGACAAATCAAGAGATTTCAAAGCACTTTATGAAGGCATTAGTAATGTGGCATGACAGCAGTCTGGTATTTATGTAAAATCTAGTAATGTGATATGACACTTCCCATTTCTCTTTAGGTAATTTGTATTTTCGTGACTAAGCAGTAATAAACAGAACATACATATTTTGCAAGTAGAAGGTAATGAATTAGCATGCCTTCTGCCTCCTGGAAAATTGTTTTTCATTAACATAACAAGCTCAAAATCCTAAAGCTTATTAGAGGTAGGAACCTGCTCTTTGGGGTGCATAGCTTTTTTGGGTAGGCTACTGCATGCTTTATGCTCACACTGAAGTTAGCAGTAATACAATGTCCTCAGTATACGTCATAGAATTCAACCTTAATTAGGCTTTGCTTATAAATTAAATGAGGAACTTCCCTCACCATTCTATCTGAAGTTTGACTCAAAGCCATTAATACGATTGTGCACGGCAACGCTACAGCCCAACGTCTCTATTAACGCTTTTAATTATATTTATAGTGCTTGCATATATAAACCGTAAATTAAATTATTTATATCTTCAAGCATCATCTAACATGGAATTATCTTTTCAAATTCCCCTGATTATATGCAACAGGGAATTAAACCAGTTGTGCTTGTTAATATGAAAACAACATTATTCTTGCTGCATTCACAGAGAAGAAGAAATGCCAAAAGATAAGACTGCAAACAAACCCTGTTGTCAATCTGTGTTATCATTTTTCCTCACTGTGTATGTTTTCCAATATATTCAGGCACAGAACAAAAAGGGACAGTAAAGCACCTTCAAACTATCTCCTGTGATTACAGTTTTGTATGTGAAAAATACGTGCAATTTTTTTCCCGTTTCAGTTTTTTCTGTTTATTTTCATTTTGCATTTTTATATATTCCGAATTACACATTTTTGATTACACTGATTTTTGGTTCCATTTGGTTTTCAATGGGAAATACCTGTCCCTCCTTTGGTTCCATCCAGTTTGGATGCAGTTTTCAGAGATTCTTCCTGTCGCCCAAGTAATCTTCTCTGCCAAATTTCAGACCCGTTTTATTAAATGTTAACACAAGAAAATGAATTTAAAAAAATAGTATACATTCCTTTGTTGCTCTTTTGATTTATTTTTACTAACTACACAAACAAAATGTAAGGGGCTGTGTTTCCCTCCCCTGCATTTGTTTGGAAAGGACAATAAAGTCAGATTTAAACTTCAAATATTCTTGTAAGTAATTCATATTAACTTATTTAAATATTAACAACAGAATTTTCCTGATAGCCCAATACATTTTTGGTCAGCTACCAGGTATTAAACGGGGAAGTAGAGGTTTGCGGAGTCCCAGAGGGTCTAGTAAGTTTTGGGTTGCCAACCTCCAGGTACTAGGTAGAGATCTCCTGCTATTACAACTGATCTCCAGCCGATAGAGATCAGATCACCTGGCGAAAATGGCTGCTTTGGCAATTGGACTCATTGAAGTCCCTCCCCAAACCCTCCCCTCCTCAGACTCTGCCCCCCAAACCTCCCACTGGTTGCAAAGAGGGACCTGGCAACCCAAAGTAAGTTGGGAATCCAAATCATTTGAGGAACACAGTTTTCCATTCCCTTGACTTGGAGAGAAAACAGTGTGAACATTGGCAGTGTAGAGCCAAAGGCCCTGGCTCACCCTTCTTCCTGTGTGTTGTGGTCACAAGTAGAAAAATGCTAATGTGCGTCTGACAAGCACAAAGCTCCCATCACAGATCACACGTGTAATACAAAGTACGCATGTTGTTCCCCAGCAAACAGGAGGCCTTTGTTATGTGTAGATGGAGCCTCGGACAGAGGTCTTTCACATCACCTGCCATCTACCTTCCAGCTAGTGATGCTGGGGACTGAATCTGGAATCTGGATGCTCAACCATTAAGTCAGTACACAAGTCCCCAAAGGACAGAAATCTGAGTTTTGTCGCTGGCTGTAAAAGCAGGAAAAGTGACAGGGCTTCCTTTTGTGGCTTTTAGTTTTGCCTGCCTGCTTACTTGGTGTGTGTGTTTACAAGTGAACAAATATTATAAAAGGAAAAAAACCCTGAGTCGCTCTCCGGTACTGCTTGGCAAGTTGGGGGTCAGGAAAGAGTACTGTGTATGGAAATCACAGTTCACTCTTGCTAAATTTAACAGTTTACCGTAAAAGCAAAGCACAGTATGGCAACAATTACCCTTGTAACAGGCCAGAGGGAAAACATGCAATAAAAAAGTATGTGTGTGTGTGTGTGTGGGGGGGGATCAGCTAGCTTTCATGATCTGTGTTAGGTGCTCCAAGTAGGGTTGCCAACCTCCAGGTGGTGGCTGGAGATCTCCCGCTACTACAACTCCTCTCCAGGAGACAGAGATCAGTTCACCTGGACAAAATGGCCACTTTGAAAGGTAGACTCTATGGCATTATACCCCATTGAAGGTCCTCCCCTCCCCAAACTCCGCCCTCTTCAGGCCCCACCCACCAAATCTCCAGATATTTCCCAATGAATGTAAGGTGATACTATCCACTGGCAACTGAAATAAGTATTCATCTCATGCCTTCTGACAACCCGACAGACAAAGCTTCGGCGAAATAGGAATTTTACCGGAACCCTATCTTGGGTCATAACAAATTTCACAAAAGGGAAATATATCCTATTGATGAAAAGGGTATTTTACTAATACCCCTGTTTGTGAAATAAATCGGGAAGGATCTATCAAATATGACCTTCATCTTTAAAAAAGCCAAGAATCGGCTCCCAACTTCTTTTCCCTTAATGATGCAGAATCAGCGCGGGGCTTTTCTAGCCTGCAAGTGATGCTCAACACACATCGGGATATTTTTACCCGGTGGAGTTCTTCATAACAGCTTCGGGACTTAATTGTGTTCTACTTTATGGATTATATTCAGTTTATGTAACTGGAAGAATTGTAAATATAGATAAAATGTATTGTTGATATGTTAAGTAGCCATCAGTGCTTGTGTTTTTCTTTAAATTACCTGGAGGTTGGCAACCCTAGCAAGGAGCCTTCCACCAGTGGAATGTGTCTTTGACTGGAGGAAGTCTGCTTATTGTAAGGAAAGGCTCCTCCATTTGTGGAAGAGAACCTTTGATCCAAACATTGGTCTTTGCAGCACCACTTTGGATCTAGCCCAGTGGTTCCCAACCTTTTTTTGACCGGGGACCACTAGGACTTTTTTGTTCGGTGCAGGGAACCCCAAGGTTCAAAATAAAAATTCCGAGAATTTGAAAATAAACTTTAATCATAACTGTTAGTTAAACATTAAACTTAGAATAATATTTGAATATATATATTTTTATAATAGAGAACTTTTAATTGAAAATATTAATTTATTATGGGTTTATAACTTTGTTTCGCGGACCTTAATTTAGTTCTCGCGGACCCCTGGGGGTCCGTGGACCCCCGGTTGGGAACCAGTGATCTAGCCCAAGTGAAGTAATGACCATTGTATCACTGTTGTTTTGTCGTCTTTGCAAAAGATTATGGGAGCCTTGGCTCTGCCTGTTTGTACTATTGCTATTATAGATTTGCCATTTCACTGAGGAAGCTATAAACTGAGTAGAACAGATCTCTTCTCGTTCTTAAATTGGAAAGGGAGAAAAATAGAGCTGAGCAATTTATTTTCTACAGTGTTCATTTCTAACAAAAAATCAGAAAGGAAGGAAAAGATGCTAGTAACACATTTAGAAGCCTGCCTTGTAAGGGTCAAACCAGATAAGATGCGGAAAGAGCCACAAATAGCTCTCCAGTGTGACTTTACTGATAAGTACAACTGCAGGGGGCCTTCTCCAATATTTATTGATGCTGTGGTATGGGGGAAGGGTTTTTCATTCTTTCACCCTATACCAGAGAAGAACAGATTGTATGTTTCTGGGAGCTACTTACTTTTTTTTTCCAAGAGCCTTGGGAGCTACCAGTCACAAAATGGTGGTTCAGTGGGTGGATCCACTCACAAAATGGAAGCTTGTACAAAAATTACAGTGTGTCGTAGGCCAACCTGAGCTGCCCTCCTCCTCTGAGGAAGAGGAGGAGTGGGAACCTGGGCCCGTTCCTCCAATGGCTGCACTGGAACAGCAGGAACGGGCATCAGAGCCACCAAGGCCCATGGCAGGGGATGAGGGCTGCTCATTCTGGCAGCAAACAGAACAGCAAGAAGAGCAGGACTCCTCGCCTGCAAGTTCTCCCAAGCCGGCTGAGAAGCAGAGAATCAGGGCCCGGCTTCAATTAAGGGAACGAAGGCAAAAGGCCAGGTGGGCCTTGAGAGAGAGAGCAAAGACAATCAAGCCTAATCAGGGAGGAGTGGAAAATGCTGGAACCGCAAGGCTGATAAAAGGCCAGGCAGATTGCCAGAGTTCTTGTGGGTTCAACACATGTTGAAGGCCACTGACTGAAAGAAGCTCCAGCAACTGAAGTCATCCCAGTCAACCCCGGCGTGCAAGCTGATGCCTGATCTGAGAGACAAGGAGATTGGACTGGTAAGTGCCTCTACTCCTTTACCTGCTAATTACCTTGGTCTAGCCCGGTCCACGGGAAGAGAAAAGCCTGCGTCAGGCTCTGGTCAACGCAGTACTCCCACTGCTGTTGTTGAAACCAGAGGCCAAGCCTTGGGCCTGGTTATTGCCTGCATGCTACACTCCTGCCTGAGTACGACACAGAGCAAGTGATGGTATTGCTTTACTCTGCTCTGGTTAGACCTCACCTATTGTATTCAGTTTTGGGCACCACAACTTAAGGAGGATGTAGGCAAGCTGGAACGTGTCCAGAGGAGGGCAACAAAGATGGTGAGGGGTCTGGAGACTAAGTCCTATGAGAAAAGGTTGAAGGAGCTGGGTATGTTTAGCCTGAAGAGGAGAGGACTGAGAGGGGATATGATAACCATCTTCAAGTACTTGGAGGGCTGTCATATAGAGGATGGTGCCGAGTTGTTTTCTGTTGCGCCAGAAGGTCGGACCAGAACGAACGGTAGGGTTGCCAGGTCTCTCATTGCCACCGAAGGGAGGTTTTGGGGGTGGAGCCTGAGGAGGGTAGGGTTTGGGGAGGGGAGGCACTTCAATGCCATAGAGTCCAATTGCCAAAGCGGCCATTTTCTCCAGGTGAACTGATCTCTATTGGCTGGAGATCAGTTGTAACAGCAGGAGATCTCCAGCTACTATCTGGAGGATGACAACCCTAACCAATGGGATGAAATTATGTCAAATGAGTTTCCGTCTAGACATTAAGAAGAATTTTCTAACAGTTACAGTGGTTCCTCAGTGAAACAGGCTTCCTTGGGAGGTGGTAAGCTCTCCTTCCCTGGAGGTTTTTAAGCAGAGGCTAGATGGCCATCTGGCAGCAGTGCTGATTCTATGACCTTAGGCAGATCATGAGAGGGAGGGCATCTTGGCCATCTTCTGGGCATGGAGTAGGGGTCACTGGGGGTGTGGGGGGGAGGTAGTTGTGAATGTCCTGCATTGTGCAGGGGTTGGACTAGATGACCCTGGTGGTTCCCTTCAACTCTATGATTCTATTATGCTATGATTCTATGAAGTCTGCAGTGCTTGGGTGGGAAACCTTTCTTCTGCTGTTTCCCCAAAACAAACCGCCCTCACCTTCTAAATCGTATCTTGCCCTGCAGGGGAAAAATATACAGCTACCACTATGTTTTTCCTGTAAGAGGTAAATAGCAGCTTTGATGCAGGGGGAAAGAGTTGATAGCATGCTCCTTTGCTATCTAAAGCAAGGGTACGTGTATACACATGTGAAGGAGGAGGAAGAAAGGCGGATGGAAACGAGTGCCGGTGTTGTCATTTCCCTGTCCATAGCAAAGGTGCATGCGAGAAAGAGAAAGCAAGAGAAAAAGGAAGAGGAGAGAAGTTACTTTGGTAGCTTTCAAGAGAAGGACAAGAAAGGGATTTCAGCTGCACCAGGGTGGAGAGCTTGGTGAGTAACTGGTCATTACTAACTGGCCTTCTGCCCACCACTGCCCTACACTATTTTCTCAACCTCAGATGGCACCCAGGAACTACTGATTGGCCCAATGCCAACCTCGAACAGCACCACCAGAGGTCCCATTTGAAGTCAGGAAAATGGCACAACTGGAAAGATTTAACCTCTTCCTCCTTGCGTTCACTGGCTGCAATTCAAACCATGTCCCCTTCCCCCTTCACAATTTTTATCTAGAAATTAAAATGTGCTTGAAATTTGTTTATGAATCCTCTAGCCTCTCTCCTGGTTTGAGCATCAGTTTCATACATGAGTTTGTTTGTTTAAGCATTTATACCCTGCTCTCTCCCACATCTGGGGACTCAAAGCACCTTATAAAACAAATGCAATTTAGTTCCAAACTATATGGTGGTTTATGCTTGGTAATTAGCAGCGCATTCCAGGCTGAAGTGCCCTGCATATTTTTTTGATTTCTTCACCCTGAACCGAACCGTCATTCCAGACGTCACTGTGAAGCCAGCACATACCTGCTTCACATTTCTTAAGAGCCCCTTTAACACAACCTTTTGTATTTGCTCCACCCCCGCATCGAAGCATTCACTGAAGGAAGCATGCAGAATCCCAGCCTCGGCTTAGCTATGCAAACGGCTATTGCTAATGGCTATGCAAACAAAGGAACAAAGGGGCAGGCAAGTGGGGTGGTGGAATTTGTTTGACTTTCTCCTCTTGCATAGGGACTGTGAATAGTCATTTTAAAAAATCAGCATTGAGCGAGGAGCACAATCAACCCTGCATAAATGTTGTACGTGATGCCGGGAATCTGTGATTGGATCCCACAACATGTAATTAACCGTAAAAAGCAACGACAGGACAGCCTGTTGTGGATTAGGGGTAGGGCAATGTGGAAGGGAGTTGAAATCACTTCCCTCTTAAGAACTCTCCTGGCTGCCTTGAGCCCTAGTAGGGGGGGGGGGCTGTCTTTTTCCTACAGGGCTTTAAAAGCAGTGTGTGTGTGTGTGTGTGAGAGAGAGAGAGACAGAATAGTAGAAACAGCATGAGGAAGGGAAGAGTTTTGCTCCTTTGCCCAGAGCCACAACCCCAATAGCCCCTCCTTGGCTGTTGTTGTTTTTTAATGGTAAATTACACGTTGGAACATCTGGTTACAGATCCCCAATATCATACATAATTTGGACCTTGGAGATTTAGATTCCCCTAGCTACTTGTCCCTGGAATCTCTCTTTGTGCACAGCTCTGTGTGTACACTGCACACTCTGGTTTCTTGCACAAAGCATACATTATTTTCCATGTCACTATCACTCCTGCTATACCACCATTCTCTCTTCCAACAGCATTTAAACTATACTGTATGTACCTGTGTAGTAACATGGAGTGTAGGGTTGCCAGCTCCAGGCTGAGAAATACCTGGAGATTTGTGGGGGGGGGGGGTAGACCCTGAGTAGAGTGGTGTTTGGGGTGGGAGGAACTTCAATGGGGCATAAAGCCAAAGAGTCCACCTTCCAAAGTGTCCAGTTGTAATCCCATGAGATTTCCAGCCACTACCTGGAGGCTGGCATCCCTATGTGTATAGCTGTGGCAATATCTTAAGGCCCAAGGAACCCTGTTAAAGCAACAAGAGAGATGCAGTTATGAAGTAAGGGACCAAGGCCAATTATTAATATTAAGTACAATGTTATCCTACCATTTGTCCAAGGAGCTCAGGGGAATATACAATGTTCTCCCCTATTTAGTTTTTATACTCAATAACCTTGAAGTTGTATCCACAACAACCCCAGGTAGTAGTTTAGTCTGAGAGAGAGAGACTGGCCCAGGGTCACCCAGCAAGCTTCATGACAGAAGAGGAATGTGAACTTAGGTATCCCAGATCCTAGACTCACACTAACCACAATTTCTTTCTTTCGCTTATTTATAGGCCACATTTCTCAGGGTGAGACTCAGGGTGGATAACAGAGTACAGAAAGAGAAAAAATGCAATCATACAGTATAAACAATGCAATAGGACAAGGAGTACAAAATTGAATGACAACGTGAGCAAAAATATGAACAGTACATGATATACAATAGACAAAGAAAATGAACAATGCAGTAGAACTAGGAATACAAAACTGAATGCCAATACCAATGCAATAGGACTAGGAACACAAAATTACATATACTACACAGGCTCCCAAGAAAAAGAATTGGTCAGCAAATCTTGACTTGAAGACTTGAATCTGGCATCTCTGAGCAAAACCCTACTAGTCAGCACATGCTGAAAGATGCCGTTCTTTATTATTACTTGTTATATTCAAGACAAAGTAGTATTGAGTACAGGGTCAGAATCAAAGCCCTGGTGAGCTCCAGTTCATATTAAGCTCTGCATTTCTACAGGTAAATGGAGAGCTTTGACTCAGCGCAGTATTAATTTTCCTTATTTGAAAAGTTTTACCATTACAGAATTCATTAATATGTAGTGTGCCAGCTGAAATGCCTGTGCCTCTATTGGATGCCGTCTATTTCCAAAGAACTGGGCATGAGAAGAAGCCTTCCTGGAAGGCACTGATACATTTATTGCTTCAGGTGGCACAGCACGTGATGGAGCATTTCCTTCTAGCTAGAACAACAGTAATATGCTTTTGGCATCAGCAACCATATTATGGTGTTGGCTATAGAAAGAAAAACAGTGTTTATCTCTAGAATAGCATTCATTACCCTGCCGCATGGTCGGTGAGGCATGTTGGTTTTTATTTTCATCAGTAATATCTACGATTATGCTGCTGTTCCCATAACATGTTTCTGTGATGTCAAAGAAAGAAAGAAATCAGAACACGGAGAAATAACCCTTCAGTGATAAACAAATACGTTTGGACTACACAGCGTAGACAAGGTTGTCAAGTAGATACGGTGTTCTTCTAATATAGTTCAGGCCATGTGAGACCTGCTTGTTTTCTCAAAGGTGCCTCTAAGGGAAGCACACTACCAATTAAAAAGCCCCCAGTTGGCCATAATATGGTTACAATGTAAAATACTGCTCCTGAGGGAACTCATGAATCTGGCTACGTGGTAGGTGGTGGAAGATAGCAAAATCATGTGAAAGAACAAGATAGGAAGAATGGTTTTACCATTTGACATTTTGGCTGGCAACTTTGTTACTGCTTGACCATCACAGTATTTGGCTTCCTGTCAAGTATATCCATTAGATTCCCAAGAATCTTAGCCTTTATCTTTAGCAGAAAGTTTCTACAACTCATAAAAATAAGCATTATAAGTAATAGGAACATTGTAATGCAGGGATGTCAAACTCATTTGTTACGAGGGCCAGATATGACATAAATGTCACTTGGCTGGACCAGCCCAGATCGGGACTGGGTGGTGGTGGCTGGCTTGGTTGGTTCGCGGGCCGGATAAGAGCTCTCAGGGGACCAGATCCAGCTCCCAGGCCATACGTTTGTCACCAACGTTTTAATTCATCTGAAGTTAGCAGGGGGTTATAGAAACTGGGTAGGAGAGGGCTTTATCACTCTTCCAACTCATTCCCTCCCTGGATGTGAACTCACATATCCCGTGCCTCCCTCCTCTCCTTTCAGTCAAGTTGCCACACTGAACCTGGAGATTTCCTTGTATTTGCTGCTCAGTCAGGAGGCCAGGCAGCCGTAGATGTTCCTACACTTCTCCCCACTTACCCTGCTCTTAACTTTCTGTGCAGCACACTTGGAGCGCTGCTCACTATGGCAGATAAAAAAGAGAAGCCCCTGAGAGATTCCAAGAGTTTGCTAATCACAAAACAGTGTGGATGAGAAGCATAAAGAAGCCATTTTAAGTACTCTAATCAGATATAAGCATTTGTTATGATGTGTGTGTGTAAAGTGCCGTCAAGTCGCAGCTGACTTATGGCAACCCCTTTTGGGGTTTTCATGGCAAGAGACTAACAGAGGTGGTTTGCCAGTGCCTTCCTCTGCACAGCAACCCTGGTATTCCTTGGTGGTCTCCCATCCAAATACTAACCAGGGCTGACCCTGCTTATCTTCTGAGATCTGACAAGATCAGGCTAGCCTGGGCCATCCAGGTCAGGGCATTTGTTGTGAGGGAAGCATAAACAGAAGAGTTGTAAAAAATGTGGGATTGATGTCCTATGTGTAATGGAAATGTCAAATTGAACAACTGAGGAAGCAAATTTCTCCCTCATAAGGGACATGTGAGGAGGTATCTCTTGAAATGAGAGAAAACATAAGATGAGTGAAGTGTGTGTGCTACACAAGGAGGGAATCAACTCGCTGCAGTCCTACAAAATTTCCATTTAGGATTTCTAGCTGCTTTCAGTGTCTCCTGCCAATGTTGAACCAAGAAAAAGGTTCAGACAAACTGCTTAATCGAACAGGGAGCATAGTAAAAACCAAGTCACTGCTCAAACCTCAATGATTTTAGGACTCCAGAAGTGCTATGCCTTCAGGTGGACCCAGACAGTGCTGTAGATGCATGTGGACTAGGTCTTAAGACCCCACCCCTTCACCCCTTCCTATAGAAGGGCTCAGGGGAGTGACTTTGCATTTGCAAGGTCTCATTTTCAATACCATCCAGACATATCTAGTTAAAATGATCTCAGGCGAAAGGAAACAGTTGACTGCTTGGGTGCGTAGTTAGAGGATGGCTCCCACTGTGTGAAGTATGCCAGCCTTTTCCTTCTGTTTGGAGCAGGGTTGTGATTCAGTGGTGTAGCTAGGGTTGCCAACCTCCAAGTACTAGCTGGAGACCTCCTGCTATTACAACTGATCTCCAGCTGAGAGATCAGTTCCCCTGGAGAAAATGGCCACTTTAGGCAATTAGACTCTATGGCACTGAAGTCCCTCCCCTCACCAAACCCCACCCTCCTCAGGCTGTGCCCCCAAAATCTCCAGGTATATCCCAACCCAGAGCTGGCAACCCTAGGAGTAGCACATCTACCTTGCTTAGAGAAGGTCCCAACCAATACCCAGCATGTCCTGTTAAATGTGAAAATGATAATGTGAAAAACCTCTACCTGAGACGATGGAGAGCTGCTACCAGTAACAAGACACCATATTGATGGTGATAGTCCACTAGTTTGGCACAGCAGCATTTACAAAGCAACTTCTTGTGTTTCCAACTTTTTTTGACCTGGAGGAGGGTTGTGGCTCACAGGACTGTTAATGATCAAAAGCCCCCCTCCCACCCCAGCCTCAGCCTACTTGAGCCTTCATGTCCCCAGCCAGCCCTCCTCTGGGATCTGAGGCAGCCCTGTTTTCAGCCATCTTGTAATCTACCCAAAAGAGGAGACTTGTGACACCTTCAAGAAGGACACGTTTATTGCAGCATAAACATTTGCGGGGTTGAGTCCACTTTGCAGAAGAACGAATACATATTTTGTCGCAATAGACAAAAATAGGGGTTTGGGGAGGAGAGGGACTGGAATTTAATCTAGCAACCTAATCACAAGTAAATAGGTTCTGCAAAGTGCAGACCATTAGCTGGGGTAATAAAACATTGGGCAGTAAGCAGTGATTCATATGTGGTATAGCCCTCTTGTAACACATTATCACCTGAGAATGTGCATAGGGTACTACTTATTTCAATGTGTCTGCACATTACTGTTTCCCATGGAAAACACACACACTTGGAAGAAAGCTCCTGGGCCAGTTCAAACGTTTAGAAAGTAGATATGGTACAGGCTAGCAAAACCTGACACTAGCTTTCCAACTAATCTCTAGGGGCAGAACAGAACTCAGGCTGCCAGTGACAATTGCCGCAGCTTTCTGCAACTGTGCCCAGAATAAGCTCTCTCATGACAATCCTGTCAAAGGATAATGTCTGGCTGTGAACCAATATATATATTCTTAAACCTTCAGAGAATTCTAATAGTTTTGCCATCAAAAGAAACGAAAATCTCAGCCACAGAATGGCTGGTCAGTTTATAAACCAAAAGCAATCCAAACCAAGTGAGAAGGGAGTGATGTCCAGCATCCACACTCAAAGCTGTACCTTTAATGAATGGACAGCAGGCAGAAATTCAACCCAGGAAGCTTTTTCCTTCACAGCTTCTCTGTGCCAGGGAAAACTGCATCAGTTGAGTTGCTGCCCGTCGCGCATTTGCTAAAAGCAAAGGAACCCTGCCAGAAAAGGGAGCTGTCCTTGTCATGACCTGATTGTCAATTCAAGGGGAATTGATGGCGTGAGTAATAGATTGAACGATGTACTCTTGCTACAGGCAGAGTGCAAAAAAAGAGAGATTAGGTAGCAATATGCTCAATCAAAATCATATTGTTCACTTCTGATGTTGTCTCTGTCTCTATTGACATGTGATTTCCTACACCTGGATCAGCATTGGAAGACTGTGAATAAATGCTTCATGTTTCAAATAGTCTAGTAGGGCAGCTTTAGCCACAGAGAAGCCCTGGGATTTATTCAGTCGTGGTGTGAGTGGTAATAAATGTGCCAAGATGGCTATATTTGTATTGAATGAAATGCGGGTTCACCTTGACTGGAAGTATGCTGTAGATATGGAAAGAATATCATTATCATTCCCTATCATGTGCTTTGCAAGGATGGCTTTCCCTTTTCAATACTCTAAAGTGTTAAACACTCCTAAGTGGAGATAAATGCTTCTTGTTCTGGATTCCGCTCAGGTGTGCACTCTGATGGAACTTTTGCAATTGCCAGCAGAAAATTAAAATAACTTTGTTTCAGCTAATAAAAAGCTACGAGCATTAATATATCTTTGGAAATGTCAGACATTTCCAGTCTTCAACATACTGTAGGCAGAACATGAAGTGATGGTGTATAGGAAACAGATAGTTTTGTCCTGGCTTTTATTTAATTTTACGTATGCAAAAGGTTTTTTTTTTAAAGCATGATTTACTTTGGTAAACACCTGTTACCTTTGCAAACAGACTAGCTAGTAGAAAGAAACCTTTGACCGATTGAGAAGATAGAACTAAAGATGAGACATAAAAAGTCAGAAATGTAAAAGAAACAGGAATAAAACAAGTAAAATAAGATGATAAAAATGGGTAAGATCACAGTGTAAATATATTTTATATAGAATCAATTTTAGAATAGAAGTATAAGAAGTATAACAGCTAGAATAATAAGCTAAAAGGGGGAGGAAAGGGGGAACCATATATGTAAGTTCACACTAATGACCTATCCTCTTTGTTATTAATTTCCATGAAGTTTTAATCCTGGGGATACAATTCTAGTTAGATTTAAGCTTGGCACTTTTGTGCACTTTGAAATTTCCTTTTGAATGTTGTATGTTGTTTGCTGTATGTGATGCTTAATAGAAAAATCAATAAAAATTAAAATTAAAAAAGAAGATGGAACAATTATTTTTAAGGGTGAAGACTCCTTGAGTGGTACGCATACCAGTCAAGGGAATAAGAATAATGGTCCCTTATTGGCCTGATTTTTCAAAACAGCTGAGCAATCATAACCGCTCTGGAAGGCAATCATCGTGATGGATTTCTGTCCTATTGCCCCTCTGCTTTCATAGAGATTATATGGATGAGTGTAATAATACACTTTCTTGATCACGCCTATCTGCCTGGTATTCTACGTCCTTTGTAGGAATGATGGATGGCAATCCCTGGACAGCAGTTTCAGAACGAGAGCTGGTGCTACCGATATCTGCTGTACCGGATTCAGTTCCTAGCAGAGTGTGTGTGCCCCAGGCAACTGTACAAATAGAAAAGTTTGCTTCAAGAAAACAGAGGTTTGCTGCATAAGGAAGTCCAATGAAGGCCACCATGAGCCAGCTCTAGGGTTGCCAGGTCCGGCATGGGAAATACCTGGAGATTTTTGGGGCGGAGCCTGAGGGGTGCAGGATTTGGGGAGGGGAGGGAAATAAATGCCATAGAGTCCAGTTGCCAAAGTGGCCACTTTCTCCAGGTGAATTGATCTCTGTTGGCTGGAGATCACTTGTGGTAACAGGAGATCTCCAGCTAGTACCTGGAGCTTGGCAACCCTAGCCGGCTCTAGTGCCCCTGCAACCCGTGCAGCCCAGCGTTGCTTTTTGATGGAGATGTGAAGCTGTCTTGTCTGTGTTCTTCCGTTATGCCAGACCCCCTAGGAAATTATGCAGAGGACAAGGTAATCTCATCGCTCCATGCATCGGTAAAGTGAATGTCCTTGCAGATTCCAAAGGGCATCAAACTAGGCATGAGAAGGAGCTGGACCGTGATGGCTGCTGACAGAGCAAGTGTGAATTTCTGGAATAAGGAAAAGTCCCACATCAATTTCTTTAAAAGCCCAACTTGTAAAAAAATATCATTTGAAATGTGCATGTGCAATTTGAGCATATTGAAAATTAGCAGTAAAGAGGACCTGCAAGGGATGAGGCTTTGCTTGCATTCTTCTCAGCCTTAATGCACACGAGGCAGGGAGGGGCAGGGAGAAAACAGGTTGCAACCAAAGGCATCATTCCACAGTCAGCTGCAGGAACTACAGCCAAAGTGCAGCAGTCTTTCAGTGGGAGCCTGCAAAGTGCAGCAGTCTTTTAGTCAGAAGCGGCATGTGACACACAGATGGGGCAAATAGACATCATTCCCCTCTGCCATGACAGAGGCATGTTTTCATGCCCCCGTCTGGAAGCAGCCCCAAATATGGGCTCAGATGTTATAATGATCCAAAAGAAAACTGTGGGGGGAAACATTCAATGTTTCTAAATAAATTAAGTCATATTATCAAACTGAGAATAAATACCACTCATACGGAAGATCACAGAAGGTTTACACAGAAAAGGAGAAGACGAAGAGTTGATTTTTATATGCTGACTTCAGACTTTCTCTACCACTTAAGGAAGAATCAAACCAGCTTTCGATCCCCTTCCCTTCCCCTCCCCACAACTGACACCCTGTGAGGTAGGTGGGGCTGAGAGAGCTCTAACAGAGCTGTGACTAGTCCAAGGTCACCCAGCTGGCTTCATGTGTAGGAGAGGGGAAAAAAATCCAGTTCACCAGATTAGCCTCTGCTGCTCATGTGGAGGAACGGGGAATCAAACCCAGTTCTCCAGATCAAAGTCCACTGCTCCAAACCACTGCTCTTAACCACTACACCACGCAGGCTATTGCATAAATGTTATATTAACAAAGGGTGGCAAAAATCCACAAGCAGTCAAATAAACAGAAGTAAAGGTATTCAAAAAATCCTCAAGGAAAGGCAAGAATGTACAATAAAAGCAGTAGGTATTGAGGGGAAAGTTAAAAAAATTATTTCAAAAATGCAAGTTAAAAAAGCCATTAAAATAGAACTAGTACTGCATAAAAAGAAGGATACAACAGTTGGGCAAATACACTTACAGCAAAATCCTAAATCCAGCTTGTAAACTGCTTAGGACAGCAACTAAACCACATACCGGTATAACATGGAGATGTGCTGGCATCATGCTGAGATATGCCAGTGTAGATACACTGGCATAGCGCCATGTTAATGGACTCTGATCTGGAGAACCGGGTTTGATTCTCCACTCCTCCACATGAGTGGCAGAGGCGGTGAACTGGATGTTTCCCCACTCCTCCACACTAAGATGGCCCAAGCTAGCCTGATCTCCTCAGATCTCAGAAGCTAAGCAGGGTCAGCCCTGGTTAGTATTTGGATGGGAGACCACCAAGGAATACCAGGGTTGCTGTGCAGAGGAAGGCATTGGCAAACCACCACTGTTAGTCTCTTGCCATGAAAACCCCAAAAGGGGGTCGCCATAAGTCGGCTGCGACTTGAAGGCACTTTACACATGCACACACACACAAAGCCAGCTGGGTGACCTTGGGCTAGTCACACTCTCTCACCCCCACCTACCTCATAGGGTGTCTGTTGTGGGGAGGGGAAGGTGATTGTAAGCTGGTTTGATTATTCCTTAAGTGATAAAGTCGCTATATAAATACCAACTCTTCTTCTTCATGTTGTGCAGGTATGAACAGAGAACTGGCAACTCTGCACTGGCACATGCAAAACCATATGCCTGATTTGCTGTGTGGCTTGCTGAGGCTTGTAAGGGGGGGGGGACCAAAAAGGCAAGAATTATTAGCTCCTCTGGCTCCATGGGTGGGCAGCAGAGGTGAGCCACGGCAAGGGCTAAGGCAGTTGCAGGGACAGCGAGGGGAGCATCAGCAGCCTCAGGTGGCAAAATGCCTTGAGTTACCACTGGGCATTTGGACCAGAAATGGGCAACGACATGGGCTTGCTGGTGAAGGAGCATAGGTTGACATCCTAAGCTCACACCCCAGGCCCCAGGGTCAATGTAATGCATAGGCCTTCAGCCTCAAGAACTACATCCCCTAGCTGCTGAACACAAATGGGAACAAAGCATTTGCTTTAAATCTAGAGGAGTTGTAGTATGGATGTACCCTAAAGCAGAAGATCAAGGAGACGCTTGTAGAAATGAAATCCTATGTGAAAATAATTTACTAATCTATCAGTATTCCAGGAAACATCTTGTTACATTAACAGATAAAAGCTTGTGCCTTGGGATGCAGATGACTCATTTAAGTATTTGGGTATAATATGAAATCCACTAAATGGCTAGTCTCACGATATGATTGTAATTCAGACGGAAGCATTCTGTGTATGAAGTGTGTTTGCATGTGTAAAATCTATTCTATTCTTGCTCAAGCTCTTCTAAATTAAAATTAATAAACCATCTCCTCTCGGTCCTAGAGAGGGATGTTTAGCCTGCAGAAGTTTCCATATTCAGAGACAACCAGCATTGCAATACCTCCAGCAAAGAACGGGGCATTTAACAAATGAATCAAAGTGCTTTTTTTTGTTGCTTAATGATTATAATAATATATTTTTGTTGCACAATGCCTATCGGAATGGCGCTGCAAATTCTTCCCAGGGATAGCAAGATAAAAAGTAGAATCCATCGTACGATGAGCAAAAGTGACCATATGAATCACAGAGCCACCAGAAGGCAAGCAATTATTTCTAAATGCCATGAAAACAAAACAAATTAATTGTGTAGCATATAACCATTCTCTGTCTGAGAAAGTTGATCTGACATCAGCCTTAACACAGTGGTTCATCAACAGCCTCCCTAGCAATTAAGTCCCACTTATAATATTCTATATAACAGATTGTTTTACTTACTGTGCAGTCCTAAACCAAGTTACATCTTCTAAGCCTATTGACCTTATTGGGGTGTAACTGTGCTTGGGATGGTGCTTAGTTGCTTAATTATGTCATATGTGAAACAGAGGCTTTTGCTGTTGCTGTAGGATGGATTTCAGCATGGAAGTGCTTGTGTAAGATCCCATATTCTATTCACCTTTTCCATAAAAGACTAAATGGCAAACATTTCGCAAAAAGATTAAATGCCAAAAAAGAAAAAGAACAAAACAAGTTTCCCAGATTTGAAAATGCCAACGTACAATGGATCAGAAGTTTACTTGACGATAACCTGTCTTTCTAAAAAAAAAGTCCTTGTTTCTTTCAAAAGTGGGACCGATCCTCAGTGATGGTTAATAATAATAATAAGAGTTGGTTTTTATATGCTGACTTTCTCTGCCACTTAAGGGAGACTCAAACCAGCTTACAATCACCTTCTCCTCCTCACAACAGACACCCTGTGAGGTAGGTGAGGCTGAGAGAGCTCTGATAGAGCTGTAACTTGCCCAAGGTCACCCAGCTGGCTTCGCTTGTAGGAGTGGGGAAACAAATCCAGTTCACCAGATTAGCCTCCGCCGCTCAGGGAGGAGTGGGGAATCAAACCCGGTTAGCCAGATCAGACTCCACCACTCCAAATCACCACTCTTAACCACTACACCATGCTGGTTCTCTGTTTATCATGATCAAAATGCACTCAGACATCAATATAAATCCCAATTTATAAACCATGATTCGATTAAACCCTGTGTGGTGTCTGAATATAAACTGCCCATCACACGAGGGCCTATCCAACTATGCAGACTTACTCTAGTCTGCTCTTTGGTGTCAACTCTCCAGCAGATTGCACTGTAAACCCCTCTGCTCCTTCCCCTTTCTTTTAGTTGTTTCTTTGAATGTGGTTTGTGATATTTTCGATGATGCTAAGCTGGTTTGTTACAAGCTTTTAAAGAAGAGGTTAGATGGCCATCTGTCAGCAATGCTGATTCTGTGACCTTAGGCAGATGATGAGAGGGAGGGTATCTTGGCCATCTTCTGGTCACTTGGTGTGGGGGGGAGGTAGTGAATTTCCTGCATTGTGCAAGGGGTTGGACTTGATGACCCTGGTGGTCCCTTCCAACTCTATGATTCTAAGCTTGGTAACTGTGTTTTGAACTAATATGGTTTTCCATGACATAGAATGTTGAAAACCCAGTTCATTCAGCAGCACCATCACCCTCCATCACAGGGAGATGGAAGCACAGACCAAGAGAAAATATTGCCACTCAAGGATTCCATCATTGCATGAAGTCAGAATTTAGCTGCCAGAAGAGTTTACCATGATGACCTTGAGGTTGTGGAATTATCATATTTACCTTCGCAAAAGGAATATAAGGTATATGCTTAGTGGCTGGTGTTTGATTTCTCTTGTTAGGAATTTTGTTTGAGTCTGTGGATAGTGTCCTCTTTGTTTTTGCTGTTTTTATTGATTTATTTTAACAATTTTATTTTTGTCAGCTTCTTTGAGCTTTGGAGAGGCATCCTCAAATGCTTTAAATAAATAAAACAGACTTTCTTTTAAGTAAAGTATTGATCATAAAGGTCAAACAGACCCTTGGTCCTTGGGATTCAAAATGTCTCATACAATTTTTTTGTAGTTTCCTATTTACCTTTATCAACTGAGGGAATTAACATGTAAAGCTTCTTAGTTGAGTGTGTGCAAATCCATTTCATTTTTATAAAGTTTCTGGCTCTAGAAAATATTAGAATTCAATCTAAGGAATAAAGTTTTGGCAGTCTAATATTAATAACCATGATTAATAATATCAAATTAAACTTTGAAAGCCTATTTAAGAGCCTATGGTTTCTAAGTTCATTATCTGAGGCATCCCTGTTCCAAATATTCAAGGAAGATAAAATGGCTTAGATGGAATCAGTTGCATACTTCTTATGGACTGTGATAAAATTCTTAACCTTCATGGTGCTATGTATGATGTATTGGGGATGGTCTTTCCTCTGAACTTGTGATCTCAATTCTATAGAAGGCTGTGGGGATCGTAACAGGAAGGGACTGAGGGGGACAAAATTCAAGGGTCTCTGGTCACCCTGGAGTCTAGAGGAGCCAGTGCTGGGAGAGGGGCCTAGGTAGGGTTGCCAGCTCTGAGTTGGGAAATACCTGGAGATTTTGGGGGTGGAGCCTGAGGAGGGTGGGGTTTGGAGAGGGGAGGTACTTCAATGCCATAGAGTCCAATTGCCAAAGTGGTAGTGATGGCTCTTGGCAGCCTTTGTAGGCTATTCCCAAATTTCTCTTCGACTTCAGAGTCACAATGGAGCAGGAACATGCGATCGATGAAGACCTGGTTTCCATGCTGTACAGAATGAGCTGGACTATACCACTTCAGACGGCAAGTAGGTGGAGGACACCCTGTTGCTTAGCACTTTACATGGCGTCATTAAGAGACACACTCTACATGCTGGCAGAAGATCCAATCATTGCTCACATTTTAAAGAAACATATGAATTGGTGGTCTAGTGTTTGGGGAAGGGGGTTTAACCTTTCCCATCAAGCTTTTTTCATCATTTAACACCCGCCCCCCCAAGTTGCTATTTGCCCTGCAAGAAGAAGCTTACAGGTCTCCATATGTTACCTTGTAAGTTTTCCTCTGTGTGTAGGGTTGCCAAGCTCCAGGTGTCTCCCATTCTCTGGAGGCGCGTCTCTCCAGCCCAGGAAGACAGCGCTATCTGTGCCTGTGAGCCGTGGGCTTTCCAGTCTTGTGGCTTTGCCGCTCCGTGAGTACTGCTGCTCCTTACAGCGGTGTGCGGGGAACCTTCATGGCTCCTGTTTCCACCGTACTACATGCCTGGATCGTGGCCGCGGGACTTGTTTTGTTCTGCACAGATTCTACTGGCTGTGGCCAGTGTGAGAGAGACTGTTCTCGACGCTACTACAAGTGGACATTATTTTGTTTAATTTGACATTGCCTTTTTGCACCAGTGTTGGGATTTTGTATTTATTGAATGTAGACAACAAAGGTTTCTGGGTGATATTAACACAATTTATTTTTTATTTTACTTTTGTTTTTTATTGAATATAGCACATAATGAACTTAATTGTGTTTTGTGAAATTTGTGAATCTATATAATAGGATAATTTGAAAGTGGAGCCCACGTGCTGGTTGTTGTTGCTAACCTCCAGGTATCAGCAGGACATCTCCTGCTATTACAACTGATCTCCAGCCGATAGAGATCAGTTCACCTGGATAAAATGGCCGCTATGGCAATTGGACTCTCTGGCATTGAAGTCCCTCCTCTCCCCAAAACCTGTCCTTCTCAGGCTCCACCCCCAAAACCTCTTGCTGGTGGTGAAGAGGGACCTGGCAAGCCTATCTGTGCGACAAACAGCAGGGTGGAATGTGTGTGTTCTTGAAACCAGGAGAGTAACTCTGCAGCCCCTCTCCCTTCCAGCACTGCTGTGGTGATCCAATTCAGCTCTTGGCATCTGCTATCAACAATTTAAAAATACGCTGGTTTTGTCTACTTTGGTTCTACCACTTCAAATTGAATTGTTTAGTACAGCTCGCTTCCTAATGTGGCTCTTTATTACTTGCCAAGAGCGTTTTCGATGGAGGAACTTTCACCCATAGTCTGATGAGGTACAGCTTGTTTCAGTACCACCATCGGGTGTATATGGGTTTTAATTTCCAATAGCGAGACGAGAGGCAGAAATATTAATCAGATCAACTAGAACACACTACTATCGGAGCTCATTGGAGCCTTTTCACATCTCATCTTTCCGTATGTATGGCCATATTAAAAATGCATCAGCGCTTGGCCAAATTATTTATTGTCCTTAGTGAGCAGCTAGTTTATTAGCAAATATTGTTCTCACTGATAACCTCCAATGGCAAATGGTCCCTTGACTACAGCATGCGCCAAAACCCTTCTTATACTACACACGGGGCTTTGATAGAATTGGTTGTTGCCGTTCTCATCTTCCGTGAAAAAATCCTTTTTTATGAATGATTGGATTTTGAGAGATACTTTGCAGGTTTTCAGAGGCCCTGGAATTTCCCGTGCAGCAAGTTATTACTGTAATCAGAATATTTGGTTCTAAGAAATGTAGGTTATATTGCCTTAGAAAAGCACTAGATGTCCTGTAGAGAAAAACTATGTGATCTCTCCAGGCTATTAAACCATTTTATGCACATCTGGAAAGGCTCAGTAACTAAAATGATACTCCAGTCTGGATCGGCTACTGTAGATGTCTTCTGATTTTTATAGGACAGCAATCCGATTGGCATTTTGCCTGGCAGGCAAGATTTTTTTTAACTGCTTGAAAATGCTAAGCAGCATGGCCTTTTATGGCCACCATAAAAATTATTCACAATCCATCCTAAATTCAGCACCTTCTATCAGTCCCACTGTTTTCAGTGGGCAATGTTTAACTATACATTTTACAAAGATATACTATGCATGTGTTATGGTGTTAAGAGTGTCAGAGTAGAACCTGGTCCTGGGAGACTCAGGTTTGAATCACCACTCTGCCATGGAAATGTTAACACAACGAGGGACCTTGGACTAGACACTTTCTCAGACTAACTGACCTCACAAGTTATTGTAAGGATTTACTTTTAAGGAAATATGCAGGGGATCAGGCTGCATTACTAGAAAGTAAATACCATCTTTGTGAGCCAGTACAGGCCATCACACTGATCAAACCAAAGGAGCTGCTACCATTGTGCTAGATCACTGTAACATAATGTTAGGTAAGAGTCACTAGGCTAGATCCAAGTACTGTGAACAGAGCAAAACTCATGGGGCAGCACTCCCCCCTCCCACTACAGCCCACTCAGATTCCCCCCACATTCTGTTTCTGGGAGTCAGGGAACCTGCACAAAGAACTTGGCAAGTTGTGAGGGTCTGCAATGGGAGAGGAAAATCAGCAGAAATACCTCCCTTCTTCACGATGGGAGCGCTGTTTGTTCAAGCAAGTGTAAGTAAAAGAGCACATTTGGATCCAACTCTCTGTTGCTAGATTGGAACTGGTGTCATGTAGTGGTTGGGGTGTTGTCCGGGTTCATGTAGGCACCTGGGCTAACAGGCAGCGATTGTAGTCCAGGGTCAGCATACAAGTAAGGAGTTCAAGCACCAAAACAGGAGGGGAAATCCAGAAAGCACAAGGCTACAATCCAAAGTCAGGGGTAAATCCAAGCAACAAAGGTCAAATCCAGTCGAAAGGTCAAGCACCAAGAATTCTAAGGAACAACACAACAGCTGGTAGACAAGTTGCTTCCATGCTGGTTTGCCCTTCTCTGGCTGCTTTTATCAGGGACACCCTGATCAGGAGCAGGTGCAACTCCTCAACCTGCTGAGTCATCCACAGACAGGTGCTACTCATCAATGGCTGGGCAGCCGATGTAGCTGCCAGCTCTGATCCTGTGGTGACTCAAGCTCACATGCTGGAGTTGACTGGTGCTGAGCTTAGGATTGCCAACTCCCAGGTATGAGCTATTATAACTGATCTCCAGCCGATAGAGATCAGTTCACCTGGAGAAAATGGCCACTTTGGCAATTGGACTCTATGGCATTGAAGTCCCTCCCCTCCTCAAACCCTGCCCTCCGCAGGCTTTGCCCCCAAAACCTCCCGCCGGTGGTGAAGAGGGACCTGGCAACCCTAGCTGAGCTACCAACCGAGCACTAGGACGCCACTCCTGCTCCTCCCGCCAGGCCCACCTTCTCTGATGTCCCAAAGGCTCTGCTGACTCTGGGGGTGAGGCTGACAGTTGTAGCGCTTCTACTTCAGCTTTGGATTCCATGCTGTGAGACTGAGGGTATGGCATGCTGACTTCATCCCAGGACTCCTCCTCTGCACCTGATGTAGTCTCTGCCTTATCCAATGGATCTTCCCATGGCATCCAAGGGCTGGGACTGGCTTCCTCTCTCTCTTCCTCATCCCAGGAGGTGTTGGCAGGCATACCCATGACAGGTGTCATGTTAGGTTTTGGAAGACGTAGGTTTAATTTTCACTATACAATATTGCCTTAGGTGAGTGGAGAGAATGGGTTATAGTTTGTCTAGAGCAGGAAATGCCTGCATAGAGCTAAAATAGAGTCAGATATGTTGGGTTCCAGCTAAGTAAAAGTTCAAATTTTGATAGGGAACAGTTAACAAAATAAATACAAGGTGATGAGATTGTGGAATGGATCTACTCAGTTTACTTTATAAGTAATGACACGGTAGCTATTGTATGCCGCCATGTGCATTGCTCACAGTACTTTGAGTCTAACCTCGTGACTCTTACTAACATATGACTGTACTTTTGGACTGGGTTTGCTCATCATGTTTGGTTCAAAACTTTTTGGTTATAAAGAACTGTAAAATAGACTAAAAACCACTCAAGAGGAGAAATGCATGAGTACCTCTAATGAATCACATTCATAATGGTGTTTTAATTGAAACTCACTCTTTACTTTAAATTGGCTGTTTTGGCTTGGAATATATAGATGTTGCTATAGCTGCCAGAGGGCTCAGATATTTCCCCATGTTTGCAAAAGAAGTTAAACATGAAAGGCTTGAGGGACTGAGTGGGAAATGACTGTGAGGAAGAAAAGATACTGAAATGTACCATTGCATGCCTTTTCACTTAAACCCTGATTAATGATCTGCAACTTTTGTATGTGTGTGTGTGGTAAGAATGAAAGAAAACAAGTTGTTACACATTCAAGGCATTTGGGGAAAAACAAAAACAGCCAAGCTTCCGCTGCAGCCCTCTAACCATTTATTTCTTCTGTTGGAGTCAACAGGATTGCTTATGACTCAGTGGTTTCAGCATCCTGGCATCCCACTGCCTTCCCAGGACACCATTCCTTCTGCCTCCTCTTAATCCCCACGTCACTGAGGGCAATGGTGGTACTTGACCAATGGAGGGACATAATAAGTAGCAGCAGCAGATGTGTGCTGTATTGTTTGCAAATAAAACGTAGTGACAACCCTAGATTTGGCCTTTTAATTGCATCCCTCTACACAGATCCTAACTTCATTCCCTTGAAAGGCTGGCTTTCCCCATAAATGCGGGATTGTCGCAGATGTAAACTAGATTAGGTCTAGCATCGCACACTTAAATTACCCTCCACTCGTTAAGTTGTGAAATAAATTTACCGTTTCGATAAAGACATCCCAAAATCGGGGTAAGTTCTGAACTCTCTCATGTATTTCCAAGGAAGAAAAAAATCAACTGAAGACATTGTTCTATGTTTTAGAATAAATGGTATGTTGCGACGATTTCATTGTGCAGAATGTTAGAGCTGATTCAAATGTATTGAAACAGGGCATGATTCACTTCCTGGATTTTACCCATTTAGAGTTCATATAGGAGATCTCACATTTTAATGCTCTCCCAACAACAACACACACACTCCCAACATATGGGAAAGCTGGCGTTCAGGGAGGAGGATGTTAAAACCTTTCTGCCTGACATACTAGCTTTCTCCATGTGCCATCATTTTCCACGGATGGGAGCATTTGCTACTTCAGACTGAGCTGAAGTGGTTCAGTCCTGGAAGAACAGTATTGCCTGCTACTTCTGCATAATGCAGCAGTTCCTGCATCTTCACTGGCGGACAGCCGGTGCTGAGATCCCCATTCAGTCGTGAAGCTTGCTAGGTGCCCTTCGCACTCTTTCTCTCAACCCAACCTACAGCACAGGACTTTTTCAAGAACAGAATGGAGGAAGGGAGAGTGTAGTACACTGCCCTGAGCCCCTAGGACAAAAAGAGGGGTAAAGGTGGAATTATTGCCTTGCAGGATGACTTTGGGACAGCACAACCAAGGAATGGACCCTGAACAGGCTTGCCCGCATATCCATCCCAAGCTGGCATTATCAGTCCCTGCTGTCTCTGAAAAGCTTTTTTGCTGCTGTTCCAAACAACTCAGATTCTATCACCGGGGTGAACACATGAAGCTGCCTTATACTGAATCAGACCCTTGATCCATCAAAGTCAGTATTGTCTACTCAGACCGGCAGCGGCTCTCCAGGGTCTCAGGTAGAGGTCTTTCACATCACTTACTTGCCTAGGCCCTTTAACTGGAGATACCAGGGATTGAACCTGGGACCTTCTGCATGCCAAGCAGATGCTCTATCACTGAACCACAGCCCCTCCCCAACATGCTTCTACACTAGGGAGTTTTAGTGTTCTTATCATGTTGCTGATGTGATATTCTTTCAATTTGCACTTGCCAGTGTGAGAGCCAATTTGCACTTGCCAGTGTGGGAGCCAGTGTGGTGGTGTGGTTACGAGCAGTGGTTTGGAGCGGTGGAGTCTGATCTGGAGAACCGGGTTTGATTCCCCACTCCTCCACATGAGCGGTGGAGGCTAACCTGGGGAAATTGATTTGTTACCCTGCTCCTACACATGAAGCCAGCTGGGTGACCTTGGGCAAGTCACATTCTCTCAGCCCCCCTCCCCCACCTCACAGGGTGTCTGTTGTGGGGATGGGAGGGGAAGGTGACTGTAAGCCAGTCTGAGTCTCCCTTAAGTGGTAGAGAAAGTTGGCGTATAAAAACCAACTCTTCTTCTTCTTGCATTGGAGATTCCACACATTACAGTGTAATCCCATATTAGCCAGGTTTTCCCCTTTCACTCCCGGCACACGTTACCATCACCCTTTTCATCTGTTACAGTCTCATCTCCAGCATGAATCCCCACCCACCTTCTTTTCCCTTAAAAAAAATACTTGGGTGCATACATTGTGCTGAAGAGGCGTTGGCAATAACACAAGCCTTAAAAAAAAACAAAAAACCTACCGTGTATTTACATAGCTTTGCTCAGGAATAACACAAAACTTGAAGCCTTCCCCTTGTACTGCCTGCCTGTTATAGCACAAATCCCACCCACCCCCTTAATGAACAACTTCCCCTCTCCTGAGTCTGTTACATTTCAGCACTGGGCAGGAGACTGGGTGATTCCCTTGTAGGGTGAATTACAGCACTGCAAAGTTCGCAGGACAGGACGACACCCACCCATCTGCCCCCTGTTCTTAATGAATAAGTTCCCCTTTCCCAAATTCCGGGTTACATTTCATTGCTGGGCAGGAGACTGTGGGTGATTTCCCCCCCTTTCTGACTAAGAAACACACACAAAACTGTGATTTTGAATTGCTGTAGTGGAGTAAGAGCTCAACAACATTGTGTGTGTTAAGTGCCGTCAAGTCGCTTCCGACTCATGGCGACCCTATGAATGAAAGTCCTCCAAAATGCCCTATCTTTGACAGCCTTGCTCAGATCTTGCAAATTGAAGGCTGTGGCTTCCTTTATTGAGTCCACCATCACTTTGTTGGGTCTTCCTCTTTTCCTGCTGCCCTCAACTTTTCCTCAACAACATTACAGAGATATAAAAAAAAAAAATCTAAAAAATCTAATGGATAGGGGGAGGAAGGGTGGTGGTGTTCTTTTTCACTGAAACCGAAGGAGTACCTTTCATTTGGGAATCTTTCCTTCTGCCCCTCTTTATTCATATTGCCAAGATCCCCTCAAGATCATATTACCAAGATCCACTCAGTGCAATTGCACAGTTACCAACCACCAGGTGGGGCCTGGAGATCTGCTTTTACAACTAATCTCCAGACTACAGAGATCCATTCCTGTGGAGAAAATGGTTCCTTCCGGAGGTTGGACTCTATGGCATTGTACATGCTGAGGTCTCTCCCCTCCCCTTCCCAAAATCTCCAGATATTTCCCAACCTAGAGGTGGCAACCCTAATTATTGCGCTGTACTGCATTACTTAAAAAAGAAAAAGAAAACAGCACATGTAGAAAAACCTAAAGACAGCTGCTCCCTTTCCCCTGCAGTTGTTATTTGTCAGTGAAGCTCAAACAGATTAAAAAAAAGGGGGGAACCCTAATGGATAGGGGGAGGAAGAGGGGTGGAGGCATTCTTTTTCATTGAAACTGAAGACATTGAAACTGAAGACATACCTTACATTCTGGATCTTTCTTGCATATTTTAGAAAGTCACATTATATCTGAAGTTCAATCGAAACGATGGGAAGTTACTTGAGATAGCAATCAAAATGACAGATGACTGGCATGTTGGGAAGTGTGTGATGTGCCCTCAATTCCTTCTCAGAATGTGCTCAGTTTTTCCCAGAACCTGAGCGTTGAAAATTGGTCCCAAGGTTGAGAGTAATTGAGCTCTGTTCCAAATAAAGCCCTCGTTGTAATAACTATTTTTTTTAAAAAAAACCCACAACCATCACTAACAAGTACTCTCAAATAATTCCTCACGTTTAGCAATAGATTGTATTAATTGTCAGACTGAAATAAGCAATTTAACCCCAGAACCAACAATATGTAAAGGACAGGTAATTTTTCTTGTATTTGTTTTAATGGAAGCATAGTTACGGAAGCCCTTCTTGGCCTTGGACCCTCATATCTGCAGGACCAAGCGTTGCCAACCTCCAGGTGTTCTCCCAGTCTTACAACTGACCTCCAGACTGCTGAGATGAGTTCCCCCGGAGAAAATAGCATTATTTCTCTCCTGAGCTCCCTCCCCTTCCAATACTCCACCCTCCCAAGGTACCATCTCCAAATCTCCAGGAATTTCCCAAGCCGGAGCTGGCAACCCTAGGCCCAGGACTGCCTCTCCTCCTATGCTCAGCCATGACAACTTTGCTTATCTGAGCATGGCCTTCTGCAGGTGCCACCCTGCAAACAGGCAAGATTGAGAACTGCCAGTATATGTGTATTTTTCTGTAGTGGCCCCCAACTTGTGGAATGGCCTACCTGATGAGGTCAGGAAATATTGTGTATTAAGGTTGCCAACCTCCAGGAACTAGCTGGAGATCTCCTGCTATTACAACTGATCTCCAGCCGATAGAGATCAGTTCACCTGAAGAAAACAGCCGCTTTGGCAATTGGACTCTATGGCACTGAAGTTCCCTCTCCAAACCCCGCCCTCCCCAGGCTCCACCCCAAAACCTCCCGCCGGTGGCGAAGAGGGACCTGACAACCCTAGCTCCCATGCTTCTGGAATTCTGCAAACTACGTAAAACAGATTGTTCAGCAAAGGCAATTTTATAAAGGTGTAACGTGTGTGCATAAAGTGACATCAAGTTGCAACTGACTTACAGTGATCTCTGGTGGAGTTTTCAAGGCAAGTGATTAAGCAGAGGTGGCTTGCCATTGCCTTCCTCTGCAGAGTCTTCTTTGGAGGTCTCCCTTCCAAGGATGGACCCAGCTTAGCTTCCGAGATCTGATGAGATCGGGCTATACCATACCATTCCACGCCCCCAAGGAGCTATGTTAAAATAGGTTGGTTCAGGAAGATGCTTTAATAAACAGAATGGAACTGTGGCCTATACAACTGTGTATGGTATGAATTTGTTGCTCTATGTATTATCTTGCTCTCACTGCATTGTATTTCTACTTATGTAATACCATTTTCTGCAATGTTTAATATGTCATGTTTAATTTATACTTTTGTTTCAGATTTCTGCAATCCTGGTCCTATAACACTGTTTATTAAACGTCACATCCTGTTGATTGCATTGACTTACATTGTGTAATCCAACTTGAGTCTTAATGAGTAGTTTTGCCAGCCTCCAGGTGGTGGCTGGATATCTCCCGCTATTACAACTGATCTCCAGGCAACAGAGATTAGTTCCCCTGGAGAACATGGCCACTTTGGCAATTGGACTCTAGGGCATTGAAGTCCCTCCCTGCTCCAAACCCCACCCTCTTCAGGCTCCACGCCCAAAATCTGCCAACCCAGACCTGGCAACCCTATTAGTGAGAAAGCTGGACTATACATAACTATGTAAGTGCTGTCTAGTCAAAGCCAATTTATGGCGACCCCAGCAAGAGCTTTTCAAGGCAAGTGAGAAACAGAGGTGGTCTGCAGCATTTTCCTTGGTGGTCTCCCATCTAACTATCAACCCTGTTTAGCTTCTGAGATCTGATGAGATCAAGCTGTACCATACCATTCCACATCCAAAGGCTGACTATAAATAACGTAAACAAACAAACAAATAAATAAAATGCTCAAAACCATGAACATTATAACACTTGTTTTCATGATGTTCTCTGTTAAGTTTAACATTGGATAAATCTCAATCTCTGTCTCTCACACACACACACATATACATCTCTAGATTTAGTCACTCTTATTTCTCTCTCGCTTCCTTTCCAACACACTCTTTTCTCATACCTTACTTCCTTTACTTTTTTTTACAGCATTGATGTAAATACTTTGTAAAATGCACAGTTTGCTTCCTTGCCTTCCCACAGATCCTGGATAAGCCAGGTTAGGCTGTGATGGGCTTATATCATTCACCACACGTTGTTCTCTGCGCTCTGTGGCCATGTAATTACATTGGCAGGTTTTTAAGGGAGCAACAATGAAAGTTCTTCATTTTCCATCCTACCTGTGCGAATATAGCATCTCTGCCGAGAAAGCCTCTTGTGTATTCAGGAGGCAGCCCTGCGGCGCAAAGAACGCCTTGGCACCAGCATGCAAAGTGGACCAACATCCAAGTACTTTCTCTCCTTCCTGTTCCAAACACAAATTGCTATAAAGCTGTTCCCAGCTCTTGTAAAGACTCTTCTGAGAGGCCCCAGAGCTGAATGTTCATTCGAGACACACACGTACCCCATCCATCTTGCTGTGCACTGTGCCCGTGTAATTTTCCCCCCTCAGTTGAAAAAAAAAGTATACAATATTTGCAAACAAACTAACAAACATACTGACACCACAGTGTAAAGTCGTATGTTTAGATGTCTCAAAAATTAAAAGTAAGACGATGCTGTTGGATATGCTATATCAAAATACAACATTCCTTCAACAGATGGGATCATCCATTTGCTCCCATTCCCCCCTTTGAAGTTGCTCCAATTTATATCAATTACTAATTGCACAAACATATAGATTCATCTCCCCAAATTTTTCATCTAAACCAGAGGTTCCCAAAGTGGGCACTTCCACCCCCTGGGGGGAGGATTACCTAGGGGACACTAAGAAGGGGATAGCAGGGGTGTGTGCTAGAGGTGGGCCCCTTCAACTGTGTTGCTGGATAGGGTAGGGGGCACTGGGGTTGAGTTTGTGGAACCAAGGGGGCAGTGGCCCGAAAGGTTTGGGAACCACTGTTCTAAACTAAGATGGAAATGCTAGGTTTGGTTAACTTGTATCGTTTTGCTACTGGCATGTACCCATAACACATTCCAAACCACTAGAATCTCTCTCCCTGAGTAGCCAGTTCTGGGTTTGCAATAAGATGTGGGAAATATAACAAAATCAGTAGTGGAGTCATCGTTGTGTCTTTGAGTCCTTGGATTGTGTATCAGATTAGAAATGGAGCTGGGTGTGTAATGTATTGGCTCACACCATAATTAGACTGGATAAGGCAGAAGGGTGGTGAAGATTACTGAAATGGCCTGAATGTATGTCCTTCTTTTAGCACGGTAGCTGAGCCCACAAGCACCTCTCCCTCTCCCTCAGCTCTGAAAGCTTTAGTTCAGCAGTTGCCGATTGGGCTGCGATTGTCACCTGGATCTCTGAATTAACATTCTATTCAAGCCTTTCCCTAGGGTTGCCAGCCTCCAGGTGAGGGCTGGAGATCTCCCACTATTACAACTGATCTCCAACCAATAGAAATCAGTTCACCTGGAGAAAATGGCCACTTCGGCAACTGGACTCTATGGGGTTGAAGTCCCTCCCCTCCCCAAACCCCACCCTACTCAGGCTCTGCCCCAAAATCTCCAGGTGTGCCTCAACCCAGAGCTGACAACCCTACCTTACCCCCAGGATGGCATATTTATCATCCCTTCCTCTCTCATGGATGCTTAGATGCTAACCAGTGCTTTAAAAAATATTAGCACCATTCTTTTTGTGATATCAAGAACCCAGGCAATACTTTGGAAAGAGGGGCCAAGGCACCAGAGGAGAGAGGGGAGACAGATTCTCTTCCAAGATACCTGAACTAGCCCATCGATCCCTGATCTGACCACCAGCCATGGGCCAGCAGTGGTCCTGTTCTCGGCACTGGCCTGCAGAATACGTGGTGCCTGGGAAAAGATGAAGGAGGGTTCAAAACAAAAATGAGAATGAACAGGCTTAATGAAACGGGTTCTTTCAAAATGCTAAGGCAGGGTGAAAGGACCTCAGACATGCCTTTGCATTGTAAAGAACATCTCTCTCTCTCTCTCTCTCTCTCTCTCTCTCGCTCAAATAATGGAGATATGAATGGGCCAGTACTGGAGAATAGTAATGGTATGATAAAACCATCTGTATGGTGTAGTGGTCAGAGTGTTAGACTAGGATCTGGAAGACCCCGGCCTGAATCCTACTCTGTCATGGAAGCTCACTGGGTGACCTTGGGCCAGTCCTACACTCTCAGTTTAACCTACCTCACAGAGTTGTTATTGCGAGGATGAAATGGAAGAGGACAGATCAATGATGTAAGCTGCTTTGGGACACACACACACCCGGGAGTAAAGAAGGGTATATGTATCTAAAGAAATAAAGAATGCATCTTGAATACTGATGACAAATGTGCTACTCCAGTGCTAATATACAGATTTTAAGAAAATAAAAACATGAGAACATTTTTTGAATTATGTATTTATTTTATTATTTACTTATTTAGGACATTTCCAAGCCACCTCTCCAGAGAATCTGCGTGAAGTGACTTAAAAAGTCAAACGTAATAAAAATATAAATCATAACAGCTATTAATTAAAATCCCAGCACTGAATTGCATATTGAACCCACCCCATAAATTAGCTTGAGCTATGGAGGGGAGCAGTTGTCTTCACAGTCATCCGGCATGGTGTAGTGGTTAAGAGCAGTGGTTTGGAGTGCTGGAGTCTGATCTGGAGAATTGGGTTTGATTCCCCACTCATCCACATGAGTGGCGGAGGCTAATCTGGTGAACTGGGTTGGTTTCCCCACTGCTACACACAAAGCCAGCTGGATGACCTTGAGCAAGTTACAGTTCTATTAAGAGCTCTCTCAGCCCCACCTACGCACAGTAGCTTTAGCCTCCTTTATTCCCTGTTTCAGCCAGGATTCAGCCAGGCTAAAGCAACCATGCATTTTCGCCCAGTGTGTCTGTTGTGGGGAGGGGAAGGGAAGGTGATTGTAAGCCAGTCTGAGTCTCCCTTAAGTAGTAGAGAAAGTCGGCATATAAAAACCAACTCTTCTTCTTCTTCTATTCCAGATTCAACATTAAATTCCTTTCAGAAATCACTGTTACATGAAATAGTTGTAATGACTGCACCATTCATTGTTGGGGTGCTACTTTGGGCCTCCCATAACATTCTTGCTCTGCACTTAATGTTATGTGTCCACTACCCAGCATGTAACGTGTTCTGAGTCATAAATGGCCTCCAGCCATTTAGCAGCTTTACTGAGGCATAAAAGTTACAAATCAAAATGAAATTAACAGTAGGATAATTAGTTACAGTAACAATGTCCCAAGGCTTAAGAAATACACTATTGTGACAAAGTAGAAGTTCCTATGAGTCACTATTAAATCTAGCATGAGACATGAACAAAATACAAAGAGATGAAAGGGGAACATACGTTTTATCTCATAAGAGGGGGAAAATGGGCTTAACTTTAATTAACTCTTCTGTGATTAAAATGTTCTTGTCAATTTACTTTAGCAATTAGCAAATAGTAGTTAAAGAGGTTGCACCAAAAGACGTTTCCAACTGAATTACCGGTAAGGCATTCTGAAAAATTCTTATTCTATTGACCAAAGTTCTTCATAGTTACTCTTTGGTCTTACTCCTGAACAGTCACTGTCTTTCAACGGCAACTGAACCACGGCCACTGCCCTGATCAGTTTTCCTAGATAGAACCACAAACTGATAGTTCAGAGTACAGAATACATTTCCCTAAATAAGCCACATTTCATTTGATTCTCAGGACTGCCATGCCGCTGCTTCTGTATCTGGCAACAACTTTAACAAACTGTTAAAATGCCTGAATGTTAGCTTGGTTATGTTCATTCTTCTTCCATTCATGGCATTTCTTGGGTTCCACTCAAAGCTTCGAGAAGCCATCAGGGATGCTGTGGTGGCCCAGCCCCATTACCTATGATGAAGCGATCTACTAGTCTACAGGTATAGGCGGAGCATCACTTCCAGCCACAGTTACCCAAAACACAATCAAAACAAGTGTGTGAGTTAGATGTGGCATCTTTACATTTCTCCTATGAGTAACAAAGGCTCTTCTAAATAACTTGTAGTTCGTTCCTAGGCATAAATCATCTTAGCTTTGAATTTCCTTCTTATCTCTTGAGAATGCCAAAATTACAGTTTCAGGACATTGCTATACTAATGATCCTAAACAGACTGAAACATTTGCCACAAGCAACAGAAAGCACCCAAGATCATAAGTTTCAAAGAAGTGGAGGGTATGAATATATCTGTGTCTCTTGTGATATTTCTGTTGTTATATGCCCAATATGGGTCAGGTATATTGTGTATTTGAACCCTATGTTTAGCTATTTTTATCACTGTATGCCCTGACCTGGAGTCTAGCCCAATCTTGTCAGATCTTAGAAGCTAAGCAGGATCAGCCTTGTTTAGTATTTAGATGGGAGGCCACCAAAGAAATCCAGGGTTGCTATGCAGAGAGGCAAGCAATGGCAAACCCCCTCTGAACATCTCTTGCCTTGAAAACCTTACTGGGCCGCCACAAGTTGGTTGCTACTTGATGGCACTTTCCATCACCATGAAGGACCTGATGACAGAAGGGAGCAAATATTTTTTAATGTCTTTGGATGATTTCTTGAATGGATGCCATATGTGGTAGTGAGATAAATTTGAGAAACAGTTTGGAGTTGGAATGGATAGAAGCAGAATTAAACAAGGAGAGGAAGCAAAGAACTTCTAGCTGTAGTTAGCAGAAAGTGGAGATGGAACCTTGAATGAGGGGCAGGGAGATCACAGAAGGTGCTGTCTTGGGATCTGCTTCTATTTTGGAGCTCTGCTTGTTTATTTGTAAATAAAGGACACCATGAGTCTCAAGTGGTTTCTCATCCAAAGGAAACAAACCCTACATAGTGCTTTGGGAAAGTGGAAGCACACAATACTAAATATGTTGTGGTAGGTGTTCACTGCTAAAACCTCTAAGCAGCATTCTGTCTTTTTTTCATTCCAGTCTTTCATAGAGGCAAAGAACCACAATTCTTCCTGAAAAGCACTCATCTTTTGCAAAGTCTAAACACAGAAGCCACTTGGGAACACCATGAAGCTGATGAGTTTCCAGTCAAATCCTCTGGAGACACATTAGGTGGAATATCCAAAGCCCATCACAAAGCTCATGCTTGCTCTGGATTGCAGTAAACTCTTTGGATGTGAAGGGTCCAAATGGCTCAGTAGAATGTTACATAAAGTGGTGATGTTTTGCCATAGATGCTCCTGTGTTCGCAGGTAATGGGTCCACTTCGACACAGCACCCTGGTGACTTCTCAAAAAGACCAAAGTTTTCAACAAACACTGGCACAAAACTGTATGTTAGGGTACTCTGAAGACCAAAGCAGACAAGAGGTTGGGAGTTCTGTGTCTGAAACTCTCAGTATTTTTTTAAAAAAATATTGAATTATTGGGCACCTGGGCCCCCGGTTCAGATCAAGAAGCATGAGGAAGAAAGGTGGCTTTCACCTTTCCACTTGTTATTTTTCTCATCTATAATGACCCTGGGGAGCTGCTGTTTGCCTTGTTAGATTCCTGATAATTGAATTTTTAAAAATGCTGGGTGCTCTGGATGTGGGCCATCTCGTTTGACCCTATGAACCTAAAACATCCATTTCTTTGTTCAGCTGTGCATATAATGATGCTTTGGGCAACACTGGTTAATCCTCCCAAAACAACTCCTGTTTTGCAGTAGATTATTTCTTTAGCCTTGAGACTCAATGGGACACGCATTAATGGTCTATTAACATGCCCCTTCTGTGCACAGACCATGTAGCTTTAGCCCTCCAAGTAGGGTACTAATTATCTATTTGCATATGCCCCACTGTGCTATAAAATACAGGTCTTTTTATATCCACCAACAAATGTCAATATTGATTTTCTTTGGAAAAAACTGTATGTTTACTTTGTTGGTTGCATTTCAATATGATGGGTCCTGGTTAGGAATGAGTACTTTTCACTCTTTGTGACAGCAATTTAAGGTTCACGTATCACATCCACATAGAGGCTAACAGTGCTATCCTAAGCAGAGTTATACCCTAATAAGCTCATTCTGAGTCAATGGGTTTAGAAGGGTAGGGATTACACAGCTAGCATTCTAATGGATTTCAACAATTTGATGGTGTTCCTACTGCATGCAAACTAAAACTGGAGATGGCAAAGGGTTTTTTTCCCCTTTAATACTCGGGCTATTGTTACTAGAGAAGAAGAAGGGTTTGTTTTTATATGCTGACTTTCTCTACCTTTTAAGGAGAATCAAACTGGTTTACAATCTCCTTCCCTTCCTCTCTCCACAACAGACACCTTGTGAGATAGGTGGGACAGAGAGTTCTGAGAGAACCCGAGGGCACCCAGTTGGCTTCATGTGGAGGTGTGGGGAAACCAACCAAGTTCACCAGATTAGAATCCACAGCTCATGTGGAGAAGTGGGGAATCAAACCCGGTTTTCCAGATTAGAGTCCACCGCTTCCTAACCGCTACATCACACTGGCAGGGATATAGCAGGGACAGGTCAGTGAGAAATGAAAGATGGAGGCAGCAAGCCATGTGCTCTTCTTGACTACTTGAAATAAAAGAGAACAGGCTGCTGATCTTAGCAGGAGGATTAATACAGAGTGAGCCTGGGAAAGGGGTCATGGGGAAGGGATGCCAGCTCTAAAGCTTGCGCTCTGTAACATCACAGATGCACCTCTCTAACACTGTCAGCACTGATTTACACCAGTTGAACTTTAATGAAGGGACATTCTGAGGAGAGTGTCAAGGACATCAGCAGGTAGGTGGCAACTGGTTGTGGTTGCAGTGCTGTATATACAAGAGAAGCATCTCTATGCTTGGTGATGACATTACCCTCAAGTGGCACACCCAGGCCTCTAATTCATACACAACTGCACATTATGCTTTGGCCCACATCTGGAATACTGATGTGCTCCATCATTGTTCATGATTGTATCATCACTTCCATCATCTACTCTTCCTTTTCCATACAGCTGAAAAGAATTTTAGTATCTAACTTTTTAAAATACATTTTTGTTTGATAAATGTGCACATGTCAGTAAGAATGATACTAGTTGTCTCTGTTATTCTGTGTATTTTGTTGGTACTTTTAAAATTACTAAGAATATTATGGACACTGCTTTGAGTCAGTGTAATACAGCGGTTATAGTATAAAGCTAGGATCTTGGAGACCCTGGTTCTCCGCCATGGAAGCTTGCTGGGTGATCTTGGGCCAGTCGCTCTGGGCACTTTCACACATGCCAAATAATGCACTTCGCAGTTGGATTTTACTGTGTGAAACGGCAAAATCCACTTGCAAACAATCATTAAAGTGCATTGAAAGTGGATTGAAAGTGCATTATACGGCATGTGTGAAAGTGCCCTCTGTCTCAGCCTAACCTACCTCACAGGGTTGTTGTGGGGGTTGAACAGAGGAGGGAGGAATGATACAAGTGACTTCAGGCCCCCATTGGGGAGAAAAGCAGGGTATAAATATCTGAATAAAGAAAGATTACTGTTTTCAGAAAAGCAGTACATATTGTAAATAAATATTAATGTGCAGTATATTATGCAGTATATTAGCCCCATGGCGCAGAGTGTTAAGCTGCAGTACTGCAGTCAAAAGCTCTGCTCACGACCTGAGTTCGATCCCGATGGAAGTCGGTTTCAGGTAGCCGGCTCAAGGTTGACTCAGCCTTCCATCCTTCCGAGGTCGGTAAAATGAGTACCCAGCTTGCTGGAGCTAAAGGGAAGACGACTGGGGAAGGCACTGGCAAACCACCCCGAAAACAAAGTCTGCCTTGGAAACATCAGGATGTGACGTCACCCCATGGGTCAGGAATGACCCGGTGCTTGCACAGGGGACCTTTACCTTTTTATATTATTCCAAAGGCATTGGCCCATGCTGGTTCTGTCTGGCATGGTGATGGAAAATAAAGGCAAGAGCCTTCAGGTAATTTGGCACAGCATGGGACAGATCCACCATGATGCAGAACTGCTTTATGGCATCCTGATTGACGTACGGTTTAAAGGCGGAGGCAAATAGAGGCAGCGCTGCACAGTCACCGGTGTGAAAACACTGCAGGGGGCTCCATAGTACAGGAGTGCTTTAGATGTTGGGCTGCCCCATGCCCCAATTGCGCCAATTCTTGAAGGCACACAACCGTGGATCCTTCTGCTGCCCCAAAGAAATAATCAAAATTCCAGAAGCAGAGTATGCGAGCGTGGTCTTACTGCGGCAAAGAGTACTGATTTTTATCTGTCATAGCAGTTGACCACTGCCAGCATATCTAAGTATGAATGGCATATGTGGCATTTGTTATTTTTAAGCTTACCCATCCTGTGGCTTATGCAGTCCAATTCTTTTGACATACATTTGGGCCCAGGTGGAAAAACAGGCTGGCAGTTTGTTCTGCAGAACTGTCAACAGTGCCTTCCTAGTGGGGAAGCACCCTCGGGGACCATTCAGATGGTGTTAAATGTTGCAGTCCTACTTCTGTGCCAGTTCCTCGTGCATTTAGAACAGGACTTGAAGTATGGCCCATTCCAAGATATTGAAATAGAGAAATCCCTGGTATGCACAGATTATGATTGCTATTCAACTGCTTGATCCAGAAGCTCACATTTACTGTAATGCACACAATTGAATAGACCTCTCTCCGCCCCCCCCCCCCCCGTTCATTTTAATGGAAAGAGCAGTTTTGGGCACACACATCGTTTTACTGTGCAAGGCTGTTCAGTCCATTGAATTGAATGGCAAAGCCAGTGTTCACAGGTGCTCTAGGAACACATCAGAGCCACAACTCCATAAACTCTTCTGTTCCTTAACCTTCATCAACCCAGTTATCTTCCATAAAAATAACCATCAAAGCAATTATCAGAATATATCTAAGCATATAGAAACAATAATAATTGTAAAGGGTATACCGATTTCCATTGGATATATTTGAAATGTAAATTAGAAATCCCAGATGACTTCTCTCTCCAATATAGAGTTACTTCATGTTGGTATAAACTGTGCCTCTCTCTGCAAGACTTGAACTTCCTGCAAAGTGCTTTGAAATCACTTAGGCATAAAGATGGTAGAGAGCTGAGCTTTTATCAGCATTAACTGTCCCTTAGATTTTTTTTTAACCCATTCTATGTTCAAGGATCTTGTTGGTGTAAAGGAACTCCATCCCCACCTGGAAGAAGCTACAAGTCCAGTTGACTGGTGGCATGGAGGCTGGGTCCCTTGGAGACTCCTGGCATACTGCCTAGCCAGCCAGCAACCCAGGGATAGGAGAAGAACTGGCCTATGCTGGCCGCAGATGAAGACTCAAGATAGCCACTCCTGGCTTTGTGCCACTCCTGGTTCTCAAAAAGGAGGGCTTTGCAAGAGAGCCTAGGCAGTCCATGAAGCTGTATTTAAAGCTAAGTGAGAGCAGGGCCAGGAGTAAGAACCATACTCTTGCTCCTGAACCTGAAAGAGGAGCGACGGAGTGAAGAGGAGAAGTGAGGGTGTCTTCTAACCCCCTTCTCCCTTGCACTGAGGCTTTGGGTGAAAGGGGGACCTCTCTGGGGGAGTAAAACTTCTCAACAGGGAGAGGTTGGCAGACTTTTCCTCTCAAAGAACTCAAGACAACATTCACAGTTCTCCCATCTCACTTTATGCTCACACTAACTCTATGAAGCAAGTTTAGGGATGACATCCTCCATGTGGGACCTGGGGATCCCCAGACATTACAGATCATGTCCAGACAACAGAGATCAATTCCTCTGGAGAAAATGGCAGCTTTGGAGGTTGAGCTCTATGGCATTGTACCTCACTGAGGCGCCCGTCCGTCCCAAGCTCCATCCCCAAACCTCTAGGAGTTTCCCAACCTGGATCTGGTACCCCTACCCCTGGCAACCCTAGGCAAGTTGGGATGAGACAGAGCATCTACCTGAATGTCACCCATTGTAGCATGCTTGCATGGCTGAGTATAGAATTGGTCTTCTTGGTCCTCGACCAACAGTTGGACCACTACACTATACTGGTTCTCAGTTACCTAGCACAGCTTTTGGGTTCCCTCTAATAAGATGACCTGAATGGTCCCGGCAAGCCCAATCTTGTCAGATCTCAGCTGCTAAACAGGGTTGGCCTGGTTAGTACATGGATGGGGGACCACTGAGGAAGTCCAGGGTTGCTGTGCAGAGGCAGGCAATGGCAAACCACCTCTGTTTATCTCTTGCCATGAAAATCTTACAGGGGTCTCCATCAGTAAGGTGTGACTTGACAGAACTTTCCACCACCATAATGAGATACTGCTTTTGGCTTCAATTTCTTGAGAGAAAGCTAAATTAAATGTTTAATTCTTTAGATATATGGGGGGTTGTCTGTAATGAGAATGAAAATCAGACTTGGTGTCATGCTAGATGAATCACAGTTAGGAAGCCACTGGCAGTCTCCATTTAAAAAAGACCTTTGTCTTCCCTTTTGAAGGCTCTAGGTCAGTTGCGGCGTTCAGAAAATATTCCCCTACCTTGATACCGCAGCTTTTAACTTTTACCTTTATAGTTTTAAAAGGAATCAAACCTTTAAACTTGAACCACCTCCCACAATTTGTATTTTATTTTTCATGCAAGGTTTGAAAGTTGCTCTGTAGTTGGTGAAATACATTTAAAAATCACCTGTGGCAGAAGAAAGAGCAAGGTCACTTTAAAAAAAAAAAAGGAAACTAAAATAAAAAAGCTTAACAATGAAACAGGAGCATTTAAAAGGTCGAGTGACAGCTTGCTGTAATAATTTTCAACAATGTTCGGACATTTCTAACAAAATAATCCACAGAGGACATTTCAACAACCCAATAAAACCCTAGGTTTTTTTTAAAGGGTTAATGTAAATGCATTTGATACCACATTATAAAATAAATTATTGCTTTATACCAGTGGGTATAGACACAAAGACTATCAAAGGAACACAATCTTTGGTCACGTCCATTTCAAGGAAGCATACGCAAGAGGATTTCTAACTGGCCAGTGGCCTTCTGTTGGAATAGGATAAAATATATATGTCACAAGTAGAAGCATGTTCTATGAATCCCTATAGTGTAAAACTGCCAGATTAATATATCTATTTTGCCATATATAACACTGTGGGGGTGTATAGTGGATGTGGGTCTAACCTGCAGCCCTGTGAAAAAGGTAATGCAGGATGTATGGAATGTATATGTATGCAAAATGTCAGGATTGTACCTGCTGGTTTCATCCCCAACTTCAAAGCTGTAGAGAATGTTAGATACATTATCAGAGGTCAGAACAGGTCCGATGGATATGCTTTCAATCCTCCAGGCAATTATTCATCATACCTTCTTATCTCATGAGGCTTGTGTGTGTATCACACGTATTATTATCACATGAACTACACATGGCTCGTATGAAATTGCCTGTATGGAAAGTCACAATTATGCTTTACATCTAAAAATGGAAAGGAATTTTATTTGCATATGGAGCTTTACATATTCATTTTAGCATATTCACTTTTGACAAAGAAATTGGTATCCAGCTGATCCTATATGGATTGTATAGTTGATGTTTTCTGAACAGTGATGTGCTGGCCAGCATTGGGTCTTTCTAGAGATCATGTGCACTACCTCGGAGCCTTACAGCGGGCCTGCATTATCTTGTACCCCAACTGTAGCCCAGTGGCCATGTATGGCTGTTAGCCATGTACCTGACAATTCCTTTGTAGGTGCAATGCAAAAAAAAAAAAAGTGTGAGAGTTCCAGATCAGTTCTCATACGTGGCAGATGGACTGCATTTGGAACCATGGGTCACTGGGGCTTGAACTCAGAAACTCCAGGGCTTTGCTGAGTATGTGGCCAGAGCTGCCTGCATGCAGAGAAAACTGCTTACCGTACTCCATTTCTTATATCAACACCACCCTCAAGATGGCCAGAAAGGGAACGATGCACAGACAGGAGGGCCAATGATGTCTTCTGAGACCAGCTGACTGGGGAAGAAGAAGAAGAAGAGCTGGTTTTAATATGCTGACTTTCTCTACCACTTAAAGAAGAATCAAACTGTCTAATGATCACCTTCCCTCCCCCTCCCCATAGAAAAAAAATGTCCTGTCCTTTTAATAAAGATTTAATGAGCAGTTAAAGCTTTTTATGGCATGGAGCAAAATAACATCACCTGATAATTGCTATGGCTAAAACTGATAGGAAAGGGACAGCCAGTTGACAACCTTAACTTTACCCCTTAATCTTGATGTGTGAAGTCCTCTGTAGTTAGAGGAATATGTTCTTCCTCCATAGCAAGGGGAACAAATTAAATTGATTCTTTTAATTAGCAATAAAAATAACAAAAAAAGGGGTTATAAAGTGGGGGAAGTAATGTTCACATGTTAACTTAGCAAGTACTTACAGTGGGCTTGGAAACTTGTTCAAAAGAGGAACCGCGTAGTTTTCTGACTTCCTTTTATTTCTTCCACTGAGTCCATATCATCCTGTGATTCTATTTCCACACAATTATATATACCATTTGTCTGAAAGTATTCCTAGCATTCCACAGCAGCTTAACCCAGTTATTCGCCACTCTTTTTTGCGATTCCCACTCCCCTTCTACAACTATTACAAACCAGTTCTATTTGCCCCCACTCCACCCCAGGGTCCAGTGACATATATTTACAGTTATATGTAAATTAGTGTATATGTATATATTCTATAAGTTTGTCCTTAATGCCCATTTCCTCAATGCACTTAGCAACTGGATTTTACAGTGTGAAACTGCAAAACTCACTTGCACACGATCATTAAAGTGGATTGAAAGTACCCTTTGTTTTCTTAAGCAAGACAAAATTTTGCAACTGTTCTATATACAGTTACCTTTAAAGTGTTAATAAAATTCTTATTTAAAAAATATTAACTCAAAGTAGATTTTAGGGCTAAGTCGTGGCTCAAATTACTATCTGTGTAATTTCTTGAAGCATGCTATACAAAACCTTCTTACCTAGAAATGAAAATTTTCCAAAGATTAAAAAGCATATGACCCAGGGCTTTGTATCAGAAGGGGAATGCCATATAACTGTCTGAATCAGACCAAAGTACCAGGAACTTAATGTAAGTTGAACCTTACGTCTGTTCTGTGACATATGAGGAATGAAAGCTGGCCGGAGGCCCACCAAAATGTAAAGCACAGGCTTTTAAGTGAGTCTGTAAAACAGAGCTGCTCATATTTGCAACGGACCTTGGCACAGAATGTTCATTGGTGAATAAAATACCATTCTAGTGTTTACACGGCAGTATCTGTGACACACGCCCAAAGAGTGGAACGAGTCCATGGTTTTGAATTCCTAAATAGGAGGATTCATGAAAGCTTTCTTTGGTATAGGCACAGAGTTCTGTGTTTAGACATTTCTGCGGCCAGCTGGTCAAGGTTAGTCACATTGCTTGATTTTAATTCATATTTTGTTTCACATTGTAGCAAGGTGTCCTTGTGTGATTTCTCTGAACTGCCCTTTTAAGAAAATGTTGGGGTTTTATTTTGGCTGCCCTTGAAAAACATTGTTGGGATTCATTAAAGAGACCAACAATGCAAACTTACACAGTTACTACATAGTAAATCTGAAGTAGCTCTGCGAAGAATTGCATTGTAAAATACCCATGAGTCATATTTATCCCCATCTCTGCTGCCATTACTCACCTGATACTATTTTCTAATGTACTAGCATGTTTCATGATGCTCACCTTGAATAGCTGTTAATTCTTCATTTACTCCATTGGACTCTATGTAAATGAGGCCATCACATCATGTGTTGGTACACCAGCTCTTATGACTGAGCTACCCACTGTATTCCTTCTAAATGTAAAATAGACATTTTCATTTTCATTTATATAGAGATTTATAAAATATGGAAACTGAGATGTTAGATAACATAATCTTGCAGAGGTGTGCACATTCTTTTTAAATTTTTGGTTTGCTTCTTTCTTTTAAAAAAACAACAATTTGGTGCCATTCTGTACCAAGGTGTGTGTGTGTGTTTGTTAAGTGCTGTCAAGTTGCTTCCGACTCATGGCGACCTTATGACTCAATGTCCTCCAAAATGTCCTATCCTTAACAGCCTTGGTCAGGTCTTGCAAACTGAAGGCCATGGCTTCCTTTATAGAGTCAATCCACCTCTTGTTGGGTCTTCCTGTTTTCCTGCTGCCTGCAACTTTTCCTAGCAGGATTGTCTTTTCCAGTGACTCTTGTCACGAGGTTAAGGTTAAAAGAAAAGAAAAAGAATGAGGACACAGCTTGCAGAGCCATTGCCCACCCCTTCTGGGACACTGATCTGAGAATTTTTCCTCCTTTCGTAAGGCCATAATTACATCTTGAGTTGTTTTTTTTTTAACTGAGTAGGGTAGGGTTGCCAACCTCCAGGTACTAGCAGATCTCCTGCTATTACAACTGATCTCCAGCCGATAAGGATCAGTTCATCTGGAGAATATGGCCGCTAGAGTAGGGCCATGCTTACTGGGCCACTGGATTTCTTTATTTAGTACAACTTTATTCTACCCATTCTCCAAGGAGCTTGAGGTGGTGTACATCATTCTCTCCCCCTCCACTTTATTCCCTTTGAGGTAGGTTAGTCTGAGAGTCAGTGACTAGCCTAAAGTCAGTCTCTCTGGGTTGTCTATCTCTGTGTAACTGATGGCATTATCAAGGAAAAACAGTACATGCTGGGTGGATAAACGTAGAATTTGCCTCTATTCCCCCCTCCAGGGGTGCAAGCAAAATGCTTGTCTCTGTCCTAGTGGCAGAGCTCCCTATCACAGACAAGGAAGAAGTACAGCATTTGCCCATAGCTCTCCCCATTGAGCCTTCAGTTTATGTGCCATGAAGTAGAAGCAAAATACTTTCTTCTGTGCCATGCTGAAAACCTCAAGCAAATAGGAACTTTCTCATATATAGAATCAAAGCTTTCCCTAAGTTGGTGAGCCAGCAATGTAATTAGTAGAAGCATTTTGGAAAAACAGATCAATCTTTTGGTGGTAAGGCCTGAAACTCTTTGTTGATTGGTAAATGTCCCTGTCAGTACCATTATCTCCTCTTCCATCAAAAATTTGTGAGCCCTAAACCAAACAGTTAAGTGAAAGAATAAAAGCCACATATGAAAATATCTGAATATTACCATCGGATATTTGCCCCGTTTACATTGTTTACAATAATTATATTAGCAAATATAAGTTTTTAGTTCCATTTTTGATTAGTTAACATCCAAATGCACATCTATATAAATGTACGCTTCCTATTTCAAATAGGTTTCTTGGATGTAACAGTACACGAATTCAATAGAAAGCAAAAAAAGAAAAGGGAAACTAGTACAAAGTCGGAAAACTGTAAATAAAAATGATACCCACTTGGTTTTGCAAAAGATATTTTTAAAGGAAAATATAATTGCCCATTCTAAGGGCATAATTGCTTTTCTTATGTTCGTACAATGTCCCTCAGTTATCCTGCTGCTTTGGAGATCTGGAGTTTTCCAGTAGACGTGAATGGAGTTACAGTTTTGCTCAGAGTATTAATCAAGGCTCTATGGTTGCTACTGTAATTCAATTGTTACAGGTCTCTAAGACCAAACTTGATTTGACATGAAAGACCTGTGATTAAGATCTCTGGTGTTTTTTTTTTTAAGCTAATTAGCATCTTCACTTGGCTGCTTTCAAGACTGGGGCAGGGTCACTGGGTAGGGAACCTTTAACCGTTTTTTCCTATGCCTCTTCTGCAATTTAAGTAGCCCCCCTCAAGATACAATTAGCTCAACAGTAGGAAAACGACATACAAACATGGTACCTGTCTTTTTCTTCCTGCAGTGCTAACTGCAGCTTTAGAGAAGCAGAGGCATAGGAGGAACCAGTTAGACATTTCTTCCCCCAGTGACTGTGCCCCGATATTTAGAGTTGTTGTGTGGGGGCTGCTGATTAACTTTCTTGTTTAAGTGAGGGATTCTAGTCACAGATCACCATCACATCTACTTCCACCCTAATAGTCTGGTTCCTTTTTATAGGCTTCCTGGGCAACAAGGCTTTGTCTAGTTCACTTACATTTTAATCTACAAAAACCTTTGAGGTATACATGTTAATACGTTAGTTTTATGTTGTTACTGGGCAGAATATAAATCTACACAGTTTGACCCCCCCCACCCCCATGTGAAAGTCAACTTGTTTGTTGTCAGATGATGACAGGCTACTTCGTCCTACCAAATGAAAATCGATGTGTAATGAGTTTTCTATCCCAGTGAACTTTCACCCCCCCCAGTGCTGTAACTCTTCATCCTATTATTCTTCCTCCCTTCTTTGGGTCTGCAGATCCCTCTATGACTGCATTGGAAGTGTTCGCATGGGTACCATCCCAACACAGATAAACTAATTTAAACCCCAGTGATGTCAATGGGAGAATATTAGGTACATTTTATTCATTTATTTAAAATATTGATAAGCCCACCGTTTTCCTGAGCATCTCAGGACCCAAGGTGGGTCAACAACAATGTACAAACAATTTTATAAAACAAACATTAAAAACACACACATATGAAGACATTAAAACTAGTCTCAAAAACTTTTAATAGGAGTTGCTGACACTGCTTTCATTTGGATCTGTTGTGTCCTGTGTGTTCATCACTCCCATGTAGGGTTGCCAGGTCCCTCTTCGCCACCAATGGGAGGCTTTGGGGGCAGAGCCTGAGGAAGGTGGGGTTTGGGGAGGGGAGTGACTTCAACGCCATAGACTCCAATTGCCAAAGTGGCCATTTTCTCCTGGTGAACTGATCTCTATCGGCTGGAGATCAGTTGTAATAGCAGATCTCCAGCTAGTACCGTAGGGTTGGCAACACTACTCCCTTGTTTGCTAACTGTATATGAGGGCGAGTTGGTTAGTACTGGATTAGGATCTGGGAGACCCAGTTTTGAATCCCCACTCTGCCATGGAAGCTTGCTGGGTGACCTTGGGCCAGCCACACTCTCTCAGCCTAAGCTACCTCATAGGGTAGTTGTGAGAATAAAATGGAGCAGAGGAGAATGATGTGGGCCACTTTGGGTCCCCATTGGGGAGAAAGGCAATGCATGGCATAAATGAAGTAAATAAATAGGGTTTCCTAAATGTTGTCATATATAGGAGTCAATAACTGTAAAGTTTTAGCACCGGAAAACAAATATTAAACATGATCTGGTTGTATATTTGTTACAGTTTAATAGTTTAGGTTTTACTTTAATGGATCAAATTCTTTCCCAGAAGATGGATATTATGTCAAAGTGGTGTTTTTTTCCCCCTCCCTAGATGGTTAGCTCTTGTCTTTCCTCTTGGATAACTCCCTTGGTTCCATTAGTTATTGATTCCACATCTCCAGTACCATGTGTTGTGATTGTTTTTCGCGTCAGCTTCAGCTCTTTACAAGCACACACATATACGTTCAGTTCTAATTTGCTGCCAAGTTTTCTCAGAGAAATGCAAGGGGAAAGAGGCAAAATGAGCTCATATGGCAGCAGTCCATAACGTCATTACTCCAGAGTAGTCCTATTGAGACAGATATAATTATTCCCAGAGGTAGTGAATAATAAAAAAGTGTCTTCTGTCAAAGTTATTAAAGCCTGCCTATACTTAGTGGACGTGTTGGTGTCTCAAATGTTTTGCAACATTCAGTGATGAAAACTGGAGGATATCAGTATTAAAAATGGGTTAAAATTGTTTAGTTAATTTCAGAAACTGACAGCATGAACCTGTCTCCAACTGGTATGTGCTTAGTGGGATAGGATTATTTCTAAATCTCTGTTCACTGGTGAAACACAATGGCAGGAAAAAGTAAGCTGGAAGAAAAATAATCCTGGTATAGTATCACTTATGTTAACATCAGCACAATCCATACGGACAGGATTCTGCCAGTACTGGGTGTGTGTGTGGACTGGGCAGCGTTTGGAGTGGAAACAAATCATAACCCCATATAAGCTCAGGGATCAGTCCTGCTAACAGTGATGTCATAGCATTATGCCATGGTTTCTCAACCACCCCTGAAATTAGGGGTAACTCTGTATTTATTTATTTAGTTCATTTTTATATTGCCTTTTCTCCAAAGAGTTCAGGGCAATGCATATCATTCTTTCCCTCCTCCATTATATCCTTACAACAACCCCATGAGGTAGGTCAGACTCAAGGTCACCAAGTGTGCTTCCAAGGCATAGTGGGGGTTTGAACCTGGTCTCTCAGATCCAACATTGTAACCACATCGTGCTTGCTGATAGCTACACAGCGCCCTGTTATTTAATAGGTTGAAGCAGTGTCCCCAACACAGAGGATACAGGATAAGTATGCAGTTTGCAGTAAGAAGAAGAGTTGGTTTTAATATGCCGACTTTCTCTACCACTTAAGGAAGAATCAAACCGGCTTATAATCATCTTCCCTTCCCCTCCCCACAACAGACACCCTGTGTGGTAGGTGAGGCTGAGAGAGCTCTAAGAGAGCTGTGACTAGCCCAAGGTTACCCAGCTGGCTTGATGTGTAGGAGTGGGGAAACAAATCCAGCTCACCAGATTAGCCTCCACCCCTCTTGTGGAGGAATGCGGAATCAAACCTAGTTCTCCAGATCAGAGTGCACTGCTCCAAACCACCCCTTAACCACTACACCATTCTGGCTCTCCCATGCTAAGGGGGTCTCAGTTGCCAGCCAGTCCCAAATGCAAGTATATTTCCACTATGTTTTCTTGAGGGCAATGGGGAATAGTGTTGTCTGATGAATCCCAACCATTCCGCTCCAGTGCTGGTCCCAACTGACTTGGGACTCTGTGTGGTTTTCAAGGTAAGAGATGAACCGAGGTGGTTTGCCATTACCTGCCTCTGTGTAGCAGCCCTGGACTTCCTTGGTGGTCTCTCATCCAAGTACTAACCAGGGCCAACCCTACTTAACTTCTGAGATCGGATGAGATCAGGTTAGCCTGTGCCAACCAGGCCCAGGTCATGGCCCAACCATGTATTGCTACTGCCGGCCAAACATGCATGACTCATTTCTTTTTATTTATAGGATAATAGCCAGAGCACATGGAGCAGAACAAAAAGGAAAGACAGAGATCCACTGCGCCTCCTTACAATGGATTTGTGAATACTGTCTTGATGCTGACCTTACCTCTCCCAGATAAGTGAACCCCTAAACATCAGAGTGCCAGGGGAATTTAAGGAGCAGCATTCTTTCTCAACTATTCACCCATCCATCGCAAAGGAACACTTCATCACAGGAAATGATGTGGCTGCTACCCATTTCTATTCCAGGGGTATAGGCATACCAAAAGGCATACACGCCAAGCAAACCACAAGTGAGACCTGCAGTAGCAATGTCCAGCAAGAAGCCGGATGTTCCATTGTGGATTTGCCACTGTCTGGTTGTGGCAGGGCTCCCATGCCTTTCCAGAGTGCACAGAAATGTAAAAAGTACACTACCTCGCAATAGCCAGCAGATTGGATATGGGGTACTCCATAGATGAATTGCCAGGTGGTCTAAATGAAGGCAGGGAACAATGTGACCCAAAATGCTATGGTTCCAAATCCTCACCGAGAAAGATGCTAGGGACCATGATGTTATTGGATGGCCAGGGCTGCCTTGTCCCTTATGAAGCTGCCCATCAACTGAGATCTTAATCAGCCACACTTCTTTTAGTGGCCCTGCCTTTGGAAATTAGGTGGGTGGTTACAAGAGACCGAGACACATTTGTTTGTGTCCTATTTATGGAACTCCCTCCAGTGGCATGTTTCCCTGGCACTACCTTTGCAAGTCTTTAAGTACAATGCAAAGTCTTTCTAGTGCACCGGATCTTTTTGTATTTGTGAGTGGGTGTTACTTCTTTTTGTTATTGCTGCTTTGCTAATCTTTAATTTCTAGTGGATGCTTTGACATTTCTGTTTTAGGGCTCTGATTGAGTTCTGCTTCTGCTATAATTTTTTGGGGGGTGGGGAACAGCTTTTCAGAGAATAATGTTTTTGTTGTGTTTCTTGTTAGGTTGGTTATGTTTTAATGAACTTTGAAATCTGCCTGGTACGCTGTGTTTTGGCAGAAACATGGAATTAAACAATATTTCAAATAAACAAACTGTGAAGGGACTCAGGACACCCAAACTAAAAATCATGTGGCAACCTTCCCTCCCTGCATGAGGTGAGAGGACACCTTCAGAGGCACAGGGAGGGGCATCCGCTAAGATGGAAGTAACACCTCACATGCTGCTTTTGGATTGGGCAGGGCCAGGGAGAGGTCCCTCTGCCCCTTCGCAGCATCTTCTAAGTTTACCAGGATTGGGAAGTTACCAGATTGGAAGCAGCATACAAGCCTCTCGCATGATGCTTTGGGCCTGAGCAGCACTCAAGTGATGTTGCTGAGGGACCGTTGCTACCGAGGCCGAAACATCACATGAGAGATTTACAGGCTGCTTTCTATCTGGGGGGGCACTGTGCAAAGTGACAGCTCACCCCAGAAGCCCCTAAGCCTCTCAGAAGCCTCTAAGCCTCTCAGTTTCTGTACCTTCAGCACTGAAATTGGAGGGTTGGGGCGGGGGGCTGGATTGGTTTGGGAGGCACCTGTAAAAGAAGACAATTCATAGGGCCATTCTAAGCAGAGTTAGAACGGTGTAATTTACATGAGTGTACCTCTGCTTAGGATGGCCCAGTTAGTTTCAAGTTTTTCTCATGTTTCTGATAGCAAAAAAGGCTACAAACCTAAATCCAGCAGTTGGGAAATTACAGGTAATCCAATGAAGTTGAGCAAAGTGAGTATTATCAGTGATGGGCCAAAATATTTTGCTGTGCTGCTAAGCGGACAATTCAAAAGGCACACCCAAGGTCCTTTGTCATGGCAGTGAAGCTGACGGGAGTACCTTGTTTGCTTTGTGAGCTGCTTCACCATTGCTCCTACAGTCTTGCCTCTCTAAGCACTGCTTGCGTTGATGGGCCACATTCCAGCATCAAAGGCCTACAATGAGATTACAATAGAAACACGAGTTTCTCTTACTTTAATAAATGAATAGGAGAACAGGGGGGAAGTGGTCATTATAATCTTACAAGTTGTGCCCTTTGGGATTCTATACTCTCAGGAGCTTGAGCAGGGTGGTTTTCCATTAACTTTCAGCTGCCTTCAAATATTTAACACATGAAGCTGCCTTATACTGAATCAGACCTTTGGTCCATCAAAGTCAGTATTGTCTGCTCAGACCGGCAGCGGCTCTCCAGGGTCTCAGGCAGAGCTCTTTCACATCACCTACTTGCCTAGTCCCTTTAACTGGAGATGCCAGGGATTGAACCTGGGACCTTCTGCATGCCAAGCAGATGCTCTACCACTGAGCTACAGCCCCTCCCCAAATATTGCATGTGCCTGGAACAGTCTTCACCAGGCTGTTTTAAAGAGTTTTTGGGGTATTACTCTAGAAAAAATATATATATTGTGCATATTTGGGGAGCTATTAATACCTGGATGGCCCAGGCTAGCCTTATCTCGTCAGATCTCAGCTCAGCAGGGTCAGCCCTGGTTAGTATTTGGATGGGAGACCACCAAGGAAGTCCAGGGCTGCTATACAGAGGAAGGCACTGGCATACCACCTCTGCTAGACTCTTGCCTTGAAAACCCCATAAAGGGGTCGCCATAAGTCGGCTACGACTTGATAGCACTTTACACATACACATTAATATGTAGATTCCTCCCCTGCCTGTGATCTGGCTTTGCTGCTTCCATCATCTGTGCCAAGGGTCAGTTCCTTTACTATTAGATACGTGAATGTTTCTTATAGTGGCTACCCTATCTCTCCCACATGGTTTTATCGTTCTTTCCTAAGCATGCTTGCTTAGGAAAAGGCCCCATGGACTTGTTTACTCATGAGGATCAGGCTGTTAGGTGCTGACTCTTTAAAACAGGGCAGGAACAAACGCTCTCGGGACAAAGATTTTCTGCATCAGATTGCTGTCGACCTGCTTCATTTCAGGAATGATTATCAAGATAAGTTTAACGTACACCCACCCAACTATACACAAAAAGTGCGGTCCACACAGGTCGACAAACAAGCACATTTCTTAACCATTTTAGTACAAGTGTCTGAAGGCTAGTCTGAAACATGCAGCAGGAATGTTTGCCTGACCAAGAGAAAAGGGAAATATATTGCCTTGTGACTGGGAGTGGCTTTCACAGTCAGAACACATGTGGCGTCAGTATTGTGGCATAAAGGAATAACAAGTATGTGAACAGGAAAGTACAGTTGTATTGAAACTGAGGAAAGTAGATTGCTAGTACCTTGTTCCACCCCCATTAAATATCCATAGGGGTTCCTGCCTAGTTTAGGGCTAGGATTTACAATGAGACCAACAGGAGGAATCGCACTTCAGACCAGGTGTATGTCATTTCGAGTAGGCAGGTACGCATCGTCTACACCAGTGGTTCCGAAACTTTTTGGGCCACTGCTGCCTTAGTTTTACAAACTCAACCCACTGCCCCCTAACCTATCCTGTGTGTGTGTGTGTGTAAAGTGCCGTCAAGTCGCAGCCGACTTATGGCGACCCCTTTTTGGGGTTTTCAAGGCAAGAGACTAACAGAGGTGGTTTGCCAGTGCCTTCCTCTGCACAGCAACCCTGGACTTCCTTGGTGGTCTCCCATCCAAATACTAACCAAGGCTGACCCTGCTTATCTTCTGAGTTCTGACGAGATCAGGCTAGCCTGGGCCATCCAGGTCAGGGCAACCTATCCTATAAAAAGCATTATTCAAAAAAGGGGTTTGCATGACACACTAAAGATAAGAACAAAATTTCAAAACAGTAACAATTAATCGCACATCCATTCAAAATCAAATTAAAACTTTTTAGTTGAAATTTATTCAACAAAACTAATGAACTTGATCCGGCGGCACCAGCTCTTCAAAGTCTGGAAAAATATTCTGATAGTTGCCACCAAGATGCCATAGCTTGGCCTATTGCAAAGTAGAGAACAACACAGTTGAAAGGGCCCACCTCTATCGCCCTCCTGCTGCCCCCTTGCCTCGTAGTGCCCCCCTAGGTAATCCCCCCAGGGGGTGGTACTGCCCACTTTGGGAACCACTAGACCACTGGTTCCCAACCGGGAGTCCACGGACCCCCAGTGGTCTGCGAGAACTAAATTAAGATCCGCGAAACAAAGTTATAAACCCATAATAAATTAATCTTTTCAATTAAAAGTTTTCTATTATAAAAAACATATTCAAATATTATTCTAAGTTTAATGTTTAACTAACAGTTATGATTAAAGTTTATTTTCAAATTCTCGGAATTTTTGTTTTGAACCTTGGGGGTCCCTGCCCCGAACAAAAAAGTCCTAGTGGTCCCTGGTCAAAAAAAGTTGGGAACCACTGCACTAGACCGTGGGACCTTTTCCTTGCACCCCCACTTCCCCAGATCCCTGGCAGAGGCCTCTAGTCACTAGGAAGGAGAGTCTTCTCCCCCCCCCCTCCGCCACGCCTTGTGCATGAAGCGTGGAAGAGCCGCTGCTGCTCTTTGCCCTCAACACGCCGCGGAAGTGCAGCCCGGGCCGCCGGAGGGCCCAGCAGGGGCCGCGCACGTGCTCGCCGCCTTGGCACAGGAATGCCGGCCGAGGGGCCGCGCGGCGCGGCTCCCCAGACCGAGGCGGGGCTCTGAAGAGGCAAGGGGGGGGCGGCGGCGGTGGGGAAAAAAAGTTTGCAGGGCGGAGCTTCGCAGGCGAGGGGGCGGCGCCGGAGCGCGCTCCCGCCAGAGGAGCCGGCCCGCTGGCGGCCTCCCCGGCAGCTCGCTCGGGTGCGCCTGCTCTGGCGGCGGCGGGCTCCGGCGGCAGACGGCGGACGGCGCCGAGCCCGAGCGGCGCCCATTGAGGAGGGGAGAGCGGAGCGGCGGCCGGTAAGCGCCAAGGCTTCATTGCTCCCGCGCCGCCTCCTCCTCCACGCGGGGCTGGAGAAGATCCTGTTGCTCCGCGGACTCCTCGCCCGGTGGGGGGTCAGAGCCGAGCCTCCCTCCCTCCCCGAGCCTCCCTCCCCCCCCTCCCCCCCCTCTCCCCCTCCCCCCCTCCCCCCCTCCCCCCCCCCCTCCTGCTGCCCCACCGCCTCCTTTTGGGACGGCGTCCGGGGGGGGGGCGGACTGGCTTTATTGCGCGGAGCTCCTCGGCGTTGGGGAGGCCTCCCCGGGCGGACGCCTTGCCGTAGGGCGCACGCAGGTATCTTCCGGGGGGGGGGAGGAGGAGAGAGCCAATCGGGGGGGGGACTCGCCTTTCGCCGCCCCCTCCCCTTTGTCCGGGGGACTGGTAGCCCTCTCCGCCCCTGTAACCCCTCTCCGCCCCCGACCCCTCTCGCTCTGCCTGGGTTCGCTCCAACGCGAGAGGGGCATACTTTCCGTGGGGTGGGGGGAGGGAGGTAATCCTCCCCCTGCCGCCCCGGATTATCTCCCCGCCCTCTGCGGGATTATCCTGCTCACCCGGCCTCCTCCGGCAAATCCCAGGGGCGTTCCGGGGACAGATCCCTCTCTTCCCCGACCTCCCCTTCCTCTCCCTCGGGGGGTTGCTGCTCCTTCCTTCCTTCCTTCCTTCCTTCCTTCCTTCCTTCCCCGGCTCGCCCGCCGCCTCCTGTCCTCGCATGAAAGGCACGTCTCCGGGGCGCTCTTTTTCCAGTGGCCGCAGTCCGCATTGGACGGGCTGGGAAGGGGTGGCGGCGGCGGCGGGGCTGACCGGAGAGGTGTGTGGCCATTGACGCCCGGGAGGTTTTGCCTTGGGTTTGCTGCTCTCTAGATGCACCTTTTCCCCCGTCCAAATTCTCACAACTCAACAGTCAGCCCCCCAGGCAGAGTTGTGAGAATTTGAATGGGGGGAAATGTGCATCTAGAGAGCAGCAAACCCAAGGCAGAACCTCCCGTGCGTAAAGGGCCTGTGTGTTTGCGGGGGGGGGGTGCAATTGCCACGGGGCTGCTGCCACCTCGCCAGATTGGGAGTCGGTGGGGCGGCGGGCAGGGGAAGCGCGTGGGGCGGCCCCGGGGTTGGGGGGAAGAAGAGGCCAATGTTGCAACCCGCCAGGGCGCAACGTGGAGCTCTTTTCCCCGGCGGTGGCGTCGCTCCGGTGGAGAGGGAAAGGAAGCCGCCGGCGCTTGGGCATCGTGCTTTCCCGGTTACGAAACTGGGGAACGTGCCTTTTTATTTTTGGATCCCGACTCCGAGAGACGCCGTTGCCACCCCCCGCCCTCCCCTCCGCCGCCAGGCCAATCTCAAGAGTTCTCTGCAACTCCAGTGTGAATGAAAAGCTGCATGGATGGCGTTTGTCGTCAGCTCCGAATTGGCTGGACTTCTCTCTTGCCATTTATGCATGGCAGGTTTTGCCTTGGATTTGCCACTCTTTGGGTGCACTTTCCCCCCACCCATATTCTCCAAACTCAACCATAAGCCCCCATGCAGAGTTTTGAGAATTCGGATAGGGAAAATGTGCATCTATAGAGTGGCAAATCCAATGCCAAAGCTTCCATGAATAAATGGCCTCTGGCTTCCGGCCAACTGGTTGTGGCTGTTGCTGACGGCGGGAGGGGGCAGACGGTGTTGAAGTTATTGCTCTGACGCCACGGCAGTGCCGGAGGATCTGGTGGTGTTGGGCTGGTGGTGGAGCCGGAGGTACTCGCTTGGGTTAGGTTGCTCCCGCTTCGGCCGGATCTGCCTCCTCCTTCCTTTCTAAGGCAGGTATGGGGATCTGGATGGCTGCTGCAGAGCCTCTTGCCATTTTTTTGTGGCACAGAGATGATATCCATCCATTAAACTTCATTTGATTTGGCTCTGGGAAGAGGAGGGGCCTTGGCAAACTGAAGAGAGGCAGGGTGACTATAAATAGATCTTAGACTAGAGGAGGCTTTGAACAAAAATTTTCTTATTGCGTTTGAACTGCTAGTGTCTGTTCAGGCTGATTGGGTGGATGGCTGTCGTAATGTTCCGGTTATGGCTTGATGGCTTCTGTCTTGCGTGTGTGTTTTTGAAGGACCAGCTTACTGTTGTTTATCAGTTTTTGCTTGGAAATGCTACGGAAAATAATCATGTTAATTGATCCAAGAGTTGGCATAATTTGGAGCAACGGACTGCTAATTCGTAGGTTCTAATGCATGAGTTCAGTATGTAAATGGATGACTCCAGAATGTTCAGTTCTTAGCACCATCTTTGTGTTTTTCTCCATGGAAATCTGTTTACAGCTCACAAACTACCTGCAATTATCAATCTATGCAGGATGTTGCAGGGATTTATGCCCTGAATGAAAATGGAGGTCAGCTTTGGAGATGTACTTTGGTTTATTTAATAGTTTTTGTTCCCTTTTAATAGTTTTTGTTCCCTTACAATGACATCTCGGCATTTCACTCAATGTCAACTAATTTGAACCTTGAGCACTGTCTTTTCTGGAGATTCGCATGGGGAACATTACAGTGACTGTTTTATGCCATCAAGAATTATTTAATATGGAGATTGACAGAACTCTGAAGGAGTGACTTGGGCCTGTATGTTCTCTTGCTGTGCTTGGACAAATTCTGCATGCCAAGAAAAAAAAATAGTAATGAAGTTCTGTTGTAGAATTTCTTCTGAATGAAGCAGCTGCCTCTACAAAATGGCAATCAGTTATTTTTGTGTATTAAACTCCTATTTTCCTTTCACGAAAGGGAATGGCTGTGTCAAAAACTGATCTTGTGTGAGCCTGAAATCCTGACAAAGATGTGTTGGGTGTGTGTATGTCTATCAATTGACAAAATGATACAAAAATTTTAACCCAAGTTGCAACTGCTATTGAGTTGCATTGATAAGCCAACCATTGAGAACAATTTATTCCTCCTAATTCATAAATTGTGTGTGGAAAAGGATGAGTTTGACCTCTCCCCCCAGTGAGATCTAGGGTTCAGTGCATACTTGGATCTGATTAAAGTTACTTATTGGAATAATTTATGGTTCCCGGCATATAATTAGTACACAGCTGTTGATTGCTGTGGAGAAGAATAGTAGCAAAGGGTGAACGTACAGAATCTGAATAGTGCCGTGAGCCATAAGTTGAGCCGATACTAGATTGTTTTCTTGTGTTGTTGTTTGCTGTTTGTGCTTCCTGTCAATTAGTTGGCCAGAATGTTCCATGTACATGTGACAACATAGACCAGAATATGATACTATTTAGTTGACTTGTCGCTCAGGACTTTACTGTAGATAGCTTACAAGAACTCTTAAATATGGTTGTGACCTGACAAACGTGCTTTTGATAAAATAAGTTGGTAAGCATCAAGCAACATCGTTATGGCTCATTTTTTAAAATCTGAAAAGGAAATTGGTGGGAGAAACCATATATTCCCTATTAGCAGTTAAGCTGGTGACTGCAGATAGAACAGCACATAGATATGGTGAGTGGCAGTGCCATTAAAAAAAGGTAAAGGTCCCCTGTGCAAACACCGGGTCACTCCTGACCCATGGGGTGACGTCACATCCCAACGTTTCCTAGGCAGACTTTGTTTACGAGGTGGTTTGCCAGTGCCTTCCCCAGTCATCTTCCCTTTACCCCCAGCAAGCTGGGTACTCATTTTACCAACCTTGGAAGGAAGGAAGGCTGAGTCGACCTTGAGCCGGCTACCTGAAACCGACTTCCGTCGGGATCAAACTCGGGTCGTGACCAGAGCTTGGACTGCAGTACTGCAGCTTACCACTCTGCGCCACGGGGCTCCTGGCAGTGCCATTAGTAAGTCTTATTCCTCTGTCATGTATGCAGGCTTTAGTGTTAAAACTGCATAATACACTTTAAGAGAGACCGGTCTGGATGCTACAAGATTGTGAAGTTTGTATAGTAACGTGAAAAGGCTTACACCTTGAAAAGACTTAGTAGGGAAAGTCAATACAAGTCTTGATGAAACATGACATTAGAAAGTTGTCATTAATATTTACTGATTTATAAAAACTTATGCTGCTTCTCCAGGACCCTGCCCAAGGCTCCTTTTAAAATAAAAACAATAACATACATTAAAAGATATTACAATCCAGCGTTACAGAACAAGGCCAGCATAAAAACGTAGACCATAAAAACAGTAAGTATCTCTCTAATAAGTAGGTAGAATAAATTTAAGTTTTGAAGTCTTCCACTAAATCTGATATGAATCTTTTAATAAATGCTACCTGTATTTACTGGAAATAACTGTTGCTGGAATGAATTGAACTTCAAGTATATACTTAAGACCATATGTTTGGATCTGTTATCGTGGCATTCTTTGTAACTTTAAAGAGACGAGAATGTTGCAGTGACTAAATAGTCAACCTGTACAGTAGTGATGAGGAGCTGTGGCTATTTCAGTCATTTAGGGTCATCTGTCGGAAGGTGGAGTGCTTGAATTGATGTCCACTGCCTTAGAAAAAGGATCACAGACACATGTTCTTAATGAGGTGTTGCAGGTCTGGAGTTCTAGTGAGGTAGTTAAGCCTATGTTTACACAGAACATGGATGGGACCAAGGGTCAAGCGAGATATGTTAAGAAGGATCCTACTTCAGGATTGGGACCATGCATGGGGACAGAACTAAGTCTTCCCCTTCCATGGTTTTAAGATCCCAAACTGTTGTAGTATGCCCCCACTGCTGCTGCAGTCACAATCTAAACTGGCTTCCTGTGTACCTGCCATTTTTTAAAGTGGTGGAAACTCTATACTCGAAACTTCCAACTTCATGTATGTTTTGGCCCTTCATAATTTCACAGGTTTGTGTGTAAGTGTTCTGTTTTATTACTCACTCCATCTCCACATTTCATGAAATTGAAAGCTTCAGTACTGTTTTGTGTTTTGGTCTTGATGAAAGTATTGAATGTTTTTGACTATTACATGACCCGTTAAGCACTCACTGAATTAAAACAGCTTCAGAACTACAGCTGGATGCAGAGTAGCTATTTCTTTAATATACAATTTATCCCACCAAAATTCCCCTATTGTTCCTGGGTAAGCTACTGAAGTGTTACCGCAGCTAAAGTAGGGTGATTTCGGGGAAAGGAGTTTAATTGGGGCAAGTTTCAGAGGATCTGTTGATGCAAAAACAAGTGTTTACATTTAAAATCCCTCATTTCACATTGAGTAAAAACTGACCTCTAATGAAGATGACCCATGAAAGAAAATAAGACAGCGTTGGGATGTTAGCTAATTTCTCTAATACTAGTGTAACGGATGCTGTAAAACTAGCAGTTACTGTAGTACAGAATCAGTTTGGGGACACAGTTACTTTATGACCTCAAGCAATTTCCGTAACTCCTTGCAAATGGGCCATACTTGGCTTAAGCATCAATATTACTCATGTATTGGAGACTGGACACCTGTGGATTCTCAGCTCAGATCTATCCAACTGAAGGTGGTCATCTAGTTAGTGTAGTTCTGGAAGACAGATCAAGTAAAACTAGTAGGGACCTGCTGTTTTACATTGCACTGATTAGATACATCTGATATGCAGTTCATTGGATGTCAGATAACAGTGTGTTTCTTAGGTGAGAGAATGTTTGCCAGGAAGCAACACACAAATTGTACTTTGCTAATATCTGATCTGATAGCCTCTGATGCAAGGGCTGCCAATAAGGTTAGTACATGATCAATCATATTTGGAGGTTGGTGTCACAGACAGATATTCTAGTGCAGTGGAAAGAGTTGTCAAGATCCATCTCCAGAACAATCAAACACATTGGATTATTTACAGAAGATCTTGATAAACAGAAACATAAACCAGTTGAATTCTTTTGAGGAGCACAGTGACACTGGAACTCCTGTTAGAAGCAGAGGTGATGATCTTTGCTTTGGTTGAGATAACTTTATTATATTTTCACATTGAGCACACATTTGCTTATTTGGCAGTCTCCAAGTTGGATTCCAGCCATTGAAAACAAAGACCGCCAGGCATGAAAAGAAAGCACTTCTTCACATGAGCGGGTTGCTGATTTTCCTTCACCCTTGTCTTCCAGTCTTTGAGTGGTTTGTTTGGAGGGTGTGAGGAGCTGCAGATGGTCATCGTAGGATCTTGTTTCACTTCTCCTTTTCCCCCTTCATTTTTGCACACCTCGCACCATCAACAGTGTTCTTAACAGGGGCTCAAATGAGGCTGTGCTTTAAAAATAATGATCCTATCCCCCAAAATGTAAACAATGGCCCAATATAAGTGAGAGGAGGAGAGCATGTATACTGTTTGTATAGTAAAGGTCCCCTGTGCAAGTACTGGGTCATTCCTGACCCATGGGGTGACGTCACATCCCGACGTTTACTAGGCAGACTTTGTTTTACGGGGTGGTTTGCCAGTGCCTTCCCCAGTCATCTTACCTTTACCCCCAGCAAGCTGGGTACTCAATTAACCGACCTCGGAAGGATGGAAGGCTGAGTCGACCTTGAGCCGGCTACCTGAAACCAACTTCTGTTGGGATTAAACTCAGGTCGTGAGCAGAGCTTTTGACTGCAGTACTGCAGTTTACCACTCTGCTCCATGGGGCTCATGTTTGCATAGTAGCTGGGCGGAAGGCTCCCAAGACATGTTGAAAGGGGCAGGAAACATAGCAATCTTTGGTATTATGACGATGTTGGTGAAGCCACACCCAAGTTTCCTCACAAGTGTTTATTGAGGGACTTAGATTAATGTGCTCTCTACATTTGAGTAGACTGTGGGCCCTTTGAAATTTATTGAAATAATTTAAAAAATGAAACTTCTGCAGTCATCTATTTTCTAACCGTAGTGCTTTTTGTCATTGCGCCTGTGGTGAAGAGTGGTAAGTTGCAGTACTGCAGTCCAAGCTCTGCTCACGACCTGAGTTCGATCCCGAGGGAAGTTGGTTTCAGGTAGCCGGCTCAAGGTTGACTCAGCCTTCCATCCTTCCGAGGTCGGTAAAATGAGTACCCAGCTTGCTGAGGGTAAAGGAAAGATGACTGGGGAAGGCACTGGCAAACTACCCCATAAACAAAGTCTGCCTTGTAAATGTCGGGATGTGACGTCACCCCATGGGTCAGGAATGACCCAGTGCTTGCACGGGGACTTTTACCTTTTTTACTGTCATAGGGGTTTGGATAAGTACTGTGTACTCCTTGGGTCTTTTATAAATAAGAGTGTATGTGTCAGACATCTTCCAGTTGTTAGAGACATCTTCCAGTTGCTAGATAGAGACATGACTTTTTATATTTGTTAGTAGTGTTGCAACTGCAGGTTTAAATAAACAAGCCTGTGATTTTTTTTCTTTTTTATATCATACTGTTTAACCATACTGCCATACTTTGCCTTTTATGCTGATTCAACTCTTATTGCATTACAAAACAGAGGTAGCAATGCAGACAAGGTATATTGCTTTGGGTTCCTGTTATTCATGCCTGTTTCTGTGCAGCACACATAGCTTGTTAGTAGGATGGTTGCATATATTATTAGATATGTGTTAAAGGTGGTGTAGCCACTCTTAGTACATTTAAATAGCTTCCATGCTGTCCTCAGTGACTCTAATATGGAGAACCAGGTTTGATTCCCCACTCCTCCACATGAGTGGCAGACTCTAATCTGGTGAACCGGGTTGGTTTTCCCGCTCCTACATATGAAAACAGCTGGGTGACCTTGGGCTAGTCACAGTTCTCTCTGAACTCTCTCAGTCCCACCTACCTCACAAGGTGTCTATTGCAGGGAGAGGAAAGGAAGGAGATTGTAAGCCGGTTTGATTCTTCTTGAAAGGTAGAGAAAGTCGGCATATAAAAACCAACTCTTCTTCTTATTCCCTTTGGAAAGCAAATGATTGATGCCCTGCCCACGTACATGTTGAACTAAATAGTATTATTGTTGCTAGGAGACTTAAGCTGCAATCCTAAACATGCTTGCTGCAATCCTAAACATGCTTGGGAGTAAGCATCACTGAAATATTATTGAGTAAAATTATTAGGATTGGGCTGTTTCAATTTAGCCATTTACCAGATCCTCAGTACATCCTGAGTTATCGCTATTTTAGTTTACTTAATTTCTGTGTTTTATGCCTTGGATTGCCATTACGTCAGTCTGTCTGAAATCTCTGGTTGCTTCTCTGATTTGTTTCCATTTCCAAATCACTGTTGCTCTCAAGCATTAGGATAAAATTGTGTATCTTCAGTTAGAAATCTATAGCCAAATCTTCTGCAGCTAAGCAACTTTAGGTAAGATTTTGGTGATCATTTGGCAGTGGTTCTTAGAATATACTCACTGTCTCAGTCTGTTTTAGCTGGGCTTCCATACTAGTTTTGGGACTGAAACTGTGTTGGTTGACTTAGTACATGACCTGCGTTGAAGAGTTAATTCCTGTTGATTCTCCTGACTTCTTAGCAACTTGGGATACCATTGACTATGGTATTCTAGGTTGTCTGGCTGCTTGAAGTGGGCAGTACTATCTTGCAGTGGTTCTAGCCCTTGTTCATGAGTTGATTCCAGAAGTTGGAACTGGTGAGCTTTTCCTACCCTGCCCCATACCTCAAGTGTGAAACGTCTGTAATAGATAGTCCAGGAACTTAGGTTAGTGTATAGTCAATATACTGTAGAATCAATTTCCCCCCTGACTCTATGGAAGGCATTAACGGTACTGAAGCTCTGAGTTCCAGAGCTTTAGTGCCATGAAGGCCCTCTCCTGAGTTGCCACCAGCCTGTTCCCAGAAGGCACCTGAAGCAGGGTCTCCAAAGATGACCGTAGTGGTTAGGTAGGTTCATGAGGGATCAGGTATTTTGGTCCCAAACCATATAGAGCTTTGAAGATCAGCACCTTGTATTGTTCCAGAGCACAGTATCCCTTTCTGGAGAACCAGGTTTGATTCCCCACTCCTTCACATGAGCAGTGGAGGCTAATCTGGTGAACTGAATTTGTTTCCCCACTCCTCCACATGAAGTCAGCTGGGTGACCATGGGCCAGTCATGCTCTCTCAGCCTCACCTACCTCACAGGGTGTCTGTTGTGGGGCAGGGAGGTGATTGTAAGCCAGTTTGATTCTGCCTTAAGTGGAAGAGAGAGTCTACATATAAAAACCAACTCTTCTTCTTCTATCTAAAGTCCACTCAATGTGAGCAAAAAAATCATTAAATCTAAAACCTATTCTAAAGCAAGATACTTCACAAAAGAATTCTTCTCTCTCCCCAATTTTCCAATTAGTGCACATACTCTAAATTGTGTGCCCAATTTTTTATTATATAGGTTTTTTTGTCCTGTCCTTCCTCCGAGGAGTTCAGGGTGGCTTCTGTCATTTCCCACATTTCTGTTTTATCCTTACAACAACCTTGTGAGGTTGGTTAGGCTGAGCGTGATTTGGAACAGGATCAACTGGGGATTGGAAACTGGGCCTCTGAGATCCTAGTGTGACAACATAACCACTGTGCCACATTGGCACTCATCTTGAAGCACAGGTTACATGTTTGGCACAGACAGTACCACAAGTCCCAGATATATAATGGGTGCTTCTTGCTCCCCACTAGAAAAACACACACCCAAGGACTGCTGTGTATATACAGCGGTGAACACTAGGGTAGCATTTACATGGGATGGAAATGACTTTTATAGAACACTTGCCAAAGCAGTTGGCTACATCTGACCTAGCTCAAGGTGTCTTAAGTGGTCGTGAACAAGATGCTAATCACTAGATGCCTGAGGATGATGTTTAACTGAGGAATGAAGGTAGAAAGCTCTTGAACAAAACTGGGAAAGATACAGGAAAGCAACCAAACGTTCAGCTAATACTGAATGGTTCTATAAAGCTTTGTATCCAATGGTTCTTGTAGGTTATCCGGGCTGTGTAACCGTGGTCTTGGTATTTTCTTTCCTGACGTTTCGCCAGCAGCTGTGGCAGGCATCTTCAGAGGAGTAACACTGAAGGACAGTGTCTCTCAGTGTCAAGTGTATAGGAAGAGTAATATATAGTCAGAAAGGGGTTGGGTTTGAGCTGAGTCATTGTCCTGCAAAAAGTAACAAAGGTAATGTGCTAACCATTGTCCTGTAAGTATCAAGATAATGTGCTAATGAGGGTGTGGTATGTTAATATGGAACCATTGTATCCTGAAGTGATCTGTTAATGTGTGAAATCCAAAGCTAATCTGCATGGCTATTGTGGACTGTAGTCTTTGTTAGTCTGGAGGTTTTCAAGACAGGAAGCCAAGCCTTATTCATTCTTAAACTCTTCTTTTCTGTTAAAGTTGTGCTGATGTTTATGAATTTCAATGGCTTCTCTGTGCAATCTGACAAAATAGTTGGTAGAATTGTCCAGTCTTTCAGTGTCTTGGAATAAGACCCTGTGTCCTGTTTGTGTCAGTCCATGTTCAGCCACTGCTGATTTCTCAGGTTGGCCAAGTCTGCAGTAGCTTTCATGTTCTTTTATCCTTGTTTGTATGCTGCGTTTTGTTGTCCCGATGTAAACTTGTCCACAGCTTTAAGGTATACGATATACTCCTGCAGGGGTGAGGGGTCTCTTTTGTCTTTTGCTGATCGTAGCATCTGTTGTATTTTCTTGGTGGGTTTAAACACTGTTTGTAGGTTATGTTTTTTTCAAAAGTTTCTCCATCCTATCAGTGACTCCTTTAATAAATGGCAAGAATACCTTTCCTATGGGAGACTGTTTTTCTTGAGTTTTCTGATTTTTGTTTGGTTTAATGGCCCTTCTGATTTCATTCTTGGAATAGCAGTTTGCTAGCAGTGCGTGATTTAGATGATTAGTTTCTTCCTTGAGAAACTGTGGTTCACAGATCCGTCTTGCATGGTCCATTAATGTTTTGATTATTCCTCTTTTCTGTCGGGGGTGGTGGTTGGAGTGTTTGTGTAAGTTTTACTTACTCGTTATCCTGAGTGTGGGTTGAAAAGCTTTCTCATGATGGGCAACACAGATGATGTGAAGTTACATTGGATTTTCTTATTTAATACATTTGTTTCGTGCCTTTCTTGAAAGAAGCTGATTGCCTCTGTGAGTCTTCAACACAGCTATGTGAAGTTCAAGTTAGTCTGATTTTTTACTGTGAGCTGCTTCATGGGGCTTAAACCCAAGATTTTGACATCCAAACCAGCAGCATATCACATTAGATATCTTCCTCCCTCCCTTCCTTACCCTAGGTTTTGTTATCCTTTAGGTGAAGAAATAATCTTACATGTCCTGAAGGGTGATTTTCAGCTGTTTGTATACAAGCTAAAAGCAGAGCGCTCTCTCCAACTACAGAGAAACTTAATTAAGACCATAATTGTATGCAGACTTACTTGGGAATAAATCCCATTGAACTTGATGGGATTTTCCTGGAGTTAACATACATGCCATTGTGCTGTTGTCTTCTGAGAGAATAGTAATTTAAACAATTTATTTTCTTAATGATTCTTCTTAAGAATCATGAAGGAAAGGTCCATCAATACTTACTAGCCATATGGAAACACGATTTTCAGAGGTCGTAGATATCTAAATACCAATTGCTGAAAGAACAGCAGCAGAGGTGGGCCTTTGGGCCACTGTACCAGGGCGTCTGGTTGACCTATACAGGCACAGCATCAATATATTGGTCAGATTCAGAAGGGATTTTCTTAAACTTTTCATGAGAGCTTTGTACTGCACATTCAGAATGTATTACCGGTATTGCCTGCTTTTTTAGATTTTAAAAAGTATGATTTGAGAATATCAGCTTTATAACAGAAAAGGGGTAATTCTGCAATTTCCTCTCTCTTTTAAGCGAATTTCAGTGTTCACTGTACTTTTCCCCCCCCCCTTTTTTCAACTCACGGCTGACATGGCAACCCCATAGGGTTTTCAAGGCATGATATGTTCAGAGGTGGTTTGCCATGGCCTGCCTCTGCGTCATGACCCTGGTATTCCTTAGTGGTTTCCTTTCCAAATACTGACCAGGGCCAATCTTGCTTAGCTTCCGAGATCTGAAATAGATTAAATGCAAAGAATTGTTCTAATTTCCTTAATAAAAAGAATTTCCAAGTTTTCACTTGTCGTCAATTTTTTTTCATCAAATGAAACAAATAGCTCTTCTTTTGGTATTAATTAAAAAACATACTTGTCATAACAATTATTGACTACAACTTCCTTTGGAGCATTCAGTTCCTTGCTTGGCAGCCTCTTGAAAGCAAGCACAGCAAGGGTTTCCTTCTCCCCAATTTAATTTCTTCCATAACAAGCTAACTTGCATGTTTACTTGTAGCTCTGAGTCTTCAAGTTCAGGAAATAAAGGTCTTACCTACCTGGCAGGAAGATGAATCAGATATGTAAGCCTATTGTTAAGTTAAGCTACTGGGTGGTAGCATCACATAATCATAGGTTAAAAGCTGATCTGGTGACGACATGTGTTTGTGGAGGGTATGTGTTATCTGGGCACACAAAATGTAAGTAGGGACGCTGTTAACACTTGAATAGTGAGGCTGCTGATAAATTAGAAATGCAAGCTGTTGAAACCTCTGAGGAGATATTCCTTGCCCGATGTCCTAATACTTGAAACAGTCCAAGCTTTTTCATCAGGGGCGCCTCACCTATGGAATGCTTTTCCCTTTGAGGTTCATCTGGTGCCTATCCCACTCTCTTCTAGGCTCTGGGTCAAAACTATTTGTTAAACTTTTACTTAAGTAATTGACTTTTTAACATCCTTTGAATGGCCTGTTTCTAGTCTGAAATGTTTTGCGAGACTCCTTTTAAGCTGCCCAGTGCTTTATGTTCTGGCTAGGTTTTTAATTGTTAACAACTCTTACAGTTTTATGTTTTATTTTGTAAGTGGCCTTGAGTAGGTTCTCTGGAGAGACAGCATAGACATTTTCTAAATAAGTTCCTGGTACTAATGTGTTTTTCTTATGTATACATTATAGTCGCTTTTCTGATTATTCAGCCATTACAGTAAGCATAACTAAAAATTAACTTCACAGTGTACAAAAGTTCTTGGCTCGGATGTTGAAATGAGAACTGTCTTTCCAAATACATGAGTACAATCCATTTATATATGCAAGGCATGGTTTTTTTTATCCTGAATGAATAGCAACATTTTAAATTATACAAATCATCTGCTGACTGCTTTTTGCTGGTTCCAAATCCTAGTCAACCTTAACAAAAGGGTTCATGTTGAACACATGAAGCTGCCTTATACTGAATCAGACCCTTGGTCCATCAAAGTCAGTATTGTCTACTCAGACCAGTAGCAGCTCTCCAGGGTCTCAGGCAGAGGTCTTTCACATCACCTACTTGCCTAGTCCCTTTAACTGGAGATGCCGGGGATTGAACCTGGGACCTTCTGCATGCCAAGCAGCTGCTCTGCCACTGTGCCACGGCTCAGTCTTCTTATCAGGCTTGGGTTCTAACATTTTTTTCCCTTTTTATTTTCAAGACCAGCAACAGCCAACTAGTCATGAGTTTCTAAAGAAACCAGCGTGGTGTAGTGGTTAAGAGCGGTGGACTCTAATCTGGAGAACCGGGTTTGATCCCCCACTCCTCCACATGAGTGGCAGACTCTAATCTGGTGAGCTGGGTTGGTTTCCCCACTCCTACACACGGAGCCAGCTGGGTGACCTTGGGCTAGTCACAGCTCTCTTAGAGCTCTCTCAGCCTCATCTACCTCACAAGGTGTCTGTTATGAGGAGAGGAAGGGAAGGAGATTGTAAGCTGCTTTGATTCTCCTTAAAAGGAAGAGAAAATCAGCATATAAAAACCAACTCCTCTTCTTCCTCATGTTGTGTATTGTTGCAAGTAAAGGCAGTTGCGGTGCTTGTCATCCAGGATCTAGTGACTGGATATTAGATGGGATATCTATTCTGTTCCTATAGGAAGCTTTACTATTCCATGTCACCAGTTTTATCATTGGTTGGCCCACTTTGAACCACAACCAACATTTTGGTTAACGTGTTTTTGGGATACAGAGGTACCATCATTAAATCATACCACTAGTGGAAGTGCTTGAATTATCAAATAGGAAACTATGAGACTTTCACTTAAGATGTCTTAAGGAGCACTCTTGTTACACTTCATTTCACATTTTTCCCTTGAAATGTTTTGTGCATTTCTTGCACGGCTCCAGATTCTTCCTCCATTGTCTCTTCCTTCTTTGGCCAGCAGGTCTTTGCAATTACATACATACTCTAAGCCAGGATTTGGGAAGTAAATGTGCCATTCTGATTATAGAATGTGCATATTCCTAGTTGAGAAATTTCCCTTTTCTCTTTAATTTTTTTAATCTGTTGTAAGGTTTCTTTATATGATGTAGTCCAGGAATTTTCAAACTTGAGGAAGCCAAACTTAAGTGGGGTTTTTTTGGGGGTGGGGGAATGAAATGTCCAAGACATCCAGATAAAGTTAAGCTTCCTGTTGTGTTATTCTCAACACTACCTACCTAGCACTTTGGTTGCTAATAAAACTGTTATGTACTTGGCAACTAAAGAGCAAATTTAACATTTTCAGGTAATGTAAGTTGAATGTTTAAAACTGGATTAAAACTGTTTGAGGTCTGTTCGAAACCCCCCCCCCCCAGTTTATGGTAAGACTTTTAGCAACATTTAGTACGGTAGATGTGACTTCATATGAGGAAAGGTTGTCCTTGTAGCATTGTTGCCTGCTTTTATTCTGCTCCTTTCATCTTATTAAAGCTACTTCTTTTTCTTCTTCTTAAGAAAACGTTTAAGTGATATGAAGGGCTGCCTGCAATTTCTATTTTTTCTCACTCTGACTTTGTATTCTTACTCCTCTCACTTCCCAATCATAGAATCTGTTACACCTTCAGGCTGTTTTTAATACTTTAATGTATTATTGGGGCATGCATTAATAGACTGAAGTGGGAGGGAAGGAAATTGATGGCAGCAGATGGAGAAATGGAATAGCAGAAATGATGGTGGGAATTGGTGGCAGAGCTCCTCTTCCAGTTTTATGAATTGTCATTAAAGAGGCTATCCTAAAATTTCTGAATGTGGTGAATTTTCAAGATATGGTGTTTGAGTGTGTACTTGGTGTGAAAAGCTCTCTTCAAATGAGAGCATAATTGTTATAACTTTTAAGATGGTCATTAATCTAGCTAAATTAAAAATTCTTCTAAATCGGTGTTTTAGTCCAGTGTATTCAGACTGCCGTAAAAGAATGCTTGGATCACAAATAGTTCCAAGGTTACCCAATATTAGTGGTCCCAGGAGTGTCAGCGTGTGCGTTGTTTTCATTGAAGGTAGGATTATTTACGGCTAGCAAGTGGGGTTTTTTTTCTTCTGCTTTTCCATCAATCACATGTAAGTGCTGATATGTTCTAGAGGACGCGTCAACAAGTCATATATAGTTAACTTTGTAATAAGTTGGCAGTATCCTAGGCCAGCTGGTGTTCTGCTAACCTAAAACAAGCCTCTACACTAATTCTCTGCGCTCCCACCCCAGAAGGGGAATGCTTGTGCTAGTCTTCTGCATGACTGTACAGGCCCATGCAGAGTGGGGGCTTGCTCCAGTATGCCTGCCTCACATGGAGTGGCATGACAGTTTCTTGGGTGGTGCTTTTAGCCTTGGCAATTGTTCTCCCCGCTTGAAATTATTTAGGGAGTGGTGCTGCCTATGACCAAAGCATCACACAAGCCCTGAATGCCAGTTTGGCAGTTACATTGTGCAAAGTGACAACTTGCTCAGGAAGCTTCCTGGGGGGTGTCCTTTCATTCTGTGCGCAGACTGCCTCCCACAAAACTTGTGTGAAGCTTTTTGGTGTGGGTGTTCCCACTCCTTAACTCAGAGCGTGGTTGCCAAGGCTAAAAACACCGCCCAAGAGACTATCATGCCTCTCTTAGTCTGGCAGTAACACTGGAGCAAGCCATCACTTTGCACAGGGCCTGTACAATGGTGCAGAGGACTCTGGGACAAACATTGCCTTTTTGTGAGGCATTGCTTCTAACGTAGTGGATGCTCCTCCCTGGCTGCTTCATGGTGGGAAGGAAGATACTCTCATTTAGTCTACCAAGAGCCCCTTCTCTGTGATGTTATGGGTGAGGGTTTCTCCAGCTCCCGAATAGGTATCCAGAGAGTATGCAATTGTCTCTTGCCTTGAAAACCCTATGGGGTCACCATAAGTTGGCTGCGACTTGGCAGCATTTACCACTTCCTCCTCCTCATCAGCTAATGGGAAGAGTGGGAAAAATGTTTCCCTCAAGCCATGCTGTTATACTGCTAGTCCAACAGTACTGGATTAGATGGGCCACTGGCATGTCATATATCTGTTAGCTCTGTGTGGTTATGTGACCCCTTAGCAGCCCTGCTCTGGGGGCTGGGGTGACCATCATACTCTCTTGAGCAGGGGTGTCAAACTCAATTATTACAAGGACCGGATATGACATAAATGCCACTTGGTCATGCCAGGTCATGCCTCGCCAGTCCAGATTTAGAGTGGGCTGGTGGCTGCCTCAGTTGGCTCACGGGCCGGATAAATGCTCTCAAGGGGCCGGATCCGGCCCTCGGGCCTTATGTTTGGCACCCCTGCTCTTGAGTCTTTTCTGTTTTGCAGATTTCCAATGCAAGCTATTGCCCACATTGATTGTCTGCTTCTTATGTTGGACTCCAGGAATAGCCTGGGAATTCTACTTGTTTATCAGCCACCTAGTTCCCTAGTAGGAATCCTATCTGAGCTGGCAGGGGTGCTCTTGACCCTGGTGCTGGAGGTAATCTAGACTAATTATTCTGGGAGACATCCACATTTGTACTGAGAGAGGTAATGTTGGTTGGGAAGAGAGATCCTTAAAGATACTTGCACTTCTCACATTTGGTAGGCTCCAGTGACCCTTGCTAACTAAGTTAAGAGCCCAGGGGTTATTCTAAACCCAGCATCATTGCTGAGGAAACAACTTAATTCAACTGCAAAAAAAAAAAAAAAATCTACCATCTTCTAGCTCGGAAGATGGCTCCCTGCCTTGACTTGGCCAGTCTGGCCGCAGTGACCTTGAGACTAGACTGTGTGTGTGTGTATTAAGTGCCGTCAAGTCGCTTCTGACTCATGGCGAACCTATGAATGAAAGTCCTCCAAAATGTCCTAACTTTGACAGCCTTGCTCAGATCTTGCAAATTGAAGGCTGTGGCTTCCTTTATTGAGTCAATCCACCTCTTGTTGGGTCTTCCTCTTTTCCTGCTGCCCTCAACTTTTCCTAGCATGACTGTCTTTTCCAGTGACTCTTGTCGTCTCATGACGTGACCAAAATACCACCCGCCTAGACTATTGTAGGCTAGACTATTCTACATGGGTGTGCCCTTGAAGTCAACTTGAACTCCAGGACTATTTTGTAGATTATTTATTAGATGGTTTTGTTGTGTGATCTGTCTTGCGCCTCAGAGAGAAAGTTGGGCTAACTAATAAATAAAACAAGACAGCTGTTTACTGTGCTTTTTCTAGTTGCATCAGTCCCTGAATTCCCTACCTTGGGACCTCTAAAACCATATTTGTTAGATTGTGAATGGTGGTCCTGGTCCTGAGCCCCAAGAGTTTCCTTTCAATAAGAGCCATTTTAGATTTCATATACTTTCATGTGGACTCAGGTGTATAACTCTGCTGTATAACATGGTATTGCAATGATAAAAATTAACACTCAATTTGTGAAAAATTATATTAAGAAAATTGTGTGATCCCTGAACAATCTCCTGAAGACTCAGACGAACAGGAGTTTGTTTGAAACCCCCCCCCCCCACACACACACAATGCTTCTTGTCTTGTACCATGGCGTTAATGTCTTGATTTTTGCTTTGCTAAACCAATGGGAGGATCAATGGCTGAGTGTCTTTTTCTTGTATTTTGCTGTGGCCTCTTGATAAAAGTGAATTAAATGTTGCCATTTCTCTTCCCACGCTCACAAAAGTGAAATCTGTTTGCATATTAAATGCTTTTGTCTACCACTGTGTTCCCAGTTGCGGCTTCTGTTCCCACCCACACATTTAGTAAGAAGTTGTATTTCTGTATAACGGCTTAATGGGTAGAACTGTCAGGTGTCGGAACATATATGGTTTTGTATGCTAGGGCACAGAGGTTCTTTACCTCATTTGGAGGTGTCCTCTTAGGCCACCCACAATTAATAAGGTGGTGGAGTTATACCTTCAAAATATGCCCTTGGATATTTTCTCCCTCCCTCTTTTCCCAAGGAAAGAGGGATATGATTAGCAGGCAGGCATTCGTAGGACAGGGAAACATTGCAAACGAAGTATGGGTCCCTGCAAAGTGCTTTAGAAGGGAAGGGATGAAACCTGGATGCGTATGAGCCACTTGTTGTGGGAGTTGGGTTGAGTAGTGCTAATCCATAACTACAGTAGAAATGGCATAGGTGAGAGGCTGCAGGGCACATTTTTTTCTGTTAGTGTTTTTTGGGTACAGTTTTGTTTAGGTGGTTCATGGCGGAGGAAGAGCTGATAGGTGGCTGTGTGTCCTTCCCTCCAAACCTGGCTTATCTTCATATTTTTGGAGCATGCAGTATATATAATCCTGGGGGTGGTAACTTCTGGATTTCATTCCTTTGCATATTATCCACAGAAGGATGGAGTGAATGCATTTGTGTGACTAAAATCCCCGCCTATCACGAATCAGGCACAGGTCTTCTGACCGCAAAAGAGATTTGATCTGCTCTGGCAGCATTTGTTTTCCAAGGTAGTAAACTTCGGGGTGCTGTGTATATGCCTTTTTTTGGTTTGGAAAACCCTGGTGAAAATTCTTGGGAAATCATGGATGTCTCATAGGAAAATATAACGACTTCTGACATTTGTGTTTAGTAAATTTTAGACTACTGAATTTAAATATGGTGGCAGCTAACATTGATTGTATTGATTTTTTTTTTTTGTCTGTGTGTGTGTGATCCTCCAGCAGATCTGGAAACATTTCAGATTCCTGAGCAACTTGGTGCCTGGGTTGTTCATTATCTCTGTCCTTGAGATTTTTATCTGGTTCACTCGTATATGTTCTGCTCATCCCCATTGCTCCTTTTAGTCGCTCTCCTCCTCCCCCCACACTAGCTCTGACAGAAGTGCTTTATGCTCCAGAAACCATAGTGTGGTTGGCAACCACCTTTTGCCTATTAAGTAGCGCAAAAAAAAAATCTGTCAGTTTCTGAAAGCATAATGTGACTGTCATTTGCCTCCTACACATGCTTTCAAGGAGAACTTGTTTGCTTAGAAGTACAGGGTGATGCATTTATTGTAAAGAAGGGCTATACCAATTTTGGAAAAAAATTAAAAATCATAAACATATTGACTGCCACACATTTTTACTAGGGAGAAGCTCTTAAACATATAATGTTTTTTTTAATGGTAAGAGTGCCAGAAAATTGGGGGGAGGTTATTATAAACGTAGGTGTCAATTAAAGTCTTCTGTAATGAAAGCTGTTGAAAACAGATGTCATGCAGGTTGCTTGTCATGACCGCTGAAAGGCCGTTTTCCCGTCTGTAGGCAGCAGTGCAGAACCTTCTAGAGTTTTCACAAAAGAAGTGTGCTTTTTGTCCTCTCGTACAAAGACTCCTGCTTTACATGCTTGAGCTGTTGATGGGGCAAATAAATAACTTCCCTTTACTGTAAACTGTAAACTGAAGCCCTCAGAAGTCCATCCCTCCTTAGTCTTGAGTTCTTCTAGTACTCATTATATTTTGGTGGGTTGTTGTTGTTTTTTAAATTGTTTTAGGAGGGTAGCCATGTTGGTCTACAGTAGAAGAGCTAGATTAGAGTCCAGTAGCACCTTAGAGAGCAACGGAGTTTCCGGGTACAAGATTTTGAGAGTCAAACCTCCTTTTGGTTATAGTTACAGTTTAATATGTCTGTTTATGTCAATGGGAGTTGGAAGTGTGAAGAAAATACCTTCCATTTCTTCCCTTCTATCCTTTTTGTTTGTCTGTCCCTTCTTAAGAGGGAGTTTAGGTCAGCTTACACAGTTTTTGGCCTGTTCGTTTATATCTTTACATTCCAGACAGCACTGAAACCAACATATGACGAATGAGATAATTAGGCTTAAACTGTGATTAGCATTGGTGAGGAGTATAATTGGTTTTATAATACACTTATGTGTGTGCCTGAAGAACGGTTGTTGAAAATGCTCTGGTAAAACAGATGTTTAAATTGAATGAAGTGGGGGCAGTGTGGCCCCTTAACTAGTTATATGATCTGGCATTTGAAAGAAATTATGAATTTCTTTATTGGATACATTAAAACTTGCTAAAAACCACAAAGCTCAAAGACTTTCCTTATGTTTTTTTCAGCAGCGATGCAGCAAGTCTTGGATAACCTTACGGATTTGTCCCCGTCAACAGGAGCTGAAGAAATAGACCTTATTTTCCTGAAAGGAATTATGGAGAATCCTATTGTAAGATCACTTGCTAAGGTAAACTGTTTTTTTCTGTTACTATTCACCAACTGTCATTTGAAAGGGGGTGTTGTAGGAGAGTTTTATAGATACCGTGGACCACCAAAAAGACAAACAACCTAAAATAACTCAACTGACACTACTGAACTTTGGTCATACCATGAGAAGACAAGACTCACTGGAAAATACATTAATGTTAGGAAAAATCGAGGGTACTGGGAGAAGAGGAAAACTCAACATGAGATAGCTTGACTCAATAAAGGAGGCCATGGTCTTCCGTTTGCAGGACCTGATCAAGACCATTAATGATAGTCTTAAAAAATGATTTTCCAGAGTATGGGTAGATTAGTGGTTCATGCTGAGCCTAATCGCTAAAATATTCCCTCAAAAATCCTCAAAGATCAGCTAGAAAATAAGTTTTAAAATTTGAAGTACCATCGAGTTGTTTTGGAAACTCTAGGTCGACGAAAAGCAGGAAGTAGGAAGTCAGCCAGAAACTGTGTAGCTGCGGACCTTCCGTCGTCCCCTTTTTGTAGTTTCAAATAGCAAACCTTTTAGTTGATACACCAAGGGAATTCACTTCCGGTCCTGCGTGCTTCTGTACTTCCCTTCTCCCTGTTGTTGGCAGGCGTACTGCAATGCGATAGTGTTGTTTCCTAGAGGTCTTCCGGTACTTTAAAATGGATCTTAAGAACGTGGCTGGAGGACCTTCCCGGCCTGAAAAAGGTAGCGTGACCAAGGGGAGGGAGGGTTTTATTTCTCCCTTCCCCTCAAACGTCACGGGATCTGATTGGTACTTGCCACGTCTGTCAAAGAGTTCACTTGTTTAGTCTACCCCCAGATCAACTTGATAGAGTCCTTGCCGCTTTATCTGATATCTTATCTTAGCGAAAAGTTTTTATGTGATGTGGGGGAAGAGTGCGGGGTTCCCAGTTCTGCCAGTCAGTTCAACCTTCTATTCCCGGTAAGATCAAAAGAATTCTTGTTACTCACTTAGATTTCGAAGGGTGAGGTTTTTCTTCATTAAAACAGTTCATTAGATGGTTATAGGTAATGGAGGTCCAAGCCTAATGCCAAAGAAAACGCTTGCGGCGATGCAGCCTCCTCTCGATGCCAGCGGGACAAGCATCCGCACCTCCGGGGGCTTAAAAAGCTCCCTCGGAGAGTGTGGGAGTCACACCGCTTTCTTTGGGCTGCTGAGGAATTCCTGGGTCCCGGTCCACTATTTAGGGCCAGGTTGGTGCGCTAAAGCACTCCAATTTAAAGCGTTTCTTGGATTCCCTTGGGAGCTCTCCCAAGAGACGTATGCTTGGGACCAGCTTGTTACCGGAAGTTTTACATGTTAATATGTCAAATTAAGAAAATAAAAAAATATTTTCAAAAAAAACACCCAGATTGTTAATGATAGGATGTTTGGGGGGGTTTATTAATTCATAGGATCATCAAAGGTTGTAAGCGACTTGACACAGACATTCACTAAATATGACACATAATGTGAAACAAGGCTTGGGAAGATGCTGTTCGCTCATGGAAGGCTGTTGGCGGTGCCAAGACCTTAATAATGCTTTGCACAATGGATAACTTAATTAGGTGTGCCATGAGATCTGTCTCCTGCATACTTCCTGATGAGGATTGTGCTCTCCGCAGCTTCTTGCAGGTCTCTAAGAGCAGTGATGCCCAACATGGTGCTCATGGGGGCCGCAACACTTGCCAACACTTTCCCTGGTGCCCAGTAACTGTTTGAATCTAGGAGACAGAGACATCTTGAATGAAAAAGGGGGGAAAGGAAGGAGCGACAGGGAGTGATATGAAGTTCTCTGTAAGTTTATGAGCCCTTGGCTTGGTTTTAGACACAGATTTCCTTGTGTCTTTGGACTTGGCAAGCTCTCCCTGTGGCTGTACAGGGACCAAACCCTGTGCTTTCTTTGAAACTGAAACAAAAAATGTCTCTTCCAAACCGAAGGGATGATCCCGCCATCCATGGTAGCTGTTTAATGGGGCTATCCTTTCTCAAAATTCCAGAAGTGCCTGTAGGTTCAGCATGGTTGAAGCAGCACTACTGTAGAGGGTGGTAGGTGGGGAAAACAAGATTCAAGCCTGTAGAAATAGAGGCTTAAAGGTTCTTTGCACCCCAGCAATGTCATCTTGCCATGTGAAGGAGACTGGAAGCCCTCGGAAAGGCGTGAGCTTGTTAAGACCCATTTTTCCAATTTTTTATCTGGTCAGAGTGGTGACCTAAATGCGTGTGCGCCCCCCCCCCACTAAAGAAATCTCAGGTAACCTGGGATTCACTAACAGCTCTAAAGCTTATCTTGTATTGATGAAGGCTGGAACGAATGATTGTGTTTATAATAGGGTAGGCTTCATTTCACAAGGCACGTTGATTATTTTTCCCCCAAAGCTTGTTTGTAAGCTTGGAAAAGGAAATGTATGCGTGTCGTGCAAACAAACTAATTATAAGGTGATGATCTGACTACTCTAGAAACAAATGACAGCATAGACAGAAGGAACAAGGGTAGTGCCTGACTCCTCTAATGTGACTTGAGAAATGGAATACGGAGGAGAGACTGCTTTTATCAGTGCTTTTTTCCTCTTTAAAACAATTGGTCTTATACCAGTTAAACTGGCATGGCTTTTCCCTGAAGTATTCTAGCAATTGTTGTTTGGCAGGTGTGTTTAAGAATTTTGTCAGAGGTCAGTGTCCTTGATTGCTGAGTTACGGTTGCCTGAAGTGAGGAACTGGCTGTTAAACCAGTTTCTGTAGTGTCAGTATACTTTATTCCTTCCACCGAACTGTACACAGGCTGTAGTACCTTAGAGAGCAGAATGGCTGCGCAGAAGGTTGTGAGGCAGACAGTGTTTCATAGTGGTTAGTGTCAAACTTGGATCTGAGACACCCAGATTTGAATCCTCACTGTGTGTTGGAAGTTACCTGGGTGTTCTTGGGCCAGTTGCACACTCTCATCCTAACCTAGCATACGTAGTTTCAGGTGTTTGTCTGCAGAAGAAGAGCAGGGTTTGAGTACAGTAGCACCTTAAAGATGAACAAGATGTCCAGAGTCTACGTTTCAAAATCATAGCTCCTTTCATAAGATAGCCTGGAAATCTTGTTGGTCTGTAAGGTGCTGCTACAGGATTAAAATCTGCACTACAATCTGTAGTGGTGGTTGTTAGAATAAAATGGAGGCAGGGAAATGATGTTGTAAGCTGGTTTAGGTCCCTCATGGACAGAAAAGCCGGGTATAAATATATAAATAAGAAAAGGTTCATGAAATGGGTGTGATAAAGCACTTACGGCCACGAATTTTGAGAATGGCTGCATCCATGTGCTGTTTGCAAACCCTAGTGAGACTCTTTGATCAGTGAACTTGCAGCAGAACCAATGCCAATGGAGACAAAGTGTTGTTGTTGTGAAAACACGGAGGAGGCCTCACAGTATAAATGGCAAATCAATGGTATTGTTCCTGTTCACTATTCTTACCACTTCATGCTTGTTCTGTAATCATCACAGGCTCATGAGCGACTGGAAGATTCTAAACTTGAGGCTGTGAGTGACAACAATCTAGAATTAGTCAATGAGATTCTTGAAGACATCGGTCCATTAGTAAACGAAGATGAACACATTGCTGAGTTGGTTGGTATACTGAAGGAGCCACACTTTCTGGTAATGCATTACTTTTATCAGTTTTCTTGCTGGGGGGGGAGGAGGGAGGAATTGCTTGTTGCAGTGAATCAGAATCTGTTTTAATCTAATGAAAGAAAAACATTGTGGCCCTGATCCAGAGAAAGTTGGCTTTGAATCCCATTGATTTCAGTGGGATTTAAGCATGACTTTTTCTGAATTTGAGGGGCTGAATATTTTTTTTAGTTGATAAAAAATTAGCCTTTTTTCATCTTAACTAGAGAAAAATCCAAATAATAAAAACAACCACGTGAAATGATGTGATCTTTACTTGTTGCTCATGATTTGAGAAGAAGCCTACCCTTGAAAGCATCTAAGAAGCACTTTGAGTTGCTGGGCAGAGCTCAGAAGTACCCCCTCCCCCTTTCTAATTATTGGGTCATCTATAACTGGTCCATTCACCCCTTCTGTATTTGCAGTCCCTTTTGGAAGCCCACGACATTGTGGCATCAAAGTGCTACGAATCTCCTCCCTCTAGCCCAGAAATGAATAACTCTTCAGTGAACAATCAGATGGTACCTGTGGATGCTATTCGTATACTTGGCATTCACAAAAGAGCAGGAGAACCACTGGTGAGTGTTCAGTGATACTTAAATATAGTGCAAACATAAGTATAGAAGAAGTAATATTTGACTTACTTGTATGTATTGCTTTGTTGCCCTTCTTTAATCAAAGTTATATGAAACCTGTTCCTGGTGGAAACTGCAGACTAACAGCGGAGAACAGGTGGGAAAGGAAAACCTTGAGGTGTTCACTGGTCAGTCAGTTAGGGACAGTCTTAGTGATTCTGAGGCCCTGCGAAGAACTTCAGGATGGGACCCCAGAAAACGGTCACCCCCTCCCCCAGTTAGCCCCCGGTTGGGGTCAGCCCAGTCCCAAGCAAGAGGTGGCCTTTGCAGCCACCCGGAGCAGGGTGGGCGCAAGCAGCCACAGTTGCAGTGAGCAAGTGGCCCCAGCTCTGGACATGGTTGGTGTAAGCAGCTGCCGCCACAAATACACTAGCGGGAGGAGCAGCAGCCTCTGCTGCTCAGAACAAGCAGCCCCGCACTTGTCTTGCTTTGGTTCCTCAGTGGGGGGTGGAAGCCTTTCTGAGGCTGTTTCCACTCTGGTTGTTAAGTGTGATGGCGCTGCAGTCAGAAGGGCACCTTACAGCTGATGGCAGTCCTGAAGCCAATGCTCCCCACAGCATCTATAAGACGGGACAGCTGTGGTGTGGCAGCTGGGCATTCTGGGGCAGTTGGGGACACTCCAGCACAGGGCCCTTGAACACATGAAGCTGCCTTATACTGAATCTGACCCTCGGTCCATCAAAGTCAGTATTGTCTACGCTGACCGGCAGCGGCTCTCCAGGGTCTCAGGCAGAGGTCTTTCACATCACCTACTTGCCTAGTCCCTTTAACTGGAGATGCCGAGGATTGAACCTGGGACCTTCTGCATGCCTAGCAGATGCTCTACCACTGAGCCACAGCGCGCCCCCCCCCCCAGTTCAGGGCCCAGGGCAGCTGCCCTAGTTGCCCAATGGCTAAGGCCCCACCTGCAACCAATGCCTGAACAGTCCAGATATATTCAGAGGAGTTGAATTCAGGGTGGTAAACAGGAAGAAACAGAACTCTTGTGAAGCAAATTGCATGCTAGAAGTAGTTAAGACACCCCAAGGGGTTAGGTAACTACCATTTACGTGTGCTCGCTGGGTATATTAAGCTTTTCAAATCTAGTTTGAGAGATATTAGTAAAAATATTGAAGCCCTTTCTTCCTTTTTTATTGTTGGGCCAGAAGATGCAAAAAAAGTAGGTAAACCTATATTAATCAGCTTGAAGTACTTACTTGGTTTTGGATTTATGAGGGATATGCAAACTTCAATGGCTATTATGGTGTCTACTGATAATTAGAATAATAAATGGCTGTATTGTATTTTTAACGGGGATATACTATAAACTAACAATGATGCCCTTCAAATGTTCTGCAGGGTGTTACATTTAGGGTTGAGAATAATGATCTGGTAATTGCACGGATCCTTCATGGAGGAATGATAGATCGACAAGGTCTTCTTCATGTGGGTGATATCATTAAAGAGGTTAATGGTCATGAAGTTGGAAACAATCCAAAAGAGTTGCAGGAACTGCTCAAGAATATTAGCGGTAGTGTCACTTTGAAGATTCTTCCTAGCTACAGAGATAATATTATTCCTCAACAGGTCAGTAGTTTGAATCTATTTGAATCTATTTATAGAAACAAAATGTTCATATTTCAGTGGAATTGGATATTCCTTTTGATTAGTCTGGACCATCTGTTAAGTTACTTCGTTGTTTCCCTTCCCTTCTAATTAAGTGAATTATTAACTATTTCCAATATATAGCAACCGGTTGTGTACAGTCTGACTCATCAACAGTCACTTGATGGGTTATAAAATCCTTTCATGGAAGATAGTTAGTGTAGGACTAATACGAATCCTCTTTGTAAATTGCAAGATGGCGTGACAGTACACCAGGACCGTTCACTGTACACGCTGGGAAGCTGAGATTGGCCTCTGCTCCTCTGTGTATCAACACAGAGCAGACAGCCCATGTGGACAATTATTGCACATTATTATCCACAAGAGGGCTTTGAATTAACTTCCTGAGTTGTTTTCTGCCAGTTTCATTTCATCGTGCAGATGTGTAGTAAAGTTACTGATCTAATTGACTGCATTTGTCCAATATTAACTATGTATTTTTAATGGTTGGAGTAATGTGTCTTCTTGTTGTGTTTTTCCCCTCCCTAAATTCCTGGCTTTAGTTTGAGTCTGGGGTTACGCCCCCCACCTCACTTTATAAGCCAATGAGGCCATGCGGATACATTTTTGACATCTATGCAGTGCTAACAAAGCATTTGGAAGCCAGCGCTGTGCGGTTGGCTGAGCTTTGCTCAAGTTCCGAAATGCACACGGCAGAGAAGAAAAGTCCCTTAAGTAAAAGATGAGGCTGCCTTTCCAAAAAAGAATCTATCAAATAAACTTCTTTCATCAGACAGAAGACATCTTTTAAATCAGAGTAAATCATTCTGGGGAGATATTTGGCCAATGTTGGTTTTGTTTGCCATTTTAAAAGCAAATGTGGGCTGCTGGTAGATGATTTGAAGTGTTCAGAATTCTTCAGATGTTGATGCCGCCTACCATAAAAAAGTCTTGGCAGCTTCCAGTTAGAAATAATACCTTCCCTTCTAATTAGGTAAGCATGAAATACAACCTTCCCTTCTAATTAAGTAAGCATAAAATACAACAACTTATAAGTTAGCAGGAAAACAGTGATATAAGCTTAAGCATTTTAAAATAAATTCACTAAAGATCTGTACCAGTGCTTTGCACCCTTTTTCCACCCATGAAAACAAGCGTGATCGGGTTCACCATCCTAGCAGTCACTGAGTCTGCTATAGCAAGTGGAGCAAAAGGTTCAGGGTCAGGCCAGCTTCTCTGCTTGAGAAATTGGGTGGGGAAAGAAACATAAGCCCCCCTCCCCCGCTCATCAGACTTCAGCTAAATTACATAAGGAAAGGATTTCTGAGCATGTTGAGAGTGCCTGTCCCGTTACTGCTGATCAGCTGAAGTCTTTCCACACTTACAACTAGGGCACCAGAAAGTATGAAATCCCTTTCTTAATTAAAACAAAAACAAAACCCTTAAGCTCTGCTTCCACATACCTCAGTTGAATTCTGAGAACATAATCCCCCCCACCACCATTTGAAACACCTGAAGCTCAGCTTATGGAAATACTCCTGTATCAGTGCCAAACTGAATACCAGTCATTCATACCTGGCTGTGCTGGTCTCTCTTGCTTTCACCTCCGCTAGAGGCTTAATTATGTTTTTAAAATTGCCCTTGGTACGCCTATGTTCAAATTAATTCAGAAGATTAAACTGGGAGCAAGCGTTCTGCAAACTTGCTAAACATTTTTAAAACTATAATGCCTTAAGAGTATTGAATTTTATTATCTGTTTCAGGTATTTGTGAAGTGTCATTTTGATTATAATCCGTACAACGACAACCTGATTCCGTGCAAAGAAGCAGGACTCAAGTTTTCCAAGGGAGAAATTCTACAGATTGTAAATCGAGAAGATCCAAATTGGTGGCAGGTTAGGGAGAAAAAAAGATGCTACTTTTGGGGAGGGGGTTACTAATCTAGTGTTCCTTGGAAATTTTCAACTGTATTGGTCTGACATAGTTTTTACGCCTTTACTGTATGTTTTCACAGTGTATGAAGTCTTCCTTTTCACAGGCTGATATGGTTATGTTAGGGTGCCATAGGGGATTACTTTCATACGTCAGTCGTAGGCAGTTATGTTCTGAGGTTCAGAACTGTTACATAAAACAGGAGTTGTCATGCAGAATCAAACTATTAGCCCATCAGTTCCAAACTGTCACAAAGTGGTGTGTGCCTTCACGTCAAGAACAGGAAAAGAAACTGAATAGAAAAGGATTTTTTTTGAAACTTCAAAATACACTTAGCCACTTGTCCAAAATTGATTGACACTATTCCTGGGTTCGCTAATGTTGTTGAACTCGATCAGAACACACAATGGAACTAAAGCAGCAAATCTAGCAAGTCATACATGTCTTCAGCTGAGCGGGCCAAGATTGTCAGACTTCATGGATATTGGAACCCATTCCTTCTGAATTACATGACCACACCTAAAGTAATAGTAGACTAATACCTTTATTATTTATGTATACTGTTTATTTACACGCTGCCTTTCTTCCTAGTGGGAACCCAATGTGGCTAATGTCATTTTTCTCTCCTCCTCCTAATCCTCACAGCAACCCTGTGAGTTCAGTTAAGCTGTCTGGCCCAAGGTCATCCAACAAGCTTCCATGGCAGAGCGGGGATTTGAACCTGGGTCTGCCAAATCCTAATCTGACTCTAACCACTACACTAACTGGAGCCTCATGAATTAAGGAGCAAGCATTTGCATTCAGTGTTGGAGGATAAGAGGAAAAATGTTGGGCATTGGTAGCAGAACTTTGTGTCTTCTGCATTCCTACCTCGCAGCTTGGTTTTATGTTGGGCAACCTTTTCATGCAGCCCCTGGGTTCACTTCTGATTCTTCCCAAAGCCACTGAAAAAGAAGGGAGGATGAGATAGCTGTTCTTTTCTTTACTGCTTCCTGTCTAGTACACACCTGCAGAACTGGTCAACCAGTTCTGGGGCTGTGGCTCAGTTCGTAGAGCATCTGCCTGGCAAGCAGAAGATCCCAGGTTCAGTCCCCGGCATCTCCAGTTAAAGGGACTAGGCAAGTAGGTGATGTGAAATACCTCTGCCGGAGACCCTGAAGAGCCTCTGCCAGGCTGAGTAGACAATACTGACTTGATGGACCAAGGGTCTGATTCAGTGTAAGGCAGCTTCATGTGTTCAACCTGCTGGGCATAGTAATATGGGGAAAGGGAAGCAAGAGAGTAAATCATGGGGATGGAAGAGTTGGTTCCCATGGCTTCCTGGCTTGCATGTAGCTGCAGTCTTTCATTTTTTCCTTTACACTTTGCTCACTTCTCTTGAATATGTTGCTTATTCCCTTTCTCATGTTTCTGCCTCTTCCCCTCTTTGCCAGAACCCACCAAAGAAATCTCAGTTTCATGAGGGTATTGTGATATGCGGCTTCATTCATGTGGTTTCTCTGTTCTGCAGTAAGCTATGTCATATGTGCTTTGTGACATTGCTGAATGGGCAGGCAGAATATGGAAAGCTTAGGGTGGAGAACTTTCTTGAAATGTAACATCCGGATCAGGGGTGTCGAACTCAGTAGTTTCAAGGGCTGGATATGACATAAGTGTCACTTGGTAGAGCCAGGCCATGCCTTGCCAGCCCAGATCGAGGGGGTGGTGGTGGCTGCCTTGGCTGGCTCGTGGGCCAGGTAAGAGCTCTTTTTGCTGGGCGGGTCTTCCATACAGCAGTAAAGGCAGTAGCTTCAGGGAAACTGCCTTCAGAGTCTCCCCCCCCGCCCCTTAGTGTATTTTAAGAAATTATCCAAATTGTGCTGTAGGCTTGGCTATCTAGGGTATGCTCACACTACGTTTCTGGCTATAAAACATGTGAAACCTATATAGGAGCTATTTAAGTCTGCTTGTGAAGCTAACATTTCCTCTTGGATATGTAAGCAGAAATATTGAACTGGCCATAGAGCACTGCAGCTCCATTCTAGGACATGATCATTGATTAATGGTTTGCGGTTGCTGGGAATGGGTACAGAAAACCACTGAATCACTATTCTGGGAAAACGTAATCACACCTGCTTTCCTCCCTCTGAAACCTAAGCATTGAGTTGGGTCCCAAGGTGCCATTTCCCTGGAGGAACAGCACTTCCATTATAGAGTAGTCCTTCCCTTGACTGAAGGCAACAGCCCTTACCCATTCTCCCTCCCATCCCCCGTGTTATTTATGAGGGTACTTGGACACCTGGGAGCAGAATTTGGGAGGGTCAGTGGGATGCAGCAGGGGGAGCTTCCTGTGTGGTTTGCATCTTAATATTCTGGTTTAATCGGATTGGATTGTGTTAATTAAGGCCTTGGCTACACTTAAGTGTGGGTCAGTGCCCAAGTGAATATATGCTTGATTTCATTCCAGGCCAGTCATGTCAAAGAAGGGGGAAGTGCAGGACTTATTCCTAGTCAGTTCCTGGAAGAAAAAAGGAAAGCGTTTGTTAGACGGGACTGGGACAATTCAGGTATGTGGCATTATCTTGGGGAGGGGCTGTGGCTTAGTGGTAGAGCAGCTGCTTGGCATGTAGAGTGTCCCAGGTTCAATCCCTGGCATCTCCATTTAAAGGGACTAGGCAGGTAGGTGATGTGGAAGACACCTGCCTGAGACCCTGGAGAGCAGCTGCCGGTCTGAGTAGACAATACTGACTTTGATGGACCAAGGGTCTGATTCAGTATAAGGCAGCTTCATGTGTTCATCTCATGATTCTTCACATCACTTTTGCATTTGCCAAATCCAGAGGGTAGGCATAACATAACATGGTGCATGAGTAGTTTCAGTGTGTTTGGGGACTACAGGTGACCAAATTTAACCAAGAATTAGAACTCCCTTACAAATTTGAATCCTTTCTGCCACCTGCTGGCAAGGAGGTAATATTAAACAAAATGAAGTTGGTGAGTAGATGGCTGTCCTATTGTGCACCAATCATAGTTTCATTAGTGTGTCAACTTTGTGCTTATTGTTTTTAATTTGCATAATGTCCAAAGTATTTTTGTGCAAGGGCAGCCTGTAACTACGATAACTATGATAATAAATAACGCTAGCCCATTTTTCTGTGGTAGTTATATCAGTTATAGTCTGAACATTCCCTAGAAGCTAAAATGACCAAACTGAGGTTATCATACTTTCTTCACATTATGAGACGACAAGAGTCACTGGAAAAGACAATAATGCTAGGAAAAGTTGAAGGCAACAGGAAATGAGGAAGATGCAACATGATATGGATTGACTCAATAAAGGAGGCCATGGCCCTCAGTTTGCAAGACCTGAGCAAGGCTGTTAATGATAGGGCGTTTTGGAGGTCATTAAATAGGGTTGCCATAAGTCAGAAGCGATTTAATGGTATTTAACAAACACAGCTATTTTCCTGTTCCAGTTATATCTGTGTAAATATTACAGATGTTAGTAATGATATGCTTTAATTGTGCAATTAAAATTACTTTTAAAACAAGTGCTACAGTTATTGATCATGATGTGGATGAAGACTTCCTTCAGAATAACAGTATTTTAATAAATTGCTATCCTAGGTTTGTGTTTAAGAATGTAGAATTTCTAAATTGCTACTTCTTCTTCAGGTCCATTTTGTGGAACTTTAAGCAGTAAAAAGAAGAAAAAGATGATGTATCTCACAACTAGGAATGCAGGTACTTGAGTCTTAATATGAAATATTGTATTCCAACTGAACAATCCATTGAATTTTGCCTGTTTTCAGTTAGGTTTTTTTTTTTACATAATATTATTAGTTAAAAGTAATTTTATTTCCCTTCACCATCCCCTTATTGTATTCTAATCATACTTTGCTATTCATACTGATTCAGGAAATGTTCCTAGGTTAATTTGGAGTTGAACATTTGATTGTTCAAATGTTTTTAAAGTTTTAAGCTTTTAGGCAACAAAAGGGTTACTGTAATTGCTAGCTAGTTTTATGCTTGTGCTAATTCCAAAAACAAATTTATTAATGGTTATTGTGAAACTGTAATGAGTTACTGAAGTTCAGACTTCGATCCTCAACCTTTTTGAACCAGCAGGCACCTTTGGAATTCTTATAGAGGGTGGTGACACAACCATGAAATGGCTGCCACAGAAGGCAAAGCCATCCACAAAATATCAGGGATTAAGGTTATGCATAACTCTAACAGTAACTCTTCAACACTTAAGGCAGCAACTCCATTGAACAGGGCTTTTAAAATGAGCATATTGTGTTAAAATATTTCCTTGCGTACACACAGCTTACCTTAAGACACACAGTGAAGATCCTTGTGCTGTGGTGGCAGCTGCTGCCAAAGCAACATTTTAAATCTGCACCGCCAGTCAGAAGCCCTGCTGGCCTAAAAACACTTTGTGGGCTCAAGGAAAGGTGATGGGTACTGTGGCAAATATGAGTACCAAGTTGGAGAACCCTGCTGTAACATCAATAACTGTGAACAATTCAGTTCTCCTTGATCTAGGGGTTCCAGGAAAAAGCGAGTTGCAAAATGCTTAAATAAATAAAACTGAAATAAAGCAAAGTAACACCAGTTGTTCTGGTGTTTGTAAAAAAAAAAACAATGATGCTGCTTAAATAGCAAGCAAATTGCTCTAGAATCAAGTACAACCCTCTGCCTTGCAGAGCAGATAACCAGATGACATGAAGCTAGATGGAATCATGGGCAGTCCTAGAAGGCCTTTGCTATTGATTAACTATTTGTGTTTGTTTGGGGATTCTTGCAGTTACAGCAGGGGGGCCAGCCAGTAGGAGAAGCCTGGTGCGCTGCTAGATTTACCTCTGATTTCTGTAGGGTGGCAGGAGGGCCAAGTTGCCCTCCCTGCTGCCTTGCAGATGCCTGACACTGTAATAAATGTTTAGCTTTATTCTACTGGGCTGTCAACTTGTAATTTCTGGTGTATGTCCTGAGATTTAACTTCTGTATGTGGGATGTTTCTTCTAATTTATTATTTCTGTTAGCTGCTGTGTGGCTGAAAATAAAAATAAAAACCTATTAAAATGAAAATGATAAGCTGCCACCTACGTAGTGACGGTCTTGGATTTGTGGAATATTTGACCAGTCAGATAACCAGCATGCCATTCCTAGATAATATTCAGGCACTTGTGTTTACCTAATATTCATAAATATAAACACTTGCACTATGCCCACACACACACACTTGCAATATTAATAAATGTGGTCGTTTGTACAAATCCGTCAGCGAATTCAGAAAACCCATTTTTTATAAATTATGTATTTCCATAAAAGATCTCATTGTACAGAGGGCTTTACAATATGTCATCTTGAACAGAAACCAACTGTAGTAAATTGTTTTGTTAAATCACTTGCACGATGAATAGAATAAGGCATAAAAAGTTAAATTCCCAGTAAGTATTACGATAGTAGGTCCAAAATAATGTACTGTCACTATTGATAACTGTGCCTGTAAGTATTACCTATCCTAATGAAGTGATCAAAAGGGATCTTGTATAGCCATGTCTTTTAAACAAGGTTATAATTACTAGATAATTTATGTAATCTTTTAATGTAATCTTTGAGTTTTAATATGTTTTATTCCTTTGCCTGAAGAATTTGATCGTCATGAAATTCAGATATATGAGGAAGTAGCCAAAATGCCTCCATTTCAGAGAAAAACACTGGTCTTAATAGGAGCCCAAGGAGTCGGTCGGAGGAGTTTGAAAAACAGATTTATTGTATTGAATCCCACCAAATTTGGAACCACAGTGCCATGTAAGTTGCCGTTTTTAAGGGGTAGGTTGTTCAGCAATGTGTAAATTTGCTCATAAAATTATATGCATTTGCTTCTGAGGTTGATTTCCCCCCCTCTTTTTACACCTGTGGTAATGTGAGGCTAGGGTAGATAGTGTATATGCCCATATGGTAGCTCTACAGCTCATTTTTCTCATGCCAAGAAGCTTGTTTATTTAAAAATTTCTACTCCCATTTTTACCTAACCCAGCCCCCAAAGGTAATTTATAATCAAAATTAAAGACAGCCTCTAACAATTTTATAATAAAAACTTACAGCAGGCAGAAGCAGGTCCAGAAATACCAACTGAATACTGCTAAAGGTTTCAGTGAATGCATAGGCTGGGTAGTGCGGAAGCAGAGGGTTGTTCAGGCATCCTGGAGTTACACAGTTAAGTGACTTAAATGTAAGAACTTCAGCTTCTCTCCCATGCTCTTTTGTCATCTACATGACACTAGATGGGGAGTGGGAGGCCTCTCAAGATTTGGAAGAGGTGCCATCAGAACTGGGATAGGTTCAAGATAGCCATAGAGGCCAAAAAGTTCTGAACGTGGTCATGCGAGGTCACCCCTGCGTGGATGAAGCCTCCACAGGCTGTTACTTGTGTGTGGGGTTTTTTTTTCCAGACACCCCCAAGTCAGAGGCCATTTCTGACTGTTCAGACACGGTACCTGCTGGCATGCTATATGGATGATATATTGGCAATCAGACCATGGAACCCAGGCCCAAGGTATACTCACTTCAGGCTGGCAGCAGATAGCCCAAGAATTTGCAAAAGGAGAAAAGGTTCACAGAAAAGTATGGCAACTCTTCTCCCTCACATTTGTTATACCTGAGAGCCAGTGTGGTCCTGGTCGTTAGAGTGTCAGACTAGAATCTAGGAGACCCAGGTTTGAATCACCCTGCTCCGCTGGAGCAGTATAAGTGAATAAATAAGCACAGAACTTCAACTAATTCAAAATGTGTAGGTCATGGTATTCACTGGAGCCAGCAGATTTGATCACATCTCGCCAGTGCTTAAAGATCTTCACTGGCTACCGGTTTGTTTCCAGACACAGTTAAAATCTTACTGTACTCCTTAGTGTAAATATCATAGGATAGAGCATCTGTGTCCCAGCATTGTGTTCTGGAACTGTCCAATAAAAACTGAACCATTAGAACAGTGCTCCCTATTCCTATCCTAGGAAGGACACAATAACTGAGCAGTAAAAGTCATTAAGATGTCCAGAGGGGATCAACAGAGTTGTATTTTCCCTTTATGTTTTGAATCTGGTAGTAAGGGAATGTCTGCAAACACATCATGAGCAAGCAGGCTCAGGACTGCAGCTGCCTGAGAGCAATTCCCAGTGGGACTCGTTTAGGTTCACTACCGAGTTGGATTGAACTGTACACACCGTGTAGACTTTTGCAGTTCCAATTTCAAAACCATGTACGGATGGGATTTGCTTGCAAATGTTAATAATCGATTTCCTGAACAGGTATACCTAGCTTCTGAGAACTTCCAATGAAATAATAGTTCTTAAAAATAATACAAGGTCAACTACATTATTTGTTAACACCACCTTCTTTTCTCTCCTGGCTAGAGGCTCTGCTTTCCCTGATATTCACCCATCCTGTTATGCTTTTATCCCCGGCAATGAATGTCTTGTTCGTTGTTGCTTGTCAAATGTGTGCATTCTGTTGCATTTGTCTAGTTACGTCACGAAAGCCAAGGGATGATGAAAAAGATGGGCAAGCGTACCGGTTTGTGTTGCGACCTGAAATGGAGGCAGATATTAAAGGTGGCAGATACTTGGAACACGGGGAATATGAAGGAAACCTTTATGGCACCAAAATAGATTCTATCCTTGAAGTGGTTCAGACTGGAAGGACGTGCATCTTGGATGTGAATCCACAGGTATGGCAGAGCGAAACTCCAGCAGGAGCATTACAACAGGAAGGGGGGGTGGGCTCTGAAAATAGGCCTGTGGCATTTGATGTCATGGGGTTTTGCTGACCCTGCTGAAGCGGGTTAAAGGAGCATGTGACATTTACTTATGGCTTTTAAAACAAAGGCGATCTAAGAGAAAGTAACCTTTTCGTTTGACGATATTGACTATATTAAAAAGGTAGCAGACTTACAAGATGGCATAGTGCAAATCAAATCAAATACATTTATTTACAGCAAAAGCCAGAATAGATGGCACAGTGCACATAATGGTTGTTGCCTTCTTTAGTGTGTTGGTTGTAGTAGTGATACTGCTTTCTTTCTGTTGTTCAATGTTTTGGTGGATCTGTCTAATTCTCTCCAGGCACTGAAAATACTCCGAACTGCAGAGTTTATGCCCTATGTAGTTTTTATTGCTGCTCCAGAGCTAGAGACTCTACGTGCCATGCACAAAGCGGTGGTGGATGCTGGAATTACAACCAAGCTTCTAACGGTATTCTTTTTAAAAATAGCCGTGAACAAATGTTGACCTATTAACATCTGTATTGTACAAGTATAGTGAGATGTTAGTGGCTTTCTTGAAGCCCTGTTTTCTCCCTTCCCCCTTTTTTTTTTTTACTGTCAAGGCAAGAGATGTTCGGTGGTGGTTTGCCATTGCCTGCCTCCATGTCACGACTGATGTTCTTTGGAGGTTGCCCATCCAAATACTAACCAGGGCCACCCCTGCTTAGATCTAACGAGTTCAGGCTAGCCTGGGGCCATCCAGGTCTTTCTTCCTTTAGCTGCTTTTAAAATCATTGTTATGTTTCCCTGATTTGTCAGGCATTGTTTTTTCCATTCTCTCCTTTTTCCATTATCCCCTTTTAAACTGCCTCCTGCCTTCCAGGAGTTCTGAGTAGGCAATTCTCCCTGTCACCCTTTTTTTTCCTCCTTGGATACCTTTTTAAAGTCTTGTGTAATTTGGAGAAACAGCCTTTTTAATTCAGATGACACACAAAAATGTGCCTGGTTAATCTGAACACAGTTTCCGGTTCCTGTGACCTTCAGACTGTGTACAGTTACTAATTTACCACTAGGTTGCTTGTGGGATATTGATATTTGTCGGTCATAGGTTACACTTAGCAGCGCTTGCATGCTGAAGGACCGTGTGTGTGAGGGTTATCCATGCCTTCTAAGAATATTAGAACTGTAGATCAAGTTCGTGACTTGTTTTCTCCCCCCTCGAGAGAAAACAAGCTCGTGAATGAGGCTCAGTGTGAGTGGGTACCAGTTGCTGAGCATCAAGCTCATGTGTCCCAGGTAAAGGGGAGAGGTGTCTCTTTCGCCATATTGTGATGGCTGAGGGTATTAATGTATAAAGCGTTTGCCTGTTAATGTGATGTTATGGAGCAGATGTGGGAACCAAGTGGTAGTGCCTTTGTCTCTACGTTATTCTTTTGTGCAGTTACGGGCTGACATAAAACAATCCTTTGCTTCTATCCCCATAGTCTAGAAGCTTCATTAAAAAAAGCTGGGATCTTTGGTATTCTAACCAATCAAGCAACTTCATTGTGGGCTGATGAGTTTTACTTATTTCAAATATTTTTATGCTACCTTTCTGCCCATTTTAGAGACCCCCAAGGCAGCAAACATTAAAGCCCCAACAAGGGGGAGGGTCAGTGAGGGATCACTGTCTTCACCTGCTGGTGGAAGACAATGATAGAGGGGTACAGAGGAATCTTCCTGGGGCGGGAATTCCGTAGTTCTGTTGCCTGAAACAATAAAATGTTTGCTCAATGAGGATGTTGGTCAACTGGCGTATTGGTATATAAATGCCACTGATGTTTTAAGTGGTTATGCGTAATTATGGGCATCATGAAGCTTTGTACTTTAATCTGAGAAGGAATGTTTTTGCCCACATCGAATAAACACATATTTTTCTACAGGTACTTGTATTATTGTATTTCTGAGGAAATGGCACTGAACTCAATTAAGATGCCTTCTAAGTAAACATATTTAAAAAGAGCTTGTTAGTGTTGACACCAAGATTTGAAGATGCAGTGTCTGTTCCCCCCCTCCCCCCCAGTTCATATCATGGTTTCTACTTCTTTCTTTTGTCTTCTGACAGGACACTGATTTGAAGAAAACAGTTGATGAAAGTGCGCGGATCCAAAGAGCTTACAGCCACTATTTTGATCTGGTCATTGTGAATGACAATTTAGACAAAGCGTTTGAAAAATTGCAATCTGCTACTGAGAAATTGAGGACAGAACCACAGTGGGTCCCCATTAGCTGGGTCTACTGATGCAAACTAAAATGGCTGCCAACAACATTATACCAAGAGAACATTGTACAGAATAGCCGAGTTGCAACAGCAGCATCTGATACATTTTTACTCTGTGTATAGTCAGACGGTGGTATGCTATTCCAGATTTTTTATACAAAGTGTTGAAAGGGAAAGTGTACTTAAATATGTAATTTATTTTAATTTTTCTAACTTTTTACCGATAACCTTTCTATTCATACTACATGAAGGAAATGTGTTGAAGCATTTTTTAAATGTTTTCATTTTACTATTTTTGCCTTCTGTTCATCTGCAAAACTTTCCAGTCGTTCACATTAATACATGTTGGTCTTACATTTTCACTGTGATAAAGGAAAAAAATACTTGAAGATTTCTTTTGTAAAACTCTTGTTGAAATCGAGTTGTTCATCTGCTTGGTTTTTTTTTCTCATTCAGGAGAAGACACTAATCCTTACCTTAATAAACATCTTGCTCTTCTTGATGTGAACCGAATTTTCAATACTTGGGAAACAAACCAGCACTGAGCCATATAACAGACACACTTTTTTTTGGCTTAATGTTTCTATAAGTTTGGCAGTTGTTTTGTCTGGTTAGACAGATGTATAGACTTTCCCTATGTTACCTTTTTACAAAAAAGTAAAGCAATATCTTGAACTTCCTCTACAAGGCTGGTCTTGGCAGCCGATACCAACCCATTAGAACTAGTACTGCTTTCTCGGAGAGCTGTGACATGTTCTTCATTATGTTTGGGATCAGGGCGAAGCAGCCCGTGAGTGAGCGCCTTACAATACTGAACCTTCCACAAGGCTTTGCCTGTAGGATGGATATTCTCACTTGTGAAAAATCATTGCTTAAAAGAACAAAGGCTGCTTTTTTATTTTTTTGGTACTATGACCTTGCTCTGTATTTGTATATTGTTCTGTGATATAACTAACAGGCTTTTATTTTACACTGAGTGGTTATATGTGTTATGAAATGTGATGTGATGGGATTTTGAGCTACTTGTTACCTTGTGTTTAAATTGCTTTATTTACCAAATAGCGTGTGAAACTACAGTTGTTACTGGATGCTGACAAACATGTTATTTATAAATGAGTTTATTTTTTTGTTTTCCAACTGTAATTTTTTACATAACATTCAGGAGAAGACTCATCTTATTTCCCTTCCCCAAGGCAGTAGACCCAGCAGATAACTCCAGACCATCACTAGGTTCATAGTGGCTATTTAAACACTTCTGCTGATGTATGTTCTGTTTAATTAATATCAGTGCGGATGGCCACAAAGAGAGGCTAGTTTGGTGACTCTTATCTCACCTTATACTTGCTGTTTTTTTAAATACTCACATTCATCCTTACTGACATGCTTGGTGCCTAAAATTGTGGCCATCTGCCCACTGCATTAATTTTGTTCCATTTGAAGACAGGCATTTGGTTTCTAAATTTCTTTTTCAACACCAAAGTATCACACACAGGCTGCCAACAAAGGAGCATTCTTGGGGAAAGGCTGAGGCCGTGCAAACAGTTTTGGTTGTTCCTCTTTAAATGATCACGTGCACAAGAAAACAGGGTTTGGATATTGTCGAAGGCTTTCACGGTCAGAGTTCATTGGTTCTTGTAGGTTATCCGGGCTGTGTAACCGGTTATACAGCCCGGATAACCTACAAGAACCAGGGTTTGGATAGTTTTTACATTATACTGAAAAGTAACGAGACACCAAAAAAAAGGGGGTATTCTTGGTGATGACAAATCCTTATAGGGAATTTTTAAAAAAGACAAATATATTTTATAAGTATTATGCAAATGATTGCATAATTGTCTTAATTGCTGTTGGTACTTAGAGTTTAGCTTTTAACAACAAAGTATTTTTTAAAGAAACTTGCTAATTTCTGTTACATTAAAATTAAGTGTTTGGAAATGTATATGGCAGATTGTGGTTAAAAAGCTGTTTTCATGAGGTTAGCACCTAGAGCGACTCTAAAAGAAAACAACAAATATTGACTTGATGGACTCCAGAGGTACAGGGTAGTGATTACTCTTACTGGACAAAAGTTTGCTTGTTTAGATATTTCCTCCTTTAAAAAGGCTTCTCTGAAGTTCAGCAAACTTCACCTTCAACTGTGGTTCATGTTGCTCTGTTTACTCCAGTTTCTTACTGGACAGCAATTCCAACTGGCCTTTGGCCAGCTTGAGGTCCTGGCTCAAGGTAGCTGGGGTTAGAAACAATCTCTTGGGCAGACTTTAACTAAAGAAACCCAAGACAGAATATACATCCTCTTGGTATCCTGTTTTGCTGTGGGAGAATTTAGTGGCAACTAGGGCAAGAGAGTTCCTGTCATCATTGGCTTTGGAAGGTTAGAGTACTGATCTGCCCAAGAAAGGAGGAAGGGGTAGCTATGAGAAACAGCCAGTGTCCTCAAGAGAAGCAGTAGCTGAGCCAGTACTTGCAATGCTTAAGTAAATTCCAACTTGGCCCTGAAGTCTGTGAATAAGTGTAGACTGTGGGGTTCCCATCATTGAACTGGAAAATAGGCTATGCCTTTTTAACTAGGTGGCAGAAGAACCAACCTTTTTGAACTGTGATGCCAAAAAAGGGTTGAGCTAGCTTCTTCCTAATTAATAGTAAAAAAAATGATTAATTTTTACTGTTTAGAGCAGTGTGCCACTAATTAATGAAGAATTTGACATTTAAAAATACAGATGTTTGGGTATTCTTTCCTTTGACATGAAGGAAAAAAGAACAGCAACCAGAATTATGGTCCTCTTGCTCAGGGCTTGACTATTACAATGCATTAAATACAAAAAGGGAGGACTAGTGAAGCTTAGGCACTAGGCAGTAACACAAGGGTCCCTGTGGGTTATTTTAAAGGTTTCCCTTTTGACTGGAGTGAAGCAAATGTGAGAAGCAGAGGGATTCCTGTGTATGTTTCCCAACTAGTTGTTCAGCTAGTTGTTGTTCAGCAACATGGTTTGCTTAACCAAGGTCCTCCACAAACGTGGTTTGTTTGCATGAGTATGTAAGTAAAAATAGCACCACCTTTGCTTTTGTAACCTGATTGCTGGTCTCAAATCAATTCTTACTTCCTCCCAGTCAGGCTGTTGGCTAGAAGACCAACAACGCACTCCTATCCAGAGTTATTCCAGTCTAAGCCCATTCATTTCTGAGGGTTTTGACTGGAGTAATTGTATAGGATTGACTTAAGACTTTGTACTTGGGTGGTTTTTTCCATGAACAGATGCTATAAACACTGCAAGTATTATATTAGTACATGCAAATGAAAGCCGGCACATCAAATATAGATACAAAAGAAGTAGCAAGATGTTACTTAATGTTTCCGCCAAGCAGAGCTGTTGCTTGACAAGTGCACAGCTCTCTGTCCTCATATTAATGTACCTGAATAGCTATTGGTGGAAGCAGATATAATAAAAGTAGAGAGTTGTGGCTTATGCTGTTCTCTTGACTGGACCCAGTCTAAAGGCTTTGGGGGCATATAGAAATCAGAAATATTTATTCATGCAATGGGTAGAATTTGTGTAGAATAAAACAAATGGGAGTGGATATTTTAACATCTACAGTTAAAGGAAAATAAAATACATACGTTTTGCCAAGGAATAAAATGAGGCATACCAGAGATCATACCTAGATCATGTTTCTCTCTTCCTGTCTTTAATAGAAAGTTGTACTCAACTTTAGGCTTCCATGTGAACGATGCAGTTCATCAGGCGATGTTTGAGATCCTATATAGCTTTGCTTGACAATGCTGGGATTTACTTGCAAATTTTTGGCTGAAATATTGATATTAAAATTCTAATAACTAAACTGAATGGGTAGAGTTGATACAGGTCCACTCAAATCAAATTTTAGTATTAAACATTTATGTCTACATATCCAGTTATTTGAAGCTTTTTTTCCAGGACAGAGCTGCAATTGTTTTGGATTATGCCAATACAGTTTCAAAATGTAAGAAAGGGTAAAAGTTACCTTATGGTCAGAAAGCATTAAATAAAGCATACTGCGGTGAAAGTAGCAGAAACAGGCTAGACCCAAGCATAGAAAACTGAGATGGAGAGGTCGTTGGACAGTAGTCTCCTGCCTTGTGTTTTAGGGAACAAGCATCCTGTCAACAAGTGGCTCTGCATACTGGCTATGGTCTTGTAATCTAAGTGTTCATAAATGTTTTGCTAAAAAAATATATATACCGTGCTCCTTCTGCTTGTAACAACAGCAAAGTGTAAAAAAGAACATTATTTAAGAGCAGGTCAGTCTTTCAGAGCTTGCTGAATCTCTCCCTGTGATAGAATTTATACATGCTTTAGAATGGCAAATTCCTAGCCCTTGAACCTCCTTAAAAGAGTTGCCTGGTGAAATCACTGTTAAGATTTTTGCTTCTTTTCCATTACTAATAGAAGCAGAATAAATCATGCCGCCAAACTGATGCATGTGTCAGTATGTCTATTTCATATCATTTGCCAGGGTGCAGGATGAAATGCAATTTCCCCCTCTTAGCAAGGCGAAACAGGCTGGATGATGTATTTCCCCCTCCTCCTTGTTCTCTGCATGTGGAGAGGAGAGGGCCTGCCCCAGTTCTTGAAATGCAGGCAGAAAATTGACTGCCATGCCTATGTGGGGCACCCAGTTAATGACTGTACTGGACTGCTAGTCAGAAAACCATTAAAGATGAAGCACAGGATAAACATGAGACTGTAAACTAGTGCTTAGCAGAAGCTTAATGGGTGATTTTGAGGGGGGAAGTCCTTACTTTGGGGAAATGGTGCTCTGCAGCTTGCAGAGGGCAACTTTCCCATGTACCATCAACTAAAAAAGCCGCATGTGCCATCCCACAAAACACATACAATAAGATGCAATGGTTACTGCAAACTATATTACAAAATCTTTTAAATTACCAGAGTACCTTTGAGCATGTAGGGTGGTCTCTTGCCACCACTGCTGAACCTTAGTGAGCCCTCTTGTACCTAGAGGGTGAGCACAGCAGCTCAGGCCGGGAGGTGGGGGCAAGGAGGCCAGGTGGGGAGCAAGCTGGCTGTGAAGAAAGGGGAGTAAAATCACCACCCCACTGGGATGAGCTTGCTCTTTTTCTAAGCAGCTGCCATGTGGTGGTGGTCTTTCTCTTTACAGGCAGCTTGCTGCTTTCCTGATGGTCAGCCTGGTGCTTGGATGAGAATGCAGAGGTGGGGATTGTTACAAAGGATGGGCCCTTTACGAGATCTAAATCCCAAGGAAGCTTGCAGCTTACCCATCTTCCAGCCCCTCTGGCTGCAGCTGTGTCAAGGTGGGAACTGTGCAATGGCCTGTCCCATTTTCCTGGAACATGGCAAAATGGCACATTGGGAAACGGTGCTCAGGAGAGACACATGTAGCTCCTGAGCTACTGAGTGATTATCACTACTTTGGCGCAAGAAGTGTCTTGCATCTGCTGGAGGGATGGGGGGCAAAACATCTATCTCCTGGGGGAGAAAAGTGTATTTGATAACTATGCTCCAGTCGTCTGTAAGCAATTTTAGAAACTGCAGGAGAAGAAATTGAGTATCCATTAAATTCTTCCAGACGTTCTATCCAAAGAAGGGGATGGGGAACTGAAATGTCATTTTTGTCTCTTGACATATGTCTCTACCCATTGTTCTTTCTCGCCTGGTGCCTTTTGCTCAAAATTCTCTTGTTTTTTCTAATGTGACTATAACTGCTGTAGTAATAGAAAGGCAATATAAGTGGGCTTGCCTGGCTCTTTTTTCACAGGAAGAGATGCATGTTCTCAAAGGTTAATTAAATAGCATCTATAAAGGAAACGAGGCCACAATCTAGCAGCAAGAATGCTAACAATTCCTTTTTGGAGATTTGTGTGTAAATCTGGATTAATTATGTACTTATTTATTTAAAAGTACATTTCCTAATATGGTTTTACTTGGCAGAACATTATGTGAATAGTTCATAGTGCCCCCAGTAATAGACAAATGTATTTGATTCTTAGCCCCTGGAGATAAAGTATAGTGTCTGCTCAAGAGATAGAGAATGGAATTTTCTGCATTGAATAAGTGTGGGAGTGTTTTACTAAAATTTTGCAGCAATGTGGCAGCAAACATTGGCTAGTTTCCCAAGGAATAGTGTTTCTAGCGGGGCTATTGGTCGGCATAAGGCCAACCTTCAAATCTCATGATTAAAATTCATATGCAAGCAGAAAACCATTAGGGTACCAACCAACCAGCAAGGAAAACACATCTTCGCAGTAGCAGCTGCGTTCAAAATGAAACATCAGATAGCATTGACATGTACCTCTTTAAAATGCATGATATTTGGGCATTTTTGTCACTTAATCTTTAATTATGTCAAGGTTATGCAGCTCACAATTTGTTGTTTAAACTTAATATAGCTTTTAAACATGTCATCTTTTTGTTTTGGGTTCTATATTACCGTAGCATTGTTTGTGCACCTGATCAGACCTTTTTTTTAGTTCCTTAATCAATGATATCTCAGTAAAATGCTGCTGTCTGCCACATTCACTATACTGTAAATTGACTAAGGTCCATGGAAAAAAATAGTAACCCAAGAACAGTATTTGGGAGGAGGGGATGGGTAACCCAACTGCCAGTCAGCTATAACTTCTATTTTTAACTTTTTAAACTTCAGCCATGTCATTCTGTATAATTGTCGAAATGTATAAATCTGTGAAATCCTGTAAACTCTAAAAGTATTTTTGTATATATGAAATAAAAAAAATAATATTGGGAGGGGAAAACGTCACTGTTGCCTGTTATCTACAAGTTACCCCAGCGGTGCTCCTGTATTATTGTACTGGAATGGTCCTAAACGTTCTAAGGCAGGGGTGGGGAACGTCAGGCCCGGGGGCCGTTTAAGGCCCGCGAAACCATTTGGTCTGGCCCTTCGTGAGTCCTGGCAGATCTCTAGCTCAGAAGGATCTAAGACTGGTGATCAGCCCCTTCCCACAGACAGGAATAGCCTCTATTCAAGGCGGATGTGAATTTGTTTTGCAGAGAAAAGGAACCTTTTCCCCCCCTTGCAGAAGAGTCCTTAGCTATGGAGCTGCTAGGACCGGCCAAGAAACTGTGTTATCCCTTTCCCACCCGGGCCAAGGAGAAACGTATTCCCTCTGTACTATAAGAGGGCTGGGGGCAGAAGTAGCGACAATGGAGGGGTTAAAGGAGGCAGGGCCAGAATGCACAGGGGGAGGGGGGAGAGTTCTTAGCTAGTGTGTCCTCATTTCATCCCTGCAGGCAGAGGTAGCAGGAGCTGGCTGTAGAATCCGGCCCTGACCATGCAAAGTAGGAGCAACTCTGGCGTGTGGCTGAACAGCTACACCCAGCTGGTGCAACAAACCATCCTGTGCCACCAGGTGGGCGAGTGTGCCACTGGCTGGATGCCTGTTTGCCCATGCGCAAGGGGGGTGTCATCTGGGGCAGCTGCCTGCTTGGGGCTTGGTCAGCTAATTTTTAAGTTGATAATTTTGTATGGCCCTTGAATGATGTTATAAATATCCAAATGGCCCTTGGCGGAAAAAAGGTTCCCCACCCCTGTTCTAAGGGCACAGATTACATATCAGAGGAAAGAAAGCCAGGGCTGGGGCAGCAATGAGAAAAAGAACGCAAATTAATCATCTAGAAGGGGCTGAGCGCTGTTGCTAGGAGAAATATGGATCGGTAAAGGGGTTTTTGGAAACAAAGGCATTCTAGCTGGAAGATAGAAGAAACGTCAGTGATGGTAGACTTGAAAAGTGTTTGCTGTGTGGACCAACCTGCCTTGTTCTTGGCTGATTTCTGTCAGGCAGGCGTTTGATTCCCATTTGGAGCACTGACTCACTTAATTCCTCTGTTAGTTGTAGCAGAGCTGCCCTCTCATCTGGTGTGGGCTCTCAACATTGGCCAGCTCTGTCTATTATGTTTTGCCAATACTGGAGCCGACAGTGCAGCCCAACCTATTAGCATTGCCTAGAACAACAATAAAGGGAATGTTACCGAGTGTGCGGAGAAACCAGCTCAAGCTCATCAGTTTGCCATCAGATGAATACTACTCTCTGACCCTAATTTAGGCCAAGGGGTTAAAACTATTCCCCATGTGCATCTCTCTTCCCAGAACAGTATGCACTACGTCCCCTAGCAGCCCAATTTCCCTTCTCCCCAGGGATCATGAAGGCTTCTAACTTTGTTATGGAGGGACCTGTGTCACTTCCTAATTCAAAAGGAAGAAGAGTTGGTTTTTATATGCCGACTTTCTCTGCCATTTAAGGAAGACTCAAACCGGCTTACAATCACCTTCCCTTCCCCTCCCCACAACAGACACCCTGCGAGGTAGGTGGGGCTGAGAGAGTATGACTAGCCCAAGGGCCCCCAGCTGCTTCATGTGTAGGAGTGGGGAAACAAATCCAGTTCACCAGATTAGCCTCCGCCGCTCATGTGGAGGAGTGGGGAATCAAACCCGGTTCTCTAGATCAGAGTCCACTGCTCATAAACACTACATGCTGGCTCTGAATTGCAACCTGGTATCTAGTTTGGATTGCATTTTGCTTTTGCGTGTGTGTTCCTTGAATCCTCAGCTTGAGGTTATAGCATGTTTCTAAACATGCCATCTAGTTAGGGAAGGTGGGGGACATCACAATGGTTGCTGTGCGCATTGGAAGAGAAAGGCTGCTTTGAATGGGTGGGGGGAGCAGTAAGGAGCTGGGGGAACTGAAAAGCAGTCCCGTGGAGGAAGAGAAGTTCATGAGCAGGAGAGGAAGAAGGTAGTGAAGGCAGTGGACTCCAGCACATGGACAAAGTGTAAAGGGAAATGAGAGGCCTAAGGGCAGGGGTAGTCTTGGTGCTTCTGGGGCCTGTAATCAAGGATGGGCCCCTCTACGCACACATAGACCATGGAGGTAAAAAAAAAATCACTACACCCAAAGTACAGCCATCCCATGTACAACTACAGACTACCCTTATTGCAGTCAAGGTAGTTAAAGTCACAAAGGTAGCATTAAATCTGCCCTACACTTTAAGTCTTCAAAGGCAGTGCTCAAACTCTTACGAAGGCTTTCCCCCCTCTGCTCCCATTTTGGAATGCACAGCATTTTAATTGTCATCCGACCTCTGAGTTGTTTGAGGGGGCAACAAGCAGTATACAGTGTGAGAACCACTGCTCAGCAGAAGGCACATCTGAGGCATTTGCGCTGGTGCGCTGCATTTTCCTCATGCTGCGGCAGCCCGGCCAGACAGCAAATGTAGTTGGCAGGGGAGGCACAGGCCCTCTCTGCTAGCAATGAGGTAAGACTGGGACATGGAGAGGGTGATTCCTTTCCTAGCCTCCCTCTCTGGCACAAAGAGGAAGGAAACAATCAGGATGACTCTGATAATGGGGGCTTCTGTAAGAGATCAGTCCAGTGCTTTTTTTCCTCACTTGAGAAAGAGAGGAGAATGCCCCCATAGAAGTGAAGAATAAGCTTCTGAGTGAATATACTTCAGATTGGGCGGTGTGTGTGCAGGGAAAAGGGCCTCCACTCTGTCCCAAGATCATGATCAGGCATGCTGTTCGAACAAACAGTGCTCAAGTCTTAAAGAACACTTTGGACAACAAAATTCTTTATGTGCAAGCATGGTCTGGCTTAAAGGGAGTGTGTTTTTGACTCGTGCAATAACAGACAGTGAGTGGATGTGTGCAAAAAGCACATTTGTATAGATACGATTGGTGCAAGTATCCCTTATACCACTGTGACGGATAAGCAGCAAGAGCTGACAGGCGAAGAGTGGGCTGAGCCAGAGAGCTGACACCCTGAGCTCTGAGAGACGCAGAAGGCATTCGAAGCTTGGGACCAGCCAGAGAAGGCTGTGTTAGATCCAGAGCTGGGCGAAGAGACGGAGAAGAAGAAGCCAGACTATACTCTGTGAACCTGAGGGGTTCTGTGAAAGCCAAAGCTATTGACACACACAACCTGTGGGAGTGACAGGAGTGAGAACTGGGTTAGAGAGGGCCCATTCTCAAGTCACAAGGGGCATTAGTCTCTGAGGTAGAGCTATTCCGGTAGCAGGAAGGTGTGGAGGATTACAGCCACTGAGGTAGGGTAGTCAGAGAGAGAGCTAGGCTGGGGACAGAGATGAGAGTCTGAAGCTGAACGACAGAGACTGAGAGTCTGAAAGTCTGAATAATAGTTCTGTGAGGTAGAACTAAGCTTGAGAACTGAAAGTAACTTGAGTAAAGGGAACATCTAAGCTATTTCTCTGAAGTAATCTTGCTTGTATCAATCTAACTCTGAGTTTTCCCTCCAAAATTTCTGCCTTTTCTTAAAAACCAATCTCTAAGTTTTCTTTAATAAACTTCCCTGTTTTCTCTGTTTAAGTGGAAAAGCCTCTTGTCTCCTATTTCTCACTGAGGTAAATACGGGTGTGGGACTGGAGGAGAAGGAAAATAATTCTCCTCACAAATATACTCAGGCCAACGCCTTTTCCCCTAAGCATATACGGCCGGGCTGAGTGAGTGGGATATTGAAGTGGTTGGAAGGGGGGTGCGTCATAACCACATTTTATTTATTCATTTGGACATAGGTTTCAGCTCTCAGAAGAGTCGTATGACCCAGTCTTGCTTCAGCTCCAGTTTCACTACTGCAAACCAGCCCAGTTTGACTCTTGTAAATCAAGTGGTATAAAATAGTAGTTACTAAGCAAGCTGCTACTTCACCCCTGTTCTGTTTTCCAGCCTAATGCACAGAGTCCGTACAATGCTATGTAAAGAACTATTGGTAAAAACTGGGGTTTCTTCATGGTTACAGCTCTGATGGACGACTCTGTCATTTCAAGGTTAATGTTTGATGAAGCAAACAGCCTTTGCACTAGGTGAAATCTTCCTGTGTCGGTGAGCGGAGCCAGCGCTGGGCCTGAAAGTGTCAATGTACCATCCGGGGAGGTCATCTCGGGCTGTTCAGAGAGATGGAAAGAAAAGGTCACTGCCACAGAAACGCAGCTCTTTTTCAAACAACCTCCGCTCTGTCCCAAGATCATGATTAGGCATGCTGTTCAAATTCAAGAGGACACTTGACCGTGCAAAGGGGTTTTGCTTCATTCGAGCTTGCAAAATTCTCTCTTTGGTTCAGAGCATTCTGGCCAAATCGTGCTGAAGGCCGGCAGTGGCAGCCTGCAGAGCTTGGCCACCAGTCCACACCTCTCACACCTCAAAACTTACCAAGCAACACAAGGCAGGGACAACCTGGAGGTCACAGCAGGCCCACAGCAGGATGAGTGCATAATCTGACAGCTCTGCGGAAAGGAAAATCAGATGCAAAACAAGCTTTCAGAAGTACAAAATAGCAAATTTGCTGACACAGAAGCACGTTATGAAAGCTTAATGAAGCAAACACTTGGGATGGAAAAAAGGAACAGGTCCAAGAAAGGCCCTTGCACAGAATAGACTTGACTAGTCCTAAGGCACTTAAAAAAAAAAAAAAAAGACTACCAGGCAATGTTCTCTTCCTTGGAAATCTCTCCCTCAACCATGAGATTAGCAAATCATTCAAGTATTGTGTATTCTCTCCTTGGTTTCTCTGCAACTGGTTTCCACCTTCATAATGTTCTACTTCTCTGCAACACTATTTAAACTCTCTGCCATTCATCTGTATACGAGCAACCAAAATTCCTAGTTTCAGCAGCACTATTGGTGTGACTTGAATGGTGTCCTCCCTCCCTATGCACTGGAGGCTCCTGTGGAGGCAGGCCATGGCAAACCAACCTCTGAATGTCCCTTGCCTTAAAAACCCTATGGGGTCACCATAAGTTAGTTGTGACTTGACGGCAAAACACACACACACGTTTAAGGAAAGGGCAGGAACATGCCATCTGATTGATACTTCCAAATAGAGGCAAGAAGGTGCTTTCTGCCATTCACTTCTACAGAAGAAGATTCAGTGTTTGTGAATTTCTCTGGAGGACAGAAAGGAACAGAAATCTTGAAGTTCAGCATGATCAAACAAGCCTGACCACCCACCTCTGTTAAGCCATGGGATTTGAGGAGATCACCCAGAGTAGTATGTAAAAAGAGAAAGCATGCAGAGCAGGTAGCCAAGGACAAAACGCACGTTCCCTGCTCCAAGGGAGACCCCCCAAAAAAGAGAGAAAGCAGAATATATCTCTGAAATTGGTTAAATGAGCAATAATAAAGACAGGAAGAGAACCAGCTGATGATTGTCACAGAAACCTGAGACGTGCAGAGGGAGCGGCTCAAATGTTTTCAAAGGCAACAGGAGTCAAAGAGACGGCCAGATCAGAGACTTTTGGAAGATAATCTGATGACTTGTAAGCGATTTCAGTGCAACTCAGATGGGAGAAATCTGGACAAAGATGTGAGGGGAGAAAATCAAGATTGTGGAAGAAGTATGTCTCACAGCTTTGGAAGCAACTGACAGAAGGGAAGTGGGACAACAAAGGCAGGATTTATGCACATGGTAAATTACAGTTTAGAGTCTCAGATTATGAGGGGCCTCTAAAATTAAAAAAAAATGCTACAAATTACAAAACTACCATTTTTGATAATGCTATGGAGCCTCTAAAACTTGACAAACTTAGGGCTTCATCATGTCTTAATCTGCCTTGGGCGAAATTTTTTTTGAGAATGGGACAAATGGCAAAATGCCTACGGAGGAAGCCAGATATATGCAATAGAAGGGATAACAGCAGAGGAGATAAGATCAAGGTATAGCTGGAGGGATTAGATGGAAACGGTGGCACAGCTAACTTGTCAAGTGACCCTGGAAGGAAGGAGGAGGGGAAAGGTGCAAGAGAAGGGAAAGAATGGGAGAGGCGAGAGGATAGATATATAGCTTCAATTTCATCACTGAAGGAGGAAAATGAAGAGAGAGGTGAGCAGGGGCAGTCCTTAGTGGGTCTCCAAAGAAGGAGAGGAAGTGTTGAGGATTCTTTGATGCTGCTGTGGATCAGGGTAGCAAAGAAGGTTTTCTTAGCCAAGAAGATGGCAGTGGAGAAGATGTTCCCTTATGCACAACAAAATATGTTGGTTTTATGAACCGAAAAGGTCTGAGTTTCCAAAGGCCATTAATGAATGATTTGGAACTAACTTAACCAAGGAGGGGGCATGTCCTTAAGGCTTCTGCCCATTATCTCTTGACAGCTGAATATCCTAATTTTTGTTATATAATATTTGGGTGGCACTGGCACCCTAGTACTGGTAGTTAGAACAGTACAATTTTTACAAAACCTTGAATCTTACTGTGTGCATTTTTTTAATTTATTGTTTTGCTGGCACTAGTGAAGCAGTTAGGTGTGTTGCCACCTTGCCATCACTCTGTAAACCTTATCTGAAAAAGTCAGCATTCAATGGAAGTTGGGAGTTCAGTGATTTCCAGCACAAGGCCCACTCTAGTGTGCAAGAGATGCAATAGCTAGGGCTTGCCTAGAAGCCTCACAATGCAATCCTGTGCAGAGTTACTCCAGTCATTTAAATGAATGAGCTTAGACTGGAGTAACCCACTGAAATGAAAGGGCTTAGACTGGAGTAACTCTCCCTAGGATTGCACTGTTCGTCAGATTCACATAATACTCAGTCTACCCAACCCCAAGCATCACAGGAAAAGAAAAACAAACAGCTTCCGTCCATTTGTTGCAATCAATTCCCCAAAGCAAAACAAAGCTGTACACAGAGGCAGATCCTCATTAGAAAGCAGCTAATTCCTCTCTCCTTCCTATACCTGCCACAGCACTGAGGAGGATGTGAGCAGCTAAAAGGAGCTCCTGATTTTGATGCCGGTCCCTCAATATCAACTGTTTATCCCGTAAACCGATTCCCACAAGCTGTAAGAACTCTTCCATGCTTTTTTGCTCCGGCAGCTTTAACTCCTTCATCACGAAGCTTTCTGGCATGTCTTCTGAGTGTATGTTGTCCAGCTGTAAACAAGAGAAACAGACACAATGTTCCTGGGGTGCTAAATATTAAAGTAGAAAAACATGGGGGGTCTTTGGAAATATCACAGTTGGCATTGCTTCTTTCTAAAAAGCCAGCTGAGAATAAAAAGAACCGAGTGTGCTTAGAAAATGTTTTTCTGTTTAGGAAGCAAAAGGGATTACCACATCCTCCAACTGAGTCACTGTTTCTTCATGAAGTAGAAGTTCCCGAATCACTTGGTATAGAGCACACTGTTCTCCTTCTGGAAGCTTTGTGAAGGGCTGGAAATGGTTCTTTAATTGTGAGACATCTGACAAAGACAAAAGGACATACTAAGCAATCCCCGCTTAACAGAAAGCAGCATGTAAATCTATCAAGTGTAATGATTCAAGGTTATACATTCACAAAGCATTTTAATTTAGAGCACGACTAAAGATAGTTTTAAGTCAGAGCACAATCTTTACTGGAAAGTAAATCCAAGTGCCGTTCTTATACCATGCCAGGGTTTGACGCTGCGTTCCTTTGGCTGTTTTTTTGCAGGAAAATCCTGTACCACGTTAAGGAGACAGAACTCTAATGGAGAATGGCTTTGGCACAAGTGCTAGAATCGCACTTCATCCTACCTCTCATTAATGGAAGAATATTTAGATGCTAGATTTGCACCATTTCAGTAAAATGCCCAGTTCCATGCAGTCATTTCTGTTAATGGATGTTAAACCTAGCTCCTTTTTCAGCACATTGCAGAAAGTGCATTGGAGAGCATGGGCGCATTTTCGATCCAGCCTGTGTCATGTATCAATAAATACAGGAATGTACAGAAAAGGCATGAAGGTGAATACTAGGGCAGTGAATGCCAAAACCTGAGTGATAGGCAATATGAAAGGTTGTTGGGATGAACCATGACCTTTGCCCAGATAGATTGTTGAACAATATAAGCCACAAAGGATCCAGATGAGTTCATGCTCTGTTCATTTATAAGAACGAACAGGACACCTTGGGGTTAAATGGAACACACGCCATCCAAATGTGGCTCCACTGCAAATAGGTTAGTACATTGCTTGAATGGGCTAATGCAATAAAAAGGCAGAGCCACAAGCCTTTAAGATTGATGTGCACAGCGGGTGAGCTAGGAAAATACAATCACATGGAGCTTTTAACAAACACACTGCTCTTTTAGCCATACAAAGGGATGTATTTATTCCTTTCAGCCATTGCTGTGCTGCAAATAAATTGCTTTTTTAAAAAAAAAAATCCCAGATATTGGAAAATGGCCGCATTGGCCATTGCTGTAGACCAATTAGAAACAAAAGGCCAACTTCATAGACCATATAAAGGGCACACTGATGCAAGTACAGATCAGCAGCTGAAAGAAGCAAGCAAACAAACAGACAAAAAACTTGACCAGGAAATGAAGGTCAACGAAGTTCTGTTTCCGCCCCACTCTCAAACCCCATTTTTCCATCCTGGCTGTACCCATCTAAACCTTGATTACCCAAGGTACGGCCAGCCATTTGTTCCATCAGCACACGGGTCTCACCAACTTTCCACCTGTCCTCTCAATGTGACCCTTGTCCACAGCTGCCACATATATGCCTCTCTAAGGTTTCTCAGAATAAGATGGTGCTTGCTGAGCAAAATAAGATTCCGTAGGTCAAGATGCTAAGTAAGCCTCCACTGAGGAATTTAATTAAGAAACTGTTGCCATGCTGGGTAACAAATGCTCAAGAATTGCTATTCCATCCATGCCTCCTAAAACATTATTAATTTGGAGCAGTTTGGCAAGGATAAGCTAAAAACGGGAAATGGTTCATAATTACATTCACGGCATGTACCTTCTCTACAGAATAAAAGGTGCACATTCCAGAGGCATCGCATTTTGGACAGCAGGTTCTAGTTTCAGTCACCTTTATTGACATGATAATAGTAATAATAGTAACAAGAATACATAAAACTCCATACTAGCTCAAAATAGTCACACATACAACAATATAGCCAAAACTTAACCATCAATTTAAAACTCTTCAGTTTTAAATGCTGTAATAATACATTCTCCCAAACGACAAATGAGAACCAGGACCTATCGCACAGCACAGCTAATACCAATATCCTTTTATGTATTATTTCCCAGTGTCTGTATTGCCTCCGTTGGTTTTATTGTTTATTTATTCCCTTACCCTCTTATTTTTATTTTTAATAACAATCGCCAGAAACTCTGCCACCTGTTCGGAAACAGCAGGAATCCTATCCGCTAATAAATATTTGGTACCATCGTATGCTAAATCTTTTAAGGACATAAGGTGAGGGTTAATTAGTTCAAGACGTTGTTTATAGTACAAGGGGCAATATAGGAGAATATGTTCTACTGATTCTGGTTCTTTCAACTGACAGCCACATAGTCTTTTGTTCCGAAGAATACCCCTATATCTACCAGAAACTATGGCTGATGGAAAGCAGGTACCTTCAGATGTTTTTACAAACTTATCAGGAAGCATCTCCAGGCCACGCGAAAGCAGCTGTCTGTTGGCAAAACACTGAGCAGTCTGGCACAGGCAAAAAAAACAAAAAAACCCTCCAGAAACCGAGGTGTGTGTATATGTGTGGAGGGAATGGATAAGGAAGGAAGGGTTGTAATGACGTTCCCCCACTCAAAAACACCTATTTGGGAGTAAAAATCAATACAAACTCTCTAAACATACTTGGAAGGCTATGGAGGAAATGGGGATGGTACACAAACCAACCCATTTAATCGGTTTTAGGGTTTTGGCTTAGGGGGAAAAAACCCCAAATATCTCGTCATTCTTATAGCTTTAGTGCTAAAGAAGGCTTCTGAGGGTGACTATTTTTATGTACTAGCAGATAAAGCCAGAACCATCCCCACAATTTTGCAGAAAGTTATCCCACGGGCCATTGCCCTGTTCTCATCAATGAGTGATTTTCGGCACATCTAACAAAATCAGCTCTCGTTTGTTCTGACATAACAATTTCCCCTGTTCTGAGGGATACTGAAGACACAGAGAAAGAGAGGAGCAGGCTAATTATCCAATATTGTTGTGAATAAAACATTCTGCATTTCTTATAGCATTATAAACATACCTTTCTTCAAAATACTTAATGAAGCCTCACTGGGGATCGGGCTTTCTGGCCCAGAGACCTTCCCGTGGTCCACAGCATCCAGCTGATGGAGGAACATAACATCTCTGAAGATTACAGAGTGAGGATGAGATGGGACGTCTGCACTTTCTCTTTCAAAACCACCTTGTTGTTCATTCAGCAGGCAGAATTCTGTCAGTGTAAAATAGTTTTGAATTCAGTCATTCAGGATGGCAAGGATTTTTGGATTACATTTGCCTTTGGATTGCATTTTAACCCGCCCAAACAAACACCTTACTGTATACACTGGAACTTAAGAGAGAAAAATAAAATGAGTTAGTATCTAAACATTTTTTTAACTAGTTTCATTATTTATTATTTAGATTGCTTGTTAGCCACTATTGGCTTGGGTCAAATGTTGTGCAAGCACAAATCAAGAAGAAGAATGGACCTTTCCTTTGCTGCGGTCCAAAGTGCACCCTCTGCAAGGCTGCCTTCAGAGGTCAGGGAATGCCCAGGAATTACAGACGGTGTACTGTGGGGGTCTGCAGTGAGAGGGGGAAATAGGCAGGTTAGCCCCTCCTTCTCCACTTGAAAAACTGCCCTTCCACCAGTGGAAAGCAAAGTCTGGATCCATACAATGTACCGTGAAGCTGACAACACATTATAAAACCATTCAACTCAATTATCAATCTACTGCATCTGTATTCCACCAGGAAGGTCCCCCTTCCAGGTTCAGACCAAACCTGCATCTGCTTAGCTTCCAAAAGTTTGTCAAATCATGTACCTTGCAAACATATTCATAAAGCAATGTGGAGAGCCTTTTTTGGTTGAAAAGATGGACTACATATTGTTTAAATATTAATTCGCTAATTAAGAACATAAGAACATAAGAAAGGCCCTGCTGGATCAGACCAAGGCCCATCAAGTCCAGCAGTCTGTTCACACAGTGGCCAACCAGGTGCCTTTAGGAAGCCACAAACAAGACGAGTGCAGCAGCACCATCCTGCCTGTGTTCCACCGCACCCAAAATATTAGGCATGCTCCTCTGATACTAGAGAGAATAGGTATGCAGCATGACCAGTATCCATTCTAAGTAATAACCATGAATACCCCTCTCCTCCATGAATATGTCCACTCCCCTCTTAAAGCCCTCCAAGCTGGCAGCCATCACCACATCCTGGGGCAGGGAGTTCCACAATTTAACTATGCGTTGTGTGAAAAAATATTTCCTTTTATCTGTTTTGAATCTCTCGCTCTCCAGCTTTAGCAGATGACCCCGTGTTCTAGTATTATGGGAGAGGGAGAAAAACCTCTCCCTGTCCACTCTCACCAAACCATGCATAATTTTATAGACCTCTATCATGTCTCCCCTTAGCCGCCTTCTTTCCAAGCTAAACAGCCCTAAGCATAAATGTAATTAAAATTACATTTAATTAAAATTACATTTAATTAAAATTACATTTAATTAAAATTACATTTATGGCCCACCCTTTTCAAGAGGCAGATCACAGGCTTTTACTATTTTACTGGAAGTTGTGTGTGAAGATTCAAATGAGAAATGAACCCAAGTATCATATGGACTGTTATCAATTTATACTGTGTAATCCACTCTGAATCTCAGTGAGAAAGGTGTGTGTAAAGTGCCGTCAAGTCGCAGCCAACTTCTGGCAAGCCCTTATGGGGCTTTCAAGGGAAGAGACGAACAGAGGTGATTTATCATAACAACCCTGGTATTCCTTGGTGGTCTCCCATCCAAGTAGTAGCCAGGACTCACCCTGCTTAGCATCTGAGATTTGACAAAATCAGGCAAGCCTGGGCCATACAGGTCAGGGGACTATAAATACAGTAAATAAATAAATAAAATCAACTTTTTTCCCTTCTGAAGACTCCCATGAAACAATTTTTCCTTATCATGTGATAAATTCCAAATCTCACAACACATGGCTTATGAGACAAGTAAATGGCTCAAGACTCTATCTTTCAACTGATCCTCTTTTAATAGCAGAGCATGATTTCCACCTAATTAAGAACCCACATGCCACTGCCTCAATTCAAAACATCTCTGCCCCACAACTATTTACGAACATCACATGCAAAAGATCTGTTCATGGACCTCCCAACATCTTTCTAGTTTAATTCAGTCTCTATTTTACACAATTTTACAATCACATTGTCATTTCACTGAAGAAAAGAAACATTAGACAGTGTGCTTTAAGAAAACAAAGAAGCACTGATAACTTCCACAACCCTGTGCTCGGGCTATGAGAGAGTGGGGAAAGACATTAAAGAATGCACCAACAGAAAACCTGAACCCTGCCTTATACATTGTCCAAAACACTTTTCCAAAATTGTAATGAAATCCACACAGAGAGAAAAGAGAAAAATAGACTGTTTAAGGGTAAAAGCACAATGTTCACGACCCATGTTCAGAATTTAAATATAACCTTTTCACATTCATATCTCAATGAATTGATTCTAAGGGGAAGCACAAAGACCAACAGGAAAGGAGCACTGCAAGAAAGGAAGTCTGAAAAGCCCTCAATTACTCCTCTGTGCTACAACAGAATAAGAATGAAGAAAGCAATTGTTTGTGGAACTGTTAGCAAATTTAAAAAAAAACCTCAGAGACTGAGGAAAGTTACACTGCAAGAGAAAAAGAGTAATACAAATTCAAGTTTTCCCCTCAAGAGTAATGAGACTCTGCCAGGGTGCTTCTTGTGCTCCAATTCAGGCTAATAAAGCAGCGTGTAAACACTGAAAGGCAAATGTATTAGTGCTGCCAACACTTTCACTCCTGTTCCCAGGGCAATCTTATCTAATAATGTTCCAAGTCTGGAAATCTGTCAGAATGGCTGTGGTCTCCTGAACCAGCTCAGGCAGAAGAGGTAGCTGTAGAGAAAATCAAGATGGATGGAAAGGTTAAGATGCTGCATTTATACAATATGTGACACCTGGGGGAAAGCCCCTTGTACTAGAAACTTGAGTGATGAAAGCCACAGCGTGAAGGGCTAAGTAGGTAAGATTCAATGCCTTTGTGACATGGCAACCGGCAGTTTATTCACCTCACTGTCCCCATTTGCATGACTACAGTTTCCTAGTTTGAACTGGCAAGAAGGCGCAGTCCTCCCTACCCTGGTAAATTTCAAGACCGGTTGCTAGGCAAATGCCTCCCAAAGTTAGGTCAAATGAACTTAACTTACAAGGGTCACAAAGACCGGCTCCCGCTGAGTGCCCTGTACTACTAACATTCAAGATAGGGATTTATTTAATTCTTATTTGTTTTGTTTATAGTCTGCCTTTTCCACTGAGATTCAAGGTGGGTTGCAGGATAAAATCCCCAGAAAGCACACAAGAATGTATGAACAAATGAAACTGCCCTGTACTGAAACATACCATTGGTCTTCCACAGTCAGTGTTGCTTTTTCAGATTGGCAGTGGCTCTCCAGGTCTTGGGTAAAAGTCTTTAACATTACCCCCTACCAGCTCCTTTTAAGTGGAGATGCAGGGGATTGAAACTGGGACCTCCTGCATACAAAACAGAGGCTCTCCCACTGAACCACAGCCCCTCTCCTCAAAGCAGAACACGTGCCAGGCATAAATATAGTACCTCCGCTAGTAAACAGGAGTTACCAAGAAATTGCAAGGTCCCTGCAGATGCAAAAGGTGCAGGAGGTAACAAGGCAACTGAAAGAGAGCAAACGCAGATGCCATAATCACTTGAAAGCCGTCTTCAGAAACAGAGCCTCCAACATGCAAGAAGATGTGGGGCTTAAACCAGCAAATAATAACAGCATCATCACCTTGAAGGTGAAGATGTGACAGGCAAAATTCAGCTCAAAATTTAACCTCAAAGTATAAGATAAACAGCCGAATAAAACAAGAAAGCAAGAAAAATAAGCAGTACAATCTCTTATGATTTACTGCCATGAAACATCACCGCACAAGTCAATAAAGCTTTTGTGTGAGTTCAGTTAGTTTAGACACAAATCCATCTGTATCACAAAAGACGCTGAGCGCCAGAGATCAGCGGTGCCCTTCCACTGACAACCCGCATTATAGTTATGCTGACATGCTTATTCCACTTGTTGCAGTAGGAAGGGGTGGGAGGAGGACAATACCTGAATACTAGAGGAATTTGGATTTCTTGGTGACACACCTCAGTCACCGGGCTCTGCAACACCCATTCCCCCTCCCCTTCACATTATCACAACCAGGACAGATAAAAGAATAGCAAACCCCCACATCTTTTATGGCTTGAGTGATTAGATAAAACTAAATATAAAACAAGGCAGGGCAGATCCAATAAAGAGCAGGGGGGAAGGCCAAAGGTTAACGAACCCAGGCATGTTAGCTTTATTACTGGTGAGCTCAAAGAAGGCACTCCAATCGGGAGAGGCAATAGCTACAAAATATCACGATTCATATGCATATGATCTGTACTCTTATACATATGTGTTCAACCATACACAAAAGGCTGCCACAAAATTAACCCCCCGTATTTTTTGGGAAATGATTTTCAAAGTGTTTGTGCAGAGAGGAAGTGCACGATCTCTTAGCAACTACAGATGACTATACTGGTCTCCCTCCCTTACTATCAGCCAATAAAGTCTTACAGAGATTTGTGCAGAGAGGAAGTGCACGATCTCTTAGCAACTACAGATGACTATACTGGTCTCCCTCCCTTACTATCAGCCAATAAAGTCTTACAGAGATTCATAAAACAAGAAGAATCTTCTCCTTCACGTATGCTGTCATCCATAACTTGAAAGCTTTGCATTTTAAGAGCACCTCTCATGCGCTTTTTCATGCATCCCAGCTAGCTCTTGTCTGTGTCAAATGGGATTCCAGAACAGGCGTGCTCCTTCCCTTCTTATAAATCCTTCCAGGCAAGCTCATCTGCAACTCCCACTACTGGGAAGGATATACAAGGAAAAGAATCACAACCAAAGAAAACGCAATGGCCAATTATACTAGTAATTAGTGCTTACTAGAAATCTGGCAGCTGAGGGCCAATTGAAATATCGTATTTATTTATTTTGATATTTTTCTCCTGCTTTTCTCCCTGATGGGGACCCAAAGCAGGAGGGGTGAGATAAGAGAAGATTTGGGTAGAAGTCACCATGTGAGAGAACTGAGTGTGTGTGTGTGTGCGGCTTTTCTTCCTGTGCCATTTTCCCCAATAGCAACTGAGGGAAAGGGAGGATTTCTAATCGATCCAATGTTGTGGAGGACTGGTGCTGGGAGGGCAAAAATGGGGGGGGGGTTGGACTCCTTGTCCAGCTTGTAAGCCTTCTGGGGGCATCTGGTCAGCCATTGTTTGAAAAAAGGATGCTAAGTTATACAAGAAGTATAACACATGAACATATGAAGCTGCATTATACTGAACCAGACTCTTGGTCCATCAAAGTCAGTATTGTCTACTCAGACAGGCAGCGGCTCTCCAGGGTCTCAGGCAGAGGTCTTTTACATCACCTACTGCCTGGTCCCTTTAACTGGAGATGACGGGGATTGAACCTGGTACTTTCTGCATGCCAAGCAGATGCTCTGCCACTGAACCACAGCCCCTCCCCTATAACTTCCCTATTATACTTGTTCTTTTTTCCCTACTGGGCGCATTGGTTAAGATCTCCTTCCACTACACCACTACCACAATCCAAACTGCCTCCTCCATCATTTAGCATTAAAAAGGAGCTGGGCAACCCGATATCCCGTACAATGACACACTCGGCTCAGCTCAAGCTAACCATCAACAAGAAAAGACTCCAGTGAAGAAGCAGATGGTGGATGAGCAGAATACAGCTCCTGCGTGAATTAGCAAAGAATCTGACTGACTCTGGCAGATGGGTCTGTTTGGGTGAGTCAGCCTCCTTTGTTTACTCATGTGTGCTGACACAGGAACGATGCTGTCAGATCTGAATCACAATCAAGGTACGCTCTCTCTTGTCACACACAAACCAGTTGCTTACAGCTTCCTTGAAATGCACTTGTAATTTCAGCCAACCCAGGATGTGCTTTAGAAAGTCATGCAGAGCTTTTATTGTTAAAAAAAAAAAACAGAGAAGAAAGAAAGGGAGGAAAGGTGTCAGTAGAAGAAGAAGAGTTGGTTTTTATATGTCGACTTTCTCTACCACTTAAGGAAGAATCAAACCGGATTACAATCACCTTCCCTTCCCCTCCCCACAACAGACACCTGGTGAGGTCAGTGGGGCTGAGAGAGCTCCAAGAGAGCTGTGACTAGCCCAAGGTCACCCAGCTGGCTTCATGTGTAGGAGTGGGGAAACTCACCCGGTTCACCAGATTAGTGTCCGCCGCTCATGTGGAGGAGTGGGGGATCAAGCTCGGTTCTCCAGATCAGAGTCCACCGCTCCAAACCACCGCTCTTAACTCCTACACCACACTGGCTCAGTACTCACATATAAGGTTGCACCGTTTTGTACCAATTCCCCCTCAGGACTTGGGAGAGCCCCCCCCCCACCAAAAAGTTGCCTAATTCCATACTGGTGAGCACCGCCACCAAAAAACCGCAATAGAGTCGTTTATACTTGCACAGCTGTCGTTTTTGCCTCAACCTTTGAATAAAATGTGGTTAAATGACCTGTCCATCGTGTTCTACTAAGCCTAGCTCACTATGTAGCAGTGCTCTGCAATGCTGCTCAGAAGAGGGGGGGGAGAAATGGGCCGATTACCTACCAAATTGACCATCACGTTTTATGTACAGTTCTATTACACCGTAAGCAATAGCTGTGGGAGCTGGGATCTCCAAGATCACATTAGAATCCTTCATCACATTCCCATTTTCACTCACAGATACCTGAGGGAAAGAGGCATTCATTCATTAATTTGCACTGGCTTTATCCAGCACCGCAATAATTTAGCCGCAATCTGACTGTCAAGGTGAAGAAAAAAAATACTTGGTTCTTCAGTGCTACAGAAATGGATTTAGGCACACTTTTAATTGTTACTTAGTTAGTTACACAAGTCTGAGATACAGGAAGTGAAAGTGTCCAGAGATTAGAACAAGGACTGAGGGAAGCTTCTCATAGTATTTTTTCTCAATTCAAACATTTAAAATGTAACCATGGAAGCAGCCAGAGGCCAGTGTCTCTGTAACTGGGAAACAGGTTCAGGATGAACTAAGAAAAAAAAAAAATCTTACAACATGCAAATATAATTTTTTAGAATTCACTGCCACAGATTTAGCTACTAGCTTATATAGCTTTCTAAAAGACTACGGGATATCCATAGAAGATCCTACCACAGATACTGGACTTGGATCCTGCTTAGATTTCTGTATGCACAAAACAAGCAATTTTTGTCCATTCTATGCCCCCCCTTGAGGAGACCTCCAATTCTCCCTGATTATTCTTGAGTGGGGGGAGCGGTCCCCTAGGAACAGCATTTGGAGAAAGGTGTTTTTGGCTAATACATGGGATCCAACCCATTATCCATAACAGTTGTAAATGGGCCCCTCATGTACAGAAGTAGTTTGTAAAGTTCAGATTACCAGATGCCAGAGAATTGTTTAGCCTGAAGAGAAGACTGAGAGGGGATATGATAACCATGTTCAAGTACTTGAAGGGCTGTCATATAGAGGAGGGTGCCGAGTTGTTTTCTGTTGCTCAAGAAGGTCGGACCAGAACCAACGGGTTGAAATTAAATCAAAAGAGTTTCCGTCTAGACATTAGGAAGAATTTTCTAACAGTTAGAGTGGTTCCTCAGTGGAACAGGCTTCCTCAGGAGGTGGTAAGCTCTCCTTCCCTGGAGGTTTTTAAGAAGAGGTTAAATGGCCATCTGTCAGCAATGCTGATTCTGTGACCTTAGGCAGATGATGAGAGGGAGGGCATCTTGGCCATCTTCTGGTCACTAGGGGTGTGGAGGGGCGAGGTAGTTGTGAATTTCCTGCATTGTGCAGGGGGTTGGACTTGATGGCCCTGGTGGTCCCTTCCAACTCTATGATTCTATGAGAGAAGAAACTGGTCACAGCTGCCACCTTAATGTTGTACTTACAAAGTCATCTGGAGCAACTGCGCTACACTCAATGGCCCTCTAGTCTGATCCCCCCAAAATCATTTAGCTTAGCCTGCATCCAAGATACAAGTTTGGCGAAGCACTTCAAAGACAGCTTGAGGAATACAAATCTCAAATTTGTAGCTATTTGCAATGCACAAAATACATGACTTTTTTAAAGAATGGAATTACAGAAAGTAATATGACAAAACAGCCCTCACTCAAAAAAAGACAACACATATATTCACAGGGCAGTGAGAGCTGCTTACTCTACCACACCAACCAGCAAAGGGAAATTCTGTGGCAAAATCATGTTTTTTAAAAGTATATGGCTCAAATTGCCCAGATCTAGCATTTTTGTGAAGCAACAGAAAATTTTGTATGTAGGCTTGGGGCACAATCCATCAAGAACTTCTTCTTTACATGCTCAAAGACTGTGCAATGTCGAGGGAATATAATTTTGCAGCTTCTACTAGTTTCAGTACAGTTTGCACAGCAGATGGTCTCAGTGTTTGCAGTCTACCATTGGCATCAGGAAAGCTAGAAGGAATTGCAGCAAGCAAGAAACACTGTTCAATCTTAATGGAGTATATTAAAATTGGCATATACTTAGAAATCTATGGGTTGAATCCAATGACTCTCTTCTGCTTAGACATCCTTAGATGGAGAAAAACACAGTGGGAATGAGCCAATGGATTCAACCCAACAGTATGGCTTTTATGATTTATTTTATTAGATTTATATCCTGCACCTTGATCTTACCTTTATAACTTTTGTACGTATCCCCACCATACTGGCCACTTTTTCCTCTGTCTGAATGTGTTCGGATATTAAACATTTCTGAGTAGTTACTATTCTTTTGGTCAGTATACAAAGAACTTCATGCTTTCTTTCAAGCATTTGTTGCAGCAATGTATTGTGTAGATTTAATGACCTGTAAGAAGAGAGTGAGCATCTGACATATACAAATCACTACCAAGAACATATAGTTTTACTAAGCTATTTGCAGAATCATTATGAAGGGTGTTTTAGTTCTTCTGTCACCAATCCTTACTTGGATTGGTGTCAAAAGAATTGAGATGTAGGATTTGCACAACAGACTTCTTATTCCAAGCAGATATTATCACCAGCTAGTCACAATACATCTGCATGAGATCTATACCCCTGAATTCAGATAACCATCAGATCTTCCATATCTTCTACATACTTCATACTCACATCTCCCCTCCCAAATCTCCCCTCCCAAATGTACATCCTCTTCAAGAAACAAGTGACAATTTAAATCATGCACAAAGCTCACCCTCTTGTAAAGGGGTATCCTTGATGTGGACGTGGGAAATGTCTAAAAGCAAATTATTTTACCAGAACAGTATATGGCTTTGGGTAGACTTTGATGAGTCAGTAAAGCATGGAAACTGGTGTACATGGCCCACTGATTAGTAAAATAAGGGTGACATGCCCTAACACTTCAAAATAATGCAAAGTAAGACCACAGTCCTCATTATTAAATCTCCAGACAGAAGGGTTCACTCTTATCAAACCACTTGTTAATGGCACCCTGTCCATCAATTGTGCAAACTATAGTAAACTTTTTTATCAAATTACCCACTGTGATGCCTAGAAAATGCATCATACATCCAATTAATAGGCAAGACTAAAAAGAGGACCAGACAAATATGGTGTTTATTCCACTATGAAACTTCATACCCTGCCAGAAATTTTGTTAGGTCTTTAAGGTGCTACTGGACTCCTACTTTTTTCTACTGCTAGTGACAGACTAATACGGCTGCCCATCATGATCTAATTCCACTATGATGTGAGGGGAAAGAATCTTGTGCCCTTCTGCCTTCCACTGTTAAATGGAGAACCAGGTCTGAACTCCGCAATCAGGCAACCACACACATAACAAGACCCTGACGGCTGCTGCTGCATGGGCCAGCACCCAGAGCAAGTCTACCCCCAGCAGTAAGGCTTTCCCACTTATAGGGTTATGTTGCTGCAGGTTGGCGCAGGTATACATAAAAGGGAGGGGAGCATTTCAATCACCACGAAAGGTCCAGTGTAGATGCTAACATCCCCATGGCAGGCTTTGTAACACTTAAACTGTAGCTGAGTTTGAATTCCAAATCTCATTTCCTGGCCTCTGTCCAGGGTACTGGAGCAAGCAAAACCAGCCCAATTTCCTCTATCCAAAAACAGTGGCTGCGATTCTATAATGCCAAATCTTGCGCCGCTTTATTTCCTCTGAAGGGAATTAACTAGACCAGAATGCCCTGGTCTAATCCTCTGTCACATTCCACCAAGCAGAGTCCCATATTCCTCCTCCTATTAATCCAATTCAAAATACAGCTTTCCAGTGGATTAATTTCAGACATGCCAAAAGCACAATTCCTGCTATAAAGCTTCGTAGCTTAGTTCGAAACAGCTTCCCAGGCTGTGGCTATACTTAAGTCTGTATCTTCCTTAAAGGGGGGGGGGGAGGAGGGAAAGCCTAAAGAAGAACAATACGCTTGGGAAAGATTCACACAATTTCCCTCCCACAGCTGGTCAGTTGCATCTTGTGTCACTGCAGGGACATACTGCAGAACAGCACACTTGTCCAGAGGGAGGGAAACAGGATTGGAACCGCAGTCATTTTTGATAGATGCTTGTAAAAAGTGTGTGACAAGCTGAACAGAAATAAATTACTATTTGTGAGAGTGTATTGCTAGAAAATGAAAACATGGCTCACTTTAGAGCATTCACTTAACTGATGAATGCTCCCTTGCTTTAAAAAATTATCATGCAGTGGGGAAAAAATCCCTCAGCCACTCATGAGGGTAGCTGCAGTATGCTGCATTAATTTTCACAGGCTGTGTTCAGATGTCCCAACCAGCCTGCCTGCTGTGCCTGCAGGCTCCCTCCCTCCGACCCAGATTGGGACTGAGCACTTCTTGGTCAGAGAAGCCTTCAGTCAAGCTCCAACTTGCTGTGATGCCGAAGGCAAGATGACTTGGCAAATTGCCTCCTCCCTGCAAACCAGGATTCCAAATTGGGATTAAACTGTGGTTTAGTACCCCAGTTTGTGAGGAGAAAAACTCCAATTTGCAAGAGTGTGGCGAACTAAGGTTAGTACTTCTTTACTCAATGAGTAGTTAAGCTGTGGAATCCGCTGCCAGTGGAGGTAATGATGGTAACAAGCAGAGATAGCTTTAAAAGGGCTTAGATAGGTTAATGGTGGATAGGTCCATCAATGGCTACTAACCACAGTGAGTAGAGGGAAACTCAGAAATCTAGTGCTAAAGAAAACAATAGGTGGTGTCTATGTCCGGTTTGCTGGCCATCCAGGGCAACTGGTTAACCACAGTATGGAACAAGATGCTGGCCTAGATTGATATGATCTGGCAGGACTCTTCTTAGGTTCTTAAAACTGAACTATAATCCAGCTACTGCAAATTTTTAAGTACGCACTGTATTTCAGAAGGCACTGAGTTCCAGAAGTCATTTCAATGGGTGAACATCCTCAGCCTTCATTGGATCTGTGATTGATTGATTGATTTGATTTCTATACCGCCCTCCCCCATCAAGGCAGGGCTCAGGGCAGTTTACAAGATCGTATGGTATTACACAATCACATGTCAATTAGTAAGATCTAAATATAAAATATAATATATAATTATGATTACAATACGATAAAAACAGTACAAAGATGGCATCCAGACAGCATAATACAACCGTCCCCATACTAAAAGCTACAAATAAGGCAGTCAGTAAAATGCAGGGGACAGCACTGTGATCATACCTGAGTGGCAACAGTAGTAGTGTATTTGATAAGGAGACCAGCAGGAAAGGGGCAAGGGGAGGTGTTATGTTCGGCCAGTACTTTATGATTATCATCGCTGTCTCAATAAGCCTGGAGGAACATTTCTGTCTTGCAAGCCCTTCGAAACTGGGCTGAGTCTTTCAGTGCTCTGGTCTCAGACAGACAGTTCCACCAGTTAAGGGCCACCACTGAGAAAGCTCTGGCCCTTGTTGAGGACAGCCGGAGAAGTTTTGGGACAGGGACCACCAGACAGTTGTCTGTGGAAAAGCGTAAAGCTCTCTGGGTGGTGTATAGGGAGAGGCGGTCCTACATACACAAGGGTCCCAGTTCTTTTCTATACAACTGCATATCATATCCCAAATTTCTCCAGCTGATTGTGCATTTCTTTCACAAACCTTCACAAAGACATCAACGCTAACGTCCAGACTGACCTTCCCTGGATAGCCTTCATAAGATTCTGCATATCAGCTTCTTGTTTTTTTAAGTTCCCAAAAGATGAATGGCTAGACACGATGCCTTTTCCACCTGCTCCAAGACTGATCTTCCCAACAGATGTTTCAATGCTTCCACTGACGTAGTCTTCAAACTTCCCTTCATATTTCACAAAGTCAGATTCCACAACAACTTGGAAGAAAAATAAATAAACAGAAACAAAAATCAGAACGGTCATCTGGACTTCAGGACATTCATTCTAAAACAGAAGAGGGAACAGCTTTCTAAACAAAGTAAAATGAGGAATGACTGGACACATTCGAATGGAAAAGTTTACTGAGCACTCTACTCCATTTGAGCTGTCCTGCCCATGCATTTGTAAGCTGTTGTGATCCAGAGAACGGAGGTACAGAAGAACCTGGCTCATGGTGCCAATGAAGCCCCAAAACAATATGGGAAGGGCCTGTGCCCTGTGTGTGTGTGTCTTATTTCGGCAGTAAAAGCAGCTCCTCTGGGTGTGCAGTTCTCCAGGTTACAGCAGAGGGTTGAGAGTCTTGTTTGCTTACACCTCACATGGTTTTGCTAATCAAAGCCAGCCTCCTCCACATGCTGTTAGTCACCCTTTAAAATTAAAAACACGGGTGTCCTTTCTTCCTTCAAAGAGCTCACAGCAGTTCGGGGTGGTGGTTTTGATTAGTTAAAACCATGCAAAGGAGGAAGGATTAAGACTCCTCTCCCCACAGCCCTGACCTTGAACTGGGTACAGCTGTAATTTAGCTTGTGAAGAGGAATGGATATCTGTAATCTCATATACTTTGAGTTTCCCTGGGCCGCTTTAGGAAGCTGATAGCTGTCTCCTCTCTGCTCATGTATAGCCATCTCCCCCTACACAGAAGAAAACAAAGTCATGTCATCTTTTTGTTACAATCTAAACATCTAAGTGCCATAATGGCAACAGAAGGGGACAGCAAAACATCCTCTCTGTGGAACTAGATATTGGTCAAGGAAGAGTGGATGCGGCTGCTGGGCACGCTTGGTACAAACCTGCAAATCCTGACTCTGAAATGCCCCCGTTTCAAAGCCAACCCCTGTTCTTCTAGTAAATGAAATAAGCAAAGTAATTCAGCAATTTCCCCCTACAGCTAACCTCTGGGGGATCTAGGTTCATAGTGCTTCTGAGTCATGATGTTAATCTTAGTGAGTCACTAAGTCAGCCAGTTTATCTCACAAGGATGTTGTACAATTAAAAACAGAAAGAGAAGAAGTTTGTTCTATGCACTGTCCTGAGAAATTTGTAGGAAGAGTGAGATAAAACTGTGAAGGATAAATAGGTATCCAGGAGAAAGTCCCATTCCTGGGCCTGAAGAATAGAATTTGAAACCAAAAAGCTCCGCCTTTACCACATATTTCTGCTCATGCATGAGGGGGGTGTTTGCCAATTTCCCCCTCACATTACATGCAGCTGCGCTTGGTAGAGTTCTCTGGCCTTTGAGAGAAGCTTTTAGGAGGTTCTCAGCCTTCAGTTGCATCTATGATAAATGATGCTCTGTCCTCTTTGATTCTGGCCTAAGAAGATGTTTTTAAGATACTCAAGAGTCAAAGGGAAGCGCCTACTATATTCCACAGTATATTCAAGGATGGAGCACTCTACCAGGATTTGAAATGCAAGAACGCTTAACAGTCATTCCAAGTAAATGCTTCACAACATCAAACCCATAAAATGAAATCGTTCAAGACAACAGCCTCATTCAGAATCACCTTCCTCTGCCTGCACTGGAGAAATGACTTTGGATTATATTGCATATACTTTTGAAAATGAAAACAAAATCAAGACAATAAGTTAAAATACAATAAAATGTCAACAGCTTGCTTTCCAGAAGGTCCGGAATATTTCAAAGTTCTAAAAAATAAAAGAGAGGCAGACACATCTGCCAGATTTCAGATATGCAACACTTGTTAGCCATAACTTCACTTTGCCTTAACACCTGCAGCTGTTGCTTTACCTGGTTTTATGGGATTGCCTTCAGCGAGCACATCATTCAGTGTGACTGACAAGAGGTGGTACTTTGGCTTCTGCCAGCACCAGGTTTTCTTCTTCTTGGTCACCAAGCTCAGGAGCTGAAATTTATCTAAGTCATTGAGTTGTGACGCAGGGAGCAAGTCTCCTCCACAGTCAACCTCTCTCACAAAATTCTTTGTCGCTTTTGCAAACATCCTTGCAGGAAATGTTGTTTCAGCACCTTATGGAACAAAAGCAAATTTGGCAAATACAAATATCATGAAAAGCAGTACATGCAGTTTACATTTTTTTAAAAATGCAGATACTAACTAGGACAGTTGTCTCCAAAACAAACTGCATTTGCAGTGTTTTTCAAGTCCAAATCAGAGATGCTTACATTCCTAACATAACCATTTCTAATTATGCAAGCTCCACCAGCTAACGGTGTCTCAATTTAGACATCACAGACAAATGAAAACCTCTTCTTGATAGGTATAGTCCTGGCTAACTGCAGGGCTGGCCTCCTCTTCTTCCCCTTCCATTGCATAAGGTGCCAAGATTGAAAAGGGAAGTCTTCAACTAACTCCAGCTAATCATTGCATCTGAATAGAGGCATCTTTAACAAATGGGAATTTCTATTTTTAGTCTTAATTAAATATTAAAATAATTAATATTTTAATCTTAATTAAATCAGGGTTTAAAATCTCAGAAACTAGGAACGAAAACTCCATTTTCTTAATGTTCCCACATTTCGCTGTCACAATTAACTGGTGTTCATTGACGATGTCCATCTTCAAGCTTAGCGCATTGTACGAAGGGCCGGATAAAGAAAGCACAAGGGTCCAACAACTTTTGTTCACAGAGGTTCCACCATCCCTGGTACAGCTGTTTGGGTGGTGTTCTACCAACAGCACAATTTTTGCCAGAGATTTCCCTGAAACAGGCTACATTATGACTGGGAATTTGGGATATGTGTCACATGCTTTTAATCTGTCTCTTTGACTATCTCCAGGAAAGCAGTGGAAGGGAGTGAGGGAAGGAGATGTCCCAAAAAGGAAGGTGGCAGAGTGGTGGGAGAGTCGTTTTGGTGGCCAAAAGGAGCCCCTTCTCACTATTTTGCCAGTTGGAAAGCAGGTAACCTAGGCTCTTTATTTTGCCCAATTCATGGCTTTAAGAAACATGCACTGAAGCAGAAAAAAACAAAACTGCTGAAGATAGGGTTGGCAATTTCCCAGAAAACACAAGTTTTGGATAAGGTAGTGCCATTTACTGGGGAAAATAGAAGGAAGAAAGGGGAAATAACCATAGGGCTGCTTCCTGAGTGATTTTTTAAATATGTGCCTCCAAATACCCCAGTAGGAAATAGCATGTATCTTTAAAATTGTGCCTGTAAACAGCAGCACTTATGTACAAACCACTGCTTTCCCATTTAAAGATACATGTGATAAGAGGAAAAGGATTGGGTCCCACACACGGAAAGGCAAGAAGTGATATTTTACACATGTACAGTCTTCAAGAGCCCCGTGGCGCAGAGTGGTAAAGCTGCAGTACTGCAGTCCAAACTCTGCTCACGACCTGAGTTCGATCCCAACGGAAGTTGGTTTCAGGTAGCCGGCTCAAGGTCGACTCAGCCTTCCATCCTTCCGAGGTCGGTAAAATGAGTACCCAGCTTGCTGGGGGTAAAGGGAAGATGACTGGGGAAGGCACTGGCAAACCACCCCGTAAACAAAGTCTGCCTAGAAAACGTCGGGATGTGACGTCACCCCATGGGTCAGGAATGACCCGGTGCTTGCACAGGGAACCTTTACCTTTACCTTACAGTCTTCATATTTGATGGCATGTGCATACTTGTACTTGGTATCAGCCCCCAAGGGCTGGGGGGGAGGGGCTTTGCCATCAAGTCACATCGGTGGCGACCCCTGGTGGGGTTTTCAAGGCAAGAGACATCCAGAGGTGGTTTGCTATTGCCTGCCTCCACGTCACGACCTTGGTATTCCTTGGAGGTCCCCCATCCAAATACTAGCCAGAATCAACCCTGATTAGCTTCTGATATCTGACAAGATCAGGCTAATTGGACCATTCAGGTCAGGGCCAGCCCCCAAGTACCAAGCTCCAAATAATAAAAAGCCCTGAGAAGCAGATAGGAATGAACAAATAGGAAAAGAGCCCATATGGGTGAAATGCTTTGGCAAATATCATGAAACAAAGGGAAGTGGGGCACAGAAATGAAAGCTACAGACATAGGCTCAACATTAATTTGAGGACTGTATTTGCAGATAGCAGAGCATATTACATTGCTTACAGGTTTGGATTCTGTTAAAACATGCTACAGAATTTTTCAGATATGTTCTGTTTCTTTAAAAGGACATAAAATAAATTATATGCAGGCAGCAGGCTGCACAACTGCCGGTTATCAACTACATATATTAGCATTTGTGTCCATTTTTTATGTATACAACACTGACTTTTAATGAATGTCTATTATTTTGTACAATCATAGTCTGAATAGGGAACTAAAACTGAGCTAACTGCAATCTACAGCAATGTAGCATGTATTGGAAGAATATAGTTAAAACAGGAACTGTTCAAATCTTAAAGCAAAGCAGATTCGTCCTTCTGGCAGTAAATACCACACTACCCTGGTGAAAACAAGATTTGTGTATTAGCAATGCAAGACACTCAAGGCCAAACCCTACGTAATTTTTTCTTTGGACTCTTTCCCCCTTTGCAAGTGTAGCCACCACGGTTGCTTTTTCAAAGAGAAAACCAGTACTGGGGAGGGAAAACTCTTTAACCTTTTTTCCTTGTCATTTTATCATTGACAAAAGCGACTTCGAGTTGCTTTTACCTCCACTGAGGAGAAAACTTACAGGCACTCATATTTTTTTTCATAGCAGGGTTACCAACTGCTTAAGTGTGGCTATTTTTTTCAACAAGAAAAGGCTGAAAGAACTACCTCCCCATTGTGTCCTCCTTGAAAAAGCAGCTCCAATGGCAGCATTTGCAAAAGGGGGAAAATGTATTTGGAAATGAACACAGAAACAGAATATGCAGTTCGGCCTTCAGATCAGCTTCAATTACACGGCTATAAATGTAATTACATTAAACTCGCAGAGTATTGAGGAGGGCTGGATTTACTCAGGGTGGGAGAACTGCAAATGTCAACTAATTATCTCGCATATTTTCTTATAATAGAAATTACATCAGAGTTAGCTCTCACGCACAGTGTTTGGGAGTTCTCCCTGAGGGTGCAGTTGAGGGATAAAGAGATCACAGTAGGTTATATCAGGTTTGTCATTAACATGCTGCTTGGTTGGCACTGGCAACTAGAAACACCCCCCAAGCTAGTAAGTGGTGACTCAAAGTCCCCTAATGTAGTAGCAGATTGCCCAGCCCTTTGAAAATAAATAAATCTACTGGTCACAGTTTGGTAGTGACAGAATGCATCACTTTTCAAGCCAGCCAGAAGCCTCCGGCTATATTTCGCAAACAGCTCTTCAGTTTGTATCCCTTGTGGGGCTAATCAAGAGTAAATTAAGATAATGACTCAAACCTATCTCTGGTTGAGGTGCCAAGCCTGGACTTCAGTCTGCATGCCATAACTCACAAGGCCGAATTCTCCCCCCATGCGCTCTCTCACACACATGCAGAAAATCCCTGCCCACAGAAAACTGGCAGGTCAGGGATCTGAAGCTAATTTAAATTTAAAAAAACGCTATATTCAAATAAAGCCCAAGCTATCATTTCCCCCCCTATCCAAGCTCAGAAAGGGGTTTCAATACAGGGATTTTCTTCTTGGAGCACGTTCTGTCTGTATATAGGACCTCTCGCCGAATTGAAGACGCAGGCCCAGAAGATGGTTGGCAGTGTCCATGCCAGTCACCTGGCTTGGGTGGGGGACAGATTCAGAGTACACTCCCAACCAATGCCTAAACAGCGCTGCCAAAACTGACAACACCAAGCAAGCGTCTGTTTGGCAGGGTGATTCTTGTATGCAGGAATATGAATGAAAGCTGCCAAAGTGTTTCTGGATCAGAATTACACTGGGCAAAATGAAATTCCATTGAACATCGTGAAAGACTACCTCATCCTCAACGATACTTTGGCTCCTTTATAGTCCATCGTTCTGCAATGTACACACAAAGAATCAGCAGAAGACTGGAAGCTAGGTTTGCCAACCTCCAGGCGGTAGCTGGAAATCTGGGATTACATATGATCTCCAGGCAACAGAGATCGGTTTATCGGGAGAAAACGGCTGCTTTGGAAGGTGGACTCTATGGCATTATACCCCACTGAGGTCTCTCCCCTCCCAAACCCTGCCCTCCTCAGGCTCCACCCCAAAAATCTCCGGATATTTCCCAACCCGGAGCTGGCAACCCTACTGGAAGCTTAGCTTCTGTTCAATATTATTTTTCCCTCCCCAACTGTTTACACATCCAATAAATTAGGGCTGAACTCCAAATTACACAAGCAACGCATGTCTGTTTTTCTTTACCATTCCAAAGAAGGTGTGGAATAGTGGGCGATTTCTATCAGGACTGCAGAGAAGGCCTTTAATTTCTTTCCTTTTGCCTCTGCCCTACTGCAGCTATCAGGGAAAGGGAGGGCAGGAAGTGCCACGGCCCTAGTCGGATATCTCCTTTCTCTGTGGTGGTTTTTAAAGTTAAAAAATAAACACTGGGAGAGCCAGCAGCACCTCTCCCACAAATCATGGCGTTTGGCCTTAAAATTAGACTCCATCCCAAAAGGACTCACAACATGAATGAATTTTACCCTGGACCCGTTCTGATGTGTTATTTTTGAAGTTGCTACATCTTTGTGCAATAACTCGGCCGCCTTGTTTTCACACAAGGAGCGCATTGTGTGATACAGCCACAGAATATGAAGGGAGAGACAACAAATCAAAAATATCAGCTATTGTGACAAACCTGTTTTTATTGACATTGTAACATTCTAAACCAAGATGCTCACAGCCTTTTAAGAGACCCTGGTGGCACAGGTGTTTGATTAATTATTGGTTTTTAAGGACTGTGCAGGAGGTAAGGCAGCTCAATCTGTTAGATCTCAGAAACTAAGCTGGGTTGATACTTGGATGGGAGTTAAATTGTGGAACTCCCTGCCCCAGGATGTGGTGATGGTTGCCAACTTGGAAGGCTTGAAGAGGGAAGTGGACAGGTTTATGGAGGAGAGGGGTATTCATGGCTACCACTAAAAATGGATACGAGTCATGATGCATACCTATTCTCTCCAGGATCAGAGGAGCATGCCTAATATATTAGGTGCTGCGGAACACAGGCAGGGTAATGCCGCTGCAGTTGTCTTGTTTGTGGGCTTCCTAGAGGCACCTGGTTGGCCACTGTTTGAACAGACTGCTGGACTTGATGGGCCTTGGTCTGATCCAGCATGGCTTTTCTTATGTTCTTATGAGTCCATCAAGGAAAGCTCTGGCAAACCACCTCTACTGCCCACTTGACTTAAAATTCCTTGCTGTGGTCACCCTAAGTTGGTTGCAACTCGACAGCACTTATGTATATACATTCTATGGATGCTTCTTTTTTTTGCTTCTTTTCCCCAGAATGCCATGGGTGCAGCCTGAAACTGGCCACTCCCTGCAACCTGCAAGTCAGCTGAGCATTCTAATGGAAATGGTGACGAAGGGGCTTTAAGATCAAGGGCTTGTAAATCTCCCCCAATGTATTTAATCATCCTGCCTGAGTGTTCTAGATAACCTGAAAAAGTTTCCACACTATCAGTGTAATTCTATGCAGAGTTACTTCATTCTAAGCCCACTAAATCATTGGGGTAGATCTGCATAGGAACTCACGAACTGTTGTGTTATTTTGACTGGTCTTAATAAAAATTATTAGATTGCCTTTTTGGGTTTTTTTTGCTGTGGTCCAATGTGGCCACTTATGTCTACTGTAGCATCCCTCTTTTACATACTGGACCGGCCCTAGGCTTGAGTGCCTATCTCCCTGCCCAATTGTGGTGAGGAAGGAAGATGGCACCTGCTTTCCTCCCCCATGTGGCAGCAAGGTGGTGCCCACCATCCTTGCCCTGCATGCAGTAGATGCAGAGGAGGTGAGGTAGTGCCACCTCTTCCCCCCATGTGGCAGTGAGGCAAGGTGTGGAGGTGATGAGGTGAGGTTCTCCTTGCTGCCTCCTGGCACAGAATGGTGAGGCGGCGAGGGAAAGAGGAAGAGGGTTGGGACTGGACAGAAGAAGAGGACTGTCACCTCTGTGATGAAAGGAGAGAGGGAGAAGAAGAACAAGAAGAGTTGGTTTTTATATGCCGACTTTCTCTACCACTTAAAGAAAAATCAAACCGGCTTACAATCACCTTCCCTTCCCTTCCCCTCCCCATAACAGACACCCTGTGAGGTAGGTGAGGCTGAGAGAACGTGACTGGCCCAAGCTTACCCAGCTGGCTTCAGGTGGAGGAGTGGGGAAACAAATGCAATTCACCAGATTAGCCTCCCCCCGCCTCATGTGGAGGAGTGGGGAATCAAACCCGGTACTCCAGATCAGACTCCACCGCTTCAAACCACTGCTCTTAACCACTACACCACACTGGAAGAAGCAGGATTCCTGCTACCCAGCCGCTGAGTCTGGGACACCTCCCAGGGCGGCTGCTTGCTGCAGCATATCCCAATGCTGCAGTAGGGTTGGCAGGGCTGGGTGTTGCCCCTCCATTTATTTTATTAAGCTTATAGCCCGCCCTCCTCAGCAAAGCCGGGCTCAGGGCGGTGCCCTGAGTGATCGATCATCTAGGCATGCCTAGTGGAACAGCTGGCCCTGGCTGTTTCATGTAAACATCTCCTTACTGTTTAGAGTGAAAATAAGGTGACGAACAGGGTCACAACTTTGGACAGCTAGGCAGGGGTACAACAGATCAAAAGAATCAGATGTGATCTCGTAGGTGTAGAAGAGACATGGTCTAGTAGGACTAGAAGAGAGGATAAGCAGCAACTATAAATGCAATACTAACAAAACTGCTGATTGCTTCATATAATCATGATGGGATCATCAATATTTGAAGCCTGTCCAAATATAAAGCCTAGTCAAGTGTGTGTGGGGAATACAGTCTATGTGGCCATGTGCTGGAGAGAGGTGGAGGGCAGGGTGTGCCCACAACCCATGCCTTGAAAGCATGCACAGTGGTGTACATAACGTGTGACAATCCCACAGCTACGTTAATCTGCTGCCCCCAAGAGCCTTGTGCCACCTCAAAAACTAACAAATTTGCTGTGGTATAAACTGTGGTATAAACAGCCAGAACCCATTTCATAAGGTGCATGAAATATTAACATAGCTTACACATGCACGCACACACAAAGTTACAAACAGCAGAAGTATAGTGGGAGGGAGCTTAACTCTCTCAAAGCTATACAAAATGTACTTTTAGTCCCAAATACGTGGTTTGGATAATGAAGAAAACAAGTGTGAAGTGTAGCATCATATGTATGTGTGCCTATGCACAAGAGAGCAAGCAATTAAGATGGGGCTATATTTTATATAGCCATGGGATGAGCACAAGTAACTACTAACAGATTACTGTATTGGACAGCAGGGTAAAGCACTGGGGTTTTTACAAATGAGACAAAGAAACAGGCCAGTGGTTTATAAAATTACACACCAGAATAAATGGACAGTTGGCAATTATTCTCCACATCTGGTAATGCTAGAACTCTTCAGTCACCCAATAAAATGGATGGCCAATAGCTTAGAAAGTCCACACAACATGGAATCAGTTTTATGGAATTCACTCCTACAAGACGTGGTGATTGCCAATTGCTTAGAGAGCCTTAAAGAAGCCATTTAAAAACGAATCCATGGAAGACAGATCTATGGCTGTTAACCAGGACAGCGGAATGGAACCTCCATATCTAGAGGCAACATACCTTTAATACCAGTTAGTGCAGCAAACAACAGGGCCGGGTTACTGCCCTGGCTGACCACTGCAGGGGAAAAGATGCTGGACTAGGTGGATTTTATATTCTCAAATGAAATAGAGCCAACAGAGACTAACACTGCATTCCTAAGGAGAGCTACTCCAGTCTAAGCCCATTGAAATGAATGGCCTTAGGCTGGAGTAACTCTCCTTAGGACTGCACTGTAAGACGAGGCAGAGCGGGTTCTAGTCCTCTTCCCTGACATTCACATGGCGCCTTTGGGCCAGTCGCTCTCTGATCCTAACCCTTCCTCAAAGAGTTACTGCGAGGATGGGCGAGAGGACACCGCCCTGGGAACCTTGGGGTGAAGTAACAATAAGATCATCAAGAAGACAAAAGTAATGACTACAGGAGACTTACACAACTTTAAGGTTGACAATGAGGAAATTGAAATTGTTGAAGACTTTCTATTCCTTGGCTCTATCATCAACCAAAAGGGAGACTGCAACCAAGAAATCAGAAGGAGATTGAGACTGAGAAGGGCAGCCATGAAGGAGCTAGAAAAGATTTTGAAGTGTAAGGATGTGTCACTGGCCACCAAGATCAGGTTAATTCATGCCATCGTATTCCCTATTACTATGTAAGGGTGTGAAAGTGGGACAATGAAGAAAACTGATAGGAAGAAAGTAGATTCCTTTGAAACGTGGTGTTGGAGGAGAGGGTTACGGATACCGTGGACGGCCAAAAAAACAAATCAATGGGTTAAAGATCAAATCAAGCCTGAACTGACCCTAGAAGCTAAAATGACACATTATGAAAAGACAAGAGTCACTGGAGAAGACCATCATGCTAGGGAAAGTTGAGAGCAGCGGGAAAAGAGGAAGACCCAACAAGAGATGGACGGACTCAATAAAGAGCAAGAGTCCAGTAGCACCTTAAAGACTAACAAAAATATTTTCTGGCAGGGTATGAGCTTTCACGAGCCACAGCTCACTTCTTCAGATACAGCTAGAATAGCTGTATCTAGCTGTACCTGTATCACATTCTAGCTGTATCTGAAGAAGCGAGCTGTGGCTCACGAAAGCTCATCCCCTGCCAGAAAATATGTTTGTGAGTCTTTAAGGTGCTCCTGGGCTCTTGCCCTTTTCTACTACTGCAGACAGACAAACACGGCTGCCCACTGTGGACTCCATGAAGGAAGCCACAGCCCTCAATTCGCAAGACCTGAGCAAGGCTGTCCAAGAGAGGGGCATCTGGGAGGACTTTCATTCATAGGGTCGCCATGAAACGGACAGCGGCTTGACGGCACTTCACACACACACACACACACACAACAATAAGATCAAAGTGGAGAGAGGCTTTTTTGGGTAACAAACGCACGGTCGCTTGAGCCTCCTTTCTTCCCTGTTCCAGCCAGGATCCAGCCAGGATCGAACGCACGTCCGTGCGTTCGATCCTGGCTGGATCCTGGCTGGAACAGGGAAGAAAGGAGGCTCAAGCGACCGCGCGTTTTCGCCCCTAAGATCACCGAGCGGGCGAGGGGGGCCGAGCCCTGCAGCCGGCCTTGGCTTCAAGCCGCGCGAGGGACGCTCCCCAGACGGCTGCCCTGGGCTGGGGCGCGCCCAAAGCCCCGGCTGGCGTCACCGGAGCGCGCAGGGAAGCAAGCCGGAGCGAGGCGAGGAAGAGGAGGAGGAGGAGGAGGAGGGTCGGACGCCTCTGCCCGCAGCCCCGCGCGCGCCTCCCTTGACTCACCGTCGCGGGGCCGCGGCGACCAGCGTCCGGCCTCCCCTCGCCGCCCCCGGCTGCTCACAGGCGCTTCGGCGCCACCGGCCCGCCGCCGCCCATTGTTTGCCCCCGTCCATCACTGCCGGCGCCCCGCCCCGCCCCGCCCCGCCCCGCCGACTCGCCAGCAGGAGGCGGAGGGAACCCTGGACCGCGGGGCGGGGCGTGGCGCGCTCCCTCGTTTCGCATGGAAGGGAGCAGGGTCCAAGCTTCGGCGCTCGCTCTATCTATCTATCTATCTATCTATCTATCTATCTATCTATCTATCTATCTATCTATCTATCTATCTATCTATCTATCTAATTTTATAACATTAAACAAAACAAACAAGTACAAACAAATACAACAATAATAATAAAAAGAAATAAAAAGAAAATACAAAAGAGTACCTACAAAATTGTACAGTCATTTGAATGAGTGGTCCCTTGGCTGCACTTTGACACATGGGCGGTTTATATTTTTTTTATTTATGTGTGTGTATTAAACAAAACAAGTACAAACAAATACAATAATAATAATAATTAAAAAAATACAAAAGAGTACCAATCATATGCTTTTATTAATACATTCATAATTACAAAATTGTACAGTCATTTGAACAAGTGGTCCCTTTGCTGCACTTTGACACATGGGCGGTTTATATTTATATAAACAAATACAAAAGAGTACCAATCATATGCTCTTATTAAGACATTCATAATTACAAAATTGTACAGTCATTTGGATGAGGGGTCCCTTTGCTGCACTTTGACACATGGGCGGGTTTTTTTTAAAAAATTTAATTTTTATAACATTAAACAAAACAAACAAGTACAAACAAACACAATAATAATAATAATAATAAAATAAGAAATAAAAAGAAAATACAAAAGAGTACCAATCATATGCTTTTATTAATACATTCATAATTACAAAATTGTACAGTCATTTGAACAAGTGGTCCCTTTGCTGCACTTTGACACATGGGCGGTTTATATTTATATAAACAAATACAAAAGAGTACCAATCATATGCTCTTATTAAGACATTCATAATTACAAAATTGTACAGTCATTTGGATGAGGGGTCCCTTTGCTGCACTTTGACACATGGGCGGGTTTTTTTTAAAAAATTTAATTTTTATAACATTAAACAAAACAAACAAGTACAAACAAACACAATAATAATAATAATAAAATAAGAAATAAAAAGAAAATACAAAAGAGTACCAATCATATGCTCTTATTAATACATTCATAATTACAAAATTGTACAGTTCGGAAAACAAAAAATACCCTTTTGACCCTCCACCCACCTTAAAAAGTGACCCATCACCAGACTTCCGAAGAAGTGTCTGAACAGTTTTAAAAATTTCCATTAACGGTATAATAAAAAAGTAATAAAACTTGTTTCTGTAACTCACTAACTAAAACAGTAAAATCCCTTTTTCCAGTTTATCCCAATATGTGACGGCCTTTGCCCAAATTTTTTTGAATTCTTCCATATCTTTTCCATGTAGGAATTCTGTTATTTTGGCCATCCTCATATACATCCATAATTTCTCTCTCCAGTCACGAATTGAAGGTTTATTCACTTGCTTCCAAACTTTAGCTATTACAATTCTTGCAGCAGCAAAACTATATTGACAAATGACCCTATCATTGCTGCCCATATTTTCTTGTGGAATTCCCAATAAACAAAATGCAGGTTTTCTTTTTACTCTCATATTAATCAAATTATTAGTTTCTCTAATAACTTTTTCCCAAAAGCTTTTAATTTTTTTACATATCCACCATGCGTGCATAAAAGTTCCTCTTTCCTTTCCACATTTCCAACATGGGTGGGTTTTTTGCCCGACTGGGGCAGATCTCAGGACGGGCCATTTATGCGGGGTCGGTTTTGACACTCGCTGTTCAGGGTCCTGATGCAAGAGGAGAAAGTCAAACAAATTCCACCCCCCCTCTCCTGCTCCTCCGTTTGCATAGCTGTTAGCAATGGTCGTTTGCATAGCTAAGCCGCGGCTGTGATTTTTCATGGTTCCTTCAGTAAATGCTTCAATGCGGGGTGGAGCAAATACAAAAGGTCGCCTTAAAGGGGCTCTTAAGAAATGCAAATGAGCCCCGTGGCGCAGGGTGGTAAGCTGCAGTACTGCAGTCCATGCTCTGCTCATGATCTGAGATCCCGATGGAAGTTGGTTTCAGGTAGCCGGCTCAAGGTTGACTCAGCCTTCCATCCTTCCGAGGTCAGTCAAATGAGTACCCAGCTTGCTGGGGGTAAAGGGAAGATGACTGGGGAAGGCACTGGCAAACCACCCCATAAAACAAAGTCTGCCTAGTAAACGTCGGGATGTGACATCACCCCATGGGTCAGGAATGACCTGGTGCTTGTACAGGGGACCTTTACCTTTTACCTATTTGGGAAGTTTTCTTGGAACTCTGCGGAACCCAGTGGCAACTTGCTTCTCCATAAACATGCCTGGGATTTATCTGGTAGATAAACGGATGCTGTTAGCAAAATGAGTCCCCCAGAAATTTCCAATGTGCTTGTCTGCATCTCAACCCCTTGAAAATGTGTATTTGGTGCAGTTTTGCGATGGTGGCCAGTATCTGGGATGTTTCATTTTGGCGCTAAGATGACAGAGCTGTGCAGCAACTCTGGTTAACTCTCTCTTGTTATCTGTCAGCCTCTCACCCCCTTGGAAATGTCGCGATCACAATGCACGGAGGGTTGTAACACTCATTCCCCATGTACAAATACCAGGCAGTTGTGGTTCGCATTGTCTACTAATTCTGTAATCCCAGGCCAGTTGCATTGTTTATTGGATGTTCTATGCTGGACGATTGCATTGCATTTTTTTCCCTGTAATCCACTTTTGAGTTTTAGCGAGAGACGGGCTATAAATAAAGTAAATAGATAACAACACTGGCCTTGATTGATAACGGGATTCACCTTTCTCCACTCCAGATTTGCATTCTCCCTCAACTACAGATAACAACAATGGAATACATTACAAGGTTCTTGCGAAACACTCTCTGCTCTTCCTCCAGGCAATATGCAGAAAAGATATTAGGGGGTCTTTTCCATCTCTTCCTAAGGAGGCATTAAAAATTATAATGCAATCTTTCCTCTTATTTGTCATATATAATCTGAGGGTGGGGAACAGGGGATTTTCTTCTGTGACCAGATGTTACTTTTGTCCTTCTAACAAAAGATTTCAAAAATAACCAATGCCCCTTTTTCAGCCAAAGTACTGCCAGTCTAGTTCATATCTTAAGTACCTCTCTAGACAAGGAAGGTGTACAGGGGCAAATATAAATTAGTTTTTAAAAGTGAGCAAGTGATCTCTGGACCCATTAAAGTTTGGAATGCTGGATCTGGAGTTAGATGGTTCTGTACGCATTTGCATGGAGTTGGGTCCAATCAGGTTTTGTTCTGGTGAAAGAGGAAGGAAGGGTCCCCCTTAACTACCAAAGAGGTTGTGGTGTGGATTATGGGACCTGCCTGGCAAAAGCTATGTAGGACAGAATCTCTAGCAGAGAGAATAAGTGGAGAAGCTGGCAGGATCCAACCCATTGCCTGTTCAAAGCAAAAGTTTAAAAAGACGCCCAAAACTTCTTTTGCTCTGTTGTAAGTGATGTAAGTGTTGAAGACTTTAATCATGGTAAAACGTTTCATGTATCTTTCTTCAGATGAGTTTGCAGGGAAATGAAGGGCATATATGTCAGTGAGGGCATGCAATCGGACCCTGGATAGCGGGGTGACTTTTGTTTCACCTCTCCTTCCCGTGGGAAAGAGAAAGGAAGGAAGAGGCAACAGCCAAAAGCTCGAGAGATCTCCATTTCAAAGTGACTTCCTGATTGTAATCCTGCTCTGATCTTAAGGTGTGAATTCTCTCTCTTGGTGTTGGGGAACCTCTGATGTTTTGCATTTCAAAGCTTTTACTTGTAAACATTCTAGCTTGTGTACTCTATAAGAATGCCCTCCAAATGATTTTGCGCCATTGTAACGTTGTGTTTCATGGATTACTGTACCCTTCCTTTCAAATAAATTCTACTTTAACTCTCTGCTAACGTCTGGAGTGAAGTTGATGATTCCTGAGAGGCAACGGAGTCCTAGAATCTGACAATATAGTACAGTAGATCTTCGCCATTCATTGATTTATAACTCGTGGTTTTACTTATTTGTGCTCTGTGATTTGATCACATGACACAGTCTCCAGCCCATTTTTATTCCCATCATAGCAGTCATTAACTGGTGAAGTTTTGCAGGTTTCTTCTTTTTTTGCTACATGGAGGCAACAGACCCCGGCCTCCTAATATTTTCCAATTTCATCATCTGTGTGTATCCTGGGAACAAATCACATACACACTCCCCCACTGGGTCTTCTGTAGTTATAAGCACATTGACTTTAAAATAAGGTGTTTTATTTATTATTATTTGTCTTTCATTATATATCACCTTTCCCCACAATGGGGACCCAAAGCAGCTTACATCGTTCTCCTCTCCTCCATTTTATCCTCACAACAACCTTGTAGGTTAAGCTGAGCGGGTGTGACTGGCCCAAGGCTACCCAGTGAGCTTCCATGGCAGAACGGGGAGAAAGGTGGGGTATAAATGAAGTAAATACACAACTAAAATAAAATATGCACAACTTCTCAGATACACAACTCAATTGACTTCATTCTTGAAGCATGCAACAAAATTATGTGACTGGCAACAAGATGGTGTATATAGAAAAATCATGCCAGTGGAATACATTACAATGATAATTTGAGATTAAAATTAGCAGAGAAGTGGCTCCTCAAAATCTTTTGCAGAAATGTATCCAGAAGCATGCCCTGACCTGGATGGCCCAGGCTAGCCTGATCTCGTCAGATCTCAGAAGCTAAGCAGGGTCAGTCCTGGTTAGTATTTGGATGGGAGACCACCAAGGAATACCAGGGTTGCTGTGCAGAGGAAGGCACTGGCAAACCACCTCTGTTAGTCTCTTGCCATGAAAACCCCAAAAGGGGTCGCCATAAGTCGGCTGCGACTTGAAGGCACTTTACACACACACATCCAGAAGCATACCTTAAAAAACCTCCCAGCATCAGTTAAGATACTAATTTCAACCACCAGGTGTCAGACTCGAAGAACATGCAAAATTTAGAAGTGGGTCCCCAACCCAGCCCCTCCCCAATCTTTCCTAAACATCAAAAATACAGAATGCTGGTTTCTCCAAAATCCCAGATATTAAAACAAGATTTATAGTATGTGTTATATTACCAGAATCTTCTTCAAACCACTTCAAATGGAATCTTGCATTTGGAGAAGCAAAAGAGAAACATTAAATAACATAAACACATAAATTGGAATATTCAGGAGCACTATGTTATGTAGATTTAGATTGACACAGGGTGTCTTAAGGAAATGCATGGGAAATTCCACTGATTGGAAAGAAGGAAAATTTCGTTTTTTACAAGATTTATGTAAACGAATGAGAACACATCAAAGCAGATCCATATTTTTATATAATTCATTAATTCATCCCATTGTGGCTTTTTTCATTGTGGGGTATGGACATCGTTAAAAAGAAGCAGCAGCTAATCTAAGTGATTACTCAATGCAAATTATGTGTATTTAAAGCAGATACTCTTGTAATAATAAACGTGAATTTAGGGTAAAGATGTGAATAATATCCTTGTGTAGCTTGAAAGATTTGTCTCAGGAGCACTTTGCGAAGGGCCATCTGGCCACATTCTTGTTTTATTTAAAACCATCTGGCTTCTGTGGTGTTCAAGAGCCTCAACCCTTAGGGCTTCCTCATAAATAAGATTGAAAAAAAAACATCCAATAAAGCCTGAAAACATTCTTTAAGGCAGTTGCTGTATTGCGCCACTTTACTTTCAGTTTAAATACTTTGCTTTGGACAACTGAGCATCAAATAAACCTGTGGTATCACTAGGTATCAAAATAGGTAGGTATCAAAATAAGGAGGCAGCGTGGTTTCAACACTAGGTATCAAAATAAGCTGGGTCCTCATTTTACTGACCACGGACGGATGGAAGGCTGAGTCAACCTTGAGCCGGCTACCTGAAACTGACCTCCATCGGGAGTACGACAACTGATCCTTTATAGGTAATGCTGGTTTCCTGTTTCTGGAGCTGATGGTGCTTCTGGATTGTGTACAATGGAAGTATCAGAACGGGTGACATTGTCACTGTGCAAGATTTTACTCGTTCAGTGAGGTTATCAATCCCAGGAAACCATACTTCCTGCTTTAAAGTAGCTTTGGTTTTAACTACTCCTTCATGGTGACCTTCATGAGCCAGATCCACTGCCATGGTTCCATAGTGAAGATGAGATAATTAACTGTTTACGTGGAAGATGGTAGCCCTCAGTTAGATCTCAGAAGCAAAAAACAAAAACCGCCTCTAAGACAGAGGCTATTTTTAGTTACCCAATCGAAGCTGTTGGGAAAGAAAGTTTTCAGAATAGCTGCTGCAATACTTGGAATGATTCAGCACAATATCTGTGTCAAAGATTTGGCTCTGCATAATATACATTCCTTCTTCCTTGCCTTGCTAGCTTCTGTTTAGTGATGTGATTTCATTCCTTTTTGAGAATTTATTAGAAGTAAACATAACAAATACCTCATGCCACAAACAAAAGACACTAACCAACTTGAGTTATATAGCTGTGAAATGTCTGACTCACTGTCCTCATGTTTCTTGCATGTGTCTCTTCTGGAAAACACTATACGCTCTTTTATAGCTAAGTCCAATATCCCTTCTTGCCAAAGTTCTGTATATGGCATGAAATTGGATTTCCAACACTGCAGGACTAATCTTTTGGCTACTGCTGTCGGCCGTAATATCTGTAATTGGTTCTAAGAGACCCGCCAGTTGAAAAGAGATCTAGCAATAAATGCACTGCTGACAGATTTAAAGACGTATCAAGTTTATCTGCTTTTTCACTTTATACCGCAGTGGGGCTATCATTGGGCAGGACCACATCATATCAAGTAAGGTCCCTCTTTCTTTTGTGCAGCGCTAGCAGCAAGCTGGCAATATTAAGACTGATCTCACCAAACTGCAGGGATCCAGTATATTTGGAGGACTAATGTATATTGTATCATCCAATGATGTTTGTTTAGTATTATCCAGGATTTCTTTCCACTGTGAGAGGTTAAATTCAACATCTATATCCTTTCATCCAGCTTCACAGATGTTCAGAAGTGTAGGTCTTAACTCTGAATGTATGAATGCATATAGCAATTTAAGGGCTTGCAGTAGAAATTCCTATTTCATGTAGAAACGTGAAGGCCTCAAGGGTTTCAAATGCCATTAACACTTCTGGATCAAACCATAATTGCAGGCTATGCCTCAGTTGTAAGCATCACCACTGTGTAGATTCAGGTAGAGGAAACTGTATCACATCAAACGATTTCTGGTTGCCAATTCTTTACAAAAACCAGTCTTTATGTCAGTTGTGGTGACATCTAGTGGCTATATGTAGACATGAAACAGTGATACTTCATAGCGCCTAATGCAAATCAAGCACAGGCTGCAATTCTAAGAGCAGCTTCCTGGAATAAATTGGAGCTAGCATGGTGTAGTGGTTAAGAGCAGTGGACTCCAATCTGGAGAACCGGGTTTGATTCCCCACTCCTCCACATGAGCGGCAGACTCTAATCTGGTGAACTGGGTTTGATTCCCCACTCTTCCACATGAGCGGCGGACTCTAATCTAGCGAACTGGGTTGTTTCCCCCCCTCCTCCACATGAAGCCAGCTGGGCGACCTTGGGCTAGTCACAGTTCTCTCTGAACTCTCTCAGCCCCACCTACCTCACAAGGTGTCTGTTGTGGGGAGAGGAGGGGAAGGGGATTGTAAACCAGATTGATTCTCCTCAAAAGGCTGCCGGGAAAGTGACTTGTTTAAAATAATCACATCTGGTTTAGCCCTAAGTAACAGAGTTAGGAAGCAGGAAATCTCTGATTTGTATGTGGCCTCTGCCGTGAATGCATTAGGTAGCCACTTTAACAATGGCTTGATGGTTCAAGAAGACAATAAAGGCCTTTGCTGTGGTAACTTGAGCCTTTATTGTGTATCCTACAGTGTAGGTTTGCTGCACTTCTGCTCAGATTCCTTTATCCATTCCTAATCCAAAATCTTTAAAAATCCCCATTGCACAAGACAGTTGAGGTCTCTGCCTCTGCACTCACTGTTAGATGGGAAGGCAACCTTTTGATTCAAAGTACTAGGGTTGATGTTAAGTCTCCCACACGGTCCATATCTGAAGAACTCCCAAGTGGCTGCACCTCTCAGGGCCAAGCTAGACGTGATGGCGTCCTCATGTCTGCCATTTTGAAGCCTAAAATGAGCGATTTAAAAATGCCACGATGGCTCAATCCTGAACAGGCCTGCAGCACAGAGGAAACAGGAGCTCATGCCACCCCCTGAGCACCTTTGCAAATTACACATCCTGTATTCTGTATCATCTCCAACAATGTAATTTTTCAATAGGGGCAATTCGCCCATTCAGTTTCAAATTAAATGAGGAAAATTAAGCGATGGCCAAGTGTTGGAGATTCAGCTGTCTTTGGGATTAGAGGTGAGATTCAACAACCTCTACAACTTGTGATATTGTGGCATTATAATGGAAGGACATGGGATGATGTGTTTGACAGTTTTCCCCCAATCTGGTGAGGCTGGCTGTTGCCAGAATAGCAAAGTTGTTGCTTGGCAAAGAATTGGCAAGAGGGGACATCTTTAAGGATGAGATAAGTGACATCCTTAAAACATATTTGTTTTGTTGATGTAACCCTAACCAACGAGCTTGTCCAACAGAAGCTGAACCATGCCAATTTTGCTGATTTGGAAGATTTGGCTCAACACTCTTAACCAAGTAAGCCACAGCATAGAACAGAGAACAAAAAGATTATCCTCTGAACTGTGACGGGGAATGTGTAGGGTCCCGAACGAGAGGTTCAAGAAAAACAATTTTGGTAGACCTCAAAGCTCCCTTTATTTGACTCGAGCCAGAAAAAAGGTCCCTGACAACCTACAGAGGCATGGAGAGACGTCTTCCCACTTTCTTCTGCATAGGTACAAAGTTTTATACTGCTAAACACATCACAGCTTACACAACCTGAGAAGGTTCAATTTAACCAATAAGCATTATTCATGGTACACTAACGCAAGCTGTGAAGCAAAGTAGCTAAGCAACCTAATCATTTTCTTTGCCTTCCATATAAGGAGATTGCAATGTCCAGCACCCCCTTGCCAGCTCCCAACATTGTATTTAGGGACTGGTCTAAGCCAGCCTTGTGGATGCAACTTGCTTTTCTACTTAGCACAAAGGTGAACAACCTTTAAATCATTAGAAAAAAAGACTAAGATGGTGCTGGACATGTCAACTAAGGAAGATTTTCACATAAACCGACAGGAATATCCTTGCACCTGGTCTGATGCCACATGATTATAGGTATACCGGTAGTTTATGGTAATCCTTGGTTGGTCTTCATCAGCCATGCCAACTGGTAGGTTTGAGCTGATCTGACAGTTCTAATGAATACAGTTCTGCACTATGTGGGCTGCCTGAATAGTTGGGGAACTCCAATGCTTAGTAGTCTCAAACCCAGATAGTAAGTAAACCTACAGGAGTATCTCATTCCGAGGGCTTGCTTATCTGGGCCTGTAGACCAAGACAGCTTTATTTTGGTTCATATGGGGGCCACTTTCCAATTTAATGAAGCCAATTTACAGGCTTCCACGGCTGTGTGAAATCTTATTCTCTGTGAAGTCTGCAGCTTTTCGATCCATGTTGTGCCATGGGATTTCTACAGCATGTTCTTTCATTTGCTTCATTAATCTGGCGAGTGGGCAGATGTTACAGCAAACAGTTGAATGTTTTCCATTGGCAAAATGCAAAGTGATCATATTCTCAGGCGACTGAAAGACGCTGTATCAGGCTTCCAATGCTCCTGTTCACTTGGAAGAAATACTCACAGGAACCATCAAGTGTGGAATTTAACAACAACAACAACAATCAGAATGCGGGATGATGTTGAGATGTAATATTTATTAACGTCTAAGTAATGTGATTACAAGAATAAAAAGCCTCATACTTTACATAGTAAGATGAGCCAGAACTGTTACAGCCAGCACATTATATAAAAGAAAACAAAGAAAAATGGAAGACGAGAATATTGCAGCTATGGAGAGAAAAGAGTCTCATAATGTAGCAGTCATACCCTTGACAATATAGTACAGTCCTGTCAGCAGGCTCAAGTCAGTACCTTCCCAAACAAAACCGATGCATTGTGAGATTTTGCATTTGAACAGTTAAGCATTTGGAGCATGCATATGTAAGAGAGTTTGGTCTGAAATATAAATTGGAAACCTGATGTGAGAAGGTAGGCCCACCCGATTCTGAAAGGCCAACAACTGCACCCAATTCTTAATGAATCAGTAGCAGCCAAGAGAAGTATGGGATTCTCACAAGTCACCCACAGTAGCTATTATTTAAAATTACTCTATCAAATTTCTCAAAGTAAGGTGGAGAAATTTATAAAAGGTAATTTAATGTGCCAACTACTTGCAGACAGAGAGCAGAATGTTTATAAATTTATTGCTCTTAGAATTAGGAGATAAAAATATTCCTCTAAACAAGGACAACTATGGAGAGAGAAATTGTGATCTATTTACTAAGTTTGTCAAAGAAAGATAATTAAAATTCATCTTTTGGATCTGAAAGGTCCTTATATATGAAGGGATCCTTGCCATTCCACATTCTTTGCAGCACCCTAAGGTGATATTAAAGGGAGAAAAAAACATACAGAATATTTTGAAAACATTCGCAGACTAAAAGACATTAAAATCTCACTCAAATGTGCAACAATATCCAGAATTCTGTATATCGGAGGAGCAGGTGAACCATGAACTCAAAACAGTAGCAGAGGAACTTCTAACATGATATTCTCATTAGCTCCATTAGCTGTGTAGATTTCTAAATGATACAAACATAACCTACCAAAGGTGGTGTGGAGGTTTGTGGAAGAAAAAGGTGGAGTTAGTTGACTGCATGATTGTGCATCACCAGGTTGCAGCATGGTCTGTGACTACATACAACACAAAATAGCCAAGGATTGGAGGAGGCTGACAGCCATTCCAGCCCTGTGAAGTTCCCTCCTGTCCCAGCAACTTCTTATATAAAAGGAAACACAAGAACATTTAAGCAGTAGTGCTACTTCTCTGTCGCTCTGACTTGTACTAACTATAGAACTACACTTCAGTTATTCCAAATTTACTGCACGACAGGACATGGGGAAGAAAAATTAGGTGGGTCTAACAGCCTGCTTCTTTTTAAATAGGCGAGAAGACAACTTATCTCCAAGCAAAGGTTGTGAGCTCAGATCATTTCACTAGCAAAAAGATGACTCACTGGAAAAGAGGGCAGGACAGATGCACCCACAGTGTGCCAATATTAGAAAAAAGAGAAGCCCTTCCCCCAAGTCCAGCCTTGTAAAAAGGGGACTTAAATTCTACACCAAGGAAACCCACCAGAAGATGCAGGCACCTTGGAATTAATTAAATTTATTTGCATAATTTACTGCTGCTTTTTAATACATGGGCAACTGACAGAATGATGATTGTGAACAGTGAACAAGGAAGAACTCTAGGACAGGAACCAGTGGGCAGGGAGAGGCAGAGCAGAGTTGGCTGGGTTTAAGGTATCAGTGGGTTTAAGGTATCAGTAGACACCCCTCTCCCATCCAGACTGTGGCTCCTGAAAGCTCATACCCTGCCAAATATTTTGTTAGTCTTTAAGGTGCTACTGGACTCTTGCTCTTTTCTACTCATAGGTATATAGGAGTTCTCAGAAAACATTCCGCGCCAGAGCATTTCTTTTCCTTTTCTGTGGCAGCCAAACAATCCAAATTCATACTTGTTCTACCTTTGGGGGACTTAGATTCTGCTGTAATTACAGTTGTCAACACATAATGTAAACACACCCTGACATGGATGGCCCAGGCTAGCTCGATCTCGTCAGATCTCAGAAGCTAAGTAGGCTCAGCCCTGGTTAGTATTTGGATGGGAGACCACCAAGGAAGTCCCGGGTTGCGACACAGGGGCAGGCAATGGCAAACCACCTCTGAATGCCTCTGGTCTTAAAAACCCTACAGGGTGACCTTGCTAATCTGTCACCATTCAGTACATAATCAGAGCAAGGCCAGTCTATCTGTGTGAATGTGCTTGGCAATTGTTTTGTACAATTAACATCACCATTTTGCAAGGATACTCATTCTTCATACACCATTCCAATTTCATCCAAGTTTCCAGGCAGATCTGACAAATTTTATATATCTATTCTCCTCCCAGATGGCCTTTAATTGAAAACTACCCTTAAGGTTGCCAAATTTTGTGCAGTAAAGTGGCAGATGTCTCAATCCGTTTATTAACCACTTTGTATTAGTTAAATTAGTGATTAATGATGTTATAAAATTTTATGTCTTTACATGTTTTTATCTGTGGTTAGCTTGCGCTTTTTCCGTCAGTGTTGGCTGAACTTTGATCATAATAAATGAATGATGATACAATCAACTGCATCTCAAAAGCTAAGGTATATATGCGGTTGCTTTCAAATGCCTCCACAATATTTTCGCTAACCCCCTCCCTTCTTCATGAGCAAATCCCCCTACTGGAAAGTAAGGCTGCCTCATGTGTAAAGTTACAACAGGTTACATAGAGAGCTGCCACCTACTACTCCAATAGTTGGAAATATTCAGAAGAACCACAAAACTTATGAAAATGCATAAACAAGATCTTAATTATATAGTCCTCCTCTTCCATTGGGAAAATAGAATAGCAATGATTTTGCATAGCGTTAGAGACTTGTGCTAATGTATTATCTTTCGGTTCACATGATCCTATGTTCTGAGTACAGAGCATGATGTAATCAGTGTGCACGGTGAACTGGCTTCCTGATAAATTCATCCTGCATTGGCTCCCTGTATTGTGCATGAGAAGGCAAGTAAACAATCAAATTAACACAGGGATACTCATGGAATCGTGAACGCACGGGACTAGATCTCCACAAACAAAAGCTGAAGCAACTAATAGACCAGGTTCCTTTGTGAATCATAGATAATAGTGCCTGTGAGCAGCGGCCCCACCCCTGCACTCACCTGCTCCAGAAGGGATGCTGGCAGTGGGGGGCCTTGCCCAGGCACTGCTGAGGCATGCAGCCCAGGCAGATGCTGTAAGGAAGGGAACAAGGGCAAGGCGACAATCGTAAAGGCCCCAGCAGCAGCAGGGCCTGGCAGGCTCGGCCAGCATCTGAGAACAGGCCAGAGGAGAAGAGCATTTACAGGTAGGGCCTCCTCGGGCCTGGGCAGGCAGGCAGAGCAGACTCTTAAAACTTCAGAGGCTTCTTCAGACTTTATAAACAAAGGGACTACGATGTCATTCTCATGAACTGCAAAAATTGCAGTCGGATGTTAGAATATGAAGTCTGAAGAAGCCAACGCAATTACAACGCGAAACAAGATGAAAACGGGGTCTTGTCACCACGTTCTATGTCCATAGAACTCATAGCTTTTTCCAGCAGTGTTTTATGTGTTTGAAACACAAGCTTTTTCCAGCAGCATAAACGCATAGCTTTTTTCCAGCAGCGTGTTTGTGTTAGTTACACACAGCAACAGGATTCCCAATTATAGCACGGGATTAAGTGCATCTCGGCACAAAGAGCTCATACTGCCAGATAAGTCATAATCATTTTCCCTGGTGCTCTAAGAAGTTACCACAGTATTTACAAGTGATTGGATGTTGTTTTTCATCTAAACGTCTACCATATGGACTCAGATACATGGACTATTCATGTAATGTTTAGTTCCGTTTGTGCATTTGAGTAACTGTATTACTATCCACTGTGATGGTTCATTTTACGTTGTAATGTTGAGGGCATAATAGAATATTGCAATAACACCCTTAGTGTCATTAATTTTATTAGTGGCTGTGTACTGAAAGTAAATTTCCTACATAGGATTTTTCCACTGCCTGGAAGTTGGCAACCCTAGAGGCAACTGTAGGGATGGGGGAGGGAGAGAGAAAAAAGGCAGCTTCTCCCCCTCACTGGAGAGAGCGCTACAGCCCCAGACTCTGTCCCTGCACTGGCAGAGCCTGACAACTAGATTTCTATCTCAGCACGCAACTGATTAATGCATGCATTGTGAGTATGCTCCTGGGCTCATGAACAATGACTGCGCTCTTCTCTTTAATAGCTACATTAAATATTTAAAAACTGCACTTGGACTATACAAAGCAGATAATAAAAGGACAGCAACAGTCCCGCATCCAAACCAGTAAAGTTTCTAAAGGCAAAATTAAATAATCACTCTTAGCTAACTGTAAACATGGAGACATTTTATGTGGGAGAGGCTATATAGCACAAATTATAAACATATGTGATGGACCTGTCCAAAACCTGGAAAGGTTTGGCATGGATTTGATTTGGGAAGGGAAAAATCATTTATTAATATATATTATATAAAAAGAAACTTATGTTAAATTGTTTAGAAGAAATAACCCTAAAGAAATGACAGAAAATAAAGTCACCACTGTGTAAATAATTGGATAATATTTAATTAAAGCATAACTGACTAAAACTTGGGAAGGGGAATAAACACAAACAATGAACCATTTTAACCTAACTGGGGCAGTTTCCTTAACAATGAGAACATGGTGATAAGGAGACAAGTTTGTTTTCTCAGAAAGGTTAATGTAGCTTTTGTATTAAATAATTATCAGAAGCACTTGCTATGTAGGATCTTGTAAAAATAAGCTAACAACCCCTAACTGATGTCAGAACAACTTTGAACTGGAATCCTTGCTACATGTTACACAGAATGTTCATTTTCTTCAAAACCACACAGGCATCTACAATCAAAGAATTTTTACCTTTTGATTTAGCAAGATGCTGCATCCCATGAGTGTTGTTAATGACATGAAAACCTTTCCTCATAGTGCTTGATTCTAACCCCATTAGTCATCTAGACAGTTCCTGCTGCTACAGTACCCCCCATGGCAAATTCCCTACCCACATCAAGTTCCAAACCTGGAAGACATGCTCACTCCACAGATAGGGATGTTGCCTATGCACACTGAAATCAATAGGTCTTACTTCCAAATAGCATTTATAGAATTGAGATGCACAGTTATGCATTATACAATAAGAAAAACAGGAACGGAAAGAGTGCTTAAGAGTAACAATTGTTGGTTTTGTAAACCAGCAATACTTTCCTCTCAGTTTGGATGCAATAGATCCAAAACCTGACAGAACAAATGTGTGTTCCAGATTGGAATTATTTCTAGTACATGCTTCTATATTGTGCAATGTTGTATTAAACTGGGATTTAAAAAAAGAAAAATAAACTCAAGATTTCCACCGCCATTCAAAAGTGCTATTTCATCTACTTCCATTTCCTCTTCTAACATGCTCATGATACTATACATACAAAGGGTACAGGAAGGACATACAATCTTTTTAGTGCAAGACAAATATTTAACTAAACACAAAACATTTAAAAGGAAGATCATATATTCCATACATTTATCTATAAGGCAGATGGTCAGCTTTTTAAAAAAATACTAGATATTAAATATGCTGCTCAGAAGAGGTAGAAAATACCAAAATCTTATTTTCAGAAAACAATGTTGTCCCTTAAAACAACTAGCTACTTTGCAAATGTTTAAGAAGAAGGATTTCTTTCTCTGGCAGGATCTTGTACCAGTGAAACAAAGAATTCATGCTCTTTAAAGAGTTTGCTTAAGATAAAAGCAGAAAGGTTATCCTTTTCATTAGGCCGCTTTTTCTAGGCTCTAGGTCAAGAGATACCATTCTGTTAGGTTAATTTTGAAAATGTACAGTCCAGGCAAAGGGAGCTGAGATTTTAAAATCCCATTTAAGAACATAAGAACATTTAAAATAGTTAACAGAATATTTTTCTTGGATTAACCTTTCTTGGATTGTGCCCTAAACGTTTAATTCATAGCATGGCCCATTGTAAGGTATAGATTTGGGACACAAACTCTTTGGGACGTTTCCTGCGCAAGCTTTGATGACATGAACTCTGCAATGGCCAAAATTCCATTAATTTCAACAAGGCGTAAGAAGCTACCAAATGACTATGCCTGTCACATGTAAGGCAGTAGGAACCATTAATTCTATTTACCACTCCATACTGTTTCTTAGAATGCGCTATCTAATGGAGTAAAAATAGGAATTTAATATTTTTTTAAAGTCAGACTCCAGCACCATTCGCAACTGGGATGGCAAGAGACATCTGAATATACTTGACTCTAGCTTTGGTAGTTTTACAGACATATTGGGGAGGGGGGGTCCTTTCTGCTTTTGAAGCATAGCTGACAACTGCTGGTTGGTATTGTCTATCACACAATTCAATAAGGCATGTATTAATTCTGAACTTTGCATTATCCTTTGGAAAAATAGTGTTAAAGCTTCTCTCCCCACCCCACCCCATTCTCAAAAGATAACATTCAATACGTTTATTAAATATTATAAAGAAAACTAGAGGGGTTTTGTACATTCAAAATAAACATGGTTAATATTCAAATAGCAAGAGAGAAGCGGAACAAAGAAAATGTGCACCTAAAATCAAGCAAAATACTAGAAGATCGAAGTGATATTGCAGCATTTCTTCTCTTATTAAATGATGATCAGGGGATCAACAGGAAAATGTCCTCTTTCTCTTGTCCTTTCTCACCAGAGAACAGAATGATCCATCTTAGAAAAGCCAGGATTTTTCCTCAGTTCCAGGTAGGTGCCATTGCTCACCCAGGAGTCGTCTGTAGATTTCCTGTCAATCAGCGAACAAAGGGTCTTTTATCCTCCTGCTAACACGGGTGCCTTCGTTCTGCTATGTATATTATTTTACAGATCTTTAATTTTGTGGAGAAGGATAAGGGACTACAATGGCGAGAATTCATTTTAAACATGCTTTAAGCATGCCCATACTTTGTAAAAGTTACCTCAGAGCAGAAGCCAGCAAAACAGCCTCCAAGCAATCTGAACTTAGGTCATTAGGCTGTACGAATACACAACCCATAGATGTACCCTTGGCTGATTCTAAAATTTCTAAAGACCACATCACATTGCTTTCTCCTTCAGGGAGCTCATCGTAGCATATGTAGTGTCTCCCAGGTAATTTCCCATTCATGCACGTACCAGATCCAGGGCGGGCTCAAAGAATTTTGCCACCCTCAGTGGTCTCTTCCCTTGCCCATCCCCACTGAGTTCAAAGCAGGCTCCATTCTCAATGCCTCTGCAGCTCACCTCAGACAAGGGCAGCAGCGGCACAGATGCAGGAGGTGACAACAGATGCAAGCCACACCCATTGCCTCCTCCCACTTTGCTGTCTAATGCCCATTTGGCACCCAAAGTGCCCATGAGGGTGGTGAACCAGCCCTGGCCAAAGTCAAACTTGCTTAGCACCAGCAAGGGTATTGCATCCTGTGCCTTTAAACTATACAGTCTCAGAATATGGCATAGTAGTTAGTGTGTCAGACTGGGACCTGGGACAACCAGATTCAAATCCCTGCTCAGCCGTGGAAGCTTCCCGGGTGACCTTAAGCTCACCACTATCTCACAGCCGAACCTACCTCACAACTTTGTTGTTGCAAGGCTAGGGTGGAGGAGGGGACAATGATGCAATAAGCTGCTTTGGGTTCTGCTTATATAGAAGAAGAGTTGGTTTTTATACCCCAATTTTCTCTGCTTTTAAGGAGTCTTAACCTTTTCTCTACCTTTAAGGCTTACAATCACCTTTCCTTCCCCTCCCCACAACAGACACCTTGTGAGGTAGGTGGGGCTGAGAGAGTTCTGAGAGAACTGTGACTAGCCCAAGGTCACCCAGCACACTTCATGTGTAGGAGTGGGGAAGCCAACCCGGTTCACCATATTAGAATCCGCTGCTCATGTGGAGGAGTGGAGAATCAAACCTGGTTCTCCAGATTAGAGTCCACCACTCCTTTCCACTATACCACACTGGATATAACATAAGGTGAGTGTAACAAAGTTCTAATGGCAGTGTACATGGTTTTTCAGCCATGTATCCATCGATTAATAAACTTCTGCAACTGTGAATATCTCAATTTGTGTTCATATCACCTTTTGTATGATAAGTACACACATCTTCCTAGGTGGAGACATCTGTGTTATGGAGAATGTAAAGTACTGTGAGAGGCAATTCTCAGGATCCGATCTGCTATTTCCAACCTGCGTACTCTGGAGTAATCCCATTAACACTTATCGGATTTCTCCCAAAGCAAGTGCTTAGAGGCTTGCCACTTAACTGCGTTTATCGTTTCTTTTTCAAATGTTTACCCTACTGCATGTTTCCACAGAATCCTCATTGTGGCAAAAGTTATAAAATAATAATAAATCTATCATATCAAATTTTTATTGATTAAAAACAATACCCGACAATTTTAAGGTGTGTGTGTGTCTGCGTAGAATACAATGGGAATGGAGGCTTGTCTTTCGAGCAGGGACCCTGTCTCCCTTTTAATTGCCCTGCCTAACCAAAGGGACTCTCTGAGGTACATGAGAGAAAAACTGCAATTCACTGGAGTTATTTAGGAGTGCGCCCACTGAACACAACGGGACACTTCCCAGTCAATACGGATGGATCAGGATGAGAGGGAGTGGAGAAAATGTTCCAAGCACTCATTATGAGTACAATTTGTTTACAATTGATCAGGAAAGAGCTCAGATTGGGGATGGGGGACCTCATCTACTTCTAGTTTCATATACCGTATATACTCGAATATAAGCCGAGTTTTTTAGCCATGATTTTTGGCTTAAAAAACTCACCTCGGCTTATACTCGGGTCAATACGGTAATTCGCCTGCCGGGCCCTCTCCCAGCGTGCTCCCGCCGGCCAGCTGATGGGCGGGCTGTCCCGCCTTTTCCCCCCACCCCACCCGATCGCGCCTTCTGTGCGGCGGCGGTGGTTTCTTCCCCCCACCCCACCATACCCGATTGCGCCTTTTGAGCGATCGTGATTGTGCCTTTTGCGCGATTGCGCCTTCTGCTGGGCGGCGGCGGTTTCTTCCCCCCCACCTCCCCAGGGCTGGCTGACCCTGCGGGGCCTCCTGCGCGCAGGGAGGGGGCCGCCGCCACCGCCTGCCTGCGCGCCTGGAGCCCGGTCAGGTAAGCCTGCGGGGGGGGGGGGAGGGGGTGCATTTCCCCCTCAGCTTATACGTCGGTGCCTAATTTCCCCCCATTTTTGGGGTGAAATTAGGCACCTCAGCTTATACTCTGGTCGGCTTATACCCGAGTATATACAGTAGGTGTTAATGCACATTGTGGTACTGTCAGGCTGCTATCTCGGTTTCGTTATTGCCTCTGTCTCTGTGCTGTATTGTCTGCCCCCCAAGGTCGCATGCCTAAGCCTAAGCCTGGGAACTCAGCTCCTGGGAAACTGTATTCCTGCGTGTAATCTCCCGCCTTTCCTGCCTTATAATATCTCCCAGCTAGTGAGCCTTTCATAGCTGTCATTTTATTCGTTTGCACTGTATGCCTATTTGATCAGTAAAATCCACCTGTTTGGACTCTATACGACTTTGTGGTGATTTCTGGTTCTGTGGGCCAAGGGCTGACATTATGACAGCTATCACACATCTTCACCGTTCTCCTAGCCAGGCTGGAGCCCAGGGGGGTTCGCCTGCCACTTGGATGGGAGCTGTGCAGCTCTCCAGGTGATCTACTACCCTGGAGCCCTTCTCAGAGGACCCCACTCTGTTACAGGACTTAATTGCTGAACTTTTCCGGACGAACCGAGAGGTTTGCCGCTTGAGGGGACTGGTACACGCGCAGTGGCAATCTCTTACAGGACGTCTCTGGATGTTAACATCGGAGGATACTGATGCTCGTTTAGATCTTCAGGACTTGGATCAATTACTGGACGATGCCCGATTGGCGACTGAGGATTTACAAATATTAACTGGACTTCTGGATAATCTTATTTCTCGACAAACTCTTTCTACCATGGCGGGAGCCCCACCGGAGGGTTTTTCCCTGATCCCGGATGCGGCCAGCTGCCAGGCTGAGGCCAAGCGAGTCGCTATTAGCACCGCTCTTCTCCTTGTGGAATGTACAAAGGACACCCCGGTAGCCACCTTGGCTCAAGTTTTGACCCCGACGTTTGGAGCCGAGGCATCCGCACTGGCGGTTCGAGTACAACCTCTGCTGGGCGGGGAACCTGACCCCATACTCTTGCTCCTCGAGACAGAACTTTTGCCGCGCATTACGGCAGAGGCTGCCCTAAGACTTGAGAACGCCAAAGTTCTTGCTGATCAGCAAGCCGCCGAAGCGGCTAGGGTCGCAAGAGAGAGAGAGGCGGCGGAAGCAGCCAGAGCGGCTGCAGCAAGGAATCAGGCGAACGTGGACACGCGCCCCAAGGACTATGTACTGGGACTATCAGGTCTCACCTTTTCCCCGGCGTTTGTCCCGTCGCGTACGACCCAACGCGCACGCCGTTTGGCTGACCGACGTCGAGACTCAGATGAGTCTGAAGACGAGGATTTATATGGGGATAGCTCTCAATGGGCCACGAGCTTCCGAACCAGTAAGCCTCATCTTACTGGGGGCCCAAGTGAGGAGGTTCATCTTTTACGAGCCCAGAATCGGGAGCTCTCCGACCGTGTGGATCAACTCCAAGAAGTAATGGAACTTATGCTTCACGAGAACAGGCAATTACAACAAACCCTGATAGCTCAGAGACAGCCCGTTCCGATACCGGGTCAGGCGGTACCCGTACAACCACCCGCTAATGTGCCTGCTCCACCCTTACCTCCTGGAGCTCCTGTTGCTCCTCCGCTCCGACCACCCGTGCAACCACCTGCTAATGTGCCTGCTCCACCCTTGCCTCCTGGAGCTCCTGTTGCTCCTCCGCCCGGACCACCCGTGCAACCGGGTCAGCCCGCGCCCGGCCCTTGGAAGCAACTCAAATTGAGGACTACGTATGACGGATCTCTTGAGACTTTGCCTTGTTTCTTGCATCAAGTGGACAGTTATATGCGAGAACAAGGTCAACTTTTCCCCACGGAAGATAGCCGGGTGCGGTACGTAGCTTCCCTCCTGACAGGCAAAGCGGCTGACTGGATGGTCCTCCAGTTTGACACCCGCTCTCGTGCGATTCGTTCCCTCAACAACTTCATGACTGCCCTGAGAAGGAGGTTTGAGGACCCCTTCCTGGGAGAAAGAGCCAAAACGGAACTGTTACAATTAAAACAAGGCTCTGCTACAGTTCGGGAATTTGCCGATGAATTTCAGCGACTGGCAAGTAAAATTGTAGGTTGGCCCGAGACCACCCTAATCCATCATTTCAGGGAAGCCTTGCATCCTGACATTCTGAACTGGTCTTACATGCGGGGCGATCCCGATACCCTCGAAGGCTGGATCCTATTAGCCGAGGAAGTGGAAAGCCGCCGCCGCTTTATTTCTCTCGTCCGTCAAAAGCACAAGGAGAAGGGCACCCAAAAGCCTCAACCCAAGGCACCACTGCTCGTCCCACGAAATCCCCCACGTCCGCTCCAGGAACGTGAAGTCCGATTTCAGAGGGGTGCCTGTCTTACATGCGGAGAAATGGGCCACTTTGCAGCCGTGTGCCCACGCCGCCAGGAATTATTTCGTCCCAGCACGACAACCCGCGCCCGAGGTCGTCCACCACGCAGAGGCACCGCGGCCACCCGCAGCGCAGCTCCGGGAAGGCCCACACCCTCTGCACTCCATGCCGGGGACCCAGCCTCCCTGCCTGCTTCCAACGACCCCGCCGGGTCTCGGATTACAAGTGCCCCATTGGGGGACAGCTTTCCCTCTTCGGATGAGGAAAACCCTTGGATTTCTCCAGCCTTAAACCTGGAATCTCCCCTCGACTTGTCAAAAAACGGCTCCGGTCTGTGGTGAATGGAGCATCTCCACAGACCTCTCAGGATCTTCCTATCAAACCGAATGCTCCTACCAAAATCAAAGAAGTGGACTCCACCGTCTACGTAGATGCAGTTTTACAACAACTTAACGGAGGTCCACAAATCCCCGTCAAAGCACTAATTGACTCCGGTTGCTGTCGCACTCTCATAAGCGAAGCCACGTTTGCTGCCCTCAGAGCCGACTCAGAGGCTTTACCCGCCCCTGTCCAATTTGCTCAAATGGACGGGAGCCAATTCCAGGGGGGCCCAGTGGATCATCGCACCATAGGGGTGGCAATGGGAATTGGTTCCCACTGGGAACAAATAGACTTCACTATAGCCCCTATCCGATTTGAAGTGGTCTTGGGAATTAACTGGATTAAAGGACATAGTCCCAGTATTGATTGGGAAACAGACACTATTTCTTTCGCTAGTCCCACCTGCGACCAGCATCGGCAAAACTTTGCTCTGCCATTTCCGCCCGTTCCAGCGTTAACCTCTACTGCCCCAGTACCACCGGCTCTACCCGCTGTATACCGGGACTTTGAAGATGTCTTCGACCTTAAGGAATGTGATGCCTTACCCCCCCACCGGGCCTCAGACTGTGCGATTGAAGTAGTAAAGGACTGCACATTAACCAAAAGTAAGATTTACCCTATGAGCGCTTCCGAGCGCACTGTCCTCCGGGACTTTTTGGACAAAAACCTCGCCAGAGGGTTCATTCGCCCTTCGAATGCCCCAAACTCGGCCCCCGCGTTTTTCGTCCGGAAAAAAGAGGGCGACCTTCGCCTGTGCATTGACTTCAGAAAGCTCAATGCGGTTACCCAGACCAACGCCTATCCTATCCCATTAATATCGGATATTTTGGGACAATTACAGGAAGGCCGTGTGTTCTCTAAATTAGACTTGGTGGAAGCCTACTACCGAGTCCGTATCCGCGAAGGAGATGAACACCTCACTGCCTTCTCTAGCTGTTTCGGAATGTATGAATTCCTTGTAATGCCGTTCGGATTAAAAGGGGCCCCGGGGGTCTTCATGCAACTCATCAATGAAATCCTACATGACCTTCTATATCGTGGGGTGGTGGTCTACTTAGATGACATTCTCATTTATTCGAAAACTATGGACGAGCATGTGACTCTGGTCAGAGAAGTTCTACAACGCCTGCGTAACCATCAACTGTTCGCTAAACTAGCTAAGTGTGAATTTCACCAAAGCAAACTCACGTTTTTGGGATACATCATCTCCCACCAAGGTCTTCGCATGGACCCCGCCAAAGTCCAAGCCGTCCTCGATTGGACTCCCCCCACCAACCGTAAGCAAGTACAGCAATTTCTGGGATTTGCAAACTTCTATCGGGGATTCATCCCTAACTTCGCCCAAGTGGCTCTACCCATTACGGACCTGCTGAAAACTAAAGGAAAAGTAAGCTCGGCTGCCTTACCCTCCGCAAAGATCCTATGGACTGAGCAATGCCAAGCCGCCTTTCTGGCCCTCAAACGCCTCTTCACTTCGGAGCCGGTGCTACGGCACCCAGATCCAAATCAGATGTTCATTGTGCAAGTCGATGCTTCCGATGTAGCCATGGGAGGGGCTCTCCTCCAGCAAGGACCGGACGGTCTTCTTCACCCTTGCGCTTACTTTTCAAAAAAATTTGCGCACGCTCAATTAAACTGGCCCATCTGGGAGAAAGAGGCCTCTGCAGTTCATCATGCACTGACTTTATGGCGGCAATTCTTGGAAGGGTCTAAAATACCCTTTGAAGTTTGGACCGATCACAAAAATCTAGCTGCCCTCACGGGGTCCCATAAGCTATCGGCGAAACAACAACGGTGGGCGGAGTTCTTTGCTCAGTTCCGTTTCACCCTGAAGCACGTCCCTGGGAAGCAGAACGTTCTCGCGGATGCCCTCTCCCGTTTACCACAATATCCGGTAAAACTCGAAAGACCCACCAACTCTCTGTTTACCCCTATGCAACGTGGGGCCCTACCTATGCTGGCTGTGCAAACCCGATCCCAGCATCAACACACCTCGCAAGCTCCGCCAGCCCAACCGGCTGCCCAGCCGCCACCGCAACAGACCGGAGTTCCCGCCCCTCCTACCCCTCCGACCGCTCAGCCGCCTGCAGTCTGCGCGCCGCCACACGTAAGCACTAGCCCTATAACTATTTCTCAGATCTCCAGAACCGACGGGGGGGCTCCCTCCAAACTCCCCCTCTCCGAATCCTTTTTAACTGTCCTTCGGGACCAGTGCCTTTTAGAACGTTCCGCTCATACCCTACCTCCTGGTGTTTTGGAACAAGGGGGGTCCTGGTACAAAGACTCAAAATTGTATGTACCCAAAGCTCTCCGGAAGGACGTTTTACATTTAGCTCATGGAGCCAAAACAGCTGGGCACTTTGGGTTTCTGAAGACCCTTCACTTATTGCGCAGACAGTTCTGGTGGGGGGGAATGCGTTCCGACATTGACTCCTTCATCCGCAGCTGTCCCGTTTGTGCCGCTGCGAAACGATCGCAGGGCAAACCCCCGGGACTGCTACAACCTCTTGAAACGCCCAGCAAACCTTGGGAAGTGATCGCTATGGACTTCATGACTGATCTCCCTCTCAGTGGGGGTAAAACTGTGTTGTGGGTTGTTACTGATTTGTTTTCTAAGCAAATACATTTGATTCCATGTGCAGGGATCCCCTCTGCTCAGAAACTAGCCCGCCTCTTCGTGACGCATATATTTCGTTTACATTCGTTTCCGCGTAAAATAATTTGTGACCGCGGAAGTGGTTTCGTTTCTAAGTTTTGGAAAGCTTTCCTCAAGTTGGTGGGGGTGGAACAGGGATTGTCTAGTGCATACCATCCTCAAACTGATGGTCAAACTGAACGTGTCAATGCTGTACTCGAATGTTATTTGCGTTGTTATGTTAACTACCACCAGGATAATTGGGTGGAACTGCTACCTTTAGCAGAATATGCCTACAATAATGCCATGCATCAATCCACAGGTTTTAGCCCGTTTTTTGCTGTGTATGGACAAGATTTCAGTCCCATCGTTCCTACAGATGATGTAGAGGGGGAGGGGAACCCCGACATTGCCTCCTGGGCACACGCCCTCCGTACCACTTGGCCCTGGCTCGTTAGCAACCTCGACCGGGCCAAACGTAAATACAAAGCGCAAGCTGACAAACATCGCTCCCCCGGGGGTGATCTGCAAGTGGGTGCTTTGGTTTACCTTTCCACCAAAAACCTCCGGTCCACCCAACCGTGCCATAAACTCAGCGCCAAATTCATTGGCCCTTTCCCCATTACTCGGGTCATAAACCCTGTCACAGTGGAACTGGCTCTCCCCAAATCTTTGAGGCGTGTGCATCCTGTTTTCCACATAAGCCTCCTCAAACCCCATGTTGCTTCTCCACGGTGGCATCCGGACCCACCGCCTGCGCAACCCATCATGGTGGGGGGGGAAGAACACTTCGAAGTCTCCAAGATCCTTGACTCCCGTATTCACCATGGTACTCTCCAGTATCTAGTTCGTTGGAAACATTTCCCCCCTGCCTATGACGAATGGGTGCGCGCACGGGATGTCTCCGCCCCCGACCTCATTGACGCCTTTCACATTGCTTACCCGAACAGGCCAGCCCCCTTGCGAACTGGGAGGGGGCCTTAAGGGGAGCAGAATGTCAGGCTGCTATCTCGGTTTCGTTATTGCCTCTGTCTCTGTGCTGTATTGTCTGCCCCCCAAGGTCGCATGCCTAAGCCTAAGCCTGGGAACTCAGCTCCTGGGAAACTGTATTCCTGCGTGTAATCTCCCGCCTTTCCTGCCTTATAATATCTCCCAGCTAGTGAGCCTTTCATAGCTGTCATTTTATTCGTTTGCACTGTATGCCTATTTGATCAGTAAAATCCACCTGTTTGGACTCTATACGACTTTGTGGTGATTTCTGGTTCTGTGGGCCAAGGGCTGACAGGTACCGGGTAGGGCAAGTGGAACCACTGAGATGAGGCAGCCTCATCTTCCCAACTACCCACATCACCAGAAGGGAATAACTTGTATCCAAAGTGGCTGGGACTGCAAGTCTGAGAAAGGATTTTTAAAAATCTATAGAGTCACTTTGACATTTTTTGGGGGAAAAAAGTTAAATCAAAATGAAATGTGCATGTGGATTTGCCAGGAAAGAACAGTGAGCAATAGCTGGCCTCCAATATTTTACTCACAGAAGTTCCCTGCAAAAAACATCAAGCTGTTCATGTATTCCTTGAATTCTCTTAACATGCGTAGGGCTTTCAGGCACTCAAAAGTAAAAGAACCTGTAGTCCTTTCCCCACCTCACTCTTTTAAATATGGTACAAATAGGTGTATTTGTATCTATACATATATATATAAAGCAAACAGGCTAGTTTTAAAGAAGTGAACAAATCTGGAAGTTGTGTGTATGTGAAATATACAGGGTGTTAACAGATCAAAAACATTTCAGTGACCACCGAAGCACAATTCTGTTAGAAAAATACCTGAAAAATCTAGCTTGATGCTCTATATTGTTTTCTTCTAGAACTTTCCTCCTGTCTCTCTGTAGCTGCTCAACCCTCTGCTTCTGCTCTTCTGCTCCTTCGATATCCCCTTCTTCTAGAAGCCTGCAGTACATAGGACAGACAAGGAAAGCACAGCACAGAATTTTATGACCATCTCAGGGCAGGATGGTCAAGCCTTACTGCAGAATCTGGAGCTTTTATGAGACCCCCTTTACTGTAATGGTTAAGAGTGCTGAACTACAACCAGATTCAAATACTCACTGACCATGAAACTCACTGCGTGACCTTGGGCTAGCAACTCAGAAGATTATTATGAGGATACAGTGGAGGAGGAGCGAACGATATAGCCCACTCCTTGAAGAAAGGATAGGACATGAATTAGCAACAGTAGCCGGATTTGGCCTTAACCCCAACACTGAGACAGCAAGCTGATGGAATGATCCAGATACAGACAGAAAAGGTGGCGGAAATTAGCTGCCAGCATTTCTAGAGGCATTCAGAGATGAGTGGTCTTGGGAACTCCATTTTTTTTCCTGCTTCATCTCCCTCATGCCAATACAAATGATAGATTTAACTGATTCTTACTCACCCACACCCCCGATGGTGGACATACCACAGACTGGGTTGTTTTGAATAGTCAAAGATAACAAAAACTGTGTCACTGTATGAATTCGCTACATAAGAAGAAAGAACACACTACCTTTGGTCAGGTCTAAATCTGGTGTCGGTAGGCGGTAGCATCGGTCTCGTGACTGGGTCCAGTTCATTTAATTCTAATGCAAACTGTGTGAAACCATACCACTTCTCGTAATCTTTAGGCATTGGATCTGTAAATTAAAAAAAATGACTTCAGTTTCCCCCCCCCAGACCAAATCCAACACCTTTGCTTATTTTCAGAACCTAGTGCCTAGCAAAAGAGACGTAATTAAATATGTTTATCTGTTAGCATACACAGCTTTCCCACAGCCACCCCAATTTTCATTGCATCAGCGCAAGTATAATGCTGAGCTATAGTTAGTGTTTAACGTAATGCTCACTTGATCTTAGCCTATTTGTGTATGTGGATGTGTTTAAATTGTAATTATTTCCCCCTAGTAACACTCTCCTTCCAGCTTTTGTCTTACCTTTTAAGAATCCTTGGTTTGAATATATATATACACACATATATTTACAACCCTATTTAAGCCCATGGGCTTTATATTCTATCCTGCATATAATTCTTAACCATGGCTCAGTTATTCAGATTCATTAACCACCGGGGTTAAAGGGAAACAAACCATAGTTAAGCATTTTATCTTCATAATCCAATACCATTATTCCTGCCACATAAGAAAACCTTTTTAAAAAAAGAAAGAAAGAAGTCAGTCTTAGACAGTCATTTATGAGAAATCATTATTTGGTTTTATCTAGCAGGAGATCACATCCTTAGAATACTGTTTAGGAATGTGTTAAAATAACAAATGCCTAAACTAGGGGGGAAAGAATCAGAAGTATATTCCTTGGGAATACAAGAGGTTCACAAATGCATAGAAATAAAATTCCAGTCACTAACTTGCTCTCCAGATACAGGTTGGTGAAGACGGTGTCCCACAATATATACTTTCATGCCATTTTCCAAAAAGCCGATGTACTATTTTTCCATTTTTGTCCAAAACACTGCCTTCAATCTCGTGAACATTGTGATTCCAGTATTTTGCCTATAAAGTCAGTGAAACCAACATTACTTTCAAAAGGTTAGAAAAAAAAGTCTATTAACTTGCTATTTTAGATATTGTAATAAATAGGAATAACTTGGGCTGATACATGTAGGTGAAACGGCTAAGGTGAGGTGGCCAAAGAGACTATTTTATAGCTCATTTGTCCTTGCATTGTATTGGTTTATTTTATGCTTTGTAAACTACCCTGACCATCTTCTTTGTGGAAAGGTGGCATAAAAACAACAAATTCTGATTGAGGGTGAGGAATCCTACTTTCCCTATTGCATAAAATTGCATGTAGCCCATCAGAACATGTGAGGTTCCCAAAGGGGCAAATAGAGGCTCCTCGGAGCCATTCAGGTGAGGAAAATAGAGGGTACAGAAGGCTTTAGCTCCTTCTCCCTGAAAGTCATCATCTCTGACTGAAGCAGGCCTCAGAACATCTGGGAATTATGGAGAGCCCAATGCATGACTGATCAAAAAGTGGACATATGGCCTACTACTACATAAGAACGTGGCAGCTGCTACTAGGAGTGCCTTTTACCAGCTGGGACTAGTTAGCCAGCTGCTGCCTATCCTGGGCAGACAAGATCTGGTCACTGTGGTGCATGCCCTGGTTGCAGGTAGATTAGATTACTGCAATGTGCTCAACATGGGGCTGTCCTTGAATTGTACTTGGAAATTTCAATTGGTACAGAATGCTGCTGCTAGAGTGTTGACTGGAATAGATTGTAGGGACCATACCACTCCAGTCTTGGCCCATCTACACTGCATCCCAATCTGTTTTCAGGCACAATTCAAGGTGCTGGTTTGACCTTTAAAGGCACACGTGGCTTGGGACCAATAAACCTAAAGGACCATTTATTCCCTCACACACCTACATGACTGCTGCGTTCATCTGCCAAGACCTAACTTTGGGTGCCGACACCTTCTGAGATAAGCAACCCAGGAGAAGGCCTTCTCAGTCATGGCACTAAAACACTGGAACTGTCTCCTCAGAGAGACTCGCCTGTCCTCTTCTTTTGCCATGTTTCACCAGTACATGAAGACGTTTTTGTTTCCCTCAGTGATCCTCCTTCCTGCTGTTTTTAATTGTTGTTTTCATGTACATGTATTTTATTGTATAACTTCAACTTGGTTTTAATTGTTTGAATGATGTCTTTTTGTTCGGTTTTAATGGTTAAGACCTGTTTTAATTATGCACATTTTTAATCAATTAGCGGCCTTGGTGGCCCTGATGAAGGCAGAAAGGCATTGTATACATTTTGTAAATAAACTGTTGGAACACAAGGACTTTGTAAAGCGTTGCAGCCTTGAGAGCAAATGACTGGTCCAAACAGTCACCCACTCTGCTACTTGTTGGAGTGGGTTCCCCAGTTCTAGTTAAGATACTCTAGTCACTATAGTACACTGGCTTGATTTCACAATACTTTTAGCTTTATAAATATAATTTACTTAGACTACATCTGGCCGTGTGATACTACAACACAAGAAAATTCAACCCTGGAAGAAAAACGGAAAAATCATCTCATGGAACATTTTAATTAAAAAATTAGGTCAACCTCACCATTCCATTCAGCAACCTAGTTGCTCAGGAAAGTGCAGTCTTAAGCACAGGAAAATGCTATTCTAAACACCCTTCTAAAGAGTTTAATTCTGCTTAGGATTGTACTATTAGTCACCCAGCTGACTGTTTCAAAAACACCCTACCATATACAAAACAATTTTGATGTTACTAAGAATCGCACCTTTATGAAAGTAAGTTTGCAGTGACAGGTGTGATCATTCAGGTTCTTTACTATGATCTCTCCATAGTGTTCTATCCACCGCTGGCCGCTTAAAATGTTATGAATGCACGATGTGACCTTATTCCACTCGTAATGGTCCCTAAAACTGGAAAGAGAAAACACCCAGCTCGTGAGATATGAAACAGCTAATAAGAAACAGCTAGTGATGATTTAGTTAGAATAATTGTCTGAAACATGTTGAATATCCCATTTTGCTTGTTTTTATAACAGTGAGGAAATGCCTCATTCAGGAAAAAAACCCAGCACAGCACTTTTAGATAATAAATTAAGATCTAAATTAAGATTTTTCAGAAATGCCAGGATTTCACAAAGGAAGAATGTGTATGAGTCACAGATCAGTGGCAAAACACATGCTTTGCATAAGAAGGCCCAAGTTACAGTCCTTGACCTTTCCAGTTAAAAGGATCTCAGATAGTGGGACCACTGCTCAAGACCCCTGAGGGGCATTGCCCATTAGGGTAGATACTAGTGGACAAAAGGGACAATAATAAAGCTTCACTTTATACATTTAACTGGACATTTTAATAGAAATTTTACTGACCACTCGCCAGTGCTGCCCCCAGCTCCCCTTTACAACTACCTTTAAGTCTGTACCCAGCAGGGATCACTGTCTCAGGAACCAAGGGAGGGGTCCCTCACTCCGCCTCCAGCTCTGTCCTCTCCAACCTAGGGATACACCTTCCCCAGTCAAGGCTGCAGCTGAGCTCAGCATTCAGCTGTGGCCCATTTTGTGTCCTTCAGACCAGACCTGGCCTACGAGTTTAACCCCTACTGGGCTTCCCCAGTCAAACCCTCTGCCCCTCTTCCAGCCCAAAGGCCAGTCTGCCCTTCACAGGGTGATTTGATTAGCCTTAGTCAGTCCCTCTAGAACTATAAGGGCAACTATAGGTATTTTGTTTTGAGCAATGGCAAAGGATAGTACATGGCGATTTTATGGCCGCTTGACTATGTGTTCATTAAAAGCCGATCCAAAGTAGTGAGTTGCCCACAGTGAACTTTATAGCAGAGAGGGATTTGAATTTTGATTTCCTACATCCTTGTCCCGGACACTGGCTACTAAACAGAGCCTTGGATACTCACCGTGAAGGCTTCTTCTGCTCTGGGATACGGAGGCCATCTTAGAGTGGGTGTTTCCTCTTCCTCTTGTTCCGGGAGGCAGGACCTAAAACTTTAACTGCCTATCCCTGGAGGGAACGCCCCCGCCCTTTCCAGTCTAAAAACTTTCCGAGCAAGGAGCTTAACCGTTAAACATAGAAACAGTAAGTAAAGAACAGTAGACAGATATGGAAGTAATGCTTATTTGTGACTGTAACTATAAACATGCTAATAAAAACTGTATGTAAACCTAACCTGAGAACTGAGCTAAATCAATTCAAATTGAGCTAACCGATTTTTATTTTAGTCAATTTTAGTAGCGTCCTCCTGATTTACGTAGACGTCTGGGAGGGCAAGATGGCCTCCGTATCCCAGAGCAGAAGAAGCCTTCACGGTGAGTATCCAAGGCTCTTTCTCGCTCTGGGAGAGGAGGCCATCTTAGAGTGGGACTTAAAAGAGCTGTCCCTGCCCGGGTGGGATCAGACGTCATGGAGGATGCTCTGAAGAACACACCTTCCAAAGGAGGCGTCAGCCGAGGCATAGAGATTAAGTTTATAATGCCTCACGAAGGTGGAAACTGAAGACCACGTTGCGGCTTTGCAGATCTCCTCAATAGGCACTCTGCGATTAAAAGCCGCTGATGTGGCCGCACTCCTAACAGAGTGGGCTGTCAAACCTGAGGGAACAGTAATTTTTGCTGTTTTGTAAGCCTGAGTGATGCAGTTAGTAATTGTGCGACTGATGGATGCACGGGACATTGACTTGCCCTTGTTTGGGGCTGTCAGATTGATAAAGAGAGTGTCTGACACTCTCAAATGTTTTGTACGGTCAATGTAGGTGTGAAGGGCCCTTCTAAGATCTAAGGTGTGCCAGGTTTTTTCTTTCGGGGTTTTAGGGTTTGGACAGAATGAGGGAAGTACGATATCCTGATCTCTATGAAAACGGGAGTTGACCTTCGGGATAAAGGAAGGGTCGGGAACAAGGACTACCTTGTCCTTGTGAAAGGTACAAAGACCTGGCCTAACCGATAGAGCTCCTAGCTCTGAAACTCTCCTAGCTGAAGTTATAGCTGTTAAAAATAAAGTCTTCATTCTCAAAAGATTCAATGAAGTGTTCCTTAAGGGCTCAAACGGATGTTGAGTAAGGGCTGTCAGAACTGTATGCAAACTCCAGGTAGGGTATCTGTGTTTGACTGGAGGTGAGATTAAAGTAAATCCCCTTAGGAAGGCCTTAATATGTGGATGTTGAGTTAGTGGGAAACCTGATAACCTTGGGACAATGGTAGCAATTGCCGACAGCTGACGACGTAGGGTTGCTGGAGATAAACTCTGCCGCCGTCCATCCTGTAAGAAGGCTAGGATGTTGGAGATGGTGGGCTTGATTGGATTAAGCTGTTTTCTTTGGCACCACCTTACAAAGGCTTTCCACGTGGAGTTATATATCCGCTGTGTAGAAGGTCTTCGGGCAGCAAGAATAGTGTCTGCTATCTCTGGGTCATAACCCAACTTCAGGAGGCGACCCCTCTCAATACCCAGGCGGTCAGTCTGTACCAGCCTGGGTCTGGGTGAAAAATCGGACCCTGGTGGAGAAGATCTGGTCGAGGTGGAAGCGTCCACGGTTTTGCTATGGACATCTCTATCAGAGTGGGAAACCAAGGGCGCCGCGGCCAGTAAGGAGCTATCAAGATGACTGTGGCTTGAAGGAGATTGATTCGTCTGAGGACTCTGGGAAGGAGTGGGAAGGGAGGAAAGGCATATAGAAGCCCCGAAGGCCAGGGTGCCGTGAGAGCGTCCGTCTGCTCTGCTCCCGCTTGGATGTATCTTGTATAATACCTTGGTAGCTGGTGATTCTTGCTGGACGCGAAGAGATCCACCAAGGGCGTGCCGCAGTGAGTTGTCAGGAGATGAAACACGTCCCGGTTCAAGGTCCACTCGGCCTCGCTGAGATCTTGTCTGCTGAGCCAATCTGCGTCGACGTTGAGGGCTCCCTGGATGTGCTCTGCTGTGATGGAGTAGAGGTTGGACTCCGCCCAGGACAGGATTCTTAAAGACTCCTTGTGCAGAGTCGAGGACCGGGATCCTCCCTGTTTGTTCAGGTGAGCTTTGGCTGAGACATTGTCCGTCCTCACCAGAAGATCTGATCCGGTCAGTTGACGTTGGAAGTGCAGGAGGGCATAATAAATTGCACGGATCTCTAAGGCGTTGATGTTCAGTCGCCTTTCTGGAAGTGACCACGAACCCTGTGCTGGCTGACCCTGGAGAGTGGCACCCCAACCCGTCAGAGAGGCATCCGTGAACAACTGTAGAGGAGTTTGCCGAATGTAGAGAACCCCTTTTTGTAGATTTGTTGGTATGGTCCACCACTTGAGGCTGCGTTTTGCCGTGGCAGAGAGAAGGAGACACTTGTTTTTCTTTATCAGGATATCCTTTTGAAAAGGCTTGAGGAACCACTGAAGGGGTCTTGAGTGTAGTCGCGCCCACTGTACCGCTGGAATGCATGAAATCATTAGCCCCTGCAGCTTCGCCAGGGTCATGAGGCGGACCGAGGTTGATTTCATGATTGTTCTTGCTAGAGAACAAATCTTGCGAATCTTGTCGGATGGGAGAACCAGGGAGTTGGCGACGGTGTCTATGTACACTCCTAGATGGCGAAGATGTTGGGTCGGAGTGAGATGGCTTTTCTTGTGGTTGACTAGAAAGCCGTGGCTGTCTAATAGCTGGAGCACGATGTTTGTGTGTTGGATACTTTGCTCTCTTGACGATGAGCAAATTAGAATGTCGTCGAGATATGGGTGGAGCCGTACGCCCTCCTGACGTGCTAGGGCTACCAAGGTCACCAGGACCTTGGTGAAGACTCGTGGGGCTGAACCGAGACCGAAGGGGAGTGCCCTGAATTGAAAATGATGACCATTGTATAGGAACCTGAGGTATCGCCGGTGATCTGGGTGAATAGATACGTGAAGGTAGGCCTCGGTCAAGTCCACGGAGGTTAAGAAGTCTCCTGGTCTTAAAGCCTCTGCTATTGAATGTAGAGTCTCCATCCTGAAGCGTCTGTATGTGACATGCTTGTTCAGGTATTTCAGATCGAGGATGGCCCGCCATCCTCCGTCTCTTTTCGGCACAGTAAAGAACACGGAATATATGCCCAACGATTGCTCCGAGGGGACTACATATTCTATGGCCTTGATTTCCAACAGATGTTGGATAGCCGTTAAGGTTCTGAGTTTCTTGTCTGGTTGTCGAGACACAGGAGACACTACTAGACGATCTCGTGGTCTTTTGCAGAATTGAATTTGGTAGCCGTGGGTGACAGTCTGTAAGACCCAATGGTCTGTGTGGGCAGGAGACCATTGGTGGTGAAAGAGGCTGAGTCTGCCTCCTACTGGTTGTTGTCTGGCGTCACTGTCTTGGTTGACGAAAGGACTTGTCACCTCTGTCATTTTGGAAATTCTGGGGTCTTGAGGAATTTTTAGGGAAGCGCCCTCCTCTACGAAAGGATCCCCTTCCGTAATTCCATTGACCTCTCTTCTGCTCAGGTCTGTAACGTGAGTATGGGTGGTAGGGACGAAAGGAAGTAGGGCTAGAGAACCCTTTGGATTCCTTGCGAAGGCTTCTGGGCAAGTATTTCTTTTTATCCTTTGATTCTACTAATATTTCTTCCAACTTGTCCCCAAATAATTTCTTTCCTACATATGGGTAACCCATTAACACTGCTTTTGATCTATGTTCAGTTTGCCATGGGCGCAGCCAAAGGGCCCGTCTGGCAGCTGTTGCAGTGGCTAAAGCCCTAGCCGAGAAGCACATGGTATCTAGGGTAGAATCAGCCAGGAAGGAGACTGCCTTAAGGATTCTAGATACTCCCTCCATAGCACTTCTATCCTCCTCTGGGATCAGTTTAGCTAACTTCCTAGTCCAGACAATAGCTGCTCTGGACACTAGGGCGGATGTAATAGAGGAGCTAATGGCTAATGCTGAGGCTTCGTGGGCTTTTTTACAGGCCAGCTCCGTCTTTCTGTCTGCAGGGTCCTTAATAGACACTAAACCTTCCTCAGTGACAGTGTCAGAGGTATGTAGTGCAGTAATGGGGTTTTCCACTAGAGGGACTTTTAACAGATCAGCAGTATTACTGGCTATGTTATAAAGCTTTCTGGTAGTCTGAGGGAACTGTTTCCCCCCCATGGGCTTGTCCCATTCCCCTTTTAGTAGAGATAAAAAATAGTCAGGTACAGGTACCACAGTATCAGAGGTAGTATAGGAATGAAAGAATTCCTTAGCGCCTTTCTTTTTCTCCTGAGATGTGGTAGAATCATCAGAGAGATCTAATGCAGCCAACACCTTTATTAAAAATGGCTGGAGGTCATCAGCCTCAAAAATCCTAGTTTGCTTAGTTGGTTTTGGCAAAGAGTCTTCTCCTTCTGAGGAGAATTCGCCTTCCTCTCTATCTGAAACTTCATTATCAGAAGATAGAGGTGATGGCTCCTGTTCTGATACCCGAGGCTGGGAAGAAGAGGTAGCCTTCAAGGCTGCTTTAGTGGGCCAACCGCCTCCCCCCTGAGAACGATGAGGGCCACTTCGCTGCCCGCCGCCCGCTTGATTAATTTCCTGGGGACCATGGAGGTCTCGACCGGGCGCTTGCACTCCGGCAATAGAAGGGGGAGGGGAGGGGAGCTGTGCGGCTCTTAAACCCTCTGTGAAAGCGTCCTTGATTAATGAGGCGAGCTCCGCTCTCAGGAGAGCAATTTCGCTCACGGCCGACTGGGAGGGAAGGGAGGGGGGGAGTACATTACCAGCGTCCGATGTGCTCCGACCGGGTATAAGTGGAGGCGAGACGCCTACGGCCTGATCAATGGATTGCGCGCTGGTAGAGGGGATAGCGGCCAAAGTCGCTGTATTTCCCCGGCCGTTCCCGGTTCCGGAGGTTGAGGGCTTGCTTTTAGCGGACTTATCCGCCGTAGATAAGCAGGCGCGAGCAGCAGACAGAAGGCGTTTAGCGCTTCCCTGGCGAGAAGAGCCTTTCTTGCGCTTGCCGGTGGTTTTCTTTGATTTGCCTTTTTGATCACCGGAGTGATCGTTTGCAGGCGGATCCCGAGCGTCTGGCATAGCCTGGAGTAGGCCCGGGTCCAAATCCCCCTCAGAAACATAGGTATCGGGGCGATCGGTCGCCATTTTGTTTTGGCGGGAAGGAGAAAAAACTTTACCCTGCCCTGCCTCAGAAGATAGATTAGAGACAGAGTAAGAATAGAGTAAAAAGATATTTTTTTTTTAATTTTTTTTTTTTGGATAGAGTAGAAAACAGAAAGGAATAGAATAAGGAAATTTAAGCTCTTGTATATCTCTAAGAAGAGAGCTGTGATTACACTGCTCTCCCGGAGCGAGGCAGGAACAAGACTGGAAAGGGCGGGGGCGTTCCCTCCAGGGATAGGCAGTTAAAGTTTTAGGTCCTGCCTCCCGGAACAAGAGGAAGAGGAAACACCCACTCTAAGATGGCCTCCTCTCCCAGAGCGAGAACATAAAGACTTCTGATCAAAAACAACATTGCCTACGCATTATAAAAGCCAGCCCCATTACTGTTACCGCTCCTTACTCCACTCAACAGGCGATCTATGGGAGCATTCTTAATCCACAAAGTAACAAGCTACATTGGTAGCTCCTGTCCTCCCAGGCCATCCTAGAAGCACAAGAGTCGAGAAACATACAGTAAGGGGTGTGTCTGTGCAGTGGCGCAAGATGGGCTTTGAAGGGGGTTAAGTTCAATGGGAAATTGACAGCAGGTCAATCTGAGAAGGCATTGGAGCTACTGGTCAGGTTTTCTACCGCCAGAATGGTCTCTGATCCCTTTGTACAATTGTTATGTGCATAACTCTACACACGGCACCCGATAGGAGAATATCAGTTTACAAGTATGCATCTTTTGAGAACTTCTGAGTTAGAGAGCAAAATTCTATCTGGCAAACCTGGTCTAGATTCATCAACAAACTATTATAGAACTTACGCTGGCAAAATTACATGTGTTGTACCAACCGGCACAATTTCCATGGATTTCCCCCAAAATTTGTTCTTCCATCTAATATCTGAAATTAAAAAACAAACAAGCAAAACCTAAGTATGCTCTCAGCAGCAAACATGGGCACTTTGCTATGGCTGGTGACTTAGCTCCTGCTATGCTGCCTACAAAGAGCATCATGCTTCCAAAAGAAATCAACTGAGTGGAGCAATGACCAGTACAAGCCCATGGCCAGATGCTTAACGTTTTTCTTTTGAGATAGGACTCTGCTTTGCACAAACTTAGAATTTGATAGGACGTTCATCCCCAACAAATACGTTCATCCACAGCAAAGACACAACACTGCAACTATTTTCTTTAGTAGGTTTGAGAAGTGGCATGTACTATTGCAAACTCCTTTCACGACGAATAACCAGTTTGCACCGAACTGATGACAGCTTAGTACCAAACAGTGAGCTAACCATGCACAGAGATCATTGGGATTGGCCTTCACTGTCGGAAACATCGGCTGTCGTTAACAACCCACCTGTGGGTGCAAGGCCAACTAGGGTTGCCCATCACCAGTTGGGTCCTGAAGATCTCCCAGAATTACAACTAGGGTTGCCCATCACCAGCTGAGTCCTGAAGATCTCCCAGAATTATAACTGATCTCCAGACTACAGGCATCAGTTCCCCTGGAGAAAATGGCTGCTTTGCAGGATGGACCCTACAGCATTATACCCCACTGAGATGCCTCCCATCCCCAAACCCCACCCTCCCCAGGGTCCATCCCCAAATCTCCAGGCGTTTCCCAACCCAGAGTTGACCACCCTACGGCTGTCTCCATTCGACAGAATTTATATTTATCCTATATTTTTATCCTAACCTTCCTCCAAGGAGGACATACAGCCTTTCCCCCTTCTTCCATTTAATCATCACAACAACCCTTTGATGTAGATTAGGCCGAGAGAGCAAATCCTAACCGGACACACTAAACAGAACACCACACCAGCCTACAGGACTATTGAACAACTGAGTCCCTCTTTTGCATTCAAATGTTGAGAGAAACAAAACAAGGTTTTTCCTCCACTGCTTTTCAAATACCTTGATAAAAAACTAAAGTCTGCAGACATATTTACTTGGATTATGATTGTCCACTGCATTCCTTTAAAAATGAGACTGTGTGTTGGACTAGGATCCTGGGGAACCCAAGTTCAGATTCTCTGGTCTCCCATGGAACTTCAGTGGGTGATCTTGGGCAAGTCATACCCTCTCAGCCTAACCTACCTCACAGGTAATTCACAGTGGGTAGCCGTGTTAGTCTGTCTGCAGTAGTAGAAAAGAGCAAGAGTCCAGTAGCACCTTAAAGACTAACAAAAATATTTTCTGGCAGGCTCACGAAAGCTCATACCCTGCAAGAAAATATTTTTGTTAGTCTTTAAGGTGCTACTGGACTCTTGCTCTTTTATACTACTACCTCACAGGGTGGTTGTTCTAAGAAAATGGAAAGAGGGAGAACAGTATTTAAGCCACTTTGAGTCCCCACTGAGGGGGAAGGCAGGGTACAAATAAAAACAAACTTAAATGCTATTTTGCTGAATATTATATGCATATCACCTCCCACTTCTGGCCTGTCTCTAATGCATTGTAGTGAGGCAGTAACAATTAATTTCTAACAATAATTGGTTGATACATCATGTTTCTACATTTCAAAGAGACTAAATTCTAAAATTTGATTGGGTATGTTTTGTGTCTGTGGAACATGTCAATGTCTGGTTCTCACATTGCTTTAAAATATGCAGGCCTCGGCTTCGTGCATATGTGTCTGAAGTCGACCTTAGCTTTGAACTTCTACTAGATTTTTTCCCATATTCTGAAAGCTATAGTTGTAAATGTTAAATTAAAGAGTCACCTTGCCAAAACACAAAATTATCAGATTCAGCATGACAGGCAGAGATAGGAGGATGATGACTGACCTAAAAAGAGAAAGGAAAAGATTTGTTACATTAACAAGTTTATTTTCAATTAGTTGTTTCTCTCTCTCAGGAACTGTGGAATGATTTCATGCTTTAAATATACTGCTGACCACAAGAGGGAGCTGGTAAAATAAAAATCAACGATGCATCAAGACAGTGTCTCAAGAAAATGAAGTTGAGTTATAAAATAAAGTAAGGCTGCTTGTCGGTATCAACAATGCTGTTCTGAATGTAGACGTTTAAAAGCAAACTAACGATCCTGTAAATTGAGGAAAAAGTTGCTTTTGAAAACAAAAGATAACAGACAGAAAAATTTGTACAACAGCGTACTCCTGACATTTTCAAAAAGAATGAATGCCTGTAAAGCCCATCACCATGAAAAAAACCCTGAATTTAGAGTGGTGAGGAAATAAAAGATAAGGACTCCACACATCTTGGCCAGAATGCTTCCTCCAGATCTTCTTAGGCTGAAACAACATGCTATTTTTTGTTTTCCCCCTCAACTTAAAGTAGAATCACAAGAACTGTGATTTAAAAGTTTGACCATCTTGGTTTCCAAATTTATGCGGGCAGCTGATGGTATCAAAGCAACATTTATTCATCCAAATTGTTCTGTATTACTCAGGGCATCCTGTAGAGTCTTGAGAATTTCCATTTCCATTTTAGAAAATCCCAAATTTTACGAATTCAGACTCAAGCTCCAACCATATGACAAACAAATAAAGCTAAAGAACACAAAAAAGATGGAGCAATTACAAGGATTATCATTAGCACAGTAGCAATTTTTAAAAATGGCGGCCATTGGCCTTTTCCATTGACCCTTCTAAAGAAAGTAAAATTGTAATATGAATCCCAGCTGCAGCTTGGCATCAGCATTGTTGGCAATTATAAGCAGACAGTTTTGATCACACACAAGAACATTATGCAAATCACTGTGGTCCTCCAACAGAAGTGATGCTACTGGCAAGACCCCCAGTTGCCAACACACTGCCCACACCTGCTAGAAAATATCCTGTAACCATCCTGTATTCCGATCTTCATGAGTTTGAAATGCTTCCGTCGGTGCTGCTGCTTGCAATTTCATAGGCATTGCATGCTCACAACTCAGATTCAGAGACCTCCTTACAGACTCTCCATAAGCTATCAGAATTAGTATGTTTACCAAAACAGAACTACAGCAACATTTCAGTACCTGTTCAGAAAAAAACTGGAAACCCTTATCTTCACGGATACATTCATAGGTTTCTCCAAGCACAGGATTAAACGGCTTACTTCCAGCTCTATAGTAACTGGATGCGTAGGCAGAGATGGCAAAAGCAGCCACGTATACCTAAAAGCAGAATGCACAGAATACTGACCATTATTAAAGGGGCAAGTGTATACGTCCTTGCTGCATTTGTAAGACACATTTCACTCTACCTAAAAAATAAAAATCTAATTTAAATCTAATTGTATCTGTGCCTCCCGCAAGCTGGCATATTATACTCTTGAGCACTGGAACATGACTCATTGTTTACAGTTACTTTATTAAAACACAGAGAGGTTCACAATCCTAAAAAGCAGCAAGGTGAACTTTTTAAAAGAAACCAAAAAAGAAAATAAAGGCTCACATTCATTTTAAAGGAAAGACAGAAGGGAATATGCAGAATAATGTTTTGTGAGCCCCGATCCAGCATGCAGATCTGAACTCCTAAGACAGCCTCTTCCATTGCCAGTAAAGGGTGCAGAACATATCACCTATTTATTACTTGTGCAGTTCAATTTATGAAAACTGGTAACAGGAACTCCTGGGGTAAGAGACTTTGCTCCAATTTCAGGGCGCTGTACCCACTAGGCTCATGTTCACCCCACAGTAAAAAGACCTGTGTGCAAGTAGGTGCTGTGCATGCAGATCCACTTACTGCCCCCCGTCCATTGGGAATGCGTTTGTGTGACAATGTGAGCATTTAACTGTTCTCACTCCTCTTTCCCTGCCAGGCAACTGATCAGCAGGACAGCAAGAGCTCTGAGAAGGTTCAGCAGGTGCAGCCCCAGCTACTCCATCCACACTGCTTTGGATTGGGGGTAGCAACACTGGATGCAACACTGGCTTGTTTCAAGTACTGGTCCAAAAATTATTAGAAATAATTGGATATCTGAAATCCAAATGGGCCTTGCCGAATCATAGGTTGTTTCGAACAGAATTGCACTGCAAAGAGTAAAAACTGTTGGAAGAAACCCTTTTATAAAACAAACGGCACACATACATTTCACTGTACAATTGACAGAAATGGCAAAGGACACTGAACAGCCAGGTTCCATTCACAAGCAGGGCTACAGTTCTATCAAGGAGCAGAGGAAGCTGCCAGAATGCAAGCCTCTGGATCTCTAGCAGAAGACATCTGTGTCAGAGCCAGCGTAGTGTAGTGGTTAAGAGCGGCAGACTCTAATCTGGAGAACTGGGTTTGATTCTCCACTCCTTCACATGAAGCCTGCTGGGTGAGCTTGGGCCAGTCACAGTTCTCTCAGAACTCTCTCAGCCCCACCTACCTCCCAAGGTGTCTGTTGTGGAGAGGGAAATGGAAGGTGACTGTAAGCCACTTTGAGACTCCTTACAGTAGAGAAAAAGCAGGGTATAAAAACCTCCTCCTCCTCATACAAAAAAAAAAAGGAGTGCCTCAAAAGTTCATTGTGCTGTTTACAGGGATCAAATATATTACTATCAAGTATCCCCCATCCATGGGAAGGAGCAGAACAAAGCCTTTGCTTTTCTCCAAGACTGCAAGAGAATCAGGACCATTTTATGTGTCACTTTAATGCAACATGCAAAATTAACATGCAAATTAATCTCAACATGCAAATTAATCTCATCATTCTAATCTCATCAGAAAATGAGAAGGCGTCTTTTCAGACTGCTGTGTATACTGGTTGTCTGTGGAGTAATGGACACTCAAACCACCCTTCATACCTTACAAAGGATACATCCTCAAAAAACTAAAGCATAAAAATGATTTTGTGACCCTGACCATAATGGTAGTAGAAGCTAGCTATGCTTTGGACAGGCCGGGGTCAGATGTGTTCCTTTGCACATTCTGTTCATTAAAAAAAAAGCACGTTTGTTTCTCAATATAATGTATTCAAAGCCGATGACAGATTTCTCTTGGCTGCATATAGTAGTGCTGCAATGCTGCCCTTTTACACAGCTGGGGGAGCTGTGGCCTGGGCTGCGCATGAACTGTGCATGAGCTGTGCAACTATGGAGAGGGACACCCACCCACTCCTTCCCTTTCTGCCACTCAGCTGATCTTCTGAATACAGTGTAGGGGGGATCACCCTATTCAGATTCCCCCCCCCTCTGTAAACTACATTGTGTTGACGCACCATCCCTCACAACTTTATGGCATGCGTGAAAGAGGAAAAAAAATCACTGTCTGACTGGAAAGGGGGAAGGTATTTCTTCTTACCATCCTTTCAAACAGGTTATGCGTCTGTGCTGCCTTATCCAACAGTTCACTGTATTCAAGTTCTTCGCAGAGTCGCTGCAGAGTATTCAGCGGCTCATTCAACTCAACAGGCATTGCCACTTTGGAGAGGTCTTTTCCGATGTTATTCCGCAGAATGTTCCAAAGGCTGATATTGCTTGTATTGGGGCATGGAGCTGGCAGACATGTCCTCCGCTGGGAAAGGCATTCCATTCTACCATCAGGAACACAGTCTGGAAGATAGATGGTGGGAGTCAGTTTGTCAACTTTTACAGTTGCCTACTAGGGTTGCCAGGTCCCCCCTGGCCACCGATGGAGGATTGGGGGTAGGGTTGCCAGATCCAGGTTGGGAAACTCCTGGAGATTTAGGGATGGAGCCTGGGGAGGACACGGACCTCAGAGGGGTACAATGCCGTAGAGCCCACCCTCCAAAGCATCCGCTTTCTCCAAGGGAACTGATCTCTGTAGTTTGGAGACGAGCTATATTCTGGGGGATCCACAGGGGGATCCACCTGGAGGCTGGAATCCCTACTGCCTAACTCTTTAGTTAGCTACAAACATTATATTTTAAATATTATTTGTTGCTTTGCATCAACATTTCCTCCAAAGGGCTAAGTTTTTATTCTTACAACAGCCCTATGAGGCAGGTTAGACTGAGGAGGACCTCCTGCTCCCATACCATTCTGCATTCATCTCAATTTCAGACCTTCCTTCACGCCCCACCCCCTAGCTGGTCATAGAGGCTAAGGCCTTCTCATTGGCCATGGCTCTGGAATGCCCTCCTTCCACACCACTGCAACCTTTGTTGGATATCCTTCAATACTGGGCTATTTGATCATCATTTTAGTTAACTGGGTGGTGTTTGTTCCTAGTTGGGTATCACCACACATGGTTTTGTATTTTTAAATTCCTACTGTGAGTGGTCTTCGTTTGACTTTAGCAGCAGTTTAGGGTCATGTTTCAGAATTGCTGGTTTGTTATGTGGGAGTTTGATATTTATTTATTTCCTTTACTTATAGCCCACCCTTCTCATTGAGACTCATGGCAGATTGCAGAAGAGGGTTGTCAACAGGCCTGGAGAAAAATGTCCTGTCCCTTTAATAGAGGCTTAATGTGTGGAAATGGGCAGTTGAAGCTTTTCATGGCATGGAGGTAAATAATACCCCCATTAAGCCTCTATGAAAGGGACAGGGCAATCCTCCCCCCCACCAGAAAGTAAGTAACTCTTACAGAATACAATATAAACAGTATAATACATTCAACCAATGCAATAAAAACCATGTAACATGCACTACAAATAATACAACAAAAAAACCCACTGGATTTTATACTGTTTTATCTGTTATACACTTTTGGTAAAGAGGAAGCAACACAGGAAATAAATGAATAGAGTGAGTCATTAATCATTTTCACCAACATGCAAAAATCTGAACCCGGGGCTTCCTGCTTTCAAGCCCAACCTTTTAGTCTCTGCACCATGTTGGCCAAGAATTAATCACTCCCTGAGCCAAGAATGAATCATTCCCCATTTGATACGTATTTAATTTTCCTGCAGTTGAAGGTGGGGGGGGGGTGTGGATCATCTCTATATTAAATTTGAAATCAGGTTTCACATTCCAGCCCTGGAATGCTCAGTGTGGGATCACAAACAATCAAGAATGTAGCACTGATCACAATGGAGAGGAGTCCCAGAGGTGCCATGGATAGAACGTTTATAGAGAATAAAGAAAAAGCAGCCGTGTTTTTCTTGCAGTGCTTGTCTTCCAGAGAGCTATTTGGTTTGGACCGTTCCCTCTTGGTTTTGCCGCTTTCAAGCATAAAAGACGGCACATCCACTGGAAGCAAGAGGAAGGGTCTCTTCAACAGAAGTACAACCTGAAGAGAAGACATCCGGACTGTAATAAAATGGGTGACTGATGCATGTTATTGTACTAAGAACTTAAATGTGACAGCCAGTGTGGTGTAGTGGTTAAGAGCAGTGGTTTGAAGTGGTGGAGTCTGATCTGGAGAACCGGGTTTGATTCCCCACTCCTCTACATGAGTGGCAGAGGCTAATCTGGTGAACTGGATTTGTTTCCCCACTCCTACACATGAAGCCAGCTGGGTGACCTTGGGCAAGTCATGCTCTCTCAGCCTCACCCACCTCACAGGGTGTCTGTTGTGGGGAGGGGAAGGGAAGGTGATTGTAAGCCGATTTGATTCTGCCTTAAGTGGCAGAGAAAGTCGGCATATAAAAACCAACTCTTCTTAAAGGACAATCCACCTACACATGGGTGCAGTGACCCATGTGCGCATGTTGGGGGCGGGGGACAGCACAGTGTTCAACAAAGTTCAATCTTCTTTCCTTCCTGTTGGATGATATTCAATTCTGGAAGGGGGAAGAGAAGAGAGATGATTCTGTCCAGTCCTAGGCTATTTCCTCCACACACAGGTGGTTTTGCCTACACAGGAAGAGAACACTGCAGAAGAGGAATGGATGGACTTTACATACAACGTAAGTTTAAAAAGGAAATGGACCCCTCCATCTCACTCTATTCTTCATTACCAATTTCTGGCAAAGCAAAAAAAAAAAAAAATCTCAGACCAGAATGAAAAAAAAGGCTCCTACCAAGAGTCTGCCTTTCATTCTCTATGTCATTACTTAGGTTGTCTTCGGAGATGTTATCGCTGACATCACTGGCATATGAATCATCATCAGTTACCTGAGGAAGAAGGAAATACACTTTCATTCTGATTAAAGTGGCAGGAGCAAGTGGGAGGGAAACAATTCACATGAATAATATACAGCAGTGGTTGAGGAAACTCAAAAAAGCAGACAAAAATAGGTCACAACAGTTGGAATGGATCTTGCAACAAGAGAACACTGTTGTAGTGTCTAGCATGGTCTCCAGATGAACTGAGAGCAAAAGAGTTCCAAATAAACAATAAAAAAGGTAAAGGTCCCCTGTGCAAGCACCGAGTCATTCCTGACCCATGGGATGACGTCACATCCCGACGTTTACTAGGCAGACTTTTGTTTTACGGGGTGGTTTGCCAGTGCCTTCCCCAGTCATCTTCCCTTAACCCTCAGCAAGCTGGGTACTCATTTTTCCGACCTTGGAAGGATGGAAGGCTGAGTCAACCTTAAGCCGGATACCTGAAACCAACTTCCGCTGGGATCGAACTCAGGCTGTGAGCAGAGCTTGGACTGCAGTACTGCAGCTTACCACTCTGCGCCGCGGGGCTCTTCAAATAAACAATACTGCATTAAAAAACAAATCTTGCAACATCTCTTTGCCTAATACAGGGCAATTTTTTATTTTAGAACATACATTGGGAGTTAAGGGTTTTATTTGATTTTTTTAAAATAATTTTTTATTGAATTTTACAATACAAAAAAGAAAAGAAAAAAAGAAAAAAGAAAAAAAGAGAAAAAAATATATATAGATATAAAGGGTATTCACATAACATATTGAATACATTTCATTTTTTAATACATTCATCAAAAGAAAATACCCTTTCCCCCCCACCCACCAAAAGTGACCCATCACCATGACTTCCATAGAAGTGTCCGGTAGCTTTATTTATTAATTACCTAAATTCTAATATTGCTTAAAAAATAATTTTCTATAGCTCACTAAATAACAAAGTAAAATCCATTTTTGCCAACTTATCCCAATATGAGGTGGCCTTAAACCATGTTAACTTAAATTCTTCCAAATCATTTCCATGCAGAATTTCCGTTAATCTGGCCATCCTCATATATAACCACACTTTCTCTCTCCATTCTATAATTGAGGGTTTACTTGTTTGTTTCCATACTCTAGCTATCACAATCCTTGCAGCAGCAAAATTATATTGGCAGATAATCCTATCCCGATCATGAATATCGTTTGTGGGTATTCCCAGTAAACAAAATAATGGTTTTCTTTTCACTTTACTATTAATCAAATTATTTGTTTCTTTTACTATTTTTTTCCATTTTTTTTAATTTTTTTACAAGTCCACCAGACATGCATATAAGTTCCTCTTTCTTTTCCACATTTCCAACAGATTCCTTTATCTTGACTGTTCATTTTAGATATCATAATTGGCGTTATATGCCATCTATAAAACATTTTATAGAGATTTTCTCTAATTTCATTAGTTATTGTAAATTTAAACTCCCTCTTCCATAAATTTTCCCATTTATCCAGGTCTATATTGAATCCTAAATCCTGCATCCATTTGATCATGACTGGTTTAATTCTTTCTTGTTCTAAATTAATAGTCATCAATAATTTATACATCCTACCAATCAATCCTTTATTTCCTTTATCTAATATCTTTTCTAACTCGGATTTATTTTTACTGAATCCAAGTTGACTATCTTTATTAAAAATATCTTGTAGTTTATAATATAAAAACCAGTCTTTTATATTTAGTTCTTCCCTGCTTTTTAAAACCCATTTACTCTCCTTCCATTCAATAATACCCCTATACATCTCTATATCTAAATTTAACTGTTTTCCCCTCTTCATATAAGCTTCTATTGGGTTAATCCACTCCGGGGTCGTATTTTCTAAAATCTTCTTATATTTTGTCCAAATTTGAAATAACCCAGCTCTAATAATATGAATTTTAAAATCCCTATTTACCTTTTCCTTTTCATACCACAAATATGCATGCCAGCCATATCGAAGATTGTACCCTTCTAACTCTAATAATCGATAATTTTCTAATTTAATCCAGGTTTTTAACCAGAGAAAACAGGAAGCCTCATAATATTGTTGCAAATCAGGTAAACCTAATCCTCCTGTTTCTCTTAATTGAATCAGATTTTTATACGCTATTCTATGTTTTCCTTTTCCCCACAAAATTTTTTGAATATCCTTCTTCCAAATTTTAAAAACTTTGAACCCCTTAATAATCGGTAAATTTTGAAATAAAAAAGCATCCTGGGTAATACCATCATTTTAATTACCGATACTCTACCCCACATCGATAAGGGTATTTTTTCCCAATTTGTCAGATCGGTATTTATTTGTTGCCATGTTTTTTCATAATTATTTTTAAATAGGTTAAAATTATTAGAAGTTAACCATATTCCCAGATATTTTACTTTATGTTCTATACCAAAACCTGTTACTCTCGCTAATTCCTGCTGCTGCAAGAGTGTAACATTTTTGACCAATATTTTAGTTTTATTTTTGTTTATTTTAAAAAATGTGGTAACCTCTACATTCAAGCAGCAATTTCTGTTCCTTTCTCCCGGCCTGTTGCTTCTCAAAATCTCTTTAAACAAGCAGCCACAAGCCTGTGCTTTGAAACAGAGAATAACATGCGGCTTGTGGCACTGAGACGGCAATTAGTGTGCAACGGCAGGAAAAGGTCAAGACACTTTGAAACGAGCAACATGAGCCTGATGTTCCGATATGAGCACCCCAGACCTCGTTTTCTGAAGAGCTGGCAGACAGCAGGACTTCCTGTGCATCAAAGAACTCGGTGAGAGAATCCGTTATAGACAGCCTGCTTTCGTTGGAGAGCTGATGAACCAGACCCCTGTTTTCTTCCTCTGAATCTTCCTGTAAAAAAAAGGGGTGGAGAAAGGCTTTGAGGGAAAAGCACAAAGCAGACCCGGAGGACACAAAAATAGCAGCTTTTAAGGAACGTTGTTTAAATAATCAGGAAGAGGCCAGCCAACCCCTGAGGGGCTGCTCCAGTTAATTTATTACAAAGGATTTCATCTCCTTGGTTAAATTAATGCACCTGCTACTTGCATTGTCTGCCAGAGTTTTAGTACTGGCTGCCACATTTCTTCTACGCGCATGAATCCAGAAGTACAAAGGCAGGGAATGGAATATCTGCTGTTATAATGAGCCACAGTGAAAAACATGGGATCACTGGGAGGGGAAGAGGCAGCGCCTCTGGCATGGGGACTCCAAAGAGAAAAGATAGGGCAGTGTCACAATGAGTAGAGATTTCAAAGGCCAGATAAACTACTGATAAACACCAATAATACAAGTGCATAGCTGGTGGCATGCATTTTAGAAGGCCATAAGCAGCAGAACACAAAAGAATTACTCAACAGGTCAAGGCAAACATTGGGTGTATTGTACAACCTCTTTCTCTCATCCAGGGTTGCCAACTTCTGCTTGGGAAACTCCTGGAGATTTGAGAAGGGTGTCTACAGAGGGCAGTTTCGGGAGGGGAATGAGGTCAGCAAGGATGTGGTGTCATTCTAGGACTTCTGTTTCTCCTAAGCTGTATGGTATGCCATGGAGTCTGCCTCCCCCCCCCCCCACAAAAAAAGCTGTCTTTCCTCCAGGGGAACTGATCTCTGTGGTCCTGTAGTAGTTCTAGAAGAACTCCAGGCTCCATCTTGAGGTTGGTAACTGCCTCACTAATGGCCTGGGTTACACATGCAAGAGAAGTGGTAGAATATCAAGGTAGTTAAGAACGGATCACTACTCTGCAGAGGATGGATTTCCAGTTTGGACAGTTCTTCGCATAAAAAAACTACACACAACTAGAAAATTAGTACAGCAATCAGAATCCTTCTGTCTTGGGTTGCTGTGCAGGTTTTCTATTACCAGGGAGTTTTTAACTTAAACATCCTAAATTGTGACCCTCCACTACTGTTGCCAGATCCCCTCTGTCCACCAGTGGTGAAGGGGGCTACGGTTGCCAGATCCATGTTGGGAAACTCCTGGAGGTTTGGGGATGGAGCCTGGGAAGGACCAGGACCTCAGTGGGGTACATGCCATAGAGCCCATTCTCCAAGACCATGCATTTTCTCCAAGGAAACTGATCTCAGTAGTCTGGAGATGAGTTGCAATTCCAGGGGATCCCCAGGTCCCACCTGAAGGCTGCATCCCTACCTTCCAATTGCACTCTGAAATAGTGCAGACTATTCTACTACCTCAACCTCAGGCCTGCTCTTCACATACAGCAGAGCGAGAGGTAGCATTTTGAGGTAGCAGAATAGACAGTGCCACTTCAACTGCCAGGGAGTTTTTAAGAGACCACATTCCTCAACTCTTCCTTGTGTTAAAAAATCTCTGCAAGGTGAAATGTAACACAGCAAACATAGCTCTTTCACTAATGTGCTACCTTTTATTTGCAGGGAGTTTTTTCACATGTGGAGATTAAAAAAACCCAAAATCCTTCCCACCTGCAGTCTGAAATGGTCCAGTCCATGCCTCCAGTTTGTGATTCTATCAGCTCGTTCTACTGCACATGCACAACCTAAGAGAAATCTGCTAAATTATGGGACTCCTTACCAACTTCTTAGAGAAACAAGGAACTTAAGTACATCTAATTGTGAACTAAATTGGGTTTACACAAGAAAACAAAAACAGTCACACAAATATCCCTTTGGGCAGCTTTGCCAACTCTTCCTTTTTCTTCAGTGCATTTTCCAGGAAATGCTTCCTTGGATGGTGCCAATGAAAGGCAGGATAATGCTGCTGCAGTCGTCTTGTTTGTGGGCTTCCTAGAGGCACCTGGTTGGCCACTGCGTAAACAGACTGCTGGACTTGATGGACCATGGTCTGACCCAGCAGAGCTTTTCTTATGTTCCAACTATATGGTAGAAGACCACATCCCACACATAGAGGGCGGCTAGCCCTGTATGTGTAAATCCTGGAAGCTTTTGGAGGGCAAAGTCTGGGGGGAGGAGCATAGGGTTGCCAGGTCCCTCTTCATCATGGCTGGGAGATTTTGGGGGAGGAGCCTGAGGAGGGTGGGGTTTAGGGAGGGACATCAATGTCATAGAGTCCAATTGCCAAAGCAGCCATTTTCTCCAGGTGAACTGATCAGCTGGAGATCAGTTGTAATAGCGGGAGATCTCCAGCTACTACCTGGAGGTTGGCAACCCTAGGGGAGCATCAGGGCCGCTATAACATCACTTTCAGGTGATCATCCAGAAGAAGGACCACAGAGATTAATTACTGCAGGGTTCCCCAAACTATTTGAGCCTGCGCTGCGGGCTCCTTTGGAATTCTGACACAGCATGGTGGGCGCAGCCACAAAACGGCTGCCGCAGGAGGCATAGCCAGCTACAAAATGATCGCCACCCCGTAACTTCAGTCACACAGTGAAGATCGTTGTGCTGTGGTTGCAGCTTTTGCCAAACAACATTTTAAAAAAATATCCATAGCCAATGATATCTCCAGTAGCCAATCAGAAGCCTTGCTGGGCAAACGCCCCCCCCCCCCGCTTTCTAAAAACACTTGGCAGGCTCCAGAAAAGGTGTTAGCGAGCCCTATGGCACCCATGGACATCATGTTGGGGATCCCTAGATTAGCAGATAGTCCTGGTGTGTTGTGGATGCTGTGACACCCCTTCCTGCTGCTCAACCAATCAAGTACAGGTGGTTGAAGGTGGGAATTTGCCCCAGACAGGCAAATGGTAAACCTAACACATAGTCACACAAATACATGGGTAAGGCAAGGGGTTCGATTGCTACTGAACATCTAGGGGAAAAATGAGAAGTTTATCATTTAGAATATTTCTATGTGGACTCTTTAGAGTGAGGTGGCTTACAATTAAAATAGTATAACAATATGAAACAGTAAGCCATTTACCATAAACAGCAAAAAAAAAAAAAAACCCTCATAAAGCAGACTTAAGGCCAGAAGCAGGCCATTTTTAAAAGCTAGTAAAATAAAACTGCTAATTAAGAGCCTAGGTTAAAAAGGAAAAAGATGAGTTTTGGTCTAGTGCCTCAAAGAGAGGGTTGTTCCAAAGGTGAGGTGCTACCACGGAAAAGTATCAGTGTGGTATAGTGATTAAGAGTGGATAGAGGGCATCAGTTAGAGCTCTCTCAGCCCCGCCAACCTCACAGGGTGTCTGGTGTGGGGAGGGAAGGTGATTGTAAGCCGATTTGAGTCTCCCTTAAGTGGTAGAGAAAGTCGGCACATAAAAACTGCCTCTTCTTCTGTCTCTGGTTGCCATATGCCTCACCTCTGAAGGGGGGCACAAAGAGCTGGACTTGAGAGGTAGATCTTAACTGGTGGGCTGGATAGTATAGGAGGAGGTGGTCCTTCAGGTACACTGGCCACAAGCTGTTTAGGGCCTTGAAAGGTAAGAAGCAGCCCTTCAAATTGTGCCTGTAAGGAATAATGTAAGAAGGCTCCCCTTGTCAAGTACTTGATGCAGCCTCGTTTTGCACAGATTTGTGAGGGACAAAAAATCTGGAAAATCCTGTTAATGTATTCTTGATTAAAGGTTCTTAACCGCATCAGAGGGCAAATGCAGTGTTTTTCACTAACTCCGGTAAGATCACAAGTGGCTAATTTAAATTGACAACCCCCAGGTTATCTGCAAGCTTTTCTGTAATGGTTTTCCCATTACAGCACTTAGGAGCATATTTTCCTCTTGACAGCTTTGCTGTTTTATCTGTAAATTTGGTCACTTAACCATCAAGAGCCATTCAGTGTGTCAGAGCGTTGCAGTAAACATATTACTTAGAAATTAATTAAATGAACGGCACTCAGAACATTCATTCCTGTGCAGCTTGGCTCTGTCAGTTTGACTGCTAAACTGATATTTTCCTTAATCTTTGAATAATACTAGGATTATTAGATTTTGCACTGGCTCTGAAGCAATACCAGCAGCAAAATAATGACGTCTTCGTATAATACAATAGGAATTGTGGGGGGAGGGGGTCTGGCTACAAGAGGATATATAAAAGATGTTGAATTCCAGTGCTAGATAATTGGAATTTAGAGCCTTACAAAAATCAAAATAAACTGCAAATTGGATGAGAGGATCACAGAACGGTGTCACATTGCTTTGACAGAAGAGAAGCTCACCTTCGTAAATGGCACAGGCATGCCAAGGGGGCACATCAATGGCTCTATTCGACTATCACCAAAAGGAAACCAACAAAAGCATGCACACAGAGCACGTCTGAAGACGTCCTCCTTTCTTTGAACTTCAGTTGGTTGTGAAACCTGAATGCAGATGCTTTTACAACTGGAGTTTGTTTCTTTTCCACTAAAAAGAGATTTCTACACCAGAATTAAACTATGATTTATAATCCCTGTTATTGAGGTCTTCTCTAGACAATATAGGCATCATGGGGATATTTCTGTTTTCTCAAGAATATTTATTCATTTGTAAGACTTAAACATGCATTTTGCATGCTGATTTGGTGGTAGCTTGCCACCTCAGGAATCCATCTCAAGAATTCTGTGATGGTTTCCTGTGAATTTTGGCCAGAAGTATTCTAAAGTTAGCATTATACTCTCAGGAAAGGAAGTATTAAATATTGGCTGGCCATAGCACTGATTCCAAATAGGAACTATTTAGCCATCTGGTCTATGGTTCTCCTTTCAAACTACTGGATTCTATAGCTTCCTTTAGGGAATTTGCAGTAATTTATGGAACTTATGGAGCAGTGAGGAAAGTTTTTTTAAAAAATTCTTTACACCATGCAGTGCAGATTAACATTTGCAATAATCATCACTTATAGCAAGTACTCTTTCCAGACATAATTTTACTAGCCAAAAGTATGGTGATTTCTGTGCTAGGAAAATTCAACTTTGCTACAAGTGTTACATTAGATGAAAAGATCTGAATGCGATGCAACAACTATTTTTCCCATTGTGCTTGGAAGCCAATGAGTGAGACACAATGGTGCTATTTACACAGCCCAAATAATGCACTTTCAATCCACTTTCAATGCACTTTGAAGATTGATTTTTCTGTGTGAACTGGCAAAATCCACTTGCAAACAATTGTTAAGGTGCAGTGAAAGTGGATTGAAAGTGCATTATTTGGGCTGTGTAAATAGCACCAATGACATCGTTAGATAAAACCCTGGCAACAATTCATTTTGACTGGATTTAAATTTTCAACTGAAAATGTTATTAGAGTAAATGACGGGATTGATTCTGTGCTGCTATTAACAAATTTATAGGGAAACTACAACTTCCTCTGATAGTTTTCCTGTAATCTGTATGAAAGAAAATAATATGCTGTGTGGCTCAGAGACAGATGCTCACAACAGTACACAGTAAGGACAAAAGCAGCAATAGGATTCATTCCGGTGGAAAAACTTTGTTCAAGAACAGGTTGTAAGTACTCAAGGCCAAATAAGAAAGACTACATTCTGAAATTTATGACATTCAAGGATAATTCACTAATAATTTTCAACACAGAGTAATTATAACTCTCCAAGCAGTAAAATCAATATTTCCTACAAAATCACTCTGGAAAGCATGGGATATGAAAGGGACAAACAGATTCTAATATATAGTGTCAGGATTATTCAGGGGGAGACTGAAATACATCCCGAGAAAGACCGGGCAAAGATTTCTCAGATTCTCTGAATGTAATTGAGCACTGCTTTTTCAACGCTTTTTTAATCTGCACCTTATGAGAAACCATGCAAAACAATCCCTACTTTAAGAAGCTTTTTCTTTCTGAACTGCCAAGATAAAAATTTCCACTATCACCCCAAAGCCTCACCTTTCAGACCCAGGTAAGTTCACACCTCCCATGTTAGTTAGCTCTCTCCCTTCAATAGAGTAGCAGGCCCCAGAAGTCACATTGCAACAGGAAGGGTGGGGGCCTGGGTTGCAGTAGGAACATTCCTTAGATTAGACTAACTTTGGAACTCTCCTGCCTTCAGAGTTTGTGGAACCGAATGTTTACACAAAATGTTAATCAGGGGATTAAAATCAGCCTGATGATAACTATTTGACTTCTCAATCAATCAGCCTCCGTACCCAGAAGGAATTCTTGCACCATTTAGAGAGTAATATAGCACCTGCTTTCTTCATTTTAAAAAATCCACAGTATAGCTATAAATATATCTCCATTCATATTACTTCAGCAGAGCTGTCTCAGTTGCTAGCCATAGAAACACATTCCGGAAATTCTGTTATAGAAGGCCAAAACCTAGTAACTAACAGGGAAACTGCAGTAGTTCAAGCAACATTTTGGCTTTCACGTCGTTTTTAAAAAAATTATTTCACACTAGTGAGTGCTCTTTGTTAAACACTTTTGTGAAATACCTTTTTCAAGCTGACAGGCTGCATTGGCAGTGACTTTGCTTTGGAATCAATGGGTTAGATCCAGTGACTCCCTTTTGCTAAGCGAGAGGTCTTCCTTCAATGGAACACAGCAAGACTGCCACCTGTACAAGACTCTTCACTTAGTGGGAGTTATTCACATGTACTCTGTCGGTCCACTGAGCAAAGCCGGAAGCCTTCCTTTGGCTTCAGAAGACTTTCTCAAACTTAAGTAGCTCTTCCTCCAACAAAAACCCACTTAAGTTGAAGGAAGTCTCCTCAAGTGGGAGGAATTTCCTCCAGCCTAAAGAGAAGATACATGCCAGTGAATCCAATCCACTGTTTACAAAGAGTTTGTGTCTCATTACATTTGTGTTTTTCTGCAAAAGCTGTAACAGGGAATTAATTAGTGACCTAGTAAAACTGAGCGTACAGGGAGATCGGTAAGGCCAAACTCGATTGACAGGGTGGTTTTGCTAGCCATACAAACTACAGGAAAAGAGAAAGGCAGGAAGTCACCTGCTGGGACAATCCAAGGAAAACATACTTGACAATATCACTCTTTCCATGGGAAGTGTTCTCAGTTCAAGCCACAGTACAATATCAGAAGAGTCAATAGCAAGAGGGAAGGTGCCCCTGAAAGGAGAACTGAAACAGGACAAGATGCAACTAAGCAGGTATAGAAGCACAGCCGGGGGGGGGGGGGGAGGGAGGAGATGCAACATGCAGCTTTGCAGAAAGACAGGAAATCTATACCCACCTTTGCCAAATCTGGGTTGGATTTTGCATTAGCTGCTGAATCAAGAAGCATAGATTCGGCATGTATTCTGCGTAACCGGTCTTTAAGATCTGTGTTTTGTGCTATGGCCTGGAATATTTAAGACAAAAGAAAGTACATTTGGGCTATACAGTGCCTTAGCTAATCCCTTATGGTTGCCGCAAAAATGAGGAGCAGAGCTCTGTCAAAAACAACTTGACACTTGTGCTTTTATTGGTCTTCCTGCTTGTTAAATAATTTATAACTGCACTTTCTTTTTGGATTCAAGTAAGGGGTGGATTTAGATGACGAGGATCAGCTTAAAAGTTTACTGTGCAGCAGCTGGTAGAGAGCACTTCTATTAGCAGAAGGCCAGTTAACATTGGGCTTCACCACTTAAGAGGCTATAGGCGATTCCCTTCCCATTTGGTTATGGGCTCCACTAACACTCTCAACCCACTTAAGAAGTGCTTGGGATGCAAAAACCTAGATGTAGTAATTGAGTTCAGATAAGGCCTTCTCAGTAGTACACTGATATGATTACATGGGTTGTAGCATTTTCTGTACTTTTCTGCAACTGATAATATCAAATCAGCCATTGCTACATCCACTTCCTGATACTTCATACAGATCTTTGGCTACATCAGGCAGAAGGACCTTTCTTTTTAGTGCTAGTATGACTAATCATTTTTGAAATCTACATTTCTTAATATTCTAGAAAGTGCTTCGTTAGGAATTGACAACAAATAGGTGCGAATGGGTCTCTTTTCAGCCAATACAGCTAAATGCTCCTCTGGCACTGTGGTACGGAGGATCCCGGTGACAATTTTCTGAGTAGGAATGTCACCATGACCTTACTCCCCTCACTTTCAAGTTAGGTCAGCCAAGAGAGATTGGAAAGCTAACTGGTATCTCACATAAACTAGCCCATCTTCTGTAAGAGAGATCTAACAAGGAAATGACGCAGAGCCCATCCATTATAACAGTAGGAAAGGCACATCTGATTCAGTAAAGAAACTGACATTAGACCATATGAATAATCAGGGCAAGATCAAACAAGCCTCTTCAGCACATTGAAGTAGAGCTTGGTTTTCTCAAATGGAATATCATTTTTAGTGCAAGTATGACTAATGCTTGGGAATTTAAATTTGCTAATTACTTTCTCAGCAGCTAAAACAACTAATAACATGATCTCTACTGAGGGTCACTGCTTTGAGACAGCTTTTTGTTCATGGCCATCGGAATAGCTAGGTTTGCATATCTTACAGCAATAGAAAGTTGTAAGAAGAGGTTTCTGTATTTGTATTTAAACATGCCACAATGTGGTTATGTACAGAAACAAAAGCAGAAGCAGGCTTTCTCAACAGGGGACTCAGATGTGAAACGTTTGGAAGTGCATTCACCATTCCATGAGTTATAACACCATAGCTTTACAGATTCACAGAATAATTTCTGTAAACATTTTACAGGTCTTCAGAACTAGGATGAAAATATCTCCGTTTGAAATCACAGGCAATTTAAAAATATTTTACGGCTGGTAACTCTATATTCCCAGCAGCTAAATACATCTGCCAATGCCTTCTTGCCAAAATTAGATGTGGCAGAAACCAGCGTGCCCAGATCTTTGGAGTAATTTCTGATGTAACTCCTTGCAACCCCGCACACTGACAGGGAACTAAATGACAGGGTACAAAGAACTTTTGGGATTTAGCTGGACCTTTAAAATCCACTGGGGTCTACAGCTGGCTGCCCTACATGGCACCTTATTTGGATTGATCTCTGTCTGGCTGCAGAATAAAATTAGCATAGAATCGTCCTCATCCCTCAACGATGAAAAGCTGGGAAATAGAGTGACAGAAGGCTCATGAGAAGAGTCATCTTTTTTGCCACCACACGGCTAGCCACTTGCCCAGTCCCTGAGAAGAAGGGAACAGATAAAGGTTCTCTTCCAAGATGTAATGCTAGCCTAGTTGCAGCATCCCACTTCCTATTTTCTTCCTGTGATTAGTTATCCCCCCCCCCCAATTTACCTCTGGCACTCAGCATTCTTTTTGCTATTTCTTGATTTTCTGAAGATATTTCACCAATCCAGCAAATCATTAGGAAGAAAACTTGACAGGTTCAGCTCTACAAGAGGCTGTTAGTTGTAAGTGGTAAGTTCACAAGCTCCCAGGCTAGCAGGTTAGTTGGCAATACCAGGGTCTGATTTGTACATGTAGCCACGAGTTCTAATAAACCACAGAATACTGCAGCTGTGAGATCCCTTCCACTCCAATGTCTTGATTTCTTGTGTCTGTTTCGGCCTCTTGGATGTTCTCTGCTCTTAAGATTGCACCAGCAGAACCTCTTTGCTGATGGCCCAGCTTCTTTTCGTTATAACACGGAACAACAGACTCCATCTTTTGTCATTTTTAAATTAATAAAATACAATTTCACCCAATCAATAACGATTAAGGAGAAGCACAACAAAAATGATGTTTCTATGCTTAGGTTTGTAATAACCCAAAGAAGGTACAAGCATTAAATCAAACCAGGTCATGATGAAAGCAGAGGCAGCAGCCCAAGCTTTCTCTCAAAGTCTGTGCCTATGGCACTACATTCTTAAATCAATACCTCAAAACACATTTTTAAAAAATCTATATTGATGGCTTAGAACCAGGTTCTTCAACCACAAGTCTGGTGTCAGTCTGATTCCCTGACTAAAATGGATCCTTCGGGAGAAAGAACTGAATAAATCTAATATATTTTATTAGAAAAGATCTGATGAACACACAGAGGAGAGAAAATCTGCTGGAATACAGCCAGACGTCCACTTTCAGAATATCCTTCCAATCCTAGCAGAATTTGGCAGGGCCATTTGCTTACAATAATTTCTTTGCCAACACTTCCTCATTTCCTGGAGATGCTTGGCTACGAACAATTTTTCTTCCCAGAAGATATTAGCCTAGATATCAGCCTCATTCTAGGCAGTGGACATCAGATATGGTATTTATTTGAGGGAACAAGCGATGTGGAATATTTTGCCTCAACAGATTCTCAGTGATCCTAAGCAAAGCTGTAGGAATTTGAAATATATGCAGGACTGCCACATAGAACCAGCTGTCCAACATGAAGCCGTCATCCAAGATCCTCAGCATTCAATAGGAACAAACTGCCTTATCCAAAACTCAGCACCTTGATACAGATTTAATTATTTACTGTGATGCAGAATTTGGATTCTCTGGTTGAAGAATCTTGGTATTTGTTTGAGAAAGAACCCCCAACAGCTTTTATCATAAGGTCCTCTCTAGTTTCATTTTGCTAGTGAAAGAACCCATAAAATTTTTCATTAAAAAGAGGTTACTACAAGCAAATCTTACTATAAACTGGTCAAAAAAAAATGCAAGAGCAGTATTCAACATTAAATATATAGATGTCCCCCACTTCGCTGTAGCTATGCACGTTACTGTTGTATGACTGTCTGCATGAACTGCAGAGGAGGGCATGGACTCTTACAAAGCGTTTTACTTTCCTCCCATCAGATCTCAATTTTCTTACACAGATTGTCAGGTAAATAAATGAGGGAGAGCAGACAGTGGCTTAAGTATTGCATTCTAGGTCCTGATGAATGGAACATCCTAAAGAGATCATTCTATTTTTCCTGGTCTCTATGTGAATGGCCATGAATTCTCAATAGGTGACTGTATTTTATGCAGCAAACCCAATTTCTGTATGTGCACCACTGTTCACAGGATCATTACATGCATTTTTAAGCATTGACTTACACACAGCAAAAAACTCCATGCCAATCAGGGTTCCCATACAGTTGATGCAGATACATATAGGTCACCCATGCTTTACATGATTACTGCAGGAAACACCAGTGTATGCGCAGCAATTGAGTCTGCTGTATAAAGCAGGGAAGCAGGAAGTTGCTCTGTGTTTGGACTGGGATTGCCTTTTCTGAGAGCCACCAGATGGAACTCATTTCTTTTGATCATATGAACAAAAACACTGGGGCCTTCTCATCAGGCACCCTGTCATTTGGAAAGACATCTTAATAATAATTTTTTTGAAAGTAGTAAACAAAAGGAAAATAAACTCCTAAATAGGATTCACTTGGAAACAAGTGTACCCAGGACTGCAACCCTAATCTGTTTGTCTATGTTCTTATTTTCAAAGGAAAGAACTTTGTGCAGCTAAAAAAAAAAGAATGGGAAAGAAAAATGAAAGCTCACCTTCTCCTCCAATATATTAAGATAAAGGAGAAAAGAACGCTAATAAAATTTGCTTGATCACTCCCACTTGTGGCTTCTTATATAGGGCACAAAACCAGCTGAACAGGTAGAATGTTAGTAAAGACTGCACATGTGCACAATGCATACAGAAATAATTAAACCACACTCTTTGTTAGGCATGTGCAACAAATCCATAAGCATGTGGTATTATGAGTCTTCAAGTTAAAATGCTCCATAGGAGTGCAAAAGGTGCTGACAGAATTTGCTTCCATGAAGGGTGTTTGAGATCAATCAAGTTGGGAGAAGAAGAGGGATCTCGTCAGATCTCAGAAGCTAAGGAGGGTTGGCCCTGGTTATTTGGATGGGCAACCTCTAAGGAATACCAGGGTTGTGATGTGGAGACAGGCAATAGAAAACCACTTCTGAATGTCTTGTCTTACAGTGGTCACTGTAAGTCAGATGTGACTTGATGGCACAATATATATGTGTGTGTGTGTGTGTGTGTGTGTGTGCGCGCGCATGCACACTTGGGGGTAAATTATGCTGGGAATATTGCTTTGCATGGCTGCCAGAATTTGTTTTTCTTGTGTGGTTGACTATGTTATTGCTGGCTGATCTGGGATTGTAATAAAATTAATTTTTTCTTCTGAACTCAGAGGGATTGGGTGTGGGGAGGGGAGAAAGAGGAAAATAACATAGTTTTACAGTCAATGTTGGGGATAAGATCCCACCTCCCCCTCTTGGCTAAATCATACTTCCATCCAGTCCAGCATTCTGTATCCACTGTGGTCAGGTAGATGCCTCTAAGAAGCTTACGAGCAAGACAGGAAGGAGAGCACCCAGCACTGTTGTTTGCTCCCAGATGTATACGGCGTCTAAACATGGAAATTCAGTTTGGCTCTCCAGGTAATTGGGTTGCTTTCCATAAGAACAGCTGGGATACAAATGTGGTGGGCTTGGCAGGGGCTTCCACCACCCTGGCTTTTCAAAAGTCAGCCCTCTTTGCATCAAGCTAATTGAAGAGCCAGTGTGGTGTAGAGGTTAAGAGTGGCAGATTCTAATCTGGAGAACTGGGTTTGATTCCCCACTCCTCCACATGAAGCCTGCTGGGTAACTTTGGGCCAGTCACAGTTCTCTCAGAACTCTCTCTGGCCATGCGGAGGCAGGCAATGGCAAACCACCTCCGATCGTCTCTTGCCTTGAAAACCCTATGGGGTCACCATAAGTTGGCTGTGATTTGACGGCACTTTCCACCACCAGTTGAAGAGCAAATGCTACTAGTCTGCTGAGACACAGCAGAACTGAAAGGAGAAAAGGAAGTATTTCCAAAGGTTTCATAAGATATGCCAAAATAGCTCAGCCTTCCATCTAAGTCCATACAACACAATATTTTAAAGCTGCTAAAAGCAATCATAGCAGCGTTTTTGAGGAAGAAAAAGTACAGTGATCTAGAGCTGAAGGAGCAGAACTGATGTCAAAAGGATAGGATCCAGCAACAGACCTGCTGTGCAATAGTGTACTACCCTTTAAAACTATTTTATAGTTTGTAGAATTTATGTTGAGTATATCAAGTATATCAATCACATCATACATAAGAATTTTACAGCTAGATTCGAGCCCAGTAACACCTTAAAGACCAACACGGTTTTCACGGTATGAACTTTCGAGAGTTAATGCTCTCTGTCATCTGACAAAGAGAGAATGGATTCTTGAAAGCTTATACCACAAAAATCTTGTTGGTCTCTAAGACGGTAGTGGATTGAAATCTAGAAGTTCTACTGTAGACCACCATGACTATCCTCAAAAGGAAATTTTTTAGCCATTGTTACTGCCATATCAATTTTAACATGGCACAGTGTTATTTCTTACTCACATCTGCAAAAAGCAGTGGTCTCAATAAACTTAACTAGTACTGGGAATGGGGGAGGGGCAGAGTCAGAATGAAATGCTTGCAAGGTGTTCTGCAATGGAGTACATACTGTGTATACTGGTCTGTCAAGTAAATAAACCCCTGATTTACTTCTGTTTCCAATCAAAAGCGTACACTGCATATCCTAACTACGAGAGCAGCAGAACCTTCTCCTTGCCAAGCAGCCCCAGGACTATGATAACTGACAGCCCTAGTAGGAGGTATTTCAGCATCAGTTTCATTCATATTGCCTTGTCCTTTCCCCAGTACACGAGCTGCATTTTATACAGACATTTTAGGGTCATTGTCAGTATATCAGAAAACACAGTGTAGGTTAATACTAAAGCATCACCAGTAGGGTTGCCAGCTCGAGGTGGGGAAATACCTGGAGATTTTGGGGGTGGAGACTGAGGAGGGTGGGATTTGGAGAGGGGAGGGACTTCAATGCCATTGAGTCCAATTGCCAAAGCGGCCATTTTCTCCAGGGGAACTGATCTCTGACACCTGGAGATCAGTTGTAATAGAAGGAGATCTCCAGCTACCACCTGGAGGCTGGCAACCCTAGTCACCATGTATCTAAGAAAGCAAAGTTCAACAATCTGGTTAAATTCCAGCTTGTTTAACAAGCATCATTAATGATCACAGCTTTAGGTGTTTTTAATATCACAACAGGAAAGTTAAAATGAAACTCCTTCGGCCCTCAAACACACAGCTTTGTGGTTAAGGTATGTGGTAGATTGCCCAATTGCTGTTATTTAAGAAAAGTTTTCATGATAAATGAAAATCTGAAGCTGCCGTTTGAAAAGCAGGCTCTGAAATTTCAGCATCTCACTCAAGATTCAGTTATTTGCTTGATATTTACTAATTGCTGACTAATCTTTCATGCCTCAATTTGCTGTGTTGCTAAAAGGCTGGTGCTATTGATTTTCGGCTGTGAAGCCGAAAGGCTGGTGCTATTGATTTTCAGCTGTGAAGCTATTTTAATTGTCTATTGTTTTAGTCTATTCGTATTGTTATTGATTTATGTTTGAAAGCAGCTTTGTGGGCTATATGTGCATTGAGGAGAGAAACAGATTTAACAAATAAGGAACTTTCCTAAACAACAGCAACAACCAACTTTAAGCAGGTGACCAACAAAAAGTTTTGTTAGAGTCTGTTAGGCAACAACATTATGTTCATGACTGAAATATTCATTACTAATACAGCCATTTCAGTCTGTTCTTCAACATACACAGGGGGCTACAGATAGGAGCGCTGAGGTATTTCTCAATGCCTCCCATTAAGTTTCACAGGACAAAATAAATGGGATCCAATCCGGGATGATGTGAAGACTGGGGGCGGGGAATCACAGAGCTGGCCCCAGGCATGGGTAGATCCTCCTTTCAAAGGCTTGAATGGTGGCCCTTCAGTTATATGGGAACAAGTAAAGGGACTCACCTTAAGGGAGTATTTGAACGGGGATGACTAGCTAGAGGTACAATATATGTCTTAGACAAGCACGTAGCATACTGCACCCTCTCACAGTTGTCCATTATAATGATTGGCCTTTGGCTATTGAAACAAATGCACATGGCAAGACTTGAGAGCATAACAGCCCCGATATTACACCTGTGCTAACATTCTTAAGCTCTCACTTTCATGGGCTTTAAACCAAAATTAAAGTTAATGAGCAACTTATAGGACTATCAAGATGGGTAACTTACAGATGATAAAGCATTCTTCAGTCCAACTATCTGAGCAGATGGCGACGGAGCTGAATCATGTTCAAACAGCTGCTTCAGTTTCTCTCTCTCCGTTGATATCGTACTAAAAGCCGACTTTAAGGTAAAGTACACTATAAAAACATAGCAAAAGTGGTCTAGGTTACAAAAAGGCCACCATCTACAGACCAAGGTATAGCAGTACAGTGCACTCTCACAGAACCCTCTGCATCTCACATAGCTGAGAGTTTTAATTAAATGGGTAAACAATGTACGTAATTGAACTATTAATCTCTCCCAAATAGATATAGTCCTAAATTCAGTCAGCCTGTGAAACTCACTATAGCGCCAACAAGCAGCATATACTAACTGTTCCCTAAAGCATGCAATGTCACTGTAGACAGGGAAGATCCCAAACAGGTAGGTGAAACAGTGTTTATTTAACTACATTTGTGCCTTGGATTCAGAATGGTGTTCAAGAAGTTATCCAATTTTATCCTTTGTGGGGTGAGATAGACAGTGCTACTGAGTTGCTCAATGTCACACACTGAGAACCGCAGCAAACTGAGGATCTTCCCAGCCCAACGCCACAAGGGCACTCAATGACTTGCAACAGTGACCATCCAATTTGAGATGAGTTTTGAAATCATTTCAGTGCACTGAAGAACTTTCAATGCATTACTTCCCTCAACAACTAAGTACAATTAAATAGCAAGTAATGACAGCAAAGTTGACCATTAAGCTAATTAATATTCATTTCACAGAGCCTTGAAGAAAAATAACCAGATATGTTATCCACTATGGAACATCAGGTAATAAAGCAACTGCAGCTAATGGTGGATTTGAATGACTTAAGTACCCCTACACTTAATGAAATCTCATCATATGGTACTTCCTTCTACAGAGGGCTGCTACTTTGAGTCACCATAGAATGAAAGCTTCAAACTGCCAGCTGCAATCACCATGTGCATATGATCATCTCAGTCCCTTTTAAGATGGACTATAAACACCCAGAATCTCTATGGCATGATTTACGTAACCAACTCTGAACAGAAGACTTGGGTTGAACAAACACTTTCACCTCCGTATATAAAATGAAATGGTCATTGTGTTTGTGAGATTCAGTTTGAACCAATACTCGTCACTACCTTGAACTGTTACATGAATTAAGCCTAAGAAATCAGCAAGCAAGGTTAATCATACAGAGCAATGTGCTGATTCAAAGGAATTTTCTTTTATTTGAGCTGAAAATGAAATCACTGAATATTTCCTGTGTTTAGTGGAATGTGTCAGAAATATTTCCTGTCTATAGACGACCTGAAGAAGCATCGGTGTTTCCTTTCCACTGCAACTAGAACCCCACTAAAAATGAATATATGCATGTAAAATGTTTATTATTCACAGCAGCAAAGTTTAACTACTGGTTTTTATTTAGTTTTTCCAAAGGCTGGCAAGTGCCAGCTTGTCCTGCCCTGCTAACTCCGTAAAATGAATTTTCTCTTCTGCATTCCCTAAAAATAGGTTACTGCCATAGCAACCCCCTTACATCACAAATGCCAACTTTGAAATCCAGCAAGCTACTTGGAACATGTGTATGCATAAGCCAGATGCAATGTACAGCTGCATTTTAGATACCGATTTTAACAAACATTTTCCAGGTTAGCAGATCCCAAAGATTTTGGTCCATTCAGAATGTTAACCATGCAGACTGGATTGGTTTGTCACAAAAATAAATATGCATGAATAATAAAATTCAAAGAGCGACCAGGATATATAATGAATGTGATTTATAATTCACTGTATTGTTCTTTTCTAGATGACTAGTTTAACATGACTGCCAACATTCTGATAAGGCCACAAAAGTAAGCAAGGGTTATTTAGAGTCTAGTTAAAGCTTTTTAAAGATGTCCGCGCTCAAGTCAGTTGTGTTCTTTGAGTATCTTTACATCTTGGGGGACAGCAGGAGAGACAGAGGGATTAATCCCCCCCCCACACACAAAACCCCGCAATTAACTGTCATGGTCTTTACTTGTATCACAATGAACAAAACCCCATTTACCTTTATGTGCTATGTGACATAGCTCCTCTTGCATTTTAGAAAATTCTGATGATGTTTCAGAACCATTAGAGTAACCTTTCTCTTCCACAAAATCTATTGTAGATAAATTAGGATTGGAAGCATGCAGCCTCACTGGAGCAGAAAGAACAGCTGGTACCTACAAGGAATATACATCGGCTTCCAATATTAGTGCAAAAGGTTTCAGAGTGCCAGCAAATTGTATTAGCCATTGATCTGAAGTGGACTGTTACCCTTGCAGATCAAATGATAAGATTCATACATTTGGTATTTGTTGAATAATACCTGAAAGATTAGTTATGGTTTTAGAAGCCTTGCTGTAGATTGCTATTTTACAGTTCAAATGCATAAGAGTTCTGAAATGGTGCTGCTCATCTCCCATTTAAATGACTGCAACCTTTTTGCTGGCTTCCCAGCTTGGATTTTTTTCTCCCCACCAGGTTATTTGGTATGCCCATGCCGAGCTACTGCTCTGGAATCACCTCCTCTCTCCTTAAGTCTCTGTGCCAATACTCTTCTCTGGATCAGTTTGAAACATTTTGCCTCTACATTGAAAATACTCCAGCTTTCTCAGTACTCAGATCTATTGCCTTCATTCACTCTCTATATACCAGCTGTCTCTAACATAGCACCCAATGGCACGACAGAGGAGTATCCCTTATCCAGAAATCCGATATCCAAAATACTCCAAAATCCAAAACTTATTGAGCACCCACAAAGGGAATAAAATGGCACGTGTGGAGGACGGTCATGCCAATGGCAGGTTTCCCACAATGCCCCACGTGCACAATTATTTAAAATATTGAATAAAATTACTTTCAGGCTATGTGTATAAGGTGTGTATAAAACATAAATAGAATTGGGTTCCATCCACAAGATATCTCATTGTGTATATGCAAATATTCCAAAATACGGAAAGATCCAAAATACGGAACATTTCTGGTCCCAAGCATTATGGATAAGGGATACTCAACCTGTACTACGTCCACTGATGTGTTTCCCAGTGCTCACTTACTTGACTCTTAGAGATAAAATCCAAAGGTTCTTGAATGGAACAGGAAAAAAACAGGGAGCTTTGGATCACTTCCTATCAGCTGACTGACTAGCCGAGCTCTGAGCTGATGCCTGGCAGGTGCATTATAGCTGTGCCCCCTTGACTTGGTCATAGACACAAATCCCACATAGCAACCATTTTGTGGCCAGCTTTGCTCCCATAGCAGCCATTTCTTGATGATGCATATTACCCTTTCCCAAAATTCTAAAAGTGCCCTTAGGCTCAACAAGGTTTTGGATCACTGCCAATGATCCACTTTTGCTTCCTTCACCCCATTCACTTGTCTGAACCTCTTTCCCTACTCTTCCTTGTGACTAAAACTTCCTCCTATTAATCAAGCCACTTCCTTCTCCAAATGCTGCCTCAAGACCCATTTTCATGAAAAGCTTCTTTGCAGCTATCCCATCTTGACTGCACACACAGCTGCATGGCCACTTAACTCTGCCCTTACCAGTCCTCACTTGATAATTCTTGACATGGGTCTTCCGGTAGGATCCACATCACTGTGGTGTCTTATACTAAATACTGGCATCAAAATCAACATTAACAAGCAGAGCTGCTGGATGTACATTGGAACTGTTTGTGCAAAAATGCAGGATGGTTTGAGATCATGAGATCATTTTGCAACAGTGCATCTTAAAGATCAAGGCATGACTAAATTCTCTTCCAGGTGAAATTTCTGTGTCACCCTTTTCTCCTTGATCTCTGCTATTCTTCTCTTGCTCAAACGTGCTGTACCTTTTTCCTACTGCAATTACTTACTCCTGCCTTGCCTTGGAAATTCCTTTTTGAATGTGCGGGAGGAGGTTATCAGTCACTCACCTGCAAAGTTGTGCTCCAGCTCCTCACCAAACGTTTTGCTGGATCCAAGGGATTGGAAGTGTGGGAAAACAAAAGGCAAGGGATGGTATGGCTAGGCTGGAGCACAGCCATGGCAAAAGCACAGTGGACAGTATATTAGGACCAGCATTTGACCAGTCGCCCAACACACCCAAAACAACTAGGTCAGCTGACCAGTCAAATGCTATCAAACACTTAAAACATTTATGATGATAAAGAACAATGGAAATAATTACGCTAACTGCAGAAATTACTAGAATACAGTTCATTTCAGAAACTTTACGGAACACCATGCCAGAGCACTTGGAGGCCCGCCTCCTCCCTCTAGATAATTCAACTGATGCAGTGGTAGTCCCAACTGTTAGGTACTTGTGATCTATGCCATTTCCCCCCTAAATGCAAAACGCTCCTGAGTATGCGTAGACTACCTTGTCTGGCAACTGAAACCTGGTGTTTTCCCTTTCAGTCTATAGTGAGAATCACCTCACAAATGCTGCACAGCCCAAGAAGTCACCTGCCATCCATCTTAATCCAGGCCATCAGATGACTGAAGGAAAGAGGTCTGAGCTCTGTTCTGGTTTGCTGGTTTGTTTGTCCTCATCTAGTTGCCATGACCAGTTCACTCATTATGGAGTTCACAGGTTGGGTCTGGGGGTCTCAAGCAGCCTAGATGCTCAAAAAAACCCTAGCACCAGGGACCGTCTGATAGCTACTTGTATGAGCTTGCTTTATGCTTCCTTCATGAGCCCTAGGTATGTTTGTTCAGCAGGAATTACAGATACAGCACATAACCAGTAAGAAAATCCGGGCCATGCAGCTCAGTTGAAGGCAAGAATAGCAGCTCTTTAGAGCAAGGTGTAGGGCAGAGTGTGCTTGCTCCTAAAAGGAGGGATACATACACAAACAGGCACAGTCCTGACTCCTTCAGGAATAGGGAGCAAGACACCATGACTCCTCCTTTTGCTATCAGATGGTGGATATATTGCACAGATATGAAAAGATTCTTGACAATACAGAACATTTGACCATAAAACAACGATAGGCTGTTTATCCATAACATCTCACCAGTCAATTGACTAGCGTCCACCCTACACAACATATGATATTTTGCCTTAAAACAGAACACTGTCCATCTAATCCAATACTCTCTAGAAGCAGCTATCTATGGCTTCAGAAAGAAGACTTTTCCCTACCTTCCTATCCAAGGTTCTTTTAAATGGAGATGCTTAGGAGCGAGACATTATGTACTCTCCCACACGGCTATCTCCCATCTTTGCACACAGAGGCAAGCCGTATAAACCCAGCAAAGAAGACAAATGTGTGCTCTCCAAATGGACGGAACCCACTCAGAGATAGATAAATCTTATTTATTATGCTGTTAAAATTTCAAAGGATGAGAGGCTCATTGACTTAGTCGATATAATACTCTCTGCTCATCCTACATGCTGCTTAATACCAGCGGAATAAAATAACCATTTGTCAATAGACAGCAATTACTGAGGCCATCAATTATACCTCCCTTATACTGGAGAAAATAAGCTTTCACTAGTGTATCCATATTGTATGTCAGGCTAAGGGAGGGAAGAAGAGAAGATGCCAGTTACCTGTAACATTCCTTTAGCATCTTTACTAATAGCTCTGGAACGCCACCTTCTGTGTGTCCTTTTTTCTTTTTTAGGACTTTCAAAAGGGATGCCCTTTAGAAAAGCACAAGGGAAAGAGCAGAGGTCCATTTGTCACAAATCTAGGAAAAAAATGCTAACATCAGCCAGCAGCATGTTCCGCAGAAGTAGCTATTTTCACAACTCACCTGCATGGCATTTATGGCTGGTGCTGAATACGTCCTATGAAGAACTTCCATACTCTGTAAAAGCTGGCTCATCTCCAAGAGATAGTTATGACAGTGGGAAAGGTCTGTTTGGAATAAAGGGGGGAAATTTTTTTTTTGCCTAGCACCTAAAAAATAGAAGAAACCGACACAGCTAAAATCTTCAACACGACTTTATCCTATAACTGATTTCTGGGTAACTGAGATACAGGGTGCAAAGGGTATGTCTTTCTGTTACATGACTGTACTTATCCTTACAAGAGGAGATTTTAAAAATAATTATTAAAAGTAATGTCTATCCATCATGTTCTAGCATTGTTAGTATGTGTTAGGATTTTAGCGGACTCAAAACAGCAGAGCTAAAAGGCATCACTTGTGAAAGCTCAGAAAAACGGTTCCATTAACTTATCTCATGTAGGGAGGAAACACTGAGGTTAATGACACCTTTGAAAACAATTGACTTTTATTTGTTGCTGCACTAATAATTTTACACTGTATATAGATGCATAATCTGTTCGCTTTAGCATAATGAGGTCAACCAGTAATGTTGCTCCCGCTGTAATTATTAGTTTTTTTGAACAAAAGGGCTTTGATAAGATTGCCGAAAAAGTATTGCCCAGTTAGAAAAACACAACTGAAAAAAATTAACAATGCATTGAATAAAACTGAGCTAACAGTAAACAAGTCTGGGGAAGAAAGTTCTTGGGCTGTGGAGAGTCCTTTACTCAACATTTCTCCCATGACTAAGTTCTTTCTCCCTGCAAATGCGGGGGAAGCTCCTATGCAGGGAGTGTGGGAGAAGTGTTTAAAAGGTTGTCCACACATGTGGCCTACTCATTCTTCCAGCTTGCTCAGAATACGTTTCTGAAACCTTAGGGGGAGGAAGGATGGTGCAGGTTGACCAACACAAGGGATGGCAAGAGGTTGAGAGTACTCAATCCCCTGCTCCTTGGCTTAAGGAAAGTAGCAGCAGTCATCCTGGAGAAACGGAGTATTTACCGTATATACTCGGGTATAAGCCGACCCGCGTATAAGCCGACCCCCCAAATTTGAGGCCAGAAAAGGGAATTTCTTATTGACCCGCGTATAAGCCGAGGGTCAATAGAAATTCCCTTTACCGGCAATGCTGCGCTCTAAAATGGCGGCCGCCATTTTAAAGCGCAGGGCCCCTGCCCCAGGTCGCCCTCCCGCCGGCCTCCCAGGCCCTCCTGCCCCACCCCACCCCACCCCCAGTGCCATCCAAGGGGGGGAGGGGGAAGAGCCCCTGAACCCCCTACTTACCGGGAGACGCGGCGAATCGGCGGCGTGGCCTTCCTGGGCCGGCAGGAGGCCTTTCCAGGCTCCTGCTGGCCGGAGGAAGGCGCTTGGGCGCGTGGGTGGCGGCGGCGCAGCCGGCAGGGGCCTCCTGCCGGCCCAGGAAGGTCCCTGCCGGCAGAAGAAAGGCGCCCAGGCGCCTGGGCGGCAGTGGAGCAGCCAGCAGAGACCTCCTGCCGGCTCCTCCAGGACCCTGCCAGCAGGAGAAAGGCTCCCTACCGCCTGGGCAGCGGCAGAGCGGCCGGCAGGCGCCTCCTGCCGGCCCAGAAAGGTCCCTGCCGGCAGAAGAAAGGCTCCCGGGTGGTGGCGGAGCAGCCGGCAGGAACCTCCTGCCGGCCCCTCCAGGCCCCTGCCGGCAGGAGAAAGGCTCCCGGGCGAGGCTGCGAGCGGTAAGTTCCTCCCTCCCTCCTCCCCTCTCCTACCGTATTGACCCGTGTATAAGCCGAGTTCGGCTTTTTCAGCCCTTTTTTTGGGCTGAAAAACTCGGCTTATACACGAGTATATACGGTAACCCTACAACAAGAAACTTCAACAGCTGAGGAAAGAAGGGCCCCACAGCTACCATGACACTGATTTATACCCCTGCATTGTACCTTGGCAACTCAGTTTAGCTGAAGGACACGAAATATTAAGTGGCTGCAAAGGAAGAAAAGCATCCCCAATAAGCATTTGTCCAAGAGCAATTTTTTTTTTTTAAAAGAGGGCAACACTGGCTTTTAGTATCGTTATTTTATTTGCCAACATCCTGCTTAAAGTAATGGGACTTCACTTATCCATATTAAGCATGTATTCCTTTAAAAGTGAAGCAATTGATAGGTTCTTGGGGGATGGAGAACTGGTACCCAGCCGCAAAGCTAGATCATGCTATAAAAATATTTGTTTTCAAGGTTAATTTATGAGAAAGGCACTGTATAAAGACAACTAACTCTGGAGAATTGTGCAAGAAACTGTCTAAAAGTACAACAATCTGAGGTCTGTAATCGTTCTACCTAAGTTACCTTTTGAGCATCGTTCCATATCTTCAGAAGACTGAAGCCAAGGTGGAATCCTTGACTCATTGTTTGAACAGGAGAATGATAAACTACTTCCGGTCTGCATTGAATTCTGTTGCGTCAAGCTGCCTCTCTGTACCATGGAAACAAGATTTCTTTTATCAAAAGAAGAATTCCAATGGAAAAAACAAATACTCAGCATGGCTTTGTTATGACGAATGTATATTTCAAAGCCAAGTACAGAGGCTTAAGTACAGATCCAGGAGAATTGCTAAAGTAATTCCCCAAATTTATAAAAACTGCATGCAATAAAAAGCTGTATCTGTACCTGTGTTGATCTGACGATTGTCTGAACACCCAACCCACCTGTCTTTTACCACAAAAGGAAGCTACTGATTTCCCACTGCAATTATCAATGGTTAAGCCTTACCTATAAGGCCAATTTAAAACAAGTTGCTGGTTTCGACGGGATGCAGTGGGTACAGGGAAGAATCGCATGATCCAGGTGTAGTTGCTCCTGCTCCCCCACAGAGCTTCCTGGGTCAGTAGTGGGCCAGGGCCTCCCTTAAACAGGGACCAGAGACGAGCTGAGGAGGACAGTGACCCTACCAGCCAGCACTGAGGTGGCAGTCATGGGAGATAGTGGAGGAACAAGGTGGGACACCCCTTCCAGTCTTCATTCTGAGGACTTGGGGGCTCTCAAAGATGTCATGGCTGAGGATCAGGGTCCCAGGGTGGGGCAGGCAGAACACCACATCCCTAGACTCGATTCATATAACCGAACGTGGTTATGACTGAAAAATGTCATGACATTTTAAATTCTATATGGGAGCCAACAGAACACAATCCAGTTTCTACAGTGCTAACTAGGAATGTTGATATTCTTTACATTTGCTTGTACATAAAAAACCCACAACATTTTTGATAATGGTTTAAGCACAATTCATCTAATCGTCAACCTCCAGTCATCTATTACATTATTTGTTGTAGTCTTCACTATAATCAATCCCAGAAGAAGCACATTATCTATACCTCATACCTTTCTGCTTGATGTATACTCCAAAAGGCCAGATACAGACTCCATAACTGAGGATGCTGGGAAGAAATGATTGTTGATGTCATGTGGAAACATGGAAATTTCATTTTGACGATACATTCGGTGATGGCGCAACTTTGCTACCCACTCATCAAAGACTTCCTGAGATTTTGCCTAGGAGGGGGAAGTATAGGTTATACAAACAAAGAATATATTCTATAGGTTACAAACATTAAGGATAATAGGTCTGTATACCTTACACATCTGAAGAAGTGAGCTGTAACTCACGAAAGCTCCTACCCTGCCAGAAATTTTGTTAGTCTTTAAGGTGCTACTAGACTCTTGCTCTTTTCTACTGCTACAGAGACTAACACAGCTACCCATCGTTACTTATACTCCGTTAGAGCTTGGGGAATAGTAGCAATTCTGCCTCAAGTGATGTTGTATAGTTTGGATCTGCAATGCCACTTTGTGAGCCTATACAGCCCCCAGGAAGGTATCATTTTTCTGAAGCGGACGGAAGGGATTTGCTTTTCCCAGTGATGCTGTGGTAGCCTGCTGCTGCTTCTCAGGACAAGTGACTGAGGGTGTGTGAGTGATAGATGAAGGCAGAACAATGGTGTACAATGCCGTGTGGGGGTAGGCAAAGGCTTGGCACAGGCAAGGGACCATCTGCAGAATGAAGAGGCAGATAAGGGGGATGGTATATATGTCATGGAGAAGAAGGGATGACAGAGAGACCACAGCCTGCTTCCTAAGATGTTCCACACAGCCAATCAGACTGTGCTCAGGGACAGCAAATGAAAGATAAAGTAATGACCAATACAACATTGCAATATTCAGTGGCTGCATTTGCACATCTTAACAAGTTGTATTATAAAAACAGAAGCCTGATCAATGCATATTCTGACACTTTCAGGCACAATCTTGGATCTCAGCAGCATCCTATGGCATATAGCCACAGGAACAAGGGGCACAAATCAGCAGTGAAACAAGCGGTGTTCATACAAAACTGGAATTTAGCTGCAGCTTATGACATCTGAATACAAAGAAAGACAATTTTTAAGACTATAGGAGAAATGGAGCATCAGTAATGAAGTTATATTTGTCTTACTTAGACCTGCAAGGCTGAGGGGCAAAACGTTTCTTTTTCATTTTGTCACTGTGTATACTAATTCCTTTGAAAATTAGAAGCAGGTCTTCTGTATCTTCAGTCTTTTGGTACACTATACACATTAGTATCTACTGCGTCAAGGGGTAGACGGTTAATATCCTATACATTAAATGATCAGGAACAAACATTAAAAGCTTATTATGTGGTAGCATCAAAACTCGGTTAACCTGTTTTCCTACAACTTTCTCCTCATGCCAGTGAACTCAATGATCTGAATTTGCCACACAATATAAATTCCAAACATAGAATCCAAAGAAATGCAGCTGTGTTTTCCTGTTAACATAATGCAAAACAGAAACCGCCAGTAGTGGACAGAACTGCATTCTAGGCAAACACAATGGATTCTGCAAGATTTTTAATATATAAGTATCTAGAATGCATGCTATATTTTACAGCTGATGGGTATACATTGTTACTTGAATATTATCACCTTTAAATGATAAATATGTTCTTCTGTATCCAAATCTATACATTTCGTTGATTTCTTCACAGACATCACCGAAAGCCCAACATCTATACATCCATGCAGCTTCCCTCTCTCTATCTGCCAAGAAACATTTAAAACCAGTTATTTCCAATTAAGGGAAAGAGAGGACCAAAGAAGATTTCAGTTTTTAGGATTACCTCTTTTTGTCTTTTGAAGTAATCACATAAGTCACATGAGAACATTGGGGCAGCATGCCTTCAAGGTACTTACGTCAGCTGGACTCTTTGCATATTTCAAAATTCCCTTGTCCAGAAAGAAGCATCTCTGTAATATACAGACAACTCTTTTAGCCAGGAAGCTTAAAATGTTATAACCTATTTAAAATGAGAGCTACGACACTCTCTCACACAGTCTTTTATGCAAGGACACCAGACCAAGTGGCTCAGTTTTAAAGGGCAATAAACACTCGCGGATTCATGCTTGCTTCTGACCTTGTGCCAGCCTTTCAGAGGCCATTTCCTTTTTTTCAGCAGGTAGCCTTCCTGTTTCTGCGGTTCCTGGGTGTAATTCACAGCTCCCCGTAGTCCTTCTACAATCTCCCAGCTGTCCTGTTCAGAAACAAGGTCCAAATATGTGGTTAGTGCTTTTCTTCCCTTTTCTCAAAAATAACATTTTAAAAAGGACATGTTCACAGCCCCAATCCCCAACCCAAGTAAGTTGGCTTTAAGATGGCAGCCCCACCGATCTCCTGGCTTGACCTGTCTTGGTCTAAAAGAGCAGCAGCAAGTCACCCTTTAATCAAGGAAGAACATTCAAACCCATTCACTGTAATGTTTAAAGAGTGTGTTCACAGCAATAAGAACTGCAGAAATATGGTTCACTGTCAGATCAACAGAATACCAAATATTGAACACATGTTCTCAGGCACAATTTGATGCAATGCCTCTATTACAGTAATAGCAAGAATCATAGAATAGGAAGGGGCCATACAAGCCATCTAGTCCCACCCCCTGCTTAGTGCAGAATCATCCCAAAGCATCCTTGACAAGTGTTCGTTCAGCCTATTTCCGCCCTCTGTTTTTTCCAGTAGGATTTCTCCAGGTTTGCTATGTCTCAAGCCACCAACTCATTAGTTCTTAATTCCTGATGAATCAGAGTGGATAGACTGTCCATTAACTGATGAATCATTTATGACTAATTTGTATTCCTGTCCCATATAAACCTGAGTTTGATTACTATAAATTCCACAGACATGAGAAGTAGCTCTGCTGGTGGGCAGGTGTCCAAAGGCCTATATGCTGTGTAGTTTTGAAAAACACTTCTGAAGCCATTACAGTTTTGCCTCCAAACATTGCTTGTCCTTTATGGAACTGCAGTTTACACATGCTGTATGTAGCTGGTGAACTTTACACAGCATTTTAAGTTGTTTCTTCATAGTAAGAAATTTGTTTGCAAAAATGTTGTCAATAGCCGAAGTCAAGTTCCGTCAAGTCCAGATGCCAGGGCATATTTGAAAGCAATCAATTTTGAAAGCAGGCAACACACATTTCATGAGACCGTAAATACAGTAGTGTTTCCACAGAAACAGGGATACCAGCTTTGGCAAGTCACAGAGATTGATTCTGAAACTGCAAGGCTAAAGATAAATCCCCTCAGCCACCTGTCTCCTCCTTTATAAAGTAGTAATTTAATGTTGGAAAGGGTTTTACAAAATGAAATCACATGAATGTTTTCTTTTAGAGTACCTGGGGCCAGAGAATTTCTAGCCTGTAGGCCAGATCAAGCCCTCTTGGTTTCTGGGTGTCTTATCAGCCCTGTATGAGGATTCTGTGAGAGACAGATGGCCTCCCTGAAGGGGGTTTTCTGTGACAAGTTAAGACAGCACAACAAACATTTCCAGCCCAGGAGCAGCTGTGGGCAGGTGAGCACAAGAAAAGGTGTATCTGTTTGACGGTGAAGGGATGCATGAGGCTGAACACCTGTGTTCTGTTTGTTGTGATACACTTAGAATTATTGTCAGAGAAGGGCCCTATCATTTTAGCCATATCATTTAGAAGGAAAGTTATATTTTGGTTTGGATGTGTGTGTTTTTTTTTAAAAAAAATCTGGAACCTCACACCCAGGTATTTTAAATGTTGCTTAAAATTCAAATTTGTTTTGTGAGCAAGCCCAACAGGTTTATAACAAAGTAAACCCTATATTATTCAATACACTTAGAATTATTGTCAGAGAAGGGCCCTATCATTTTAGCCATATCATTTAGAAGAAAAGTTATATTTTGGTTTGGATGTTTTTTTTAAAAAAAATCTGGAACCTCACACCCAGGTATTTTAAATGTTGCTTAAAATTCAAATTTGTTTTGTGAGCAAGCCCAACGGGTTTATAACAAAGAAAATCCCATATTATTCAATGGAACTTACTCCCAGGAAAATATATTTAAGATTACAGCCTCTCTCTGCTCCAGGGAAGGCCCAGAGTATCCAATAATAATAGGGTTGCCAGGTCCCCCCCTCTCCTCCAGCAGGAGGCTTTGGGGGCAGAGCTTGGGGATCGCGTGCGCCACTTCTGGTTTACAACCGGAAGCGTGGCCCTTCACTCATCTGGGGAGCTGATTTGGTGGCCCGGGTGGGGAGCGGTGCTGGGCGCGGTGGCGGGAGCATCCTGGGGCCGGCGGGTGGCGGAAACCACTGAGGAACTGTCCTTCCCCACAGCACCAAGTAATGGCGCCCAACACTTGCAGGGGCTGGGGCAGGGCTCTGCCGCACCTGCGCCATCCTCCTGCACTTCCTTGGCCCCGCCCAAGTTCTGTGCTGCAGCATGCACGTTTGCCCGCCGACCCTCAGCTGGTCGACAGGCAAAGGGGTAAATGGCCAGGGGTTTGCTTGCCACCACCGGGCACCTGGCAACCCTAAATAATAATCCCATTTTAGAATCTTTTTGAAGATATGTTAACATTTGTTTGGCTCCCTGTATTACCAGTTTTAGGTCTTACAGTAAATACATTATGGATTTTATGCCCAAATAAGGAACAGGCAATATCAAAAACATTTTGGTGGCTTGGTAGATCTGATGCAGCACTTAATGCCACAGACAATCTTCTAGAAGTACAAGATTCAAAACAATCTACTCACTTTAGTTGGCCTCTTAAAGAAATAGTACTTTTTAAAAAATAATAATTCATTAAGCAACATTTGTGGCAAATACTAGGAATGGCCAGAGGGTCTACAGCAGTAACAAAATTGGTAAATTTACACATGGGACATTTTGAATCAAACTATCTGATCACAGAACCTCATTTTTTAAAAATTAAGTTTCAGTGCAGACAAACAATATATTTGACATTTGCCAGGGAGATGTTCAAGAACCATCTTTGAGATGTCTGTCACCTTGAACTTGGAATAAATCTGTTCCCATACCCATGTTCTGCTGAACCCATATTAAGTTTTGTATAACAAAAGCAATAAACAAACTCCAAGCTCAGAGTTAGGTTTCCACATTAGAAATTTTACAGTAATTTACATAAGAAAAATTTAAACATAATAGAAAGTTTAAATCCAAGACCCACCCCTTATCAGCAGTTATATCAAATACATTACTATACAGAGGTCATAAATTTATCACAGGTTTTTGAAGGGGTACGCCAATGACAAGCATTATTTATTTGTTGTTACACACTTGTAAGTTAAAGCAGATATATATTTTAACAGCTTTGAAGTAGTATGTTTTTGTATTTTCACTTGCGCTATATTTGTTGCTTATTCTTTTTAAAAAGTCAGTGTAATTCAAACAATAAAATTGGATTATTGCATCCCATTCACACTTTCTCAGACTTTGCAAAGGTAGAACATAGTTATAGTTAATGCTTAAATTTAAAAAGGTAAAGGTTAAGGTCCCCTGTGCAAGCACCAGGTCATTCTTGACCCATGGGGTGATGTCACATCCAGACATTTTCTAGGCAGACTTTGTTTACGGGGTGGTTCGGAAGGATGGAAGGCTGAGTCAACCTTGAGCCGGCTACCTGAAACCAACTTCCGTTGTGATCAAACTCAGGTTGTGAGCAAAGCTTTGGACTGCAATACTGCAGCTGACCACTCTGTGCCACCTATCCTAAAATTAACGTTTGAAAAAAAAGCAAAAGGGAGTAGGAAACCATCCTCTCACACCACCACTTTGATACTTTTGACATTGCACAACAGGAAAACATTTCCATTAACACTCAAGTCGAAAGTGTTGCACACCAAAATCTAATCTTTTCAAATGTGGCCGATACACATGATCTTCAAACTGTGCCCTTGGGAAGTTGAGACAAGGCTCCAAATGGTAAGTTTAAACAGACCCACACAAACAACAGCTAAGGTTAGGACAGCCTTTACATAAATACCAAGGAGGTATTACTGTGTCACTAGAACCCTTACCGTAGTTTGTTTCAGATAAGAAGAATTACTGCTCAGTGGAAACAAATTCATATTACTTAAGTGCTCATTTCACTGAAGCACCCACAACCTGTTTTATCTGAACAGCCATGTACAATTTAAAGGATGTACAAGAAACCAAACTGGATTTATGGAAAGACCAGGTAAAGGCAACTGATGAGCTTCTGTCTGGGGTTGTGAGGGAGGAAGATGTGTAGGTTTTTACTGGCTGTTTCCCAGGCTAGAAATATAGGCAATGAGTCTCCAGCAGTCTCCCCTTTGAAGGATATAAATGCCACAAAGGTTGCAGCGAATTCCCCACAATTTAGGAAGGAAATAAACCAAGCAAGTTACTATTCTCTTTTCTTTTGCACATTTTAATTTTCCCAGCTGGAATTATTTGTAATCATTCTTTCTTTGAGGGCACCTTCCCATTTTGCACTGTATATTCTGGTAAGATAAAGGTAAAGGTCCCTGTGCAAGCACCGGGTCATTCCTGACCCATGGGGTGACGTCACATCCCGACGTTTCCTAGGCAGACTTTGTTTACGGGGTGGTTTGCCAGTGCCTTCCCCAGTCATCTCCCCTTTACCCCCAGCAAGCTGGGTACTCATTTTACCGACCTCGGAAGGATGGAAGGCTGAGTCAACCTTGAGCCGGCTACCTGAAACCGACGTCTGTCGGGATCGAACTCAGGTCGTGAGCAAACCTTTTGACTGCAGTACTGCAGCTTAACACTCTGCGCCACGGGGCTCCTCTGGTACAGATAACCCCACTACAAAGCCCATAGATACCAAACATCCACTGAGAATAAATCACTGCTTTCCAGAGTGAAAACAGCAGAAATGGGGAGGGGGGTGCCCATAAAAATGGCAATATAAATGCATATGCACCATTCTCCACTAACGTGATGGTGTAAGTATCAGGAATCTGTACCTGAGTACAAAATGAGAAGTGAGATAAAGCTCTGAGAAATTAGTTACTGCTGTTGAGAGGAACATTCTGGTTTTCCTTTTTGGATATTTGCTGTGGGAGAAGAGAACAAACAGACTGTGATTTATGAGTCTTTGTGGATTCTAAAAGTTAATATATCATCAAACTTTGACATTTAATTAAACTAATAATATCTAATTAAAATGAGATTGAAGTGGCCCATCAGCAACTCTTTGCAGAGGCAGACATCAAGCCTATCACATGGAGCATTATCAGTCATCAGAGACAAAATGGACAGACGTCTAAAAATATCAGTATATAGTGCAGGTGGGACATTACAAAGGTGAATCTGTCCTTTATTCTCAATGCAGTGCTACCCCAAACATCAAGGTTTTATTATCTAGGATTCCCTCCCTCCAAATTTAAATAGTTGGGTGCTCAGCTGGAAGTTTGTGCTTAGAAATCAGTGGGAATGGCCAAACATCCCACAACTGTATTCACAATGTACTACATCAGCTACAAAAATTCACAGTTTAAGAGAGACCCAAAAATACTGTCTAGTAGTTGAATGGACTCTCTGTATTCCAATGATTAGTGCTGAAAGTCTGAAGAAAGTCCAAACTGATACAAAATAGAGCTGGCTCCAGGTTTGGGGAAGGCCTGGGTCAAGATGCCCTCCAGTTACTCTTCCCAGTGCGAATTCCACCATTGCCTTTTCTACCTCCACTCCATCTGCCCCTCTCATAAAAGTCTGACCTACCTTTATGTCTCGGTTGGTATTGGCATGACTAAAGGAACCCAAGAAAGTAGAACCACTGCTCAGTCTCCTGCCCAGTGACTCTCTCAAGAAATCAGAGGATGCCCTTTTGCAAGGGCCTCTGGGTGATCTCCCATTTCCAGCTAGAAGTAAGGCCGGAGGCAGAGCTCAAACCTTTTGCTCTCCCTTCTTGCCCTGCCAGCACCAGGTATAGTGGAAAATGAAACAATGATGCTCTTCCTCCTCCTCCAGGCACCCTACCCATTAGGAAAGCGCAAACTGCCTCCAAGACCCCTGTGGCATCAGTGATATCTGGAGCGATCTCCAATTTCTTGGTGGAAACGGGTGGTCAAGCATTTCTGGTCTGCAGAGGGCCCTGTACCAGGCCACGAGCCTTGGCCAGTTCCTCACTATGCTGACCCCTGATGCCAGCCATACTATGGACTACATTACAGTCCGAGAATCAAGTTATTCCCAAGATTCAAAATACTCAAAAACTTTTGTTCAAGCACCAAGGAGGCTTAGCGATGTGACTTGAGGACCTCTTCAGAAGGGTAAGATGATGTTTCACTGACAGAAGGGTAAGATGACAAATCAGTTCTTCAGCAGCCGATTACTTTTGGTTTAAATTTCCACCTTGGAGGTAAGTCATGCAAATATTTATTTTATTTATTTTCAAAATTTGTGTCCTGCCTTTCCACCCTTACAAGGACCATGAAGGAAGCTAACAATTTAAAACATACATGATAAAATCACATTTCAAAACTATTAAAAGCAAGTCTTTCCTCCCCACCAAGAATATGTCATGCTGCAGCTTCTCTTTATGCAACATTCTTATCTGGTGCACAGTCATTATTTTGATGAGTAACTGGAAGAAAGCTCATCAGCCTGTACAAAGGCAATAGCATTATGCAGTGGAGGGAGAGATGAAAGAACTGTGTTGCATTTCTACAATAACTAAAACATCCAGACTGTTAAGCACTGACTAGTGTATGAAACCTCTGATTATCTTAGTAATTGTTGAATATATTAAAAAACAGCAGAACTGAACTAAATTGTTCATTGCTGGGACAAAAGTAGTTCTTTCGAGAAGGATTTTTTCACTACAAAGTACTCTTTTAGGTTTTTTAAGTTAATTACAGGTTGTGTACTCATTATCCAAAATGTTTGGGACCAGAAGTGTTTCTGATTTTTGCTTGCTTGCGTGCCTGCATGTGGGAATGTAGGCATGCAAGGAAAAGATATATTGCAGCTGAAGGGGTCTGGGAGGATCTGCTGTGTGCCTGCATTTTGATTGTGACCTGTCACATGTGGTCAGGAGTGGAATTTTCCACTTGTAGCATCATGCTGGTGCTCAAAAAGTTTTGGATTTTGGAGCCTTTCAGATTTTTGGATTAGGGATGCTCGACCTATACTACCTAAGCGACCCATGAAATTCCCAAACCCTAAATGGACTAGCCAAGCATGCAGGACAAAATGATGTGGCGTGGGGGCCTAAGAGTGCAGGAAATCACTACAGAGCAGCCCGAATATAAATACAGATAGCCCCCTCTTTTCCAAGTTGTTTAATTGTATTCTGTATCAAGGCAATATTATGAAGTGTACAAATAACAGTCTAGAGCATATTAGTTGTCCCAGGGCCTTTGCACTTATTGGCCAGAATACTGGAGGGTGGGAGGGTGGGTTACATCTTTGTGAACTATTGGGTAGAATACTGCCACCTCACTGGGGAAAAAAATACAGAACCCTGAAAGGCTTGTCTTTATCTCTCCATAAATACAAAGTGAGTTGTCAATTCAAGGAAAGCAGCCGTAATATCCCCAGCACCTTCTTTGTTCTTTTACCCAACTGTTATATAAATATTATACAACTACTATGTAGAATGAGTTGGATCCACCCAGCTTTTCTCCAGGTGAAAAAGAAGAGGTCCTTGTTGGCCACCAAAAATCCAATGCTGAGAATTATGGGACCTGGTGTCACGAACCACCCTGCATTAGCACGGGAAGAGATGTTCTCGAAGGAGGAGGACAACCTGCCCCCAAGCTCCACCTTGGCAGACCCTCCCAGTAAGACGGACTTTCCAGTGCCTCCCCAAAGGGACCCTGATCCAGCACTGGCACTGCCCCCTGAGCCAGCAGAGCCCTCAGGCCTGGAGATCCCATCATAGACCTGCCTACGACCAGACCCACCACAGTCTCCCAAAGCACCCCTTCTGCTAAAGAAATGCTAGGAGAAACAGATAAGTCACCACAGGATCTGGGCCCCAGTAATCCTCATGAGTAGGGAAGCTGACTGAGCTTGAGGAGAAGCCTAATGTGGGACTCAGCAACACCTGTAGGGAAACTCCCTATGTAAGGCTGCAGCCAGTGTGGGATCAACTTGTCTGCAACCCTGCTGATGACCCTACTAGTTGCCTAGTGTTTAAGATCTTGGAACTTTCCTATGTGACCTTGGACTACTTTTGGACTGTGCCACTGAACCCTGGACTTTGCTTTGAACTGGAACCCTAGAACTTTTGCTGATGGACTTGTTGTGGTCTGGGACTTCCCTCCAACCTGGTCAGCAGGACACCTGCATGTTCAAAAGCCATATGGAAAAAGACCTAAAGTATGGAACGGAATTGTGAGAGACTGAGTGAAAAAGCTGGCTGAATCCAACCCATAAGAACATAAGAAAGGCCCTGCTGGATCAGACCAAGGCCCATGAAGTCCAGCAGTCTGCTCACACAGAGGCCAACCAGGTGCCTCTAGGAAGCCACAAACAAGACGACTGCAGCAGCACCATCCTGCCCGTGTTCCACCGCACCCAAAATAATAGGCATGCTCCTCTGATACTAGAGAGAACAGGTATGCAGCATGACCAGCATCTATTCCAACTAATAGCCATGAATACCCCTTTCCTCCATGAACATGTCCACTCCCCTCTTAAAGCCCTCCAAGCTGAGCCATCACCACATTCTGGGGCAGGGAGTTCCACAATTTAACTATGTGTTGTGAGAAAAAATACTTCCTTTAATCTGTTTTGAATCTTTCACCCTCCAGCTTTAGCAGATGACCCCGTGTTCTAGTATTATGGGACCCAGTTTAATCTATTACATACAGTAACAGTTGTGTATGAAAAAATATAATATTACTTCAGGAATTGTTCTGTAGTTCTCTGGACTATTAGACCCTTTCCTACATTTATAAGCTCTACAGGAGGTAATCATAAATGAGTTGTACACAGCATCCAGAACGTGGTTTTAGAGAAGGGCATGAAAAACATAAGATAATTCACTACTTATTTATTCAACCGGAAAGGACTTGCATAGTGTTACCATACACACAAATGGAATCAGATTGCTTTCTCTTCCGTCTGTTCAGATTAGTCACGAGCAGCAAAGAGGAAGCAAACAAGAAGAGAGGAAATTTCACTGATGGATTTGGAAAGCTTAAATAGCCCAGGAACAAGCCCAGCACTCCAGGGGCCATTCTGCTCAGACCCAGTCAGCAGTGCTGACCTCAACACACTCATCACCTATGGGTTTGGTAACACTGATGATGAAGAAGGAGTGGGGAATCAAACCCAGTTCTCCAGATTAGAGCCCACCACTCCAAACCTCTGCTCTTAACCACTACACCACACTGGCTCTGATCACGGCTGCTACTGAAGGATCTGAGCCAAGTGATTCCTGCAGTGCTGGTGGAACTGCTGTGGCTTGGCTCTGCTTGTTACTGGCAGCCAGTTACACTCCAGAGCAGTGGCTCAGTCCAACCCTGGAGATTTCACCAGTGATGCAGGCTGTAGAGAATGTTAATGGCATGCTCCCTTAAGCAACTAGTCTTCCTTCCAAAATTAGTAGCAATACCGAATACTCAAGGAGGATACAGGGTGAGAATGAGAATGATGTCACTGAGATTTACAAGAAATATACCCCAATCAAAGTGGTCATAATGATAAAACATTGGCTTGGATCAGCACTCACAGAAGCACGCTTTTCATCCTCCAACCCACCACTGCAGCTTGTTGTGCCCCCCCCCCCCCAAAATCCTGTCTCATTGGGTTACTGGATCTCTGGAAATAGTACAGGTATTAAGTGGGGGTCTGCAGTGGAAGAGGAGAATCACCCTCCACACACACACACACACTTCCATTTTGCTAGCCGAAACAGCTAGAACTCAAGCCACTGCCACTAAAACAAATTTCATTTTCGTGAAACCCAAAATATGCAAATCCAGGGCAACAATGGCAAGGTGGATCAACATCAACAATGGCAAGGTGGATCAACAAGACCAACATCCTGGGCTTGAGTGATTGTGATCGTCAGTGCCCATGAAACTCAAACTCATGCTGTTACGTTTCTTCCTGCAGAATTCAGGAAGCACTGAAGTGTGTGTTGTAAAAGTATGCCAACTGTAACTTGGAGCAATTACTGAATTGCCAGCTACCAAAGACACTGGAAAATATAAAGTAGAGTACAAAGGACACATTGCTGTATTTAAAAAACAGTCAAGCATTACAAAGTTCTAGGAAACAGTAGGCAGAAGCCCAAGAAACACAAGAAGAAGAACTGATTTCTATATGCCGACTTTCTCTACCACTTAAGGGAGAATCAAACCGGCTTACAATCACCTTCCTTTCTCCTCCCCACAACAGATACCCTGTGAGGTAGGTGGGGCTAAGTGAGCTCTAAGAGCCGTGACTAGCCCAAGGTCACCCAGCTGGCTTCATGTGTAGGAGTGGGGAAACCAGCCCAGTTCACCAGATTAGCCTCCGCCGCTCATGTGGAGGAGTGAGGAATCAAACCCGGTTCTCCAGATTCAAGTCCACCACTCCAAACCACTGCTCTTAACCACTGCACCACACTCTTAAGCACTACGCAAGAACTCTCCCAAGATTTCCCTCCTAACCATGAATGAGGAATGTATGAACATGTTGCAAGAGGCAAAACATATCGTATGCAGAACTATGATAGCAACACACAATTTAGTCCACAATTCAGCATGAGCAAGATGCTAAAAACACATGGAGTTCTGGAATAACCAATTGCTACAAGATGCCCAAAGGTTTAGGTGGCTTTAAAAAAAAAGGATCGACAAAATAATGGAGAACAGGCCTGTCGGTGCTTATCAGCCATTATATTTAAAAAGGAACCTTCCTTCTCCAATAGCAAATGTTGGAAACAAACTCCGGAAACAGCTTTCTCCAGCACACGCTGCTGGGTAGCTGACCACTGTTTGAGACACATGCTGGACTACATGAACTTCTGAACCCGTCCAGCAAGTCTTTTTTCAAATGATCTTGGATCTCCAGGGTTCTCAAATCGATATTTAATATAATAAACTAGAAGCCACTAATTTCCTACCTCACAGTGTGCAAGGAACTCCCAAAGGCCACATTTTATTTTAGATCAAAAGAAAAATGAAGCAGTAAGCTAGAATAGCTCTTGGCCTGACAGCTGCTTGAACACAGCAGACTACAGCGCCAGACTTTCATCAAGAAGGAAACGCAGTCAGTTGTAGTGAACATTTGCAAGTGCTGAAAATAGAAAGCTGCTTCAAGGAGGATACAGTGTTGCATCACTAGCAACTAAGGCATTTGTGATGGTTCCTAAAATTGGCATTAAAAATGATTTTACATTTCCACTTTTCTTATACTCATCATAAAGAGTTATTACTGGCACCACGTCTCTCTTGGTACCAGGGTTGTTTTTAACAACCCTCAGCACAGTCCTCTGTTGTCATCAAGGCGCCATTCGCTAGTGATACAGTCTTTTGAACTTAGGGGTCAGACTTTCCTGAACTACAGGTCTAGTGCTGGCTTGCCAAGAAAATCTCTGATCCTTAAGTGCAAAACACTGTATCAACTGTAAATGCCGCCTTGCATTAATAACATGACTTGGGTCATCGTAACAACCCAGGAAAAAAACTAGAGGGTAGAACTCAAATTAATTATCAGACTCTTGGTAATATTCTACAAGTGCAGTCAGCCAGGCAAAAGCCAGGATCCGTTTGCACACAGCCAGCATAGGAGAATTACACTGGAAACCTATGCAGAGTTACTTCGGTCTAAGCCTTTTGAAAGCAGTGGGTTTAGACTGGAGTAACTCTGCATAGGAGTGCTCCATAAATGTGCCCCAGTAGAAAAATCTAATTGAACTGTGACATATTTTTAAGTCATTTATGTCCAAGTATGAGAACAGTGCATTCATTCAACCTTGGAACAATAGCTTTCCTTTTTAAGGATGTGAACAGCAACAGAAAGAATATTCTAAGAGTTTTAAAGTAATCTTCAGTATTACCTGTGGTTCTTTACTTGGGCATAAATGATGCTACTACACTACGAATTTGAGTTTTAACAAACTCAACATGAATCTGCCTTAAACTGAATCGGACCATTAGTTCATCAAGATCAGTACTGTCAATTCAGACTAGCAGCAGGTCTCCAGGTTCTCAGGCAGAGGTCTTTCACATCACCTCCTCCCTGGTCCTTTTAACTGGAGATGGCGGGGACTGAAACTGAGACCTTCTGCATGTAAAGCAGAAGCTCTAACACTGAGCCACAGCCCCTCCGCACAAGAGCACAAGTTTGGTTTGCTAGTACTTCATTACAGTTCTTTAATAAAAAGTATGAATTGTTAAATTAGTCTTCTTTTTACAACTCACAGTGCAATCCTAGTTACACCTTACTAAATTCATTGAAGTCAATGGCCTTAGATTCTTAGTCATGGTCTTAGTTATGGTCAGTATCTCTAATTGTACACATGCTTGTATGTGCTAAAAATGCCTGCGTTTAATTTTTTTAAGGTTGGATTTTTATATATTTTACAGTGAGTAGTGGTTAATTTTGCTAAAGCACTGCAGCTATCCAATAACAGCAGGTTTCCCGAAAACTAAAATCAACACAAAATCCCACATTTGACAGAGTTCTCTCAAGTTCAGCCATCGCTTTGATGCACCACAAATATCTTCTCTTTGGCAACACTTCATAGTTCTCTTGTGCACAGACCACAGGAACTCAGATTGAAGTAAGCTAGTCACAGAAGTTCTTGACTCTACTGGGTGACATAGCCCATATTCCCAGAACTCTTGGTATGTGTGTGGTGGGGGGGGGAGGAAAGGGACATGCAAACCCATGTGATGTAAAGCTGATGCTTCAGAGCATACACAAGTTGTCTATTTCATTCATGGTGTCCCCGGCAGCTGTTTAAACAGTGTTCTTTCAACATAATCAGATTTACTTAAATCTCATCAGCAGCACAGACTGTGTGAACAATGCGAAAATATCCTTAGTGAACTCTGCAAATAATAAGAAACCAGAGAATCTGGCTAGGATCAACACTGGAAAGAAATCACCATCTCAGTGAAGTAGAAGAGGAAAGCATTTATTGTTACTTGGCTCCTTCAATGAGCTAATGAGTTTATTTGGAGGTATTCTTATATTGATTTGATTCCCAAATCATAACATTTCAATATTTAACTTTTTTTAAAAAGTTTGTAATTTAGAATTAGGTATCTGAGGGCATCTCAAGCTTTCCTACGGAATTTTAATGTTCAAGTACAGGACCTCACTGAATACCTGATGCTGAGGTCAAACTATAGAGGGCTCTTGTCCTGCTTCCTAGAAACATCTGGTAGGAAAACAGAACACTGCATCTCTAGTTTATTTGCCTTCATCTTTCAAGTTCTTTTTAAAAACACAACAAAATGAAAATGTTTGACATAGCTGTGCTCCAAAGTTCCAAATTTTCATATGCATGTGGGTGTTAATGCACATGTGCTTACCAGCACTATAGACGTCCCAAGGATTTTCAAATTGTGTGCGTGTGTGTGTAAAGTGCTGTCAAGTCATAGCTGCCTTGTAGTGACCCAGCAGGGTTTTCAAGGCAAGAGACTAACAAAGGTGGTTTGCCATTGCCTTCCTCTGCAAAGCGACTCTGGTATTCCTCGGTGGTCTCCCATCCAAGTACTAGCCAGGATTGACCTGGCTTAGCTTCTGAGATCTGACAAGATCATGCTCGCCTGGGCTATCCAGGTCAGGGCGTTGGAATCTTACATTGCTTTATTTAATTACTAGTGTTGATACCATTAAATTTAAAGAGTTGTGAAGACATGGACATCACAGCCACACCATGAAAACATTTACTTATGCAACTAGATTGATCGCTATGAAACTCAACAATGAGGACATATCTAGAAACAGTTTTGATTCGGTATGCATTTTAAGGACTGTAGCAAAGCAAGGAAGCAATACAGGTATCTACCCAACTGGCCGTGTTCACATGAATTCTGACACCATTTTACATGCCAGAGACTAATCGAAGAAACTGAATTTTGACATGAGATGAGTACTTAGAGCAAAGAACTCTTAACCTCCTAGTAAAGGTAAAGGTCCCCTGTGCAAGCACCGGGTCATTCCTGACCCATGGGGTGACGTTACATCCCAACGTTTTCTAGGCAGACTTTGTTTACGGGGTGGTTTGCCAGTGCCTTCCACAGTCATCTTCCCTTTACCCCCAGCAAGCTGGGTACTCATTTTGCCAACCTCGGAAGGATGGAAGGCTGAGTCAACCTTGAGCCGGCCACCTGAAACCAACTTCCGTCGGGATCGAACTCACTAGGGCTTGCAATGTATCAAGTCTGTAGAACTGGTACTTTTGCCAAAGAGATGGATTGAGAAAGACATGGATACCAATAATGAAAATACCCAGTAGTAAGATATATAATTTACATTCCCAAGTGCTTAGCCTAGAAAAATCTTTCTAATGATCTTGTAAGGGTCATTTCACACATTCAGAAATGTTTAAAAATGACGGGGCATGCCATTGTACATCCTTTTACAAGCAGTAATGTAATGCACCACTCTTTCTTAGAGAACATTGTTTACAAGTACAACTTTTGTACTCTATTAGTATTTCCCCCCAAAAAAAAACATTTTCTTGTGACAGTCTTAGTTTAAGAAGATAGTTGAGAATGCGGAATAAGAATGTCTTAACTAACAAGATCAGTAGGTGGCTTACAACAATTCAGACGACAGAAAGCTAGCAATCTAAAATCATCAACACAAGTCAATAAAAAGCCACATCATAAAACCCATAATTATTTTATCAAGTTGAAGCAATAACACTAATAAAAGAACTGAGAAAGAAATCAAACACCGCAGCAGTGGAAGAACAAATAAAAGCAGCAGTAGTGTTTTTTTTAAAAAGCCAAAACGATAACAGACCAATCAATTAACAGTGCTTGGGAAAATAAAAACTGTCACCTAAAATCAACAAGCTTGATGAGGAACAGACTGCCATAAGAAGGGAGCTCTAAAGACAAGGCAACCAAACTGAAAAACTATCTCTGATATTCACCCCCCCTTATTTCAGAAAGGAGTGGTCACACAGAACAGGGCCTCTGGATCACAGTTGTTGGGCAGGTTCATACTGGAGCTGGTGAGCCTTTACATACCCAAGTTACAGACCATGTAAGGCATTAATGGCAAGGACCATGCATTAATTATGCATTTTTCACAAAACACATAGTTAAACTGTGGAACTCCCTGCCCCAGGATGGCTGCCAACTTGGAAGGCTTTAAGAGGGGACATGTTCATGGAGGCTAGGGCTATCCATGGCTGCTAGTCAAAATGAATAGTAGTCATGATGCATACCTATTCTCTCTCCAATATCACAGGATCATACCTATTATATTAGGTGCTATGGAAAACAGGCAGGATAATGCTGCTGCAGCTGTCTTATTTGTGGGCATCCTAGAGACACCTGGTTGGCCACTGTGTTAACAGACTGCTGGAGCTGATGGGCCTTGGTCTATTCCAGCATGTCTTTTCTTAGTTTTTTAACCAGTACTTTGAATCATCATTGGCAAGATACGTTCTCTTTGGTCTACATATGCAGCAGTAGGCCTGGGTCCAAGAGCACCACCAGACTATGGACAAAATGGATAGGTTCAAGCAGGCCACATTTTCTCCAAGCAACTTTTCAGTACCCTTAGGATACACAAACTGAAGGTTATCCAGGTTTGTCCATGCAACCACAACAAGTCTTGGTTGATAACATTTTGGCCCTGCAGAAATCATGCCAAGCAAGCCAGAGTGGGTAGTAGGAGTTTCGCCAGAATGTTGATAACATGGACATTTTTCCAGTAAATGTAGTAATGCATGCTTTCTAGCTCCCATCCTTTCTAGCAGGAGCCAAATTAAAGAACTACACGATACACTTACTACCAGGTCCTTCATTCAAAGGAGAAAGTTGATGATGACAACTTGGAGAAAGCCAGGCTGGAAGACAGACAGACTCAAGCCATCATAGAACCAACTCACATATAACAAATCTATCCTGGATCTACCTCACATTTCATACCAATTTACTCATGAGAGTGAGCCAGACAAATTGAAAAACAGCAAACCACCACTAGGAACTTAAAACATATACAATTTATTTTCTGGTTTGTATATTTCATAACCATGATGTGGTTTTAAACAAACAGGGGTTTACAAAATATGTGCATTTACCTGTCTACTTCCTTGCTTAGAGGAGCAGCTGCTGGTACTGCGTGAAGGTGACAAGACTTTTTGAGTCACACCAAGGCTCTTTTCTTCAGTCATGATCTTGGAGAGAGTTTCTTTTGTATCAATTCAGCGACTGAACTACTGGAAGTGTGGGAAGACATAGGAGAGAAAGGCGAAAGTCATCGCTTCCCCCAAATGCAATCCAATGGCATTCTTGATGCTCCAAGGAGATTCCTAAAAGGAGTAAAAAAAACATCCAACATGATGTCAGGTGCAGTCCACACTAAATCTTTAACACCAGTCAAGACTCTGTACTTTTTCAGGATTGCATTTCTGGCAACAATGCTATACAATTAGTAAATATGGTGAAAGGTTAACAGTCAAATTTTGAACAGTAGTGACAAAATTGGTTTAAACTAGGAAAGCAGAATTATACTACATGTTTGGAACTCTTTCTTGGAGGCTTTCAAAAAGAAGCTGGATAGGAACCATTTAGAAATAATAGATCTATGTAGCACTGTTAAGGACATTTCATAGTTATTCTCTGTAATCTCTATAACAAAACCATAATGTAGGCATGAGGCTGCCTATGGAGTTAACAGGAGCCCCGTGGTGCAGAGTGGTAAGCTGCAGTACTGCAATCAAAGCTCTGCTCACGAGCTGAGTTCGACTCCGACATAAGTTGGTTTCAGGTAGTTGGCTCAAGGCTGACTCGGCTTCTATCCTTCCGAGGTCAGTAAAATAAGTACCCAGCTTGCTGGGGGTAAAGTGTAGATGACTGGGGAAGGCAATGGCAAACCACTCCATAAATGTAGTCTGCCTAGTAAATGTCGAGATGTGACGTCACCCCATGGGTCAAGTAAGGCCCCAGTGCTTGCACAGGGGACTACCTTTACCTTTTTATGGAGTTAACAGCAGAGACTTAAAATGAAATTGCTTCAAAATTCAAGCCCAGTGCCATCCTAAGCAGAATTACACCCTTCTAAGCCAATTGATTTCCATGTACTTCAAAGGATGTAGCTCTGCTTGGACTGTAATGTTAGCAACTGCAGATCAGCTGTCAGTGGTGTAGGCATGGGATACTCTATTTTGCAGTAGAGGTGTTAGGCTGACCTGTGGGGTTACTTTCCAATTCGGTTTCCATAGATTCCATTTGTTAGAAAGTGCGTATCTTCCCCCAAATTCTTGCAGAAATATTTAACGCTCTGGCCATCTTAAATGGCCAAACTAACTCAACCTAGTCTTAAGGGATTGCATTTAAATAGGCATCTGAACATAGCAGACAATGATAGCTGACCCAGGTGGAGAATGAAATATGTGAACGAAAAATGACAACTCGGATTAGGGAAATGACACCAAAAGAATTAACGGTCATAACACAGCAGCATTGGCTTTATTGAGGTTATTGATCCTGGTAAAAGAAAACTTAACAACAGCAGGGGTAGCAGCCTGAATAAAATCCTTGCCAGACCCCCTCCCTCTAGTGACAATGTTTAATGTGAGCAAGTTACCATGGTAACAGCTTCTTCTGACTTTGCATCAACTAGACTAAAGAGTAACACGCAAAGGGGGGGGATGTTCTTATTTTACTATTTCATTACATAAAGTATAGTGTTCAACTGAGCAAAATCCTGAATGGTAACAAGATGATTGGGGAAAAGGACTAAAAAAAGCTAGTCTAGATGAACAGATATTGATTCACAAAGGCATATTTTAGAAATAGCTCTTCTAAGGGTGTGAAATAATCTAATTATCTCAGGACGACAGATGGGTGTTTGTTTTATGGGATCCAAATTTGTTTTATAAAAGCTTGGACAACACCATCTGGGGCAAGCTTTCTTTGTGCTTCCATAATGGATTCAGAGAAATACCACAGTCATTTTTAATGCCCTTAAGCCTCATGGGTGTATTATAATACCACACTCCTTGTCCCCAGTCAACATTGCCATATTTTACACATGCTTGCCTTCCATTTATAGCAAAGAACAATATATTATAGCCACTGGCCTGGCTACCTGTGGTTATTAACTGCTGCAATATTTATGGGGCAATCCCAAAAAGAGTTATACCCTTCGAAGTTCACTGAAGTCAATGGGCTTAGAAGGGTGTAACTCTTATTGGGATTGCATTATTCAACCAATCTGTGTGACAACAGACAACACGTTTGTTGCAGTGAATCAGAACCCAGATTTGGCAACTCTTTGATGTAATCTATTGAGAAGACATCCTCAGATTGTAACACTATGTATCATACTAATTCATGTATGTAAACTCAATATACATTTTTTTAAAAAACAGTGGGATATAGCAGTTATAGAACCAAACTAGGACCTGGGACTCCTGAGTTCAAATTCCTACCCAGCCATGAAGCTCACTGCAGCTTAGTTACTCACCCTCAGTCTTATCTTTCTCACAGGGTTATTGTAAGGACAAAGTGGAGACGGGGAGAACTATGGGCGAAAATGCACGGTCGCTTTAGCCTCCTTTATTCCCTGTTTCAGCCTGGATTCAGCCAGGATCGAACGCATGCGTTTCGCCAAACGTGCGTTCGATCCTGGCTGAATCCTGGCTGAAACAGGGAATAAAGGAGGCTAAAGCGACCATGCATTTTCGCCCTTTGTACACTGCCCTGAGCTCCTTAGGAGAAGGTCAAGATACAAATGCAATATGATAGGGAGAAGATCCAAAGTCTTCACTGACTTGTGGATGATGGCTGCGTGCTATAATTTGGGTGGCAATGAATGCCATCACTTATTATTACCTTGCGACTTGAAAGCACCACTGAATATTTTAAAACTCTGTTAGTTGTCTAGCAAGCTTGAAATGTAATACAAGGCTCAGCAGAGCTCTGAGCCATCGTCATACTATACATTTGCAGTTCAGAACTGATCAATGGATAGGCAAAGCTTTCTGCATAGTTAGCAACAGGTACCTGCATATTCACAACCTCTCTATGTACATAGGTGCATCACATTACCAACGGTTTCTACTGGAAAAAATTACAGAGAGGGACATAATGACAGGTGCAAATTTTAATCTTAACCAACACTATTCTACCATTTCTTCAATTATGCTTAAAAGGCTTCATTTTTAAGTACTGATTCCTTTCCCTTCCGAAGGCCTCTTTTAGAACAATGTCGGTTTCCTCTCCAACTCCTTATTTTGACAGTCAAGGCAAACTGATGGGTAACATTTAACTTTCATGTTCCACAACAACAGAATATGGCACATGTCAACAAAATTCACCAGTATCTTAAGCTACTAGAATTTGAACTAGACAGCAAGCGAGATACAACTGCTCATCCTACCAGAATTCTAGACACTAGATTGTTCAGGCACCATTTCACTTGGGCCACCTCCATGAATGACTCGGAGAGGTGGACAGGAAGTAGGCTTACCAGGTCCCCTTCTCCTTTGGCGGGAGGTTTTTGGAGGGGAGGTGGGGGGGTCGCGCATGCCCGGAAGTGCTGCATCGCAAGGGGGCCTTTACCACTCAAACTGGGAGTTAGAGTGGTAAAAGCCCCGTTGCGATGCGGCACTTCCAGGTGTAAAATGCATCACATACAAGATTCAAACACGAACCCACATTAGAGTTGCCAGGTACCCCCAGGCAACAGGCAGGGGAGGGGGGAACTTACCTGTGGCGAACTGAGGCTTAGCCCCCATGTCACTGGCAATGCATCAACGCCACTTCTGGCACTCACTGGAAGTGATATCATCACATCACCGTCAACATGAGGACGCTCTGTTATTTGGGCAAAAACTCTGTGGCAGAAGCCGTTTTTACTATCGAGTTTTTGTCCAAATACCAGAGTGTCCTCAGTGATGTGATGATGTCACTTCCAATGAGCACGGAAGTGGAGGAGCCCCCACTCCTGGCAGGGATATTGCAACCCTAACCCACATCCATACGTGGCTTTGCAATATAAGCATCCACAGCTTATATACCGAAGGCAAGCATTTACCTGTACAGCAGATTCAGACAGCTCAGCCAACTATTCCATAAAGAACTGGCAGGGCAATGTGAAGCAGAGTTACACCCTTCTAAGTTCATTGGAGACAATAAGCTTAGAAGGGTGTAACTCTGCTTAGGACTGCACAGTAAGCAAGGGTAAGGCTACAGGCTCAATTCAGTATGTGACAGGATTAGATTGGGAGTTTCGGGCAATTCACAAAACTTGGCTCTCTGTAAACCCTTTTAAGTTTTCTCCCCCATGTGGCTACAACACATTTTGCGAAAGTGGCTCATGTTGTGAAGAAGTAGTAGAAGAAGAAGAGTTGGTTTTTATATGCCGACTTTCTCTACCACTTAAGGCAGAATCAAACCGGCTTACAATCACCTTTCCCTTCCCCTCCACCACAGACAGCCTGTGAAGTAGGTGAGGCTGAGAGAACATGACTTGCCCAAGGTCACCCAGCTGGCTTTGGTGTAGGAGTGGGGAAACAAATCCAGTTCACCAGATTAGCGTCCGCCACTCATGTGGAGGAGTGGGGAATCAAACCTGGTTCTCCAGATCAGAGTCCACCGCTCCAAACCACTGCTCTTAACCCATACACCATGCTGGCTCTCAGTAGGACTCTTAGTTACTTATTTCATTGACTCTCTTTTGTGTGGAAGGGCTAGTACTATGTCAGTAAATGCTATTAACATGCAGCCAAAAGAGCAGTAAAAAAACCACAATCAGACTGGTGCCAAATTCCAAATACATTGTATGTTTCCAGCAGCAGTAACCAGAGGTTTAAATGGTTTTTAGAACACCTTGGCATTAGGCTGTAAGTACTGCTTCACTTCTACAATCTGTTGTACTACAATTACACATAGCAACGCATGACTCCCTGCTCCACCCTCCGGGCTCTCTGAAAGAAAAATTTGAAGAAAGCTGGCAGAGGAGTTGCCATGGAGCATTTATAAGTTTTTGTGGTTGCTTAGCATTTCCCGTGACTCTTTTGGAGTTATTGCTCATCTCTCACCCAGTGATTATCCATTGTATTTTTAGAATATACAAAACAGTCACTATAAATACCACCTACTTTATCATTCATGCAGTTTTCCCTAAATGCCATAGAGTGCATTTAAATGTGCATTTAAAATACTCTTATAGACAATGGCTGACAAAGTCAGACCCTGGGCAACGGGGCAGCAGTGCCATCCTAACGTTTGGAATCACAGTCCCCTCAAGGACAACCATCACAAACTGTTTCATATTCCATAGAGTCATTCATTTTTTTAAAAGGTGACAAGTTCTGACAAGGACAAAGAAAATAAAATGGAAAAAATTTTTTTTAAGCAAGAGGCACAAGTTATGAATGTGAAGGAAATGCAGGAGACTGACGAACTTTTCAAAGGGTTCCAACAGTAAAAGAAGGATGCTAGCCTTGAACCCGCAAAAGTAACACAACATCCCTTCTTCGCACTGGCACCGCTGGAGCTTTGGAGACAGGGAAAGGGGCAGAAATGATATTGTCTGAGTCTGGTGAGAATTTGAGAGCATTACCTGACACACTGACATCATGTCTGGATTTTCACCTGGAAGTGACATTGACGCTTCACACAAAGTCATTTCTGTCGTCCATCCGCCCCCCGCGTCTCTTGCCAGCACTGACACATGGGTGGGTGGAAGGTCCAAACTGAAAGGGGATTGCCAGCGTGGTTAAGAGTGGTGGACTCTGATCTGGAGAACTGGGTTTGATTTCCCACTCCTACACAGAAGTGGCGGACTCTAATCTAGTGAACTGGGTTGGTTTCCCCACTCCTACACATGAAGCCAGCTGGGTGACCTTGGGCTAGTTGCAGTTCTCTCCAAACTCTCTCAGCCCCACCTACCTCACAAGGTGTCTGTTGTGGGGAGAGGAAGGGAAGAAGATTGGAAGCCGGTTTGATTCTCCTTAAAGGTAGAGAAAATCGGCATATAAAAACCAACTCTTCTTCTTAAGCAGGCAAATGGTAAGACTAGACTACCCCCTTCCATTCCCAAAAATTCATATTCTACAAACATAGACTGATATGAAGGGTGTACTCTCACATCCCTAGAAGACCAACCAAAACAACTCAATACATTGTGCAAGCATTCCAGGTCTCCAGAACTCTTCATTAGGCTAGATGTTAAAAAGAAAGTGAGAAGGGGGAATCCTTAGGCCATGCAGCACAGATGACTGCAACTGAAAATGGTTCAAACACATAAAGGAAGACTCCCACATAGCTGAATACCATCCAAACGTGGCTTGGCTTGTGTGTTGACCTCCCTGAGGTGCACTTTGAACCCTGGGTTTCAAACAGATATTCAAGAAGAAGTCACATTCCAGCAAACAGATATTATATATCTCATCTAATCAGCGAGGCTTGAGCTACAGATATGATACGGTTAAGTACTTTGACAAGGGCAGGCTGTGGCTTCCTATTGAGTATATGTTCAGTGGCAAATGCATGGTCATTGCTATATACTGTAGAAATATGAATAGCATTAAGTATTACTTTTTAAAGACCATATTCTGAATGAAGAACTGGTGAAAAAGAAGAATACATCACCAGTTCATTTTTCTAGATTGATCTAAAAGATTTTTGTCAAGGATACTGCCATATTTATGGGCCATTTCTACTGGATATGGGTTGAGTATCCCTTATCCAGAATGCCTGGGACCAGAAGTGTTTCGGATTTTTCTCAGATTTTGGAATATTTGCATATACATAATGAGACATCTTGGGATGAGACCCAAGTCTAAACACGAAATTCATTTACATTTTATATACACCTTATACACATAATTTTATACAATCTTTAATAATTTTGTGCATGAAACAAAGTTTGTGTACACTGAACCATCAGAAAGCAAAGGTGTCACTATCTCAGCCACCCATGTGGACAATCTGTGGTTGTTTGGCATGACCATCTTTCCCGACTCTGAATTTATATGCTACCAATAAGCAATTTTCCCTTGGGGACGCTGAATAAACTGTCTGTTGTGTGCCTGCGTTTTGACTGCAACCCATCACATGAGGTCAGGTGGCATCATGTCAACATTCAAAAAGTTTAAGATTTCGGATCATTTTGGATTTTCGGAAAAGGGATACTCAACCTTTACTGATTTTATACCCAACATGACAATGAAAACAACATCATGTGCTTTCTCTGCACAAAAGACACACACAAATGCATGTGTCAATCTCAGGCAAACAAAAGTAACAACCACTGCCAACGACATGAGATATCAAACAGTCCTAGTGAAGAGACTTCACAGGTACCAGAAGTCTCTTCTCACATGTGCAATATGAAGGCTTCTCAAAAATAATAGGAAGACTGCTTTTGCTGCACCCAAACTTACAAGTACATTTAAAAGGAAGTCACACTGGTTTCAGCGGTACTTACTTCTAGGTACGCCAGTTTAGGGTAAGGTTATTAGACTAACAAGGGAATCCTGATGGTTCAATGTACACTCCCATTTTAAAAAATTCCAGATATAGTCTTCTGTGTGCAGATTTTGACATACAGAGCAAAGTTTCACACAAATTTCAAAGTACGAAAGATGTATAACTATGCTAATATTGGTTCTATGAGAAATAATACATGATCCACCAGAAACCTGGGTGAGAAAAAATAGATGCAAAGAGGAACAGTTCTTCTGCCACACATATATGTATTTCCAAGGGGTGTTTTTAACTTCCCTCTTGGTACCTAAATCCAAAAGCATCACAGAAATCTGACGCAAATTCCCAACTGCAAGGATCTACAGGTTTAAAAACTGATCCAGCATGGAAAGAGAAGGTGAGGCTAGTGGAAACTAGGGCTGGGCACCTGACAGTTAAAAAACAACAGCGCAACTAACAAGAAAAAGACCCCTCATGTATTTTAAAGCATCACTGCAACAACAAAGATCCTATGATCAAAAGGATAAGTACTTATGTTAACTACAAAAACAAAAGATTTAACTGTTGTTGTGAAAATGGAATATAGGACTTTCTAGGAGTGTTTGTACTATTTGGAAATAGAGAAGGCATTCCAAGGCAGGGCTTAAATCCAACTTGCTGCCTCCTATGATGCAAGAGAACTCCACTTACATCAGTTTAAGATTTCCAAAGCTGGAGGTATCTATCTTGGAAGAAGCCAGAAGATTTTCCAAACAGAGGAGGTGTTCCTGATATAAGTTTGCAATGCTCTTAAAACATACAAAGTGTGCCAGTTTCCCCCCCCCCCCTTAGAAATTTTAGTTTGGGGCAGAAGGAACACAACAGAGTTCTTGGGCACAACAGAAAGCGAAAATCATTTTAGGAAGGCAAGACAGGGTAAGAGCACTTCAGCGCTTTTTACTCAACACATCTAGGGTGAAAATAATTGTACACAGAGGGAGCGGGAATGAGCATGCTGGCCCCATTTCCCACTTACATGCCATCATATATACATGCACAGACTCTGTCCCCATGACCAGGAATAATCCTGATAATTGGAATGGAGGTACAGGCATAGACACTGTGCTCATGTTATAGTGGCTGTGCATAGCCAGGAAGGGGTCAGCACATTCATTTCTACTCCTTCTCTATATGCACTGCTTTTACCCTGGATATGTTGAATGAGCACAGCTCTTAGGTTTGTATTTTTCATAAAGACCTGGATGAATGCAGAATGTTCCCAACTTGGACACATGCGGAGCAGAGGTGACTAAGAACTTTAACAAGACCTCTCTGGTAGGTTAAAAAGGTAGAGAAGCCTGTAAAACTAGATGGAGCTACTGGAAACTTGTGGACAGTTGGAAGAGCAAAAAGGAAGTATTCCTGAGAAAACATTTTATTTGGGGGTGTCTGAAGTGGCTGGAAGAATGGTCACAGAAGTGGTCTCCTATCATGGTTCCCAACCGGGGGTCCATGGACCCCCAGGGGTCCGCGAGAACTAAATTAAGGTCCGCAAAACAAAGTTATAAACCCACAATAAATTAATATTTTCAATTAAAAGTTCTCTATTATAAAAATATATATTCAAATATTATTCTAAGTTTAATGTTTAACTAACAGTTATGATTAAAGTTTATTTTCAAATTCTCGGAATTTTTAATTTGAACCTTGGGGTCCCTGCACCGAACAAAAAAGTCCTAGTGGTCCCTGCTCAAAAAAAGGTTGGGAACCACTTATTGAGATGAAAATCCTGAACCATGCCTGTTTGCAAGAAAGCCATCAACAAGAACTGTTGTAATGTATACAAGAAACCTCTATGGGGGTGAGTTCTGATTTGCATGTTTTTTAGTTTCGGCTGTAGTTAGAGGATGGCGGAGGCAGCTAATGGAGAGGCCGACTGAGAGAAGGCCGAGTAGAAAGTGAGACAGCCCAAAGAACTTAAATAAAACTCTTCTTAAGTTAAGCAAAGCTGATGTGTCCTGTGGAACCAAGGGCTCCCAAGCCAATATGGTGCCACACAAGACTTCTACCTTCTCTAACCTGATCTTTACTACTATCAGAGCTTGTCAACAGCCATCCTCTTGCCAATGCCAGAATGCAAACTGGCTTGGGTGGGCATTCCTTCCAACCAGAGGAGCAAGGTCTTGCCCCTAGATCTGGGAGGAAGAGTCACCCATCAGTCAGGACACCCCTTCCCTCAGAGTCAGAACAACAAACTCCTTTTTAAAAAAAATGTTTTAATGAACGACAGCTTTGAACTATGTTAGGTAAGATTTCTACCAAATGTGAATGGTTCACAGGACAGTCGTTTTGGTTGGGATTTTACCTTGGAAGAACAGAGGCAGCCTATAATTATAAAATTTAAACAGAGAAATTGTTATCAAACTGTAAAGGGAAGTTGAGCTAGAAGACCAGCCTGCTGCTGCCTACTTAGCACAAGTCCAACCTCTCAGGGGCTTTACAGGACAAGCCAGATACACGTGGAAGAGGAGATACTCTATGGTTTGTACATCAAGCAAAGGTCCAAAGCAGGGACTTTGGCCACCAATGACTGCTCAGGTTCCTAAATGGAAATGCCTGCAGTTATAATAGGAGACCAATAGAAGAAACTTTCTATACTTCTAGGCTTCTCTTTGACCACTGTAGGACTAGGAAACAAGCAGCTTTCCTTCCTTACCTTGCCAAGAAATGACACCATAACAGAATAGAAAGGGGAAGATGGGAATGTCACACGGTGGCATTCCTGGCTTTGGAGAATATTAGGAAAGACTTTACCTTTCTGAAATTGCTTGCCTATTTGACTTCCTTAATTGTCTGCCTTTCTTACTGAGACTGAATTAGATTGACCAGTGTGCCTTTCAATGAGATAATTATGTGAGGTGCAATGAACACCTTCAAGTGCTAAACTGTTATTTTGCTGAAAACACATAGCAGACAAAGCAACACAGCAAACATCAAAACTGAGTGGGATGGCTAATTTTCCTTTCCCTAGATTTAACAGCCATCAGCTATTCGTGTGCCATTTCACACTTTTAAAAAGGGGGAGATGAAGATTATTATTTTTTTCTTGACACTATAAAGAGAAAAGCTGCCACATCTCTTACGCAATTCACTGATCTACTTGACAGCAGATAACGCAGTATCTGCTTCTCAAAAAGTGTCATTAGCGGTTTTATCCAGGAAGTGATATATTTATTTTGTGCAATATTATGTTGTGAACATGCTAAAACAATGTGGGCTAGGGAGGCTACTTGATATGGACAAAATGGGCATTTGCGTTCTTCTGCAGTGGCTAATTCATTGATGTCTCTGTTTCCCATCTGAAAAGACTGCTTGCTGGAGGCTGAGAAAGTGTGTGATTAAAAACAAACCACAATGATGAATGCACATTCCAAAGTACAACAGACCTTTCCCCAAATGAACAGATTTACCATAAGAGGGGACTGACTTAATCTGCATTAAAAAAAAAGAGCACCCAGCTAAACAGAACCTTCATCTCAATAAGATCCTACCAACAGAGCCACACCGGAGAGCTGAAAAATACTGTTATGAGTCTCGAGGAGTGGCACTAGTAGAGGGTTTATATTACTAGCAGAGTTCACATAAACAGGCACTCCTTCAAGCCAGCTGATCTGTCACTTAACATCAGAGCCCACAGAGACTTAACACTGGGCACCAACCTTCTCCACCTTCAGCATCTCGCAGCTCTCCATCTGCAAATTCAGAACTGTTAACTGCTGGGGGGTTTTGTCCACACACTCATCTGTCGGGCAGTCACTGCCCATTCTGGGAAACACTCACAGCCATGACAGAGCTTTAAGGTCCCTGTTGTCTCAAATCCTCTAAGTCCCATCCAGAGCTACTCTAGTGATTGACCCCACTCTCAGTCAAGTCAGCCAGCAAACTCACAGCAACAGCAGTAGGAGGCTTCAGTTTACCCGAGGGATCAATCTACACCAGAACAGAAAGCTCGCCTGTAGGGAATGCCCATCCCCACTACACATCAGAAGATGTAAGAGGCAAGGTACCCAAACAAAATGTGAGAGAAGGGGCTGTGCTAAATCAATATTTTAACTGGAGTATGCCTGGTGAGGCCAAGAACAGATATCAATAATGCAGCCCCTTGAGCCTCAGGAGATTGACAAATAGCATTAAGAACCTAATTTAAGGAAGCTGAGTAGCACCCTCAACAGTTGTTTAGCCCAACTAGTCAGAAATCATTCTGCTGAACTTGAATGGCTCAGCTTCATAAAGAACCTAAGGAAACCAGACATTCAATCAATAACATTGTTTTGACATTTGTTCTTTTTGCTTAAACACTAGCTGAAGGGTAAAAGAAAGACAGACATATGTTTAAAGTACTGAAGAACATCCCAGAGACCTTCCACCACACATTTTAGATCGACAGTTTTAGGCTGTTCAAGTTTTGTAGTACCTGAAGTGTTTGACATTATAAGAAAACCACAAATCATAGTAACAAAATTAAAGTTTCTGTGTAGATGAAAAGATGTGATATCTACAGAGATAGTAGGCAAGTGGATGAGGAACATCTTAAAAAGGCAACAGTCTGTACATTTATAGAAATGTCCTTCCACAACTACATCTCCATAATTTCAAGATATCTCCTCCCTCCCCAGTAGGGAAATGCAGCAGGGCTCTGCATACACAGGCAGCTGCTCGTCTCACTGTAAAGCTCATTTTCTTCTCTACCCAGATTGACAGCTTTGACTCACTGGTAGTGCATCTGCTTGGCATGCAGAAGGTCCCAGGTTCAATCCCCAATTAAATCTCCAATTAAAAGGATCAGCTAGAAGGTGATCTGACAGACCTCAGCCTGAGACCCTGGAGAGCCACTGCCAGTCTGAGTAGACAATACTGACCTTCATGGACCAACGGTCTGATTCAGTATAAGACAGTACCAGACAAGACAAGCAGGGTTAGGCACTCTCAGGAACCCAGGTTCTGCTGGGTCCCTGAGTCTGGTGCCGGGAAGCCCAGATTCTCCCAATGCCTGTTTTCTCAAAAGTAAGCCTAGTGTTAAGAACATATGCACTCTCCACTTTCCCATGCAGAGACCACTTCCAGGGGAAGCGTTTCCTGGGTTGGTTCCCTTTAGAAAAGAACACAAGGAAGATGTATGCCGCTTTTGGTAATATTTACTTTATTTACAAATAAGCAGAACATTAGCGGAGGGAATGAGGCACCCCTACATGACAGTGAAGTAATGCAGTGAGTTTAAATCCCCATTCTGCCATGAAGCTCACTAGGTGGACCCTGGCCCAGATGCTCTCTTAGCCTAACTTACCACACAGGGTTACTGAGAGGATAAAATAGTGGGGAGATGATCCATCTATGCCACCCCGAAGGAAGGGTGGGATACAAGTGGGGAAGAAAGACACCCAAAACACCAGAAATGATGCTATTAAGTATGATACCTGACGACTTGCTAATACAAAGAACTTTTTTGATCTATGCTACAACAGCTGCGAGACTGCTTTATGCAGCAAAATGGAAAGGGGCAGAAATTCCCGAGAAAAAAGACTGGATTGGGAAAATGTTTGAATTGGTGGAAATGGCAAAACTTACAGCCATTTTAAATGAAAAAGACAATGTTCGATTTTTAGGGGAATGGGAGGATTGGATGAAATATTGTGAATATGAATTAAAACTGGGGAAAATGGAGGAATACTTATTAATCTGATCTAAAGGACACAATTAATATTAAGAGTTATAATCATTTATATTAATAGAAGATGCTTTATGAAAGTTAAATGAATTTATGATAGTTAAGATCAGACTAATTACGATGGGATGAATACTTTATTAAGAGGCGGAGAGAGGAGATGGGGAAGTCATAAATTTTCCTCTAATTTGTTTTTTTTTGTTATGAATTCAAGAAACTTTAACAACATAGAGTTAGAAATTTGAATTTCATATTGCTTTTATTGTTGTTTACTATCATGGAAAATTTGTATTATAAAAACCAATAAAATTATGATAAAAAAAAAACAAGTGGGGAAGAAAGACAAGAACAATAGTCCACACCACATGGAAAGATCCTAAACACACATACCTCACAGGTGCTTCAGCCAACTCACTGTTCCCTGCTTTTTTCCATTCCTTTTATTATTAAGCTTGTACGACCAAAGGTCTTAAGCATAAAACCAATACATTGCAACTGATCAAAACAGACAAACCAGTATAACATGACAAGACCACAATCAGCAACAACCAGATCAATAAAATACATATAACTCATAATATCTGCAACACATTAAAATAATACATAACAATGGGCCTATACAGTTTCTCATAAATCAACGTTTTAGGGAGATCCCTATTGTCAGATATTTTTTCTCAAATTGCTCTTCCTTAATGAACGGGCCTGATCCCTCATTTCTAGCATGGGGTTACCTTCCCTAAACTCTGACGGACACATGATCAAAGCCATTTCTTAACAATTAGTGCCCACGAAGTAACCATTTTTGCCACAGGCCCTCACTCCGACCAGGCATGTTGCTTTAGGTCAAACCCACAGTATAAAAACATTCACTGTAACCCATAGGGTTGCCATCCTCCAGGTAGTCCACAAAATTAAGGCTCAGTGCTGTACGGATAATTGGAGCAACCTGAAACAGCACTATGACAATTTCTTATGCAAAGAATAAGTGAATTTTATAATGGTGAAAAAGTGAAAATATATATACAAATATATACAAAATGGAGGTACAACAAGATACAAAATTTACAATATGCAATCCAGTAAATATGACCATTAAAAGGATATCACAGATCCTAATTCAACAGGTAAGTCAAAGTGTACGACCCATTAAGGTATCTTTTGATATAAAGTCTTTGGTAATTCCAAAATTTGTTTTTAGGTTCCAACCAACTGAATACAACACAACTGGAGCAAAGCCACGAAAGAAAGATGTCAGGACATGTTGTCTAGATCGGGACCACGTTTCGCTTATGGCTTCATCAGCTACCTGTATCAATAATGAATGTGTAAATACCCTAGTAGGTGACGTCTCATGAGGACTGCAAATAGTTTGTATGTAGGTCTCAAAAAGACAGAATGAATGTCCTTCAAAAGATACCTTAATGGGTCGTACACTTTGACTTACCTGTTGAATTAGGATCTGTGATATCCTTTTAATGGTCATATTTACTGGATTGCATATTGTAAATTTTGTATCTTGTTGTACCTCCATTTTGTATATATTTTTTCACTTTTTCACCATTATAAAATTCACTTATTCTTTGCATAAGAAATTGTCATAGTGCTGTTTTGGGTTGCTCCAATCCTCCAGGTAGTAGCTGGAGATTTCCCACTATTACAACTGATCTCCAGCCGATAGAGATCAGTTCACCTGGAGAAAATGGCTGCTTTGGCAATTGGATTCTATGGCATTGAAGTCCCTCCCCTCCCCAAACCCCGCCCTCCTCAGGCTGCACCCCAAAAACCTCCTGGTAGTCAGTCTCTCTCCACCTCTCCCTCTTTTCTGAACCTTGGGCCTGTCATTCTCTCTCAGCCTAAGATACCTCACATGGCTGTTGTGAGGATAAAATGAAGGAAGGATAAAATGAAGGAAGGAAGAACAATGTTGCAAATTGCCTGCCTTTCTTGGGAAGGGGGTATCATCAGTCCCAGAACATGGGAAGAAGAGCTTTTAAATCCCCTCCCCCAAGCATTATGACTCTAATCCAGATCTTCCACAGACATGAATTCTTTCAGGGCTAAATCGCTCGTCTGGAATCCCACCCACAGACCCCCAGCATCATGTGTTGTTTGTGCTGCTGTTTGGGCTTCCTGTGTTCCTTCCTAACGGCACAGTTCAGCGCTACTCATTTTTCTTGCAGCCATGGGCTCTATTTTCCTGCCACATCACCAGAAGGCTCTTGGATTTTTTGTTTAATTGCCACTTTGCTATTGCAATCTAACGTTCTAATGATGTATTGCCATGCTTACAGACATCTTGGCTTTCTTTCTTTAAGTCTCTAGCCCTTTGTATTATGGAGTTGTAAGGAGTAATGTGCTGCCTGCACCTTTCCCCTTTTAACTCTGGAATGGAAGGAGCTAGAGACTTCTAAAAAATGAAAGCTGGAAAGTCTGCAATTCTGGCAATACATTGTTAGAATGTTAAATCGCAACAGCAATTTTCCTATTTTTTTAAATCCTCAAAGCTTTCTGATAGCATGGCAGACAAAAAATGCAGGGAAAACAGTAGCTTGCTATGTGGATGCAGCCATAGATGTTTATGATTGATTTACCTAAGTTCAAATCAGTCATAAACAAATTCTGTGTTTTTTAAACCTAACTTTTGGTGTTTCTCTAAGTAAGTTGTCCTTCTGTAATGGTTGCCAGTGTGCTTGGATCATCGGTGCTTTGCACTTTTTTGGGGGGGGGGGAACCATTGCGAAGCTGTTGGGCAGGCATTTGAGTTGTTCTCCCACTCCAATCGGACTGGGTGATCGACTCACATCTGATTGTCTCATTTGAACATGGTAAGTTCAACTGAGCATATTTGACGTGAAATTCACAGCATTGCTACTTGAAAGCAATCCTCTGAAAATTTTTATTGTTTGCCACTGGCATTTCCTTATGCAAGCTTGATTGTAACATGTAGCTACCCTTAGTAACCGGAAGCAAAATTGATTTGGAAATCCATCTACCACATTTTCTGTGTCTGGATTCCAGAATCCAATTAGTCTTGAGAAGTGATGGTACTGAAGCTTTTATGCTTTTTAGACTAACAAGGGTGGACAGCAAGCTATGAAATATTCAACAGCTCCAGAAAAGGGACTAGCAGGCACACAATAAAAGAGAGAGTCAGTTACTGTGTTCAGGAGTGAAGCTTTTAAAGACTAGACAGAGAGGTTTTTTTTTTTTGAGGAAGCAAGTTGGCCTGTGAAAGAACAATGCATAAACTCTATAAACAAATACAATAGGAAAGCTGCTTTCCCTGGCAAATAGCAAGTATTGAGCACATGGCACCGGGTATGGGGATCTCCATAGATAATTGTTTTCTCTCTTCAGGGAATTTATCAATTTTAATATCTGCAATGCAACACCATGGACTCTGTGCTTCATTAGATTAGAAACATGGAAGGTTAAAGGCTTTTTGCTGCTTGTATTATTTAGGGCATGCAGATGAATAATCTTTTTTGTTTATCAAGCGATTGATCTATGTTTTGCATGGAGAGTGCACATTAGACGCTGATCACAGTACCTGCAATGCACGGGGCTGCTTGCGCAAGTCAACTTGCACAACTACATGGAAGTGCTTTCAGGTAATTGGATTAGCCTTTCACACGTATATTATGTAACATTGTACAATCTGATAAGCAGGTAATATAACCCATTACATGTTGTAAGCAATATGGGCGTCACATTTATACCCAGATAACCATGACATTTCCAAGATTCAACGAACCCTAATTTGTGGATCAGCATGGCGTTCTCATTGTGAGTAGTGGGCCTAAAGAGGTACTAAGGAAATGTGTGTTTGGAGGCCTGTGGCTTCGTGGCAAAGCAAAGGGCATTACATGGAGCAGCTCCTAGTAGGATCTCTGGGTTCTCTTGTCTTGGATAGTAGCAGGTGTAGGGAAGACCCTTTTCTGCCTAAAATCCTGGAAAGCTGATGCCAGTCAGAGCAGACTGAACTAGATACTAGTGGTCTGACTCTGTATAAGGCAACTTCATCTATTCATATTGCTGTGGGTTACTAGGGTTGCCAGGGCCGTCTTCGCCACCGGTGGGAGGTTTTTGGGGCAGAGAGCAGTTGTAATAGCTGGACAGCAGTTGTAATAGCAGGAGATCTCCAGCTAGTACCTGGAGGTTGGCAACCCTAATTCTAGGCTGGAGGTTGCTGGCCTTTCAGCCAGATTTGTTCTATAGATGGTGGCTTCCTGCCTCCCCTGTAGGGAAGAAGGATACAGAAAAAGAGGCAGCATGCCACAACCTGCTGAACTTGCCTTGCCAAACCCTGTCTTCCTAACCTCTCTCCCCTTCCCCACAAATCTCCTGTCATAATTATTAGATACAAACACATGACTGGGGGGGGGAGTTAAGACCATAGGTGTTGACACCACTACAGTTAAGCTTTCAGTTCCTAGCAAGGGTTCATCTTCCAGTTCCTATCCGAATAGCACAAGATTCTGTAAGGGAGCACTTTTTAAAAAACTGTTATCAAAACAGCGTTTAAAACGCTTAGGGCTGTTTAGCTCGAAAAGAAGGCGGCTAAGGGGAGACATGATAGAGGTCTATAAAACTTTCCATGGTGTGGAGAGAGTGGACAGGGAGAAGCTTTTCTCCCTCTCCCATAATACTAGAACGTGGGGTCATCTGCTGAAGCTGGAAGGTGAGAGATTCAAAACTGATAAAAGGAAGTATTTCTTCACACAACACATAGTTAAATTGTGGAACTCCCTGCCCCAGGATGTGGTGATGGCTACCAACTTGGAAGGCTTTAAGAGGGGAGTGGACATGTTCATGGAGGAGGGGTATTCATGGCTACTAGTTAAAATGGATACAAGTCATGATGCATACCTATTCTCTCCAGGATCAGAGGAGCATGCCTATTATCTTAGGTGCTGTGAAACACAGGCAGAATGGTGCTGCTGCACTTGGTTTGGGGGCTTCCTAGAGGCATCTGAGGCCACTGTGTGAACAGACTGCTGGACTTGATGGGACTTGGTCTGATCCAGCATGGCTTTTCTTATGTTTTTATGAGTGGGAAGCTCTGGACCCAGAAACGCTTTGTAACAGCCTTACACATTTCTCCTCCTGCTTCTGAGTTATTATGAAGAATGGCTATGCCTATGCAGTGTGAAGCTGATCCGCAAGCCTGCCAGTCCACCAGGGTTTTACAGCAATTAAACAGTAGCACGTTACGGATACAGCAACACACAGGATTTCTGACCATCAGGTCAAAGAGCAGCATCTCAACAGGAAAAACAAAACAGCAATAAAAATACGTGCAAAATAGAATCCCAATTTTCTGTTTTAATTCATCCACTCTAGAAGACTATAACATTGCCCCGGCAATTTGAACGAGAGACAGAACCAGATCGACCGCTCTTGCAGCCACTAAGACATCAATCCTAAAGATGACATATTGAGGCTATGAAAAAGGTCAAGCACCTACATTTCCTTGCAAACAGATCAACCATCATTTCATGTTCTTTAGGAGCCCAGACACTTTTCCTCCAGTGGTTTAAAAACAACACTTCTGTGATACATCAAGCAGGCTTAAACAAGGTTGGCAACTGCAATGGACATTTTCATCCAGTAAATTTGTTTCAGGGATGGCTATCTACAAGAAAGCTTCTGAACTGAAGTAGCTTCTCCACCCCACCCCTGTTTAGAACTCCAACTCAACATTGGTACAATATAATAACACACAGCTGGCATACCAAGATGCACACTTGAACAAAAGAACAAGGTCAATTACCCCCTTCTTTCCTCAGTTTTCAAGAGAGGGAAAGTTGTCTTCCCAAGCCTCACAAGTTGTCCTATTGTTTGCAGATCTTGCAGTTATTTCTTACTGCATTTCTAAGCAGAGTGCTTTACTGTTTTGCTAATATGAGCAGGCTAATTTGCACAATATGCAAATCAGGCACATTAGTTATTATGTTAGCTACCAGTTGCTTTGCACCTGTTCCTGGTAATTACTGATCAAAGTTGGGGAACAATCCTAGAAAACATATCTTTACCTGAGCCTTTGCTGTTGTCTCAGCCAGCAAGAGCAAACCCTGGCATGACCAAAGCTTCTTTGAGAGAGAGAAAGATGGCACAAAGTTCTGTGCTCTACAGTCTCTGCATTTGTTGCTCCACCAATACATGGATCTATAGTTGGTCAAGTAGAAGAAGAAGAGTTGGTTTTTATATGCTGACTTTCTCTACCATTTAAAGAAGAATCAAACCAGCTTACATTCACCTTCCCTTTCTCTCCCCACAACAGACACCCTGTGAGGTAGGTGGGGCTGAGAGAGCTCTATAGGAGCTGTGACCAGCCCAAGGTCACCCAGCTGGCTTCATGTGTAGGAGTGGGGAAACCAACCCGGTTCACCAGATTAGTGTCCGCCGCTCATGTTTAGGAGTGGGGAATCAAACCCAGTTCTCCAGATTACAGTCCACTGCTCATATGGAGGGGTGGGGAATAAAACCGGGTTCTCCAGATTAGAGTCCACCACTCCAAACCACTGCTAACCACTACACCATGCAGGCTCCTCGTCCCCATGTACATGTCCACATGTAGAAGGCTGTTATTTGTTTTTCCTTCCAAGTCTTGAACCCCTGAAAGTTTAAACCCTCGCCTACACATACGCTCAACCACACCCCATCCACCCACCCACCCCAGTTGTGTTATTTAGCCTTGATTAGTACAAATGGAAAGTCCTCGTAATCTGGTTAAGTAAGACTTTGGCTGCTGTTGGGCGCACATCAACAGCCTATTGATTTCAGTGGGATTTTATTGGGTTCCATGAAACTCACTGCCAATTAATCTCCAAATGTACCAGAGAGACTGGACTAAGTCACAGCTGACTTACGGCGACTCAGTAGGGTTTTCAAGGCAAGAGACGCTTGGACGTGGTTGGCCATTGCCTGCCTCTGCGTGGGCTGAGAGAGTTCTGAGTGAAGGGTGACTGGCCCAAGGTCACCCAGCTGGCTTCATATGGAAGAGTGTGGAATCAAATCCAGTTCTCCAGATTGGAGTCCACCACTCTTAACCACTACACCACGCTGGCTCTTTAACATCCACTATGTAATACCACCCAATTTGGCTTTTTTTTTTTTACTTCTTGGGGAACCGTCTAAAACTATTTCCTGGTTTCAACAATATAAAGATCACTTTGCTCTTCCGCTACTCTCAACTTTGCAGAGAGAAGGAAGCAAAGGATGAACAAGCCCTTTTACACTTTTAAAGACGCTCATTGTTGTTAACATTACTGTTACCTTCTGGAATAATTGGGAAATTCACAGTGGCTTGAAGGGCTCTAGGAGCCCCATGGCGCAGAGTGTTAAGCTGCAGTACCGCAGTCAAAAGCTCTGCTCACGACCTGAGTTCGATCCCGACGGAAGTCGGTTTCAGGTAGCCGGCTCAAGGTTGACTCAGCCTTCCATCCTTCTGAGGTCGGTGAAATGAGTACCCAGCTGGCTGGGGGTAAAGGGAAGATGACTGGGGAAGGCACTGGCAAGCCACCCCGCAAACAAAGTCTGCCTTGGAAACGTCAGGATGTGACATCACCCCATGGGTCAGGAATGACCCAGTGCTTGCACAGGGGACCTTTACCTGAAGGGCTCTGCTTAGTGAGCTTCTTTGCCATTTCACCCCTGCAGGCTTGAAGTGCCAGTTTTCACAGCACTGTCACTAGCCTTTGTAAGTGAATAAACAACCGTCCTTGGACTTCAATCCTACCTTCAGAGTTGGCAGATGGGGAGAAGAACGCATGGAATTCAGATGTAACCTTGTACAACAGGCAGGGCTGAGCGATGAAGCAAGAATCGTGGGACGCACGAGAAAATATTAATGCGATTTAGAACTCCTCCCCTGAAACCTGTATTCACTGTAATTATAGCTATGAGGTTTGTATTCTTTTCCAATGATAGTTTTACTGCTTACAACACTCATATCATTTTCTTCGCACCACAATAGACAGGAAGATATCATTGAAAAGTGCAAGGATGTTGGATTCTACTACTCCCACTTTTCACTTTGAAGGAGGGGAGGACGGAGATTTGTTTATATAAAAATCTACACATTAAAGCTGCCGTGCAGAGTTTAGGCTTTGCAATTCACTTTTACACCTTGCAATGCAACCCAATAGCTAACTTTTCAGAGCTATGAAGCTGTAAGCAAAATGTCATTTCCTGTTTTTACTGAAAGTGAATTCAACAAAACGGGGGGGGGGGGGTTATACCAATAGAAAGAATCTGTATTCAGGAAACGGGTTGTAGTCTCTGCCACTGTGGTTTATATAAAATAATTCCAGGTGTGGAGCAGTTGCACAATTCTTCACGCCGGAATGTGAGGTACTGGTTCTGATTTTGAACTCTTTGTAAGCCAAAAGGAGTTTTGAGAAGTTTTTTTTTTTTAAAGACAAAAGCCATTTTTATGTACTTCAGAAAGCTGACAGTTTCATGACTTTGCATGAAGCCTAAGCAAGCGACAGCTACACAGATGAGAGGGGAAGAGAGGGTCATAAATCCACAGCTTCCCTAAGTAATAAACTGAACATGGAAGCAGCAATGCATCAAAGGTCTAAAAGCTAGATTTGTCTGGATTCAAAGTCCAGCTTACTCTTGCATAGCTCTGAGAAAGTCATCACTCACTTTCGGGTCTCTGTAAAATTAGAACAGCAGTACCTTAGGTTGAAGAGCTGTCCCAAGGAAAAGTGGCAGACAGTCCACAAGGGCATGGATGTTGTTATTCTTTTAAGTACCATGACTGGGAAGGGATCAAGTACTGGCAGGTGAGCAGGGCGAAGGCAGATAGAACTATAAGAACTATGCATAAGATATGCTTTTGCTGTCAAGTACATTAAGTTACTAGGGACCCCAAGAATCCCAATGTGAACTCAGCACAGGCTCCAGTCAAGACTAAGGTCCTTTTCACCTAGGTTATTTGCCTCTAATGCTGTTGGGAAGCACTTTTCTCCCCTACCCCCTTCTGTTGGCAGCCCCCAACCCCCCCTCCCCACATACACAACTTGGTATGGCACCAGGGGAAAATGCTGAGAAAAACTATGCATTAGGCACTGGAAAGAATCAGCAAGGTTGCTGAGGATCAACATTACACGAAAAAGTAAAGGATTTTCTTTGAGCAAAAGGAATAAGTTACGGGAGAATTAAAAGACCATAGAAGGGGAAAGGGGAGACTAAGGACTTAATAAGTAACAGAAAACTACTTGACATGTGTACCAAAAAAAGCAAGTTTGAATAGTTTTTCTTAGTCTTTTATTCCAATTTCTGGGAACAATAAAGAACCAAGTACTGCAGGCAATACATTCCTAAATGAAAAGGAATTTCTATCAATATTGCCATAACACTGGCATGCCGAGGCACAGCATGGGAAATGCTGTTTCCCCCCATCACATTTCTACTTCTAAGCTACGCAGGACAGAATGTTAAAGACAACTCTGCCAAATCCCGCACTTCCCGCTAGCATCACACATGCTTACCTAAGATTACAGATGGGCCCCAGCATAAAATCATTCCCATATTTTAATTTCCTAAACTCCAGACATAATTGGTAACCACCGTGAGAGAAACCCAAGATGAGAAGGATTTAATACCTCCTCGCCCTCTCACCCTTAACCAGCTCTTAAGTATGAAACAAATAAGTCTCTCAAACAGAAGTAAGCATGGCTACCATTCCAAATGGGTTATTTCCTACTAACTTTATGCATATTTTTAAAATTAAATACTTTTCTAACTGTCATTTATGCTTTCACAAGTGCCTCAACTGCTATGTGTGTGTGTGTGAAGTGCCGTCAAGTTGCAGCCGACTTATGGCGACCCCTTTTGGGGTTTTCATGGCAAGAGACTAACGGAGGTGGTTTGCCAGTGCCTTCCTCCGGACAGCAACCCTGGTATTCCTTGGTGGTCTCCCATCCAAATACTAACCAGGGCTGACCCTGCTTAGCTTCTGAGATCTGACAAGATCAGGCTAGCCTGGGCCATCCAGGTCAGGGCAACTGCTATACCAAATCCCAAATGATTTGTTGACAGAGTAGTTCAACTAAACAGAAAACTAAAACCATACACCCTAAAAATACAATTGGGGATTTTAAAAAGGGATGTCAGAACGTCCATCTAAATCATCTTGGCCAATATTGGCCTCTCATGCATGGGCTGTTTTTGTTGTGGTCACTCCCCACCTACTTTTGAGCTTTGTTTTCATTATGCACGTTTTCTCCAACCTCTAAAAGTCGCCTCGCGCTTTCCCTGCTTTTTCTGGATGCTGTTTTAGCTTGAGTTTAAAGTCTGCCTCGATCCAAAATTGAAAGCTGTTCCTGTGCATACTTGTCAATTCAGATTTTTCTCCCCATGCCCATTCTCGCTTCTCCCTCCCACTTGTCTTCTCCCTCATCCAATCCCTCTTCCTGGAAGCTGGAATACTATGAGGCTGCTTATTTGGTCAGTTTCAGTGAGTTTGGTCAGTTTCAGACCTTGGCCAGATGAACAGGGTTTTTTTGTTTTGTTTTCAACTAGTGAGAACATCGAAATAAGGACAAATCAGCTATGCAGCTGCTTATTTGGACAGTTTCACAGTGAGTGTTGGTCAGTTTCAGACCCTTGTGCAGAGTGATTTAAGAATTCAACTGCAAATACTGTGCATCGAGAGAGCAGCATATCCAACAGAAACAACCCGTGCATAAAAGGCCATTGTTGATTCATCAATGCAGAAAAATAAATCATACTGGGGAAAGAAAAATCACAAGTGATGAAGTAAACTCTATTGAAGAGGAATGCCCAATAAGTTATTTTAAAAGTCCATTATTCTGCCTCTATATATGCAACTATGTTCACAGGCATCCTTGTAAACCAGTTAATTTTAGGAGTCTATGGATTGTCATAAGGGATAGGTGCATACAATTGGTTTTATTTAACAATAAATACAGCAGATTTTGCTGGCATAGATCTTGGTACAATTCGGGCCTAATAAATCCTATAAAGCCTATTACTGGAACACTACCATTTCAGCAAACATAAATAAACACTCCTTCACATCTACATTCCTGCTCTAATGTCCCAGAAGATCCTGTCTCATATATTTATTGATTCAAGTGGATTAATTTTAAGTAATAAATCATATTATATTCCACCAAACATTCATGTAGTCTCAGCCAAGTTTTTACAAACATTCATGTTAAATTATCCAGAAACAGGGAGGACAAAAACTCGTCTCCGCCTTAGTAAGAGAAGCAACGAGGTTAATCCCCTTCGCCTACACTCCCACGAAGTTGTCCAGCAAGTTCTTCAGTACAAGTTTCACAGAAACTATACACTGAGCGTATGTGGTTTGGCCTTGGAAGGTCCAGTTTCAAACTGCCACTGTGTCATGAAACTCACATGGACTGGGTAGCACTGGCAAAGTGAGTGTATCTTAGGCTAGCTTACCTCCCAAGGTTGGGACAAGGTGGTTAAGTATGAGAGACTGGGCATAGTTCAGGTGCAGAGTCATCCACAAGGGCAACACCACCAGTCAACATTAAAACATGAAATACTGGTCTACTGTTGTCACAGTGACCACAGAAGGTTCAAAACACAACATCATCGCTATACATGCGCAAATAAATTATAAACAATTTCTACACTCGCACATACCCCTCTCAGAACCTCAAGGCAGGTTGAGTTCAATGAACATGTATCAACTTTGTATAATTTTGTTCTCTGAATGCAGGCAGTCTGCAAAAAACAGAAACATTTCCAGCCCAGTAAGAAAGCACTGGTATTTAGTGTATTCCTAGAAGGTAGCAAAGAAACTGCAATTAATGTGTAACAAGTTTGAGGGAGACAGACTGTGGGGAGCCGCAGTAAGCCTGTTCTAAAGCTTGCAACCAAAACCATGCAACAACAACAAAATTCCACTGGCCTGTTAGTCTTCTTTATCTTAATGGAAGATACTTTTCAGATTAGAACACACACTTTCTATCCAAGAATGTGGAGAAGTGTAGAGCCAAGGGGAGGATCTTTGTGTATTTAAGGAAAATGGCAGCTCAGCTGGCAACCCAACAATCATGACTAGAAGAGGAATGCTTAGGTATTAATGGCTAAAGGCCCAGGCTGACAGGAGCCAAGAAAGGGTGAGGATCTCATCAACAGCCTGGCCCTATAATGTTGAAGGGATGAGCAAACCATCCCTGGGACTTTGGGTACAAAGAACTATGTTCCCAGCTCTTCAGGATGTTTTTGCCAATTCAGGAGGAGATACATTCTAACCCTGGAGAGTCTGCACTTGTCATATTCTCAAGACATTTTAAGCTAGTCTTGGCAAGTGATCTTGGAAGTTTTATTATATTTATATCCTGCCTTTCTTCCACTATGCCTTATGTAAGATTCCCAGGAGGTCTCTTTTCAAGGCACTGGTTAGACCCTGACCTGCTTAGCTTCAGGAAAGTCCCTGCATCATGCACTCTACAACTATACCATTTATCTTTGCTAGGAATCTGTTAAGATTGTCCTGCAGAAAGGGGAGAAACTGATAGCAAGAACAAACATGTCACTGAGAGGTCAACAGTGAACCAGAAAAGATGGTCTAGAGGTAGGTTCAATACGATTAGGGAGAAAAAATGTGGAAAAGACCATACTGAATTTTTAAAAATATTTTTTATTCAAATTTCAAACAAAAACACACATAATAAACTCAATCATTCCCATTCATACAATATAATCCAACTTCCAGGGGCTTCATTTTTAATTTATCAGTTCAAGCTTACAAGAAAGAAAGAAAAATAGAAAAGCAAAGGGCTATTCAGCTGTCTTTCGATACACTGCTTAACCTTAAACTATACCAATAATACTAATCATTTCTATCTATTCACTTAAGACCATACTGATTTCTAGCCATTAATACCTAAGCATTCCTCTTCTAGTCATGATTGTTGGGTTATCAAGAACTGTAGAATGCACGCAACTGCAAAAATAACCTATGTCAGAACCAGCCGTGAACCACTCAAAACCCAGCCGTGAATCACTGCTATCACATAACCACAGCAGTGTCCAATGGTATGTGTATGCTGCCTCGGTAACATAAAAGCATTAAAAAACAACAACCAAGAACAGGAAGAAATAACGGCAAAGTCAAACAAGTTGTTTATTGTGGAGGGTGAGAACTTTGCTTCTAAATAGCAGAGGACTACAAATCCATTCCTACTGTACAAATTTGCCCAAAGTTAAGCAAGTCCACCTAGGTTCCATGTTCCCTGCTGGAATATGATGTGCCGCTCACCACACGGTGTGGCAACCAGAAGCCTGAGGCTGAACAAAAGGAGTGCAGATGCAAATCCATCCATTTCACTAGGTCAAAGGGAGAAAAGATGGCTATCCCAAATCATTGCTACACCCATTGTAATAGTCAAACAGACTGAGGTCCCACCCAGAACCTTCCCTAAGAAAATTAAACAAGGATGAGCCTCCCAAGATTAAGCTCAGTTTCACTGATCCAACAGTACGCAACTGTCTTTCCAAACTTTACTGACCTCATTGTGTTCAAGTAAATAAGGCCATCTCATGCAACCGCCGCTGTTTGGTAACGCAACATAAAATGATAGTTATCGATAGGTAAAACAACCCAAGCTGCAAGTGGAATGGTAGAATGCTGCAGCAACTGAAATTTCAGACACAACGGATCCTCCTCCCCACCCCGAATGGCTAGGAGCAGACTGGTTTCTGTTTTCCAGCAAGAATGGTAACGTTTTCAACAGTTTAAAAGCCAAAACCAGGTTAGATGTGAATATCTCTACACGACCAACAGGTACAATCATTTTGTTGAGGCAGTTGTACGTCCATGCACACATGTGTGCATGCACTTGCATGGGAGAGAGAAAATAGAGATAGTGGTGTTCAAAACTGACCTGGGTTTCAGTTCTTTCCTACAAAAGCTTATCAAGAGTAATCAACAGAAAAGCTGCTTATTGAAATCCTGGCAATTTCTGGTCGTGCAAAATCCAGGCTAAATAACCAGCCAGTCGCTGAAATCTGATCTTTCCAATGAACATTCTCACCCCTGCATGCAAGCAGTCACAACTCCAAGCGTTAAGCACATTAGAGAATGCAAATATCAGGGCACTAATCATTTCTACATTCTTAAAATACCATCTCTATTCCTACTGCTAACATATTCCATGCTGCGACTGAAGAGGTCTCCAGGCAGATTTGTTTGTTTTTAAACATGGTCTAAACGAAGTGTTTAAAAATGGTGCTTAGCCAGGTTGTCACAATATTTAGCAAAGTCAGCAGTCATGTTCAGCCAAACTAAAAACCCCAGATAATACACAAATAAGCGAAGATTAAATGCATTCATGCATCTTAAATTAATTCAGTCTGAGATGTACACATATTTGACTTGCTCATCTCATATTCTAATAGTCAAGTGTAGCTCGATCTGCAGGTACCTAAATCTGCAGAGAGGAGACTTGGCTCCCAGGTTTGCAGAAAAACCTGAAAAGTTTTTAAAAAGGAGAGGGGGTTTACAAATCCCAAACACAGAAGAACACGAACTGGGCAGGTACACATGTATAGTAGACCACCTCCTCCATCCCCCCCCCCACCCATTGGTTGAGGCTTCAAAGCTGCAAGCAGGAGGACTTCTGGTTTGTCTTTCTGTGGACAATCTAAATTTTACAGCCATTTTAAAATGCTGCGAGGCCCCACTCCAGCACGGGCCTGCAGCATGGAGCTCTTTAGCTCACACCCCACACCTTTTCAAGTGCCAAAACAGGTGCAGAGTGGGAGAAAGAGCTCTGCACCATGGGGCCGTGCCAGATTGGGGCCTCGCAGCATTTTAAAATCAGTGTAAAATGTAGTTTTTACATTAAGTTACTTGTACTTGGGCTCCACAGGGGCTCACTTGCCTGTGCAGAAGGAATATGTGTGCCAAAGGGTGCACGGCATGGCAGCTCCCATCCCTCCCCTACCCACCCTCCTTGTTGCCCCTCTGCCAGACTGCTTCTTCAGCCACAGAGGTGCTACTCGTTTCCCAGGGGCCAGCATCCCCTAATTGGGAGGGGGCTAATAGGAACATATGGCTGGAGCATCATGGGGTGCATATGTGTGTGTGTGTGTGGGGGGGGTTTCTCACCTGCTGTGGATGCCCAGATACAAGGTTTGATGTATATACATCCTTAGAAGCCAGGCATGTAACAGAAGATGAGACATGGGAAACATGTTCTAGTGTATAAGGAATAAACAACTTTACAGGAAGCTTATTATACTAGAAGGGCTTTTATGTATTTTTCTACTGTGCATTATGACACTATTATATTATTAGGATGTGTACTAGATTACAATTCTATGTCTGACCACTGAGGAAGGCCTTTTTAAAGCCGAAACATGTTTGGTCCTTATTGGGTCCTACTTTGGTCATTGTAAGGTTTTACATCAAAAGTGTATGAGTTTGCATGTATTTATTGACTGTGAAAGATTTGCCTATGTTATGGGCCTTATGTGGACCTTACTGTGCACCTTATTAAAATTAATATATTTGTAATTTTAGCACTTTCTAGCTCAACCTCTTTGGTTTGGATTCAGCATTTTGGTTGAGTTTAATTTGGTTCCCCCCCTTTTTTGTTGTTGTTTGCTCAGAGGCTCAGCCAGACAGTCCTGGCCAGGGCATCAGCAGGGCAGGGTGCTCCATATGCCAGGCTCAGGGCCCCATTCCCAGCCAGGCCTGATGAACTCCTGCAGCAGCACCCTCAACTTGCGAGGCAGGGAGGGTAGCCAGTTGCCTCCCGCTGACAGCCCACCCAGCACCTATAGCCTTTGCCTGCCCTCCTCCCCACAGTGCTGCAGGGGAGAATTGGGTGTGGGATTCTGCCCTCTACCAGAACTGCCCAGAGACTCCTTTTCCTCCTAAAGTGAAGGGGCAAATGGAGAGAGGGTGTCAGATCTTGCCGCCTGGAATGTGTCTGATAAGGAACAAGGGCTGAAATTCTATACACATTTACTTAGACGCACCATGAAACTTTATGGGCTTAAGTACAAGTCAACATGAATGGGAGTGGGCTGCATACTTGATTTTAGAAAAAAGTTTACTGTAAGCTATACAAAGAAATGGAAAAAAGACAGCCGCAGTAGTTTTAGAGAACACAATTTTTTCTTTTCCCGTAAGTGGCAACAACAATACTTGTTACAGCTAGCTAGTTCTAAGATGGTCACTGGCTCAGAACTACAGCTTCTTTGCTCAACATTTATGCAAGCACGAGGAAGACGTGTAGAACAAAATAATTGGCCAAGGCAAGCCAATACATGTTGCAAGAAACTCGGTAGGAAAAAGAACCCTGTTTCACTGCAACCTAACTCTCTCCAGAAGAAAAAAATGCTGTGACTTCTCCATGATTCCCATTTCTGTTTATTTATAAGCGTCTCCCATTGACTGATGTCTTTTTCAGACACACACAAACATTTCTGGCACAAAACAGTTTTCAGAACATACAAAACCTAAACATGATATTTCAGAAACAAAAGGGCTTGGTGCGAGTAAGCTGTTTTTCCATACGCAGCCGTGCATGGTTTGTACAAGCAGCTGACTTCACACTGCTTAGGCCAGGATGATGGCACAGCATTTTTTTTAAAATAAAGTCACTTATGCATTTTACCAAAGTACACCCTTTGCCAGAAAAAAAGGCCAGTTGTCAGAGATCACTTAAAGCACAAACCCTTTCCTGCTTGAACACAATAGTGCTGCCATTGTTAAAAAAACACACTCTTTGATCCAAGTGTACAAGAAGAGCCCGGATGGATCGGACCAGTGGTCCATCAGTACCCTGTCTCACACAGTGGCCAACCAGTTGCCCTGGAGGACCAAACAAACAAGGCAAACAGGCCAAGGCATTTGCCCTGATTTTGTCTCCCAGCACGGGTATTTAGTAGGTTGCTGCCTCTGAATATGGAGGTTCCTTGGAGAACCGGGTTTGATTCCCAACTCCTACACACGAAGCCAGCTGGGTGACCTTGGGCAAGTTACAGCTCTGTTAGAGCTCTCTCAGCCCCACCTACCTCACAGGGTGACTGTTGTGGGAAGAGGAAGGGAAGGTGAATGCAAGCCGGTTTGAGTCTCCCTTAAGTGGTAGAGAAAGTCAGCATATAAAAACCAACCTTCTTCAGCAGCCAGTATGGTTAGTAGCCAGTGATAGACCTGTCATCCATGACTCTGCTTAAACTTCTTTTAAAGCCATCCATGCTTGTAGCCATCACTACATCCACTGGCACTGGAAGTGAATTCCACAATTGAAACACTCATTGAGTGAAGTATTTCCTTTTGGCTGTCCTGAAATCTATTGCCCATCAACTTTATTGAGTGCTCCCAAGTACGGGGCAGGGAGAAAGTTCTCTTTCTCCACCTCATGCATAACCTTATAATCCTCTAGCCTACCCTCCCTCGGTTGTCTTTTTTTCTAAACTCAGAAGCAGAATGAAAATGTCCAGGCTTTTTAACAACACTAGTTTGAGATTCGGGAATAAATCTATGCCACTGGACACAATGCCTGCCCCTCGAGTGGTACTAAAACTTCACTTGGTTAGCTGGTTAGAAGATTTCCTCCTTTCAGCTGCTTGGCAATCAAGTTGTGTGTCAGCTCCTAAATTTATTATACCATCTACTGGAAAACATTATTGACCAACCTGCTTGGGGATTACAACAAATAGCATTGCTTCTCTTCCAGTAAACATCTTTCTCAATTTTTCTTCATATACACAATGAGGCCTTGTACCCTGATAAACGTTAGCCTTTACGGTACTAAAGGACTCTTATTTTTGCTGTAATGGCCCAGAAAGGATTCTCTTCTAGTATTTATACTAGTTCAATGCACAGCTCCAATCCTAAAATTTTACGAGGTAATAATGACCAGCCTATGCACTTTACCTGTGTGGCTTGTTAGCATAACTCTTTATGAAACAAGCGAGGAACCTTCTCTGCCACATTGCAAAGGCTTCCTTGTAGCAAAACAACAAATTTGCATTCCACAAGGGGCTCATTTCATATGTGCATATGCAATTGGCAAAATTTTGCTCTTTTGCTCGAGAACTGCAAGGTAAAGTCACGACACCAGGCTACGGCTAGAGATTAATTTAGGCATATGTTGGCTGATATATGTGATATATGGACTGCCCTGACCTGGATGGCCCTGGCTAGCCTGATCTCATCATATCTTGGAAGCTAGGAAGGGTCAACTAGGGTTAGTACTTAGATGGGAGACCATCAAGGAAGTCTGTCCAGGATCACTATGTGGAGGCAGGCAATGGCAAACCATCTTTGAATATCTCTTGCCTTGAAAACCCTATGGTGGGGGCATAAGTTGGCAGCAACTTGATGGCACTTTCTACCACCACCATGTTGGCTGACAGTTGGTTTGCAAGGGGTTTGCTATTAAGGGCAGCGGTGGGAAGGGATTGCGTCTCAGATAAAGATTGAGGTTCTAAAGGGTCAATATTCTAGTGATGCTTTGGGCATTACCGTAACAAATTGTTTTACTTCGCACACTACTGACGGTGTGTATTGGGTTCTTTCCCCTCAGTCCAACGACCCGGAGTTGCAAATCTGGTTCCCTCCTGTCTGAGCTGCTGCTCTGGTAGACTCTCTGTTACAGGCATTTAAACAGCTCAAGAGGTCTTGTTTTGTGGGTTTTCAGAGTCGAATGAGCCAGAGATCCATGGCTCTAGTTGATTCACCTAGCAGCACAGGGTCCTGACATACCTGTGGTAAGAAATATCTTTGTGCCACCACAGCTGAAATGGCCCCATAAAATGAAACTACCCGGCCGTAATCCACAATTTACTTTGCCCCACAGCAATCCAGTTAAAGTTACAGGGTTGTACCACAATAAGGGGTTACAGATTGTTGCCTTAGACTTGGGTTTTTGAAAATAAGTTTGTGGCACAGTGAGTCTGTACTCCAATCAAATTGTCATTAAGCAACTGGTTTTAGTTGTTTCTGAGCCATACTCATGAACTGAGCCAGAATGCCACAAATTAAGAGTTTCACAGCAGTTTAGCAAGTGTGTGACAAAAGAGCTCCCTTGCAAAAGTTCTGCATTTGAAGGGCACCGAAGACACTGTATTCCTCAGCAAATCATATTAAATATTGGAATCATTAAACTAAGAGAGACCAGGAAGTTCAACTAGCCAAAGTCCCTGAAACATTAAGAGAGACCAGGAAGTTCAACTAGTTCTAGCCAAAGTCCCTCAACCAACAACCAAATATTCCAGATACCATTAACCCAACATGACAGAATTAGTGAAAGGTATTAGATACCTTTAGGTATTAGGTATTAGACTGAGATTGTGGAAACTTGAGTTCAGCCTCCTGTTCAGTCATTTGGTTTACAAGGTAAAGTTATTAAACGCCTAACTTATCTCAAAGGTCTACCGCAAGGGTAAAATGGCATAGTCATTTTATGCCTCCATCTCCTTTGAGGAACATTCAGCTAATAGCCTGCCACAAAGCCCACATCCTCCTCCTAGGATCAAAGCGTGGCTGTAGACTGAACCGACTATAAATGTTGTCAGGTTGTAGGCTCCTCTTTCTGCTAGTTCATTGACCCAAAAAACACCCCCTTCTATCCGACTGAAACCTGATGTTAAAAATGTTGGAAAGGTTCCAACTTAAAAGCTAATTAATGGTTCAACCAAAGATGATTAATGTATGAATATGGCTTGTTTAGACCATTAGGGATGCTCTGCTTTCTTTACAGGTGACACCTGATAGAATCATGCCATATTTCCACCTGACCTCTAAACAACTTCTACCCAATCATGGTTCAGTGCCTGCAATTTAAATGTTTTTTTATATATCACTAATGGGGGAAAAAACTTTATAAAACAAACTAAATAATTTACATGTAGTACTCTGATTGGCAAGGACTCAATACGGTGTTACATCTTACATATTTTAAGACATCAACTTTATCTGAAATATCTGTATTTCCTGTGTTCTGGGAGTAATCTACAAACTCTCAGGTTTACCACAGCTGCAGAGCCCCAGCTGCTCTTCCTCAAACTAATTCATACTGAAAGTTTTTTTTTCCATTAGGCAAGTTCTCCATTTCTACAGATATTAAACAAATAACTCTATGAATAAAAGCTAACACTATGAGATCTGGTATCCAAAGAAGGAAACATACAGGAAAAAAAAAACATCTTAGGCAGATACCCAAAGTAGAACAAGCACAACCTAAAATTGGTTCTACCGCTAATAAGATGCTTTCCACTTCCCTGCGTACGACAAAAGCAATACACTTCATTTCACTTGGACATTCCATACAAATGGAATGCTAGAGGGATTCATGGTAGGAAAGAAAGGTAGATAAGGAATCCAGGTTGGAAGGGCATGTTGAAGGAAACTGCCCACCACCCACAAGCTTTTTCAAAAGCATTCAATTTACTGATGACAGAGATCCTGGCTATGTGAACTGGGTGCACTGAACGCTTCCATATCCCGAGGTAGATACATGGACAGGCTTATTTCATAAACCAAAACAAGTAAAGGTTCCTTGTCCAAGTACAGTGTGCCACTGAGCTACATGGAGACAAAGATTAAAACCCGATAACAAAGCGATAACTATAATTGGGGTGTTACTGTGTCTCATCTCAACATTAGGGAGTTTCAAGTACTACTACAGACTCCAGATTGCCAAAGGCAATCATTGCTGATGCATTAAATGTAGGGCCTCATAAGCTTTATTCAAATGGAGTGTAGTCCGAATCTTCATTCTGGAAACCCATGGCCATCGAAAAATTCCTTCTTATTCCCCATCTGTTCAAGAAGGCCAAGAATGAGCACCATTCTTACAGTAATCAGTAAGGGGCTTTGATAACCATTCTGTTTGAGGCTGCTTCATAAGAGATTTAACACACACGAAATTGGATTTAAAAAATTAAACATGACCAAATCTAGTAATTTGTACGACATGGTTTTGTAGTACATAGAGGTACTGTGAGCAAAAGCAACTAAGAAATATAGCTTGTCCATTAAAAACTGCTTACCAGTTCTACCCTGAAAAGGAACCATCCAATCTGGCTAAAAACATCACATCAGTAAACAAGGCTTAGATGCATTACACTGGGACATGGTATCATCGCACAGGGCCTTGCGTGTTCATAGTACCACACCACCATAAAAAAAAGTGTTGTCAGAGACAGAAATGACCTAAAATGCACATCTGAGTTGGTAACAAGGAAAACTGAAAAAGGGGCCTTAATAGCTCAGACTTCAGTCAGGTTGCCAGCCTGCAGGTGGGACATAAGATATCCTGGAATTACTACTGATCTCCACACTACAAAGATCAGTTAGCCTGAAACTTTGCAGGGTGGACTCTAGGGGCATTATACCCCACAGAGGACCCTCCCCAAGCCCCACCCTCCCCAGGCTCCACCTCCAAAATACCCAGGAATTTACCAACCCGGAATTGGCAACCCTAGACTTCAGATGCTTGATCCAGAGATACCACAGGGACTTTATTTTGGTTGTGTATCCATACTCAGTACCATGATGCCCTTGGTCCCTGAAGGATGTGTGGCTACTGAAAGCAGTTGCCTATTCTCTGCATTTACGACTTTATGTTTCTGCTTTCCCTGGCCCCATCTGGAGCTGCTAGGTACAGAGTGCTAGTCTTCCACTGTACCACAGAATTGTTCGCAACTTACAATAGGTGTGGGCTAACCACTCCCAGGAACAGTCTTAGGTCACTCCTAGTGAAGTGTTAGGGGGCCATACGACAAGTGATGGAGGGCACAGATCCATCCCATTGCCTCTAACACCATTTTAAAAGCATTTGCAGTTCTTTATAAATTGCTACAAGGCCCTGATCCAGATGGGGCATGCTGTGCAGTGGCCCCAGGGGCTCTTGGGGGATGTTTCTGCACCTGAAAAGGCAGGACAAGAACTCCTGGAGCCACCACACCATGCACCCAGTTTGGATCGGGGCCATATAGCAATTTTGAAAAAGGTAAAGGTAGTCCCCTGTGCAAACACCAGGTCATTACTGACCCATGGGGTGACATCATGTCATGAAGTTTACTAGGCAGACTATGTTTACAGGGTGGTTTGCCATAGCCTTCCCAAGTCGTCCACACGTTACCCCCAGCAAGCTGGGTACGCATTTTACCGACCTCGGAATGATGGAAGGCTGAATAAACCTTGAGCTGGCTACCTGAAACAGACAATTTTTAATGAACTACAAATGCTTTTAAATGGCATCAGTGGCCACAGGATGGATATCTGTGCCCTTCATAACTTGTAGTTTGCAATCGTACCACACTGAGCAGGAACTCCAGCACCTTTCTCTTGGGTGCAGGGAAATGACTACTGCAAACGGTGCATAGAAGTACCCTGGTTATCACTGTAATATTGTAGTGCACAGCTTTTTGGGATACCAGTGTGGTTGGTGTCACGATTATGCCTGTACTTTCTATTTATGTGGACCCAATACTTTCCTGACCATAAGATATTCCTCCTAAGCATCCAGGGAAAGAGAATAATTTCCTATTTATTGAAAAAAAGCCACCACCTATTTCTGCAAGCAGAAGATGTGCAGATATTCTCAGGGTCTCTGAAGTTACATTCAGTGGTTAGCTGGCTGCCAATTGTCATTTCCAAGCCACACGGCAAGAGGCTCTGCAGTCGCTCCCTGGTGAATGCCTACCAGGAAATGCTATGCTCAAGTCCCAGGTTTAGTAAGCGATACAGGATTATTGTTTGGAAACAAATGCTTAATGCCTCAATTAATCTAGAATTAGGTATATTTCACAGCACAACCCCCACGATCTTTTAAAAGACAAGCCATAAAATCCTCAAATGCGATATGTTGCAAGTTGCTGAAGACACATTTGCGATGGGAGTAAACGAGATACAGCACCAACAAATAATTCTCCAGTGAGGATCACATTGTGTTTTATAAGAGAGGACTAGACCCATGTTCAGAATCTCCACCTTTTGCGGGCACACAAGCAAACTAGAGCATCTGCTCATGCCTATTCAGGCTAATGAGTTTTGTCTCAAGTTAACAGCTAGCAGTCTAAGTACACTAGGGGAGCCACACAGCTGTACAGCTAACATTTTACACACACGCACACACAAATGGATGTAGAGAAAAGATGCTACATCTTTGTTTGCTGCCCAGGGTTGCAAGCACTGATAAATGATGCTTAGGTTGCATCCAAATGGCAATCTGAAACACAGCCGGACATGGCTTACACCTCAGGAATAATACCAGCTATGTATTTCACATTACAGACCCGGACTTGAGCCGTGCCACCAGCACTAATTCGGCTAGCTCTACCATTTGGGCTAGCAGGGAGCAGCCAGGGATGGGGGTGGGGGCAGTCTAGCTGTAGGTTTTATGTGCCTTGAACAAACAGTGTTCCTTGAACCCTGAACAAACAGCCTGATTCCTTAAAATACTCTGCATCGAAGCACCCTTCTCCAGATCACCCTTCAGCCAGATTCACAGGAAAATGGAAACCTGAACTCATGTCCTTCTGAAATCAGCCCAGATTCCAGAATGCTCCAACAGAAGCCCTTTCCCAAAGCCCTGCATGAAAGAAAAGTTTCTTTTTTTTTCTCATTCTGGTGTTAAGAGATTTGGTCTTGAGGTAGGCTGCTTGCCATTCTAGGACCAAGACCTCTCTATCTAGCAAACGAGAAATGCTTAATCCATAAACAGACAAAAAGAATATAATTTGCAAAAAGCTTGAAAATGTGACTGTGTTAAAATGTGTTTTAAGATATTTGGTCATTTCATGAGATCTCAGAAGTAATCAAAAAGCCATATTCAGATGGATACACAGATTGTGAGTTAGCAGAACAAGAATTTACTTGATAGAGTTCTAATAAAGCCCATACGGGGGTTACAGTTTCACACACTCTAACAAATGTATAACCTTTATTAGTGAACCTTCCTTTAAGAGTTCTTGAGTAAAACACTCCCCTATATGCTCTCCCTTACATGCAGCCAGCAGTTCCACTAGCATTTGATACAGCAGGTAATATCAATTGAAAGTAAATTAAAAATTAGTCTTTAGAGGTACAACTTGATTTTAAAAATATAATTTTGGTTGGTGTCACGATTATTTTTTTCCCATGCCTGTACTTTCTATTTATGTGGATCCAATACTTCCTGACCATACTTTCCCTCCTAAGCAGCCATGGAAAAATAAATTCCTACTTATACTGGAAAAAGCCACCACCTATGTCTACAGCTAGATTTTAAAAATATAATTTTCTATACAGACTACAACAGCCACACTTGGGGAAAAAACCCCAAGATAATCCCTTTGATGGACCTACTGATAAATGAAGCAAACAAATAAAATAAAGCAGCAGGAAAACTCGAACAATCCAAGTAACTCTTGGTAGCAAAAAAGAGACAGTTCTCAGTTGACCTAACTTCATTTTGCAGACCCGAGCAATGTACAATATAGCTGAGAACAAACTACTTGAGGCTCTCATAGCTGAGTCAGAAAATGGATCATTCAGACCATACCTTTTAACCAGAGCACATACCTTAAATACATACGAATTGGATAGTCGTGTTTGTAAAAGTTCTCCTATCTGCCTTCTAGGAGAGAAGGCAGCATGGTACAGCCCGATCTCACAGATCTTGGACCTAGGTAGGGTCAGCCCTGGCTAGTACTTGGATTGGAGACCACCAAGGAATACCAGGGTTGCTATGCAGAGGAAAGCAAATGGCAAAACACCTTGGTTAATTTCTTATCTTGAAAACCCTATAAGGGATCGCCCTAAATCGGCTGCGGCTTGTAATTCAACTTCACTAGGAGGAGAGAAATTTACGAAGGCAAAAAACAGCCTTGCTGGATCAGATCAAGAGTCCACTTAACCTGGAATTCTGTCCCCACCAATAGGCAAACAGATGTCACAGGAAGGTCTCACAACTGCAAGTGTACCTTTCATTCCCCACCCCCATGTCCAACAAGCAGAGGTACACTGCCGCTGATCATGGAGATTCTCCCCTTCGCAATGATTCCTTAATGGGTAACATGACCCATTACGGGGTTTATACATTACAAGCAATCACTCATACAAATAAAATAAAACTTAACAGTGCTGAATGCTTTAAGGGGGGGTGGGTGTGACAGAAAGGGGGAAAACAGAGAGTTGTTTGCTTCAAACCTCCACTTGGAATCGAAAAGTTCCCTGCTTCAAAAATCCAAAGCAACAAGCCCCTCTTGAGGCTGAGCCCTCTGCCCACCTGAGAGTTACCTTCCCCGCTGCCCCCCTTTTGCAAGCAGAGCAGGCACAAGGGGAAGCCCAAGCCGCCCATCATCACCTCTGAGCCACCCGCCCCTAAAGCCAAAGCCGTCACTCACAGGAGGACACCTGCGATACCCACGCGGGCGGGAGCGACAAACACAGAGCCGAGCTCTTTGAAGCGGCTCTACCTACGAGCTCGATGCTCCCTTCGCCGGCACGAAGGGGGCGGGACGTCGAAGCCCCGTTCCAAAGCGAGCGCGAACAATCGTCGCCGTTGACTGACAGCACGCTGCACCAAGGGGAACCCGCCGAGAAAACAGAGCGGGAAGGCGGGGGCGTTCGCTCACTCCTCGCCAGGCGGACGGGTGTTTCCATGATGTAAGCGAGCGGCGCTTCTCGGACAGGTAGAGCGAGGTGATGCGGCGCGGGAGGGCGGGCTCTCACGCAAGCACGTCAAGGGACCCAACACCCCCCAGGCAAGCCTTTTTTGACTTTCACCCGAACGGACGATAAGGACAGAAAGGGGCTTCGTGCAACGAGAGGAGTTTCAAGTTCCCGTGACAGAGCGAGACCGTTCAGTCTCAGGAGGAGGACGGCGGGCGCTCTGCAGACAGTCAGGATTTCGATGCAACCAACTAATCCCAAACCGGCTTTACTGCACCTCTTCCTGAGCTTAACGATTTACAGTTTCCATAATTACTCCGGATTTGCATCGCAACCGCGTGCATGCAGGTTTCCCATTATCCAACCTATAAAAATCGGTCAGAGGTTTGCTTTAAAAAGAAAAGAAAAAAGATACCACACTAACTCGTGGATCTACGGCGTCTTTCATCCTAAACTCCCCCAAAGTGCTTCTTTGACAAATGAGGAACAACCAGCACCGTTTAAACGCCCTCGAAGGTGGCAAATACCTTTTTCACTCAGAACTTTTTTGATTTATGCTACCACGGCTGCTCGATTGATACATGCAGCTAAATGGAAGACAGTTGAGATACCAGACAAAAAAGACTGGATAAAAAAAGATGCTGGAATTGACCGAGATGGCGAAGCTTACAGCTTTGATAAATCAGAATGATAATGAACAATTTTGGGGGGAATGGGAGGCTTGGAGAATGCACTGTGAAAATTATTTTTTAACGGGACCATTTAAAGGATACTCATTGATCTAATCCCTTATTCACACTTTGTATTAATTTTTATATTAGGTATTGATTTTATAATGTTGGATATGACAAGAACAGATTAATTAAAATAATATAGGGATTAGGTCCGTTAGCAAAAGAGTATACAATTTAATTTTAAAATAATATAGGGATTAGTTCCGTTAGCAAAAGAGTATACAATTTAATTTTAGACGGAAGAGGGGGAGGGGGAAGTCAATTGATTGTTAAATTAGAAGTCCTATTTGTCTTTTTCTTTATTATTATTATATTGTTTTTATAGATATATTAAATGAAGAAAAATAAAAAATATTTTTTTTTAAAAAAAAGAAGGTGGTGGCCAGGAGCAGGATTCAAGGAACGGAGAAGCGCTTCGGTGAAAAAGCAAGCTCGCTCAATGAATAAATAAAACTTCAGACCTCCCAAATAGCTCAACTCAGCGGGGGGGGGGGGGAAGAAAACTAACAGAAAGTTGCACGCCTCTAACTTCCTTCTCATAGCCAAGCGAAAGCCCTTGCAGCGGCGCCTGGATCTAAAGAACTCTCCGCTCCGAAAACTAACCGTAGAGTTCATGAACCCAAAGAGCCTGCAGTTATCTTCCCAGCGTCTGAGCGAGAGAAGCACCGAGGAGGAGGAGGAGAAACGAAAGAAAAGCGCGCTACCTTGATGGTTCTCGGGCGGCAGGAAGGGTCCCCAGACATAGTCAGGCAGCTCCGGGCATGTTTCAAATTGCTGGACCCTCACCTCTGAGTTGTCACCTTCCCATTTCTGGGGCGGCTCTCGATGCAGTAGCAAAAGGCGAGAGGCGGCGAGCCCCGCCCCTGCCGAGGCCGCGGACGCTGACTGGCTGCTCTCGAGAGGGCGGGGTTTCCCGAGGAACCCATCGAGTCATCGCATCCACGTCTCGGCCCCATTCACGACTTCGGCTGACGGGCGGAGGACCGGTCTTCTTCCACGCGCGCTCCCCGCCGCCGTGCCCATCTGGGAGTTGATTGGCTCCCGGATCCCTCTGCTCCCCGGGCGAGGAAATTCCATTGGCTCGGATGAAAATAGTTCACCAGAACCCCCGCAAAACTGGAACCAATTACAGCGTTAAAATTAGCCCGAAGGTTGTTGCTTTTTTGAGGGGGGGGGGGCGAGGGAACCAAAGCAGTAGGGGAGATATTTTTTACTAGTGCAAGCATTGAAGTCAATATCTAAATGAATGCTTTGGAAGCTTTCATGGATATTCTAAAAATACCGGCTTGTGGGTACAGGCAAAGAACATGCGAGTTCAGCATAAAACTACAGACCTACTTAACGTTTTCAAACCTGCTGTTAAGTCATGTCTTCCCCCCACCCCTCCCCAATTAGTTATGAAGGTGGTTTCTGTGGTTTAGGTTTATTCTGCTTCAGGCACCACAGAAAATAAACTTTGGAACTCATTGCTAATAATATACTTATCAGAGTTGTATAGTATACTTACAGGAGACGTGTTATAAACAAGGAGATTTTAAAATATGTGCTTTTTAAAAAAATTGACAAGATTATCCAGTTATTAGTTTAACTACCATATTTACTTATTTAATTAATTCATTTGTCCCCTACCTTTCTCCCCAATGGGGACCCAAAGTGACTGACATAAGTCTCTCTCCTCCATTTTATCCTCACAACAGCCCTGTGAGGTAGGTTAGGCTGAGAGAGCGTAACTGGCCCAAGGTCACCATATTCTTAGCGTAACTAACCTCACAGGGTTGTATTGAAGATAAAATGGAGGAGGGGAGAAAAATTTAAGCCGCTTTGTTCACAAATGGGTTTGTGGGCATTTCTGTGATTTATTGCAGATTTGTAACAATTCATCCTGTCAAATACAAAAAGCAGTCTATTCTATGCAGTCACTGAACCACATTGGCAAGATGTTAGTATATATACATATTCATATAGTTGCATGCATAGGAACCATGAGCATTGTAGATTCCCACACATGCAAATCTTTGAATGTTACATATACACAGACTTTGTTTGCCCAGTTATTGCAAGCAATTACCTGCCAATTAACTGGGCTGCCTGGCGCCCCTCAGCTGGTCGATGGGCAGAAGCAGACCACCAGAGGACATGGAGCGCAATGGCATCACCTCCAGGGACACACTAGCATTCTTCGCCCAAAAAACTCTGGTTTTCATAGAGTTTTGGGGGGACAGTGCTAGAGCTTCCTGCATAATACCAGCACTTCCTGGGTAAACCCAAAAGTGACGTAATCATGCCACATGTGTGCCGTGCGCGCGGATTGCCACCCAAGCTCCACATCCAGGAAGCTCCCGCTTCTGGCGAGGGGGGACCTGGCAACCCTACATATACGTAACTCAGATACTGTGAAATACAAAAGCTAGTGCTAGTACATTGCCTATTAGATATCTAATCCTATGGATCACAAAGTCAAAACATACCTTAACTTTATCTTGTTTTGGGGTTACATTCTGGTTACAGTCTGTCAAAAACTCAGATATTCCAAGGGTCTTCCTGTAACTATAACTGGTTTGTGAAGATCTGTTGTGCATAAATACATTTTTGAGGTTTCAGAGTTCCCATTTTAAAATGCTTTGAAGTAAGCTGAGTCATAAGCCATGTATGCTTGGTTGATGAAGAAAGCACTTTGTGTGGAATGCCTGCCTGAAAGAAAAATAGCTACTGCGTGCTCTGATGAAAGCAGAAGCAGCAGCCCCAGCTGCAGTTAAATATTGAGTTAATTGGAGAGTCTGTGTGTATGGGAAGGATTCCTTGAAAGAGAATTGTAGACGGAATAAAGGATTTTAAGGATTTTTTGTTGCAAAATTGAGAAATAGCACAAAAACATAATATACCGTACCATGAAAAACACTCACCATGAAATAAACAATCATTGGCACAAGAAAAACAAATGGTGGCCAAATAGTGAAAATGTGTACCGAAATGTAACGTCATGTTTACAGTAGTCAGAGAAAATGTATATGATAATATAACAGAATGTTTAAGGTGGTAGGGTACCTAATCAGAAATAGGGACATGTTTTGCTTGGAAGATCAATTTAGTCCCAGAAACCCACTGGTAAGGAAAGCAGTAGATAACTTTTACTGCTTTGCATGTTTAATCTTCATTTTGTTAATTCTAATTGATGCACTCTAGCAGTACTATAACCCACCTAGAGCTATTACAGAAAGAAGCTCTGTTCCATATATGCAATATTAGTTAATTCCTCTTTGATGTACTGTAATTCTAAATGAAATGATATGCTGAAGTAAACCTTTGACTCAGGGTAGGTTGCTTTTAAATCACCATCTAGTCTAGAACAGATTTCTGATTGGCTTCAAAATTTCCTATTAGACTGACAGAGCAAATCTAAGTAAATCTACTCAGAACTCTGCTCAGCCTTACTCCCAGGAAAGCATTCTTAATATTGCACTCTAATTTCTCAGTTTTGGGAAGGTTAATGTAATGTTTCTTCAAATTATCTGAGGCCAGGATTTGTCATGGCACTCAAGTCCTCACGATCTGTTACAACTGATCTCCAGCCGATAGAGATCAGTTCACCTGGAGAAAATGGCCGCTTTGGCAACTGGACTATAGCATAGAGTTCCCTCCCCTCTCTAAACCCTGCCCTCTTCAGGCTCCGCCCCCATAATCTCCAGGTATTTCCCAACTTGGAGCCGGCAACCCTAAATATAGCTGCCATGCTATTCTAAAGTGCTGGTTTGGGCCTATGCAGCCTTAAAGTTGCCTCATGCAGATTGCTTTCGTTGGTCTGTGGGTATAAGCCACATGGTGTACTGGACAGCATTTCTGTAGGACCAGGATGCTAAAAACCAGAATTTGAAAAAGAACTAATGCAGTTTGGATGAGTATTGGAACTGCCTTAGTTTAAAGCACTTCCTTTGTGTTCACTATGAATGACATCACAGATAAGGGTGATGGTACAGGTGTGGGTTGTCTTATCAGTGTGGCCCTGCCATGCCTAACTTGTAAAGTAGATTCTCCCAATAACATGGAGGATTTCCGCAACAGAAGTGGCTTTACCATGGGGAAAGATGATGCATCCATTGCACAAGACAAATTTTGGGTGCCTCTGCTTTGATTCATGCAGCACCATCTATTAGAATATTCTACTGTTTAAAATCCATTCATGTAAGTGGAAGCTGCATAAGCACAGGTCCTATTTATGTCAATGATATTTGCAGAGAAGAATTTCTAATGGAGTGCGCCCTCCATTGATTTGCAGAAAGAAGACGAGCACTGGGATTTTCTGCCTCTGGTACCCAATAGCAGTTGGCTAGCTCTGATCTGCCATAGCACTGGAGGCATTGCTTCCAGATCAAAAAAATCTAACACGGTCCATGTGGCAAGCTTAGTGTTGCCAGGTCCCTCTTCATCACCGGTGGGAGGTTTTGGGGGCAGAGCCTGAGGGGGAGGGGTTTGGGGAGGGGAGGGACTTCAATGCTATAGAGTCCAATTGCCAAAGCAGCCATTTTCTCCAAGTGAACTGATCTCTTTCGGCTGGAGATAGAGTTGTAATTGCAGGAGATCTGGAGTAACTGGAGGTTGGCAACCCTAGGTAAGCTGCATTAGATATTGCAGAAGGAGGAGGAGAATCATCTCAGAATGAAAGCATCTTGCTACAGGAATATAGGAATATGAAGTCTGGCCCCAGAATGGCCTTTGTTCTGGAGTTTTATCTGAGAAATAATTGTAACTCATAATACTTACAATTAAGGAAGACTGAAAAGACTGCAGCCTAACTCTCAGGGAAGGAAGAATGCCAGCCTCTAGATGGGACCTGGGGATCCCCCGGAATTATAGCTCATCTCCAAACTACAGAGATCAGTTCCTCTGGAGAAAATGGATGCTTTGGAGGGTAGACTCTGTGGCATTGTACCCCACTGAGGTCTCTGTCCTCCCCAGGCTCCATCCCCAAATTTCCTGGATTTTCCAAACTTGGATTTGGCAACCCTACCCCCCATCCCCCGGTGGTGACCAGGGGGGACCTGGCAACCCTACAGGGAAGAGACTGTGACTCAGCAGCACAGTTAGGAAAAATCTATGTCCAAGACACTGGAGAGCCACTGGCGGTCAAAACAGATATATGGGATAGACAGACTAATAGCCGGACTCAGTTTAAGGCAGTTTCATGCATTCATATAAAACAGTTTTATTATTATCTGTTAGAGACAGTTGTTGGTTATAGGAATGTGGGGAAAGCCCTTATAATAAACAAAATCTTTTCCTTCTAAGCCCATTCACACACAGGGATCTAGAATTTGGATTCCAGCCATTTTGTGGAAATATTTTTCTTCATTTCAGTGGGACCTATTTTTATGTAACCTGGTTAGGATTTGGTTGTCATTCACAGACTTCAGGCTGAATACAAAATTAGCCTTCCAATGGTATATGGAATGCCAGGGAGGCAAAATATAGAGAGAAAACTGATTGCTCATGCAGAGCCTTCGAATGGCCTTCACTCCCAAGTCCTGGTGATGAGTGGGCTGGCTGACTAAGAACAGCAGTGCACAGGCATTAAAGTGGGCTGGTTTAATTACTGCTAATTTCAAGGCATTTGCATAAAGCCTTTTTATAGCCTTACTCAAGGGCAAAGAGCTGGAATTTCACTGTAGCAACTGGACCTTGAGCTATGGGATGAAACAAAGCTAAACCGACATCATCTATTAATAGCCATTCTTTGTGTTGGCAGGACTTTAATAAGGCAGAACTATCAGAAAGCTTTAGTGGCATTCACTGAGTTAATAACTATTCTGAAGAATTTGATCAGAACAGTGAGACACAAGCTGATCTCACACGATTAGCATGGGAGGAATCTGCCCAGATTTTTGGCTTGTTTGCATGTCTCTTGCATGCGGCTCCTAAGGTAAAGGTAGTCTCCTGTGCAAGCACCAGGTCATAACTGACCCATGGGATGACGTCATATCACAACATTTACTAGGCAGACTATGTTTATTGGGGTGGTTTGCCAGTGCCTTCCCCAGTCGTCTACACTTTACCTCCAAGCAAGCTGGGTAATCATTTTACTGACCTCGGAAGGATGGAAGGCTGAGTCAACCTTGAGCTGGCTGCCTGAAACTGACTTCTATCAGGATTGAATTTGGGTCGTGAGCAGAGATTTGACTGCAGTACTGCAGTTTACCACCATGCGCCACAGGGCTCCTATGTGGCTCCTAGGATCAATGAATATGTGATGCCAAATACTACTAACAATAAGCTAGACCCGCAGATAGTTCCTTGATAGTTCCTTGAGATAGATAGTTCCTTGAGATCAACAAAGGAACCCAGAGAGCATGACTGGGGTGTGTTTTACTTGTAATATTCCTCCCCAGGGACCTCAGTGGGGTACAGTGCCATAGAGTCCTCCACCCTCCAAAACATCTGTTTTCTCTAGGGGAACTGATCACTGTAGTCTGGAGGTGAGCTGGAACTCCAGGGGATCTCCAGGTCCCACCTTGCATCCCGAGCTGATCCTTAGCTATCCAAAGTGAGACTATCTTTGTTATTCAAGGGGGCTTACTCTCAGGAAAGTGTTTTTAGGAGTACACTGTCACTCTGCCCTCTGCTCAAAGATCCACGCGTACAAGGCCTGCCACATTTTTCAGCACCTGACTCACTCAGAGTCAGAAAGAACATTCACCTTCCTACATACACAGGATCCTAAAATTTTGCTTCCAGAGTTGCACACCATCAGGCTGGACAATCGAACAAGTTATATGGAAGGGGTTCCTTGTTCAGAGGAAATTGCTCATGCTCACTATCAGCCCAAATGTTTTTTCTCATTAATTTGTGACACTCCCCCTTCCTATTCCAAGAAGACAATTACTCGATATTTTGCTATCTCACACACAACTAGATTCAGAGAATACAGAACCTTTATTGGCATTTACAATAACAAAACAAACAGGTAAAGCAGCTAGTTATGGATCTAAAAAAAGAATGAATACTCAGTTCATCCGTAAATTTTATAATAAACAATTAAATGAGGGTTCCCCTCCTTCTTTCTCCCTCCTTTAGGAGCTTGGCCAGGAACTCGGCTACTTGAGTGGTAACTTCGAAGCTTTTGTCATCCAATAAATGGCCTATGTTTCCAGTAGTCATTGCAGTAGTAAATTGAGGAAGAGAACTAATTAAGCTGCATCGAAGCTGTGTGAAAAGTGGACAGTACAAGAGAATATGTTGTATTGTGTCAGGTTCTTTGCATTGACATCTACAACATCTTGCTTCACGTGGTATTCCCTTGTATCTACCACTAACAACAGCTGAAGGAAATATAGTAAATCTGGCCAACAAAAATGCTCTACGATGAGAGGGTATAGTTAAGTTAGAAAAATACTGGGCCATAGAGTTTATTTGATAAGAAAGGCCTAAAAACGAGGGGAGCAGATACCTTCAGCACCGGCTTTTATTATTTGGGAATCACTGTCCCATATCCTTTTTTGAATTGTCCTAAAAATATATAATTCACTGGAATTGGACAAGGAATCAAGATCAATCCCGAGTGATCTGATCCTATTTAAGATAAGCTGAGACCATCTAGAAACAGTTGAGTCAGTATGTAAAGCTGCCAATAAACTACTTGGGGTGGGGGGGATCGAAAATGAGAGCGTAACCAGTATTTGATAGACAACTAGATTATCACAGAAAGAAGTAGATGATACTAAGATTGGTTTCAGTCTCTCTGGAAAAAAATCCCAAATCCATGTATACTCAGTTTCAAATACAAATTTTAAAATTAGAAGAAGAAGAACAAGAAGAAGAAGAGTTGGTTTTTATATGCCGACTTTCTCTACCACTTAAGGGCCACTCAAACCGGCTTACAATCACCTTCCCTTCCCCTCCCCACAACAGACACGCTGTGAGGTGAGTGAGACGGAGAGAGCTCTAACAGAGCTGGCTTCGTGTGTAGGAGTGGGGAAACAAATCCAGTTCACCAGATTAGCCACCGCTGCTCCTGTGGAGGAGCGGGGAATCAAACCCAGTTCTCCAGATCAAAGTACACCGCTCCAAACCACTGCTCTTAACCCACTGGATAAAGTATGATTTATTCCTGAATAAGCACATAGTATTGCACTGTAAATAAAACAGAAGGTGACGTTCTAGTGCTAACTGACAAATTACAAACTAACAAATCATTTGGCCTGTACATTTGAGAGCTTTTAAAAAGCTCAAATGTGGAATTTTTTGTTCTAACAAAAATAGCACTCGTGGTGCCTTGAAGAAGAGCTGGTTTTTATACCCCACTTTTCTCTACCGAAAGGAATCTCAAAGCGGCTTACCATCTCAATCCCTTCCTATCTCCACAACAAGCCCCTTGTGAGGTAGGTGGGGTTGAGAGAATTCTTCTGAGAGAACTGTGACTTGCCCAAGGTCACCCAGCTGGCTTTGTGTGTAGGAGCGGGGTAACAAATCCAGTTCCCCAGGTTAGCCTCCACCACTCATGTGGAGGAGTGGGGGATCAAACCCAGTTCTCCAGATCAGTCTCTACCGCTCCAAACCACCGCCCTTAACCACTACACCACATCTTAAGTTACACTGCTCTCCCTTGGGGGTCTTAGAACTGGGTCTCCAAAACCAGTATTTAATAACATGTTTCATGCAGCTCAGTATGTTCCATCTTAAATTAAATAGAGAAAAACAGTAAACATTTTCCAGCGGACAAATAGAAAAATCCAAGAATGTTTGCACAACGAGTACTAGTCACTGATGTGTAGGAAGAATTAATATTACACAGTAATGTCTGGCACACAGTAATTTGGTACAATATGATAAAACATGAATATCAAATGACATGCATATTTACAAAAGCAAGCTGTGCTGTGGTTGTTGAGCTATATTAGTGCTTGTTTCAGAAAATGACTTGCCTTGCGATCTTGCAATTTAGCAGCGTAGTTAATGAATTACATTAATGCCTGTCAAAGAGTAATTGGAACTTTTCCTTCAGACAGAGGAAACCTGAGGTTACAACCCAAAGTTCAGTTCCACTGTGGCATTGATTCCAGTAGAACAGCTCTGAAGGAAATTGATTGTGGATACACCCTTTGACACAACAGCATGCTACATTGTCCTTGAGCTTCCCTGGGCCCTGTCATCTAGACATGCACTGGGTGTTCAGATCTTGGAACCTAATTCCTAGACATATACGAGTCCGATTCAGATCAGGATTTGCTCAGAGGGATGGGGGTTTAAGCCTCTCCCTCATGTCATTTCCCAATCTGAAACAACCCCAGGGAGCTGCTATTTGCCCTGTTGGAGAAACCTATGTGTTCTGATAGGTTACGTATACGTTTCCCCATGTAGCCCATCAGTTAGGGTTGCCAGGTTATGGTGGGAGACCTCCTGTCGGCAGCCCCCCCGACCCCTGCCACCTAGGGATGCCAGCCTCCAGGTAGGACCTGGGGATCCCCTGGACTTACAGCTCATCTCCAGACTACAGAGATCACTTCCCCTAGAGAAAATGGATGCTTTGGAGGGCAGACGCTATGGCACTGTACCCCACTGAGGTCCCTGTTCTTCCCAGGCTCCATCCCCAAATCTCCAGAAGTTTCCCAACCCGGATCTGGCAACCCTACCTCCCCCCATCCCCTGCTGATGGCCAAGGGGGGCCTGTCAACCCTAGATCAGCAGTTCTGAGGCTTGCTGCTGCACTCTACCAGTCAGCAACTTTATATAGGAACAATTAATACAAAGACTCTATATGTTTCCACTGTTCTCTCCTTCATGGGGAAATGACCATGGAAAGGCTGACTTGAATTTCTCACTGCTCAGTTGAATGCAGCTTGTTCTTGGCTGGAAAAGGCCTTGGCAAGGGACTAACCTTGTGAGCCAAGATGATTAGCTGGCATAATTGCTGGTACCCAAACTCTGTGATGTTTTAGGAAGGTACTGGTTGAAGCATCCCAGCCATACAGGAAAACTAGAAGCCACAGTAGGGTTTTGTTTTGTTTTTGAACTGTGCAGAGTTTAGTCCCATAACTTCTTTTTAGGGACACGGATCGTTGTCTTTACTAAATGGCCTTTTGGTGCTATCTGACTCTACAGTTTTATGTCACCAGTGTTTTATAACATCCTCCGGCTTTTTATCAGGACAAAAGTACAGACTGTGGGACTGTATTACTCGACCAGAGTAACACTCAGAGCAATAGATTTGTTTTCTGGCACATTGGATTGGTTGCTGCCAGCAGAAATCCAAAGTGCTTGCAAATGCACCCAGGCTAGGGTTGCCAACCTCCAGGTGGTGGCTGGAGATCTCCTGCTATTACATCTGATCTCTGTCGCCAGGAGACAGTTCACCTGGAGAAAATGGCCCCTTTGGAAGGTGGACTCTCTGGCATTATACCCCACTGAAGTCCCTTCCCAACCCTAGTGGGAAAACTGGGATTTTCCCACCAACAGGGCAGCCATTTTCTTTGACCCTGGACTCACTGCAGCCATTTCCTCCCTCTGCCACCAGGTTTTTTTAATTTTATTTCTAAATTGGTACTAGAATATATCAGTACACTGTTGCAACAATAGGTGTTACAAGTTATGTGAATTATCAGGATTCATTTTTTTAAAAAGATATAAAGTGGAAGGCATGTCTTTGCAGAGGAAGGTGCTAGATTGCAATAGCACTGAAAATACTTTCAGACATCTGAAAATCAGAACCAAGTTAACTAATGTTATAGCCACACTGGCCTGAGCTAATTTCCAGATATCTGAGAACAGTCACCGGAGCAAGTACTTTCCCGATAATGCAAGAAACGGTCCTGCGAGCACATCAGTATTCATAGGTCAGGACTTTGCCAAGCTTGATCTGATTTCTCAGTATGAATGGCAGAAGAAGCCATTCAATTACATTTGACTCCACAGAGTACAGGGGTTGAAAGTGAATTGGCCCTGGTGAGTTCATGGTGAGACTCTGAATCCTTTGAAACCCTGAGTTTACAACAGGGGTGTCCAAACTTTTTTCAAAGAGAGCTAGATTTGATGAAGTGAAAATGCGTGCGGGCCGACCATTTTGCCTGACATTCTTTGAACCATTAAAATTAAATTCAAATTAACTATTTTATGCAAAGTTTATTGCAAACTGCAAACTTTTCATTTCGTCACATGGATGACAAATCTAAACAGGTGTTAAATCACTCTGCCTTTCATATCTGAAGGCCAGATGAAAAAAAAATCCAGAAAGCTGAAATATATGTCAGGAACATTGTAAAGTACATTACATGTTTTTGGTAATAAAGGTTGTCTGTCAACTTTTAAGTTCAAAAAATATGAACAGGAACATAACACCAGGTATACATGTTGCGTCCAAATATATTTATACCTGATTTAGATCAACTGACATTAAATGAGATTTTACAATGTATTCATCTCAATTGAAAAAAAAAACTTGCCTGCACTAATGTGAAGGGTGAAACTGAGATCTGGACTGTAGCACATAGGCTAGGTCTGGTTCAAAGGCAGTGGTTTTGATTCGCAAAATGTCACGCAGGTGAGAGTCACTTAGTCTTGTCCTCACACGGTTCTTGTTAAAGGACATAGCAGAGAATGTCTTTTCACACAAATATGTTGAGCCAAACAAGCTCAGCATTTTCTTAGCCAATGTTCGAATCTCTTGAAACCGCTCTTATCCAGTTGGCGGTAAAAGTTCACAAGAGAGAGCTGTTGGTGACGACTGCATAACTCGCTGTCACAATGCAACTCAATGAGCTCGAGCTGCAGCTGATCTGGAGCATCATTGGGGTCAACAGAGAATGGAGAGGAGAATAGGCTGATCTCCTTTTCAATAGCAGCAAAATCCTGAAAGCGCCGTTTAAACTCCCCAGCCAGAGATGGAATGTCTGCTGCATACCTGCTTGTCTGCACACTGATATTGTCCTGTGGAAAACTGTTCATTATTTCCTGCAACGCTGAAAAATGTATGGTATTGGGCTGTGTTTGTGACAATTGCCTTTGGAAAAGTTGCAGCTTTGTTCCAAAGGCTTTGAGGTGTGAATAAAGCTGGTTCACCGCTGCATCTTTCCCCTGAAGACTCGTGTTCAGTACATTCAGATGCTTTGTTATGTCAACTAAAAACCCCAAATCAGCCGGCCAAATAGGATCAGATAGTTCTCGCATCGGTTGTCCCTTTGTTTCCATGAATTCTCCGATTTCCTTTCTGAGAGAGTAGAAACGCTGCAGTGCAGACCCCCGACTGAGCCATCTTACATCATTGTGATATAAAACATCTTTGTATTCAGCCTGGATGTCCAGTAGAAACTGTTTAAACTGGCGGTGGCACAGGGCTTTAGAGCAAATAAAATTAATAGTCTTTAGCACCAGTTTCATAACATGATCATATTTGAGATGTTTAGCACAGAGAACTTGTTGATAATGATACAACGGAGTTTAATAGCTTTGCCTCCTTCTTCTATCACCTTGTTACAGATTAGGGTTGATAATCCACTTTGTTCACCAGCCATGGCAGGTGCCCCTTCAGTAATAATCCCAGTAACTTTGTTTCAAGGCATTTTCATGTCATCTATGGTGGAACTAACAGAAACAAATAAATCTTTCCCTCTTGTTTGGCCCGTAAGGCTCTGGAGGTCAAGTAACTCTTCAGTCACATTCATTTCATTGTCCACCCTCTCATAAAAATCAGCAACTGAGCTGTGTCAGATAGGTCCGTGCTTTCATCACAGGCTATTGAAAAGAAGTCAAAATCCACTCTTTTGGATGTCAACTGTCTCTTAATATCTGATGAAATATCTTCAATTCTCTGTGCTACAGTGTTACGAGCCAGGCAAATGTTGGCAAACTCTTGCTTCTTCTTGGGACAGATATTCTCAACCATTTTCATAACGCATTCTTTGATAAATTCACCCTCAGCAAAATATTTGCAATTTTTAGCAATTAATGTTGCCATCTCATAGCTCGCCCTTGTGGCATTTTCATTTGACTCACAGGCTCTTGTGAAAAATCGCTGTTGTGACATTAAAACAGCTTCAAGTTGCTTACACTTTTCACTGTGGTTGCGCCCTGTTAGCTTGTCGTATGTGCTATGTCTCGACTGGTAGTGTCTTTTGACATTAAATTCCTTATAAACAGCCACAGTCTCTTGGCATATCAGACAAACACAGTGATTCCGTATTTCAGTGAAGAAATATTCCACTTTCCACCTGTCCTGGAAGTGGCGGCCCTCACTGTCAACTTTCCTTCTCTTATTTACAGTCGCCATTTTAGAAATTGGCCAGAAGGGGAAGGGATCATGTGAGCACAGTGCCAGAGGTTTTGGTCTAAGTGTGTTCGCCCAAGCCCTAATTATACTTAGCGGGTTCGCCCGAGCACTAATACACTGCCCAACAATAATTCGGCGGAGATCTCTTCCAAACGAAATTACGCTGTAATGTACAGTGCTAAATGCTGGCGGGTCACAAGTGTCTGGAGGCGGTGTCTTGTAGCCTCATGTAATAAACTTTGATCTTTTTTTACTTTTAGGCCTTTGTGCCCTTCTGGACTATTGTCTATTGTCCCCTGTTCTGAATAAAGATGGCAAATGCAGGTTCTCTTCAGTTCCAGCAAAGGTGAATTGCCTGCCTTTGTGGCTGTGTGTGGTGAAGACACAGCACAGGGAGAAGGAACGCACCAAATCCCATGATGTCCAAGAGATTGCGAGAATGCAGACTGAGGACGTGCAGACCCATGGCGTTGAAAGATCCAGAGATCCCAGGGGTCCTGAGTGGCGCTCGGGGATTCACTGGGGGCCACAACAGATAGATTTTGCCAAATTACCTGTGGGGCCGTATTAAACCTCCCACCGGTGGCGAAGAGGGACCTGGCAACCCTACGTGGGTTCTCACCTCTGGTCAGGATCACTGTGTGGGGGAGGAGGGGCTCCTCTTTTCCCCCACACCATTTTTCTGACCCAAAACAGCACTGGAGGGTGCTATTTGCCCCTTTTGAGCGGCTGCAAGGGTGTCCCTCCTGCCCCCGCCCCCACGACACAGTCCTGACTAAAATTGAAGCCCTGACACATTTTTAGAGGGAGTTCTCCACAGCATCCAGCAGCAGATGTACGGCTGCCTATCCCTGTGGAAAACATTTGACAAAAATTATATCTCCTTTGCCCTCTTTTTGTATGGGTCGATCAGGCCAAGGTTGGCTTGCTTACATTCTACCAAATCTCCAGAAACCACCCAAGCTGCTCCCATAAAAGCTTCCCTCACTGCTTTTAAGTGTACTACAACCTTAATTGGTTTGATTTTCATGAGCACTTTGTGCAGTCCTAAGTAGTCAGTCATTTGCTGCATCATGCATTAATGTTTGAAAGCTTGCTTCAGTATCTTTTGGCTATTTGAAGTGGTTTCATTGTTTCCAATTCAGATCCTACAAAAGAAAAACACGACTGTATGCAGAGTTACTTCCGTCTAAGACCACGGAAATCCATGGGCTTTGACCAGAGTAACGAGGCATAGGATTGCCCTGTAGCTATGACAATGGGAGGACATGTAGACCAAGTTCTGGGTTTGCCAGTTCTAAAAGGGAAGGAATCTGATACTTGGGTAGGAACAGGGCAAACTCCTGTGCAGGGGTGGAGGTGGAGGCCAGGAAAAACACTTTGTCATTCTGGCAATTGACTCGAAAGCAAGAAAAAAAACAACCCACTACCCAAAACTATGCCCATGAACTCAGGAGGCACACTGTTGGCCTCCTCTGGTTCCCAACAACTTGGAGAAAAGATTCCTGCCCCTTTGGCCGAGGATTAATGTGTGGGAATGGACAGGTGAAACTTTTCATAACATGGACGTAAATAACATCTCCTGGTGAATAATAGCCTATTCAGCCATTATAATATGATTAAGAAATGCTGGTAACTTTGATAATTTTAGCATTTATCTTCACCGTGATTGTAGGATTAACTTTTTCTTGCCTGTATTTTTTCTTTCTTGCTCAATAAAAAAAATATTTTCGGGTGTTTGATCCGTTTCTACAGGTGTTCTGTCTGGTTTGATGGTTAATAGTTCAAAGCACTGAACTCAACCCCCTTACTCTTTTGTATTATCAGAACTAAGGGTTTTGTTGTTGTTGTTTTGCTGTCAAGTCACATCTGACTTGTGGCAACCCTTGGTGGGGTTTTCGAGGCAGGAGACATTCAGAGGTGGTTTGCCATTGCCTGCCTCCGTATCACACCCTGGTATTCCTGGGATGTCTCCCATCCAAATACTTGCCAGGGTCCGCCTTGCTTAGCTTCTGAGATCTGACGAAGCTAAGCAGGGCCAACCCTGGCAAGTATTTGGATGGGAGACCTCCAAGGAATACCAGGGGTGTGATGTAGAGGCAGGCAGTGGCAAACCACCTCTGAAGGTCCCCTGCCTCGAAAACCTCTCTGGGGTCGCCATTAGTCAGGTGTGACTTGACGGCAAAAAAAAAAAAGTTGTTAATCACAGTTAATAGATAAATCCTGGAGAACACAGCTGCTGAACAGTTTTGCATAGGCAAAGCCTTTAACATTGTTTAGTGCAGGTCCTCTAATAGGATGTGGGAAGGAATATCTCATTACTCATTATTACCATCCTCAGAGTACATCTGTTTTCTGTACATGAAATTGATTCACAGTGGCAATTCCCCTTGAAGGGATGGGAGCTTAAAAAGATTCAAAGACAGCTGGGGTGTTTTATTAATTGATGAAATACCTTGTGAAAACCAGAGATAGGGCTAACAGTGCTGATCTCTGTTATCGGCCCTGTAGATTAATTAATTGCTGGGCCTATTCTTCCCCACCACTGCTGCTTTCAGATTATGTCTACATTGCAATGGCCATGCTTTAGCCATTTTACTAAACTTGAGAGATAGGATGGCATTGTCGCAGTGGCTAGGCTGTTCAAAATTTCTCAGCTTTGGAAGCTGGTGTGTTGGAAAGACAAATCAGAGCCCAAAGTCAGGTCCTGGTTTATTTGTCTGGTCCATAAATCATCCCAACAGGTCATAAAATATAATAGAAACTAAGGCATTGAATCAGTGTTGTAAATTCACATAAAACTGGAAATCAATAACAACTTTCTCAAAACAATGACAGTGTTAAGTGCAGACATCTAATTTACAGTTGATTGTGTGGGTAGCTAAGAAAATTCTGGCAAGATCAGATAGCTGCCAACTCCAGCTCTGCAATGTTCAGCATGATCTCTTTGTTACTGTTCATCAGCAAAATATTCCAATTTTTGCGCAACTCTCCAGAGGATGACAACTGGTCGAAAATGGAAACATCGAGCAGGATGATCCTGTCTCTGATGTTCCTGACGTGTGAATTTCTGGGGATGGTGAGTCATTCTTTCCCTTTCTGCTCAAGTCCCTCTTTCCCCAGCTGGTCTGGCAATTGAAACCAGATAGCAAGGTGGCAAAATAATAATCAGATGAGAAGGTTTCTGCTTGCTCCCAAATGTCAAAATAATTCTCACAGATCTGGAATATTTCCAGTGTTATAAATGGGTGATGTTCAAGTCAGGTCTTGATTAGCAAATTTCTGAGTGTGCCTCCCTGCTCTACAGTGGGTACATTTCACAAAGGCCTAAGGTCTTCTATACTCGAAGTTTTGGCAAGCACAAGTGATGTATATTTTCAGATAAGCATTCACATCCTGGTTAAACAGCTTTGCAAAGCTGCTGTATAACACACATAAATCTATGGTGGTTCTTGGCAAAGTCATGGGGAAAATGCAGTCTAGACACTAATCTGTCCTGTCTCTTTGGGCCTTGAAGTGTAAGAGAGCTGAAAACACAGGTACCAGAAGGTACAAAGAAAAAGAAGAACATTAGTGCTGTTGTTGGTTTATGGGGGCGGGGGCTGTAGCTCACCTGCAAAGCATCTGCTTTTCATGCTAAAGGTCTTAGGTGCAATCCCCAGAAACTCCAGGTAAAAGGACATCAGGCAGGAGGTAGGGTTGCCAGGTCCCTCTTCATCACCGGCGGGAGGTTTAGGGTCAGAGTCTAAGGAGGGAGGGGTTTGGGAGGGGAGGGACTTCAATGCCATAGAGTCCAATTGCCAAAGTGGCCATTTTCTCCAGGTGAACTGATCTCCATCAGCTTAGGATTGCCAGGTCCCTCTTCACCACTGGCGGGAGGTTTTTGGGGCGGAGCCTGAGAAGGGTGTGGTTTGGGGAGGGGAGGGACTTAAATGCCCCAGAGTCCAATTGCCAAAGCGGCCATTTTCTCCAGGTGAACCGATCTCTATCGACTGGAGATCAGTTGTAATAGCAGATCTCCAGATAGTACCTGGAGGTTGGCAACCCTAGTAGGAGATGATGTGAAAGACCTCTACCCGAGGCTCTGGAAAACTGCTGCCAGTTACTGTAGATAATACTGATCTTGACAGACCAATGGACTGATTCAATACAAGGCATCCTCATATATATGTGTTGGAATAGCATCATCTAGAAGCAAGGCAAGAAGAAGAAAACCAAGCCAAGAGTGGCCTGGGAAGTTAAAGTGGCCCTGAAGCAAGCCAAGCGCAGTAGCCCCTGCAGTGCTACAAGCCAGCACTGCAGGGCTACCAAGATTAAGTGGCACTCATTGCTTTCTCATGCAAACTGATGGCAGTAAGGTCAAAGCACTGCTGCTGAACTAAGTGGCCCCTGAGTTGCTGGCAAGTGGCAGGCTCTGGGTTCTGCTTGCTCCTGGCCACCAAGAGCAGCCCCCTTAAACCAGGAGTGGGGAACCTTTTTCCTCCAAGGGCCATTTGGATATTTATAACATCATTCGCAGGCCATACAAAATTATCAGCTTAAAAATTAGCCTGCTATATTTGGTCAAACATTTAGCCAAGAGGCACGACCAGAGACGGCTCCGAGTATCTGCCACGTAGAGCGACTCGCTTTTGAGCTCTGCCATCCCCAGCTGGGCCCGAGAGATTCAGGCAGGGCAGCAAACACAAGACGGAGTGAGTGACAAGCTGCTCGGGGCTTGTAGGCAAAGGAGCCCAGTCCAGTAAAGCCCCGCCCTACGTGTCTTTTGCAGGACTTAGAAGGGAAAGAACCAGAAGGGAGAGGGAGTACCGACCAAGCCCCAAGCAGGCAGCTGCCCAGATGACACCCCCCCCCAGCATGGGCAAGCAGACAGGCATCCAACCGGTGGTGCCCTTGCCCACCTGGTGGCACAGGATGGTCCGGAGTTGCTCCTGCTCCGCATGGTCAGGGCAAGATTCTACAGCCGGCTCCTGCTACCTCTGCCTGCAGGGATGAAATGAGGAAACACTGGCTAAGAACTCGCCACCCCATCCGTGCATTCTGGCCCTGCCCCCTTTAACCCCTCCGTTGTCGCTGCTTCCACCCCCAGCCCTCTTGTAGTACAGAGGGAATACGTTTCTCCATAGCCCAGGTGGGAAAGGGTTAACACACTTTCTTGGGTGGTCATAGCAGCTCCATAACCAATGACTCTTCTGAAAGGGGGAAAGAAGGTTTCTTTTCTTGGCAAAACAAACACACATCCGCCTTGAATAGAGGCTATTCCTGTCCGCAGGAGGGGGGCAGATCACTAGTCTTAGATCCTTCTGAGCTAGAGATCTGCCAGGACCCACAAAGGGGCAGACCAAATGATTTCATGGGCCTTGTACGGCCCCCAGGCCTGATGTTCCCCACCCCTGCCTTAAACAGTGGCCCACCAGGAAATTTCCCTGTAACATAAATGACCGGTCTGCCCTATTTTCTAACGACCATTTTTCAACACAAAAGAAAACTAGTGTTTAAAATTGGGCCTCTAAACATGACATGGCGAGTCTGATTATTGGCAAATATCCTTGTTTGCGATGCCCTGCCATCTTCAGGTCTTCAGTCTTGTTATTTACATTGTTTATACAGAGCAATCGATATTTCATCTGTCTCTAGGAAAAATGACAAATGAATGTAGTAAGAAAAAGAGCAACAGGAAAGAAGAAAGGTCAAGTTATTGGCTCCTTCTTGGTAATAAGCCTTGAAGCAGAATATTTAGCTCAACGTTGCAGTAGCAACTGTTGCTGCATTGTGAATTATGAATAGAGGCCATATAATAAAATAAATGTGCCTTCTGTGTCTTCTGCAAGACAATTACAAAAGGAAATTCTTCCTAAGAAGAGACCAAGAGTGTTCTGTTAAACAATACCATTTGTACAGAAATTTCAAACCTCAAGAGCTTGAAGAGAGAGATTGTTGTGTTTGCAAGCTGTTTTGCATTTGCAAGATTTCTTTCCATGTGGGGCGCCTTGCCCACCCCTTGGGTTTTGGAAATACTTTGCCCATTTCCCTTTGAAGTTCCATGTTGTCTTATAGAGTCCAATGAAGACAACTAGGAGGAGGTTAAAATAAGCAACAGTTCTTTATTTAGCTAAACACAGACCTGGGGGTGAAAAAACCCACAAATGAGATGCAGAGTTACTCACCCGAGAAACAAAGGAAAGTCAGTATCATTTATGCATTCACATGGGGCAGGCCCATGGCTGCTGACAAGCAGATTGATACACAAAAGCACTAATGCACATTAAGTGTCTACTTCACTCTAATTAGCATAGCCATAGATATTGGTCGAAGGCTGTCTCTAAGCAAGTTCTAGGTCTTGTGATCTTAGTAACTAGACACCACATACCTAAAGATGAAGGTAATTCAGAGCTCTCTACTGGTGAAAGGCTGTACCAAGCACAGAGAGCATGATTTGTTGGTTCATGGCTCCCGGATGCCAATTTCCCAAAGCTTCCATGTGTGTGCGTATGAATACATAGTGTTCTAAACCAGCCCTTATATCTGGGCATTACATTTCCCCCCTTTTTCTTGTTACCTTTAAATTCTTTTAAAGTGTGGGTATGTGAGGGGGCTAGGGGTCCAGGAGGCGCACAAACTCCCTTGGGACAGTGCATGTTGGATCAGCAGGTTAATAGAACAATTGATGCTGAGAACAACTGCAGGCATGAGAATGTAAGCTAAAGTGTCAAAATATATAGAACCTGAGGGCAGGCACTGTAGGCAGCAACAGACAATAAAACAAAAAGGATCATTAAGCAATAAACAACCTTCTATGCAGACATATTAAGAACTCCCCACAAATCCCCAGTTTGTACTTGGCATACATTATGAAACACTTGCACCTGTAATATTGTCCATTGTCCATTTAGAATATCAAACCGAATGTCACGGGCAAAATGTCTTTAAGTGGTTCGTAAGTCCAAATATGTCCTGGTTATGATGATTAGAAAACCATTGCTCTTGATATCCCCACAAGCTCTTTAGTGCACCTGAGCTGATGGATTCAGTTCAATAGTCACTTGTTGATAACATAGGGCTGACAGGCACATGACCTTGTAGATGTGGGCAATGTCCATATAATTAGTCTTTTGATGTATAGTCTGAAAGATGGAGATGTGTAGGCAAAGTCCGTATTAAAATTAAACACAATCTTAGTGTTTCCACAAACTTTTTAAACAACAAAACTTTTTAAACAACAAAACCTTTTGTAACTGTCAGTGTCAATCGCCTCCAGAAATCACATTGGAAACACTCAGGAAAGGGCACCCCTTGTCCAGAGGTGCTGTGTTCCCTCTCTGCAGAACAAAGTGAGGGTTTAGGGCCTGAGATTTTTATTGTTGATTCAGCATCAGGCATTTGGGATACCTTTTCCACATGATTAGCATGTTCCCATGCTGTCTTTTCTGTGACTGACCGCTGTAAAAGATATTTGAGCAATACCTGGAACATTTGCTCTACTTCAGTTGTAGGCCATCAGCTCCGCAGAGTTTCTGGATCAGTACCCATTTGCCTGGAATGACATTATATCTGGCACAGGCTCTCAGAAGTTTTTAGGCGTTTTAATTACTTGACCTGTATTAAAAAAGATAGTCAAAACAAACATCTTTTGCAGCAGTAAGAAAGTCCAAGCCTTACTTTTAAAAAAGGAGTCCGTCTTTGTGAGTGTGGGATAAGAGCCAGAGTAATGATGAAGAGGCTGGAAAGAGGGTCAGGTACTGGAAACCACGTTTTTTGACTCAGGAAAAACATCTTTGCAAAGGGGTCATTGTCTTTGATGAAGACCCTGCAATAAACTGCAACATTAAAAGTACCTGAATGCCACACGTCTGGCATTAAAGCTGGATGGAGGGGTTGTTCCAACCTTGCATTGTTTGATCTGCTTGTGGGGATAGATTTATTTCACATGACAACTTTCCTGCGCCAAACACACAAAGCTTGTCTTCTGATGTCTTCTGTTCACGATTCAGTCTTTTTCCTGGAAATAAAATCCTATAACAATTGCTCATGCATTAGGTCTGAACAGAGTGTCCCCTTTAACTTGATAATGAGCTAAATGCCGGCATTTGTTACTTGTTACAGTTGGAGGAATGTGTGTGTGCTTTATGCAGACTTAAGTGAAAGGAAAAGAATAGAAAGAGAGAGGATGGAGGGGCGGTTCTTGACACGCGTTTATCTACACGGGTTCGCATCTAAAAGGAGGAAACCTGCACAAGCAGTTTATAGTGCCACAGGTAAAAGACCTTTATTGGGGACACTTCATTCCCCCCCCCTTTCCTGTTAATTGACATTATTTCATTTTTATCCTGATCTCCTTCCAAAAAATTCAGGGTAACTTACTGTACATAGTTCTCTCCTCGTCCATATGCAACAACCCTGTGAGGTAGGTTGTACTGAGAGAGCACAGCTGTGTGCCTTCAAGTCACAGTTTACTTATGGCGACCCCATAGGGTTTTCAAGGCAAGAGCCATTTTTAGAGGTGGTTTGCCATTTTGTGCCTCCCCGTGGGCTGAGAGAGTTCTGAGAGAACTGCGACTGGCTCAAGGTCACCCAGCAGGCTTCATGTGGAGGGGTAGGGAACTGAACCCAGTTCTCCAGATTAGAGTTTGCCACTACCACAACATTAAACATGGCCTCTGGAAAGAAAAGAGAAGAATTAACAATACTTTGTACTAGAGGAGGAGCGAAGCATAAACAGAAATTATGCCATGGTAGAGTTTTGATATGGATTTGTCTGAAGGACAACTTAACTTTGAAAGGTTAGGCGCAAAGAGGCACTTGATAGCCTTGAAGCAGTAAAGCCTTCATAGTCATGGGATAAGAGGACAAGTCCTCTTATGGATTGAGAGCTAGCTGAAAAATAGGAAGCAGAGAATAGGAATCAATGGTCAGTTCTCACAGTGGAGGGATGTGAGCAGTGGGGTCCCTCAGGGATCTATGTTGGGACTGGTGCTTTTCAACCTATTCATCAGTGACCTGGAGCTGGGGGTGAATACTGAGGTGGCCAAGTTTGCAGATGACACCAAATTATTTAGGGTGGTTAAAACAAAAACGGGCTGTGAAGAGCTCCAAAAAGATCTCTCCAAAGAATGGGCATTAAAATGAGATTCAATGTGAACAAGTGTAAAGTGATGCATATTGGGCAAAAAATCCAAACTTCACGTATACACTGGTGGGATCTGTGCTGGCAGTGACAGACCAAGAAAGGGATCTTATGGTGGTAGTGGATAGCTTGATGAAAATGTCAACTCAGTCTGCGGCTGCTGTAAAAAAAAAAAAAAAAAAAAGGCAAATTCCATGCTGGCCATAATTAGACAAGGAATAGAGAATAAAACTGTTGCTATCATACTGCCCATGTACAAATATATGGTGAGACCCCACTTGGAATACAGTTCTGGTCACCACACCTAAAAAGGATATTGCAGAGCTTGAGAATTTCATATCTTCCCAACATGGTAGAACTTTCTCGGGAATCCAGCCAGGTGATTTTTCCTCCACCAGCAATTCTTCTGATGGGATTCACCTCTCACTTTGACAAAACACGGCTCTACTGCTTCTGCATATCAAGGATTTGAAATCCCATGCCTTGCTGTTGGCAGGAATAGGGCAATCATTGGTTATTTTGATGTGTATCATATATTCACCACCACCCCGATTCCTTTCCTCACATTTGTATCCCATGCTGTGTCCAGTGATTGTGTACATGCCCCCCCCACATTTTATCCTCAAAGCAACCCTGTATGGAAGGTTGCATGGAGAGGGAGAGTCTGGCCCAAGGTCACACACCTTCAAGACCACATACCATTTCCTCCTCAGTAAAGGAGTCCCTGAGTTTGTGGCTGCATATCAGTGCTGCTTTGTCTGGCTTCCTGGGTCCCCAGGATGATCAAGGCCATGGAATTTGTCCTCCTAGTGCCTTCCTGTAGGTGGTCTTGGTGTTACTAGTTTGATTCCAATTTAATTACTGCTTCACTGAAAATCTGGTTCTGCTTCCAGAGGTGTATCCAATGATCCACCTGCTTGCCTCGCAAAAATAACCAGGATTTCTCTAAATAAACAAGCACCTAAAATACTAACAAGACTTTATTCTGGCATAAGCTTTCTTGGACTGGAGCCCACTTTGTCAGATGCTATTTATGTATATAGGTTTCTTTCGTCTCTTGAGTGAAAGAGTAAAACCCACTCTTTTTTGCCCTGTTTGAAATATAAATATTATCTGAACAAATGATCAGGACCTAATAACATTCAGGGGAGGGGGGAAGTCAGACTCTCGGCACATACCAGTTATCTTGAAAAGTTACATAACGCTGATAAGACACTAGTACAGTGAATCAGCATCTGACAGTGCCATCCTAAACAGAGTCACACCTTTCTAAGTTCATTGAAGTCAGTGAGCTCAGAAGGGTGTAACTTTGCTTAGGATAGCACTGGCAGGAACTTAGATAAGCAGGAGTCTTACAGTACTTTGAAGCCCTTGGTTGCAACAGGGCTCCTTATAGAGATATTGTGTGTTGTTTTACCCATTTTGACTTCATACATCTTTATGACTGAGAGACTTTGAACAGTGTACTTCAATACATAGAAGCCAAAAGGCAACCCTGGATGGAGTTTGTATAAATACATTGTAAATCTCACAAACACCATTTTACTCAGTCATAAAGATTGTAATATTCATATATATTCATGTTCTTGTATAATGCCATAAGTGTATTCAGAATTTTATGTATTCAGACCACTGAAGAAGGCTTTACAGCTGAAATGCATTTGGTCTTAGTTTTGGTATTATTCTCTGGTCGGATTTTTATGTTTATTGGTTTTGAATGTTTAATATTCACAATAGATAGGGCTATATTTATTTGTGCATGTTTGTGCATGTATTAAATTTATTATATATCTTCCATAAGATCACTTGTATAAATATTAGCCCCGTGGTGCATGTTGATTCTGGACCTTAGGGTACCTTATTCTTCCAACAGGTAACATCCATTATTAAGTACTTGGTAGTGACTTGATATTTACTAGGAGCTGAGTCCATTGAACTCAGTGGGACTTGCTCTTTGGCACATGTGTTCAGGATGTCAGAGTCCCTTTCACCTATCTTTGGTGTGATGAAAGCTCTTGAAGGATTCTGGCAGGCTAATCCTTAGTATTTAGAAGTCATTCCTTTTTATTTCAATATATCTTAGATTTATGTTAGTCTGATTAGAAATGTGAGGATTAGGTTGCCAGTTTAAGAAGGAGGGATGCTAGCTGATAGAAAGGCAAAATCTGAGTCAGTATCTAGTCAATTATGTTTCTTAGTTCACCTGATCATAGTGTCAGAAATGACTGTCAAGAACACTTAACTTTCAGGTCTAAGGTTTCTGAAGGATTTGACCACTATAAGCAACTGAAATACAAAAGTCTTTCTCAAGCTGAATTGTGGTTTTTGCCAAGTGATGGTAGATTATAAACTAGTTAATGGCAGAATCTCATACCAGACATCAAATAAAATCTGGAAGCTGTTGACTTTTTGCACTGAGGAATATTGATGATTACAAGAACTACACTGCAATCTGAAATGGAACAGCCATGTAAAGAACTCATCCTAACAGCTACGCTTAGGTGTGCAACATGAAACAGCTGCAAACCAAGCAGCAATATTCATTTTTATTCCAAGCTTCCCTCATGCCAGTTAATGTGATCACCTTGGGGACTTTTCAGTCTGCAGAACTTCTTTGTCTTTAAAGGTAGCATCCAGTGTAAGCACCGGGTCATTACTGACCCATGGGTGACGACACATCACAACATTTACTAGGCAGACTATGTTTACGAAATGGTTTGCCATTGCCCTCCCCAGTCATCTACACTTTACCCCCAGCAAGCTGGCTACTAATTTTACCGACCTCGGAAGGATGAAAGGCTAAGTCAGCCTTGAGCCAGCTACCTGAAACCAACTTCTGTCGACATCGAACTCAGGTCATGAGTTTACCACTAAAATATCAACAATGAAGAGGTCATCTGAATGCACCGCCATGGATCTAGCTCCTGATTTAGGATACACTTCAGAAAGTGTTCATTCAATGGCTTCCAACAAAACTGTTTGGAGGGTTGCCAGATTTCAACCTAGAGATCCTGTGGGCTGGGTTAGACCCAACCAGCTTCTCTGCTAGTGAAAAAGGGAGGAACGGTCCTCTTTGGCCACCAGAAAATGCTGTGCTGAGAATTATGGGGCCTGGATACACAAAAACCTTTGGGGATGGGGGCTGTAGTAGAATCATGGAATCATAGAGTTGGAAGGAACCACCAGGGTCATCCAGCCCAACGCCCTGCACAATGCAGGAACTTCAAAACTACCTCCCCCACACACCCAGTGACCCCTACTCCATGCCCAGAAGATGGCCAAGATGACCTCCTTCTCATGAACTGCCCAAGGTCATAGAATCAGCATTGCTGCAGATGGCCGTCTAGCCTCTGCTTAAAAACCTCCAGGGAAGGAGAGCTCACAACCTTCCGAGGAAGCCTGTTCCACTGAGGAACCGCTCCAACCGCTAGAAAACTCTTTCCAATGTCCAGACGGAAACCCTCCTGATTCAGTTTCAGCCCGTTGGTTCTGGTCCGACCTTCTGGAGCAACAGAAAACAACTCGGCACCCTTCTCTATATAACAGCCCTTCAAGTACTTGAAGATGGTTATCATATCCCCTCTCAAAATGGCCTACTGCACCTCCTGTTTTGTTTCTCTGTGAATCTCTTTGACCCACCCTCTTCCGTTGGCCTGTGTCACCAGCAGGACTCCAGTTTGACCCCACAGTTGACAGGAGGGGAAGGATATAATGGTATGCGCTTTTCACAGAGATTGCAGGGCTCTGCCCCATAAACTGGTTTTGATTCCAGCCATGGAACATCCAAAGCATCAATGAAGATTGCCTGTGAGCATATGCAGAGATGATTTATCTCACTGCTGAGGAACCACAGATCGTTTGGGATTACAGCAAACCTGGGATTAAAATGATACTTCAAGGTCAGGGGACATAACTTCTTGGCAAACTGGGAGCCCCAGAACATAAGATAATAACACATGTTAATCACTGGGAGGCTGAAGATGACCTAGAGAGCTCGAAGATGCATGACTGTTCTTCACTAGCAGGGGAATTTTCTTGCAATGTTGAATATACAAATTGTTCTGATGATACAGTCAAAACTGCATGGATAAGTTCAGCAATGGCTTTTTCTAAGGAGCAAGATTTTTTTAAAAACAGTAACAGCTGTACTTTATCAAGAAAAGCTAGATATTTCCAATGAAAACAAGGAATCCTATTTCCATTTAATTTTAATCCATTCTCAATAAATATTTCCTTCTGCCAGAAAGAAATTGATTTAGAGTTTGATAGAGTCTGAATCTTGTCAAATACAAATTTTGTCACATACAAAGTTCAAGTGATTTCTAATTTAACATAATATGTTCAGAATTTTTTTTTTTTAAAGCTGGTCTGATCCTCTTCCTGGTCCAATCCCAAAACAACTTCATCAAAGTTGGGTGGGCTTGCAAGACTGTGGTTGCTGCAGTGGGGCAATCTTATCCTATTTTTAGCAAGGGAGGTAGAGTCTTCTAACTCTGCTCCCTTCTTGGGATACCTTCCCCAGCATTTACAGCTTTATCTTCAACTCATTTATTCAGAAGAAAGCTCCACTAACCTCATTCAATCTTCTGGTGAATATGGTTGGAATTAGGGTTGCCACCAGGTCCCCCCTGGCCACCAGCAGGGGAAGGGGGGGTAGGGTTTCCAGATCCAGGCTGGAAAACTCCTAGAGATTTGGAGATGGAGTCTGGGGTGGACAGGGATCTTTGTGGGGTACAGTGCCATAGAGTCCACCCTCTAAAGCATCCATTTTCTCCAAGGGAACTGATCTCTGTAGTATGGCAATGAGCTGTAATTCCGGGGGGATCTAGGGTTGCCAGGTCCCTCTTCGCAACCAGCATGAGGTTTTTAGGGCAAAGCCTGAGGAGGGGGGATTTGGGGAGGGGAGGGACTTCAATGCCATAGAGTCCAATTGCCAAAGTCGACATTTTCTCCAGGTGACCTGATCTCTATTGGCTGGAGATCAGTTGCAATAGTAGGAGATCTCCAGCTAGTACCTGGAGGTTGGCAACCCTAGGGGGATCCCCAGGTCCCACCTGGAGGCTGGCATCCCTAGTTGGAATTATAGAACTGACCCACTGAGCTACCATTCCTTTGTTAGCTGAAAGACTCAGAACAGCCGGCTAATGTTTCTGGACCTTAACTGTTAAGAGATGGTCTCCCCAATTACTATGTTGAAGCATCCATCAGAGCTTGGAGGAGATAAGCTTGCAAGCTGAAGGTAGGGAGCAGATCTGTGTGTGACTAAAGAAACAGCTAGTTGGAGTTTGGAAAAAGAGAAGCAGAAAGATAGCTGTGAATGATCTCTTCCTCTGGGGATACGATGTAGAATAATAGGGCCTCCACTTATGCACCAAGTCTCTTCAGGAACAGTGCTTTGCAGTGGAGTCGTTCCACATATTCACTGAGTCCTGAGTAATTCCGTGTTATAAAATTAGGTGATATGCATTAAGTGAGTTAGCTAGCCTGAGTATGTACAGCTAGAACCCAAGCATCTGGTATAAGGAAGAAATAGTAGCCTCCAGGTGAACTTGATTCCAGGAACCTGTCTTTATAAAAAAGGACTTCAGACTGCGGTGCTATGTAACTGTGAATAAGCCTTACTGAACTCAATGGGACTTACCTCTTTACAGACATGCATAGGTTTGGGTTTCACAATTATGTCTAAAATAGCATTTTTGCATGGCTAGATGTATCTCTATTACTGCAGCAGTGTTTTAGATAACTCTTGGAGAATAAAGCACTAATTTAGTATAAATACTAGTGTTCCATTGTTAAGTGTTTGCCTGTTGTCAGCCTTACCTTTGGTATTTGTACCAGACTTCAACCATTATGGTGCAAAAGGAGCTGCCTTAGGTAGCAGAAATCCATATTCCTCTGTGAGTGATAGAGGTGCCTAGGTGTCTGGAACCAGTGAGATGATGGATAAGGTCCTCATAACTCGGGGGAGGAACTCTAGTAATAAAGCCATAAAAGGTGGAGATGGTATCAAAATTTATACTGAACAGTGTTTCCTAACATCCTAGCAGGAACTTACCAAAGTTAGGATTCAGGTTATGAAATCTTTCTTTCCAACTTGTGGTCTCTGGGGAAAGGTCCAGCAAGTTACTGAACTTTCTTCAACATAGAAAAGAGCAAGAGTCCAGTAGCACCTTAAAGACTAACAAAAATATTTTCTGGCAGGGTATGAGCTTATCTGAAGAAGTGAGCTGTGGCTCACGAAAGCTCATACCCTGCCAGAAAATATTTTTGTTAGTCTTTAAGGTGCTACTGGACTCTTGCTCTTTTCTACTACTGCAGACAGACTAACACGGCTACCCACTGTGAATTTTCTTCAACATAGACCATAAGAATGGGTGTTAGTCTATCTGTTTCAGATCTTTGTCCTGTCCTAGATGGCCCAGACTAGTCCAGTCTTGTCAGATCTTGGATGCTAAGCAAGGTTGGGCCTGGTTAAGACTTGGATAGGAGACCACCAAAGAAGTCCAGCATTGGTATTCAGAGGAAGGGAATGGTAAACCACCTCTGAATGTCTCTTGTCTTGAAAATGCCAAGGGGTCACCATAAGTTGGCTGCAACTTGACAGCACTTTCTTCCACCATCTTTGTGAACTATTATCAGTATAGAGTTCCATTTAACAGTGCATAACTGTATCCAGATGGGTTATTTACCACTTTCCTTTTCACCCTTATTTGGTTAAGAGGCATTTGATGGGCAGTGCATATGTTTTAGGATTCAGCATGCTACATTTCCCCAGCGATAAAACATTGTGATATGAACCCATCCTGAATACCTGCACACCAGATTCACTAACTGGGAGCAAGTTCTTTGGATCCACTACTGCTACAATGAAGTAATGTCTGTACATTTATTGCATAATAAACTAGTTCTCTGCAGAGGACAAACTTGGGCAGCTTAATTCCATTTTGCAAAGTACTTACATTGGAGAAACAGCAGGATTAAGTATAAGTGTATACGCAGAAGAATATTTTATTACTCTTTTCTCAGGCAATTATACCTTGTAGATCACTCCAAATACTGCTGCACAAGTTAATATGAAATAATGTTAAATGATAGATGTTGTTATCTGTCATGCTTGCATCCCTCTCTTCTTTGGAAAGCTCAGAGAGGCAATTATGGGCTTCTGATGGATCCCTACTATGTGTTAACCAAATGTATGCAATACATTTCTGAAATGAAATTTAATTTGATTTTAAAATGGCAGGTCACAATGTACCCATACTCACTTTCCCAGAACATGAGCTGTGATGTGAATGAAATTTTAGTAATACCAAACCTCCAGGTGAGATTTGATTTCCAATGTGTTTTGGATTAAACAAAAAAAGAAAAAAGAAAAAAAAGGAGCAATAAGCTATTGCTTGTTGTCTTTCACTCCATATGCGTCAGTCTGGAATCCCAGCAAGTTCACTGCCTTATACACATTTGGGAAGTTACACTTATTTCTATCCAGAGTAGGAGATAACACATGCAAGTTAAGATCCTGCCCCTCCCCACTGCCTCCATTGATGCCACTGTAGCACTAGGGTTGCCAGCTCCGGGGTGGTAAATACCTGGAGATTTTTGGGGCGAAGCCTGAGGAGGACGGGTTTTGGGGAGAGGAAGGGAGAGCTTCAATGCAGTGGTGGACTGGCCAGGGTGTCAGTTTGCCCGATGGCAAGTGGGCCCTGTGGGCCCCTGATAGGGTTGCCAGGTGCCCTCTGGTGGCAGGCAAACTCCTGGCAATTTACCCCTCTGCCCGCCTAACATCCTAGCAGGAACTTACCTGAGGGTCGGCAGGCAAACATGCATGAGTGTGTGCATACCCGCACGCGCATCACTTCTGGTTTAGAACTGGAAGTTCCACCTCGCGAGGGGCCTTTTACCACTTTACCACTCAAACTAAGGCTGCTTTACCACTCAAACTAAGAGGTAAAGGCTCCTTGCAAGGCTGCACTTCCGGTTTTAAACCGGAAGTGATGCACGTGCGTTGGCACGCGCGCGCTTTCCAACAAGAGCCTCCCACCGGAGGAGAGGAGGGACCTGGCAACCCTAGCCCCTGATGAGGTGGGGCCCCTTAAACTTTAGACAATATGTTAAAAATGTTAATGACCTTTTAGTAGCTTAAAAATATAATAGAAGTTCCAATACTACTACTGTATGCAACTAAAATTTTAATTGCACCTTTTATTCCACTTATGTATTTTTTGAAAATTTTATTTATTTCTTATAAAAATTAAATGATAGCCTTATCATTTAATTTTTATAAGAAATAAATAAAATTTTCAAAAAATACATAAGTGGAATAAAAGGTACAGTTAAAAAGGTACAATTAAAATTTTAGTTGCATACAGTAGTAGTATTTTTAACATATTGATCTCCAGCTAATACCTGGAGGTTGGCAACTCTATTTATAACCTCACTGTCTGACATTTTGTGGTCCTCCTGTGGCAGCCATGTTATGACTGGCTCCACCTCTTGTGGAAGCCATATTGTGATTATGCCCACCGCCCTGTACCGGAATTCCAAAGGTTCCCTCAGGCTCAGAAAGGTTGGGGACCCCTGATGCAGAACATCTCCTGCTCCAGGTCAACTTTTCACATCATCATCAATGTTGCAGCCCTGAAACCTGAGCAATGGCTTTGTGGAACAGTGCCCTTGCCACCAGGTGCTGTGACCTCTGGCCATGATGCCAAGATGGCTCATCTTCAAAATGGGAAGCATTCCTAGAGGAAAGTTATGCTTTGTTGAGAGACTGAAAGCTAGATAATATTGCAGGGAGGGAAAGACAAGGATTATATAAGCATTTTACATGGAGAAAAGGATGAAGGAGAACCAGGCAAGCCTGAGAGGCTACTTTGCAAGGGCCAAAAAGTCAAAGAGCAACAGAAGTACAGGATGGCCAGAATCCAACTCAATAATAGAGATGTTTAAACCCCATTGCTTAAGTGGTCTTAAGCGTAGGCATGTTTGTATTGGATCATGGCCAAGGCCTTTCTCCTTACCATCTTTTACCACTGTCTTATTGTTTCACAAAGGTGAAGACACTTTGCAGTGTAATTTTCTCACTCGTGCTGCTAATTAAAAGCCCACCCGAATACACAGTGTTCTGTAACTTGCAGTTCTAATGGGGAAAAGGTGATACCGACAATGATTTCACCTCTTCTTTTTCATAAATAATTTGCAAATAACTAAGAGCTCCGACACACTTGCCAATCTAAAGTCTTGGCTTCCCGTAAATACTAACTTTTTAATGCCTCGAAATGAAGTAATGTCTTGCTAATGCATTTGCAGTCGGAGCAGCGGCTCTCTTGGTTTCCAATGGAATCCATATCCTTTCTGTTCTGACAGCAGTGCCTAAATTTTAGATCACCCATTAAACCCGAACAACCACAGTCTGCCCTAGGAGAAGTGTGGATTGTATTTAATTGCAAAGCCTATTATGACTGAAAAACTCAACAGAGGAGCAGAATGCATTAAGCATCATTCAAGTCTGATTGTTTCATATGATTATGACAGGAAGACAGATAATATACAGTCAGAGATTGAACACTAAAGCCAGGGTATTGAGTGATTCAACCATGCAATGGGCGCTTCAGTTTTATCGTATGCCCAGTTTAACAACATGGGATATCAATTCCATCGAAGAGTCTGTCCTCATGTGTCACAACAAGCACTAGAAAAAGCACATCTCAGGGATCGTTCATCTTACTCCAAAAATCAGCTACTCAGCGGGAGAAATCCAACTGCATCATAGCCTCGTTCCAGTTTTCCCATTTCTCCTATGATATCAAGAGGATTTTCATGCGACACTGGCACCTAATTGAAAAAATCCCAGGTTGCCAAGATCCTCCCATTTTGGGTATGAGGAAAACCCAGTCCATCAGAGATTTTTTTGATTAAAACAGACGTATTCAAAATCAATGAACCCACCAATATCAGTGGACATCACAAATGTGGACACTGTTCCATGTGCCCCTTCAGCCTTCCTATTAAAACGGTCAGCTTATTCCTCCAGATTTACCTATACGCTTAAACAATTTAGCAACTGTGGCACCCCTATGGCGGTCTACGCAGTGATCTGCCCATGCCGTTTGATGTACTTCTCATCCAGTACGTCTCGGAATGGGTGAACACTGAGCTCACATCAGGGCCAGAACATTGGATGCACCCATGGTCCAACATTACAGCATGCACAAGCATTCCGATTCGGATCTCCTGTTCTTCGCTCTCTGGCATTTCAAATCAAAACTTTTCCATCTTCAAGATAGCAGAAAAATTCTCTTGCAACAAGAAATATGTCTAATTCATGCCTTTCAAACTTTGACACCCAAAGGTCTTAACAACGAATTTGATCTTGCTTGCTTCATCTAAAGAATTTCTACTTACTGTCTTACTTACTGTCTTGTCAGTTTCCTTTTCCTCCCCCGGTCCCTTTAATATACACTGTCTCTTTAAAACAGCGCTCATGGTACTGTTTCCACAGTCCTGTTGCTTATTGGTTAAGCTTGCTACTTAGTACTAATCGAATAGCAGAATGTACCGCCTTAGAAGGGAGTCAAGTGCCATTACAATTTGTACCTAGGACGCTGTTTCTCCAAGGTAAGTTATAATAAATTTGTTTTTGTATATATTTGCTTTAGCCTAATAGTGGGAATATTATATGTTATATTTATCTGAATTGTATTTTTCATGGCATATACTATTACAGTGTGACTGTCCATACCGGACACACGGAATACAATTTGTTTTGGAGTGTTGCCGGTTAACTTGAATACCACATTGAGCTGAAGAAGCCTCTCGAAACGTGGATGTATGACTAGCCGCATGTACTCCAGCTGCTAATAATTTGGACCCTTGTCTTCGGGCGAGTACCCGTGTCTTCGGGCACGTCAGACTTTGCTCTTTCCCCGCGATTGAACTTTTCCAGTTTGGAACTGAGGGTGGGGCATTGTTGTACTTCAAGGCTACTTGCCTCTGTTTGTATATATGATTGTGTTTCATCGTTGCCTCACTGTACATATTGCACTTTAAATATTGTTTATTCACTGTATATATCACATTGCTTAGCTCTAGTTAGCATGAAATGAATGTCTAACTTACAGTATATACTTTGGAATTTGTCTTTTTTATATTTGAGCCCTCGTGCTGCCAATTTCTTTAGCTACTCTAACTCTGGCACAGGTAACTGTTTTGTTGTAACATTCCCCTGCCAGGGGCAAGGGGTCCTCCACTCTGAACTCCCTCCCCCGGCACCTTTTCATCTGGCTAGCGGGGGGGACTTACTTGCTGTAAATGGAAGCCAGTGTTGACACGTCAGTGTCACTTCCAGAAGTGATGTCATCACATTGCCGATGACCATGGGGACGTTCTGGTATTTGGGCAAAACTCTATGATAAAAATGGCTTCTAATCACAGAATTTTTGCCCAAATATCACTTCATCACAGTAAATTGTATCTTCAAAAGTAAGTATTTTATGCAAAATCAAGTCAAATGTTTTTGGGAGTGATTAATTTTTTTCCAAATAATATTTTGTCAAACATTTTAAAGTTATGCATTTTGAAGGTATGGCATGTTTCTTTGTGCTTCATGCCATGTTTTCAGCACTTAAGCCCTTTGACAGCATAAGAAAAGTCAGTTTTTATTTTGGTAATGACAGAAATATTACTTTACAGTTATGCAGAGACATCTTGTTGGAAAAGGCCAATCTAGTGATCAGTGGAAAAGAAAGATTTCCCTCTAGTGGCTGCAATAGAGCACTGGACATAATGAGATAAGAAAATCCCCCAAAGCAAAAGCCACTTCATACCGTTTATTAAGATAAGCCCAAATAACTCCACCACAGTTGCCTATTACTCTTCATCAGGCTATATGTTGGAAAAAGAGAGAGATGGTGAGACAAAAAATCTTTCACAATCTGGAGCTTCTTTGTCAGCATCCTGGGAAGAATGCTTTGGTGACTTCATGGAGTATTTCTATTAATCAAGAACAGACCCTTGAAATAAGGAACAGACAGCAAACCTAACAGTGCCTATCAGGAGGGAGAACAGGACTGGGGGAAAATGTGAATTTGGTTTATGTGCAGGATAGAGGTGACTAATCTCATATCTTGGGGGGTTTCCTCCCTCAGCGAGTCCTTCCCGTCATTAACCACAGCACGTGAAAACAAGCATTGCCACCCCCTTCCTCCTCAACCACTTCCTTCTTCTGCCTGTTTTAGGAGCTTTTCAGTTCAAACCCATTTCCTGTTCCTCCTAACCTTTATATTTATGGGTAGGCTGTTGTTTTAGCTCCTGGTGGAGGAATGTGTAGCCTGCTGCACCCCCTATTCTGTATTCTCTAGGGTCCACTGGCTGGCTGCTGGCTTCACAGTTGGGCTATTGCTTTCTTTGAAGTTCACCCCTTGATTATTCCACCTTTGGTCTCTCCCCCAATCTGGGAGAGCTCCCAACCCCCTACAGTACATCTCCATTGGCAGTGGTGAGCACTCATTCACTTCACATCCGTTGCTTACAACTTATACCACAATAGCACAGATATGAATTCCCAGTCCTCACAATATAGCAGGGAAACTGACATTAAAAAACCAACCAACAAATCAGAATTTAAGGAATTGCAAGCCTTTCATCTGGTATGCTATGTATAATTTCACAGGCATTCTTATAATTCTTTCTAGTAAAATTGGGAGCTTAGGGCATTTCTTAGGGGAAAAATAGATTAGAAGAAATTAGGTTATCCCCTATGCTGATAAACCGAACGGAATCCTCGAAGTGAGAATCATAAGTATCTTCACCTCATCAGTTCAGTGGTTTACCTCTTTGGTACCAAAAACCTTTTATTAACTAAGAGCTAATAAAAAGGTTTTGTTACAACACTGTGGCTGTATGCGGGATAGTCTGTGAGAGGTAGTTGCGGCAATGAAGGAAAAAGATGAATTTGCTCCAGATTGGTCAGCTCACCTAAATAATGACAGCTAAAAGATCAGCACACACAATGTTTCTTTGATAGTACTCTACCAAGTAATATCGACAAACTTTATGGAACTTTCATGAAAAGAAAAATTGGTCTGCAGCATATTGTGCATGCATTAGCATTCATGGTGCATAGAAATACATGTACAAGTGGGCATTATTACTTCCTTTATGGAGCAGGCCCTTAGTAAAGTACAGGTAGCTATAAATGAATTAGACCATTGGTCCATCAATGTCAGTACTGTCTACTCAGACTGGTAGCAGCTCTCCTGGGGTTTAGGTGGAGGTCTTTCACATGCTTATCACCTGATCCTTTTAGCTGGAGGTGCTGATTGAATCTGTGACTTTCTGCATGCCAAACAACTGCTCTACCACGGAGCCATGGAGCCATTGGAGTATGTGCGTGTGTTAAGGGCTGTCAAGTTGCTTCCAATTTATGGCGACCCTATGAATTAATGACCTCCAAAATATCCTATCATTAACAACCTTGTTCAGGTCTTGTAAACTGAGGGCTGTGGCAAGACAGGGCAAATTCCTCACCTAATAGAGACGGTGCAGATTAAATCCAACAATTTAGGCAGGAGTAAGAGTTGTAGTAAAAGAGACAAAGGCAAGGTTTTGGGCAGGAAGTAGGGAAGAAAATAGATAGGAGTTGATAAACATAAGGAAGGTTCTAGCAGCAAAACACAGCAAAAAATGTTACCCTGGACAAAGCTGGAAGGAGGAAGGAGAAATGGAGAGCAGTCAGACACTGAAGAGCAGACAAAGTAAAGAGCTACTGATGATCCTTTGGCATTCACCCTGTGTGACACTTGGCGTGTGCTCCATGCTAGTTTATGCCTACAAACGAACCCATGTAAATTGCCTGGGCAGAAGAATGCTTCCTGGAGTTATTTATTTAAGACATCTTTCTTTCTTCTAAAAGGGCTTTCTGTCTTCCAGCTCTGGCAAGTGCCCAAGTAAGTCAAAATCTGTAAAATGATGGCTACTTGGCACCTCTCTCTATTTTTTTTTACCGTCAAATCACAGCTGACTTATGGTGACCCCTAATGGAGTCTTCAAGGCAAGAGGCATTCTGAGGTCGTTTGCCATTGCCGGCTTCCGTGTCACGCCCCTGGTATTTGTTGGAGGTCTCCCATCCAAATATGAGCCAGAGTCAGGGCTGAGAGTGTGAGACTGTCCCAGGATCACCCAGCAAGCATTCATGGCATGAGTGGGGATTCGAATCTGGGTTTCCCTGATCCTAGTCTGACCCTTTAACCACTACACCATGCTGGCTTTCACCTCTACAGTTAGGGGGTCTGTACTACTAAGCTGTTGAAAAGTGGTTTATAAACCCTATAATGGAAAAAATAACTATTACTATTAAAAAAAACTATTGCTATTAAAAATAACAATTTCTTATTTGGAGCTGGAAGAGTGTCTGAACTCCATTAACATGACAAAAAGGAAATTGAAGAAGAAAGCCTAGTTGTGCCAATGCCACGTTATGAAGCGGGTCGTGCTGTTCAGATGACAGGCTCTTAGAATGTATCACTTACTGAGAAGTGAAGTTATCTTATTCAGCCAGTCATCGAGTAAGCAGGACTAAACAACTTTACCTACTTTTAAAAAGCAAGTCTTTTTATTGATATACTTCTAGTAAAATATGTGTAAATGCAGATTATCAAGTCTTTAACACTTCTATAAAAACTCTTGTCAAAGTACAATGTATGTATTTACAATGTATGAAGTAAAAGCAAGCAAGTCTTACATACTATTCAGTTTCAAAATCCAACTTCTAAAATATAACAGTCAAATTATTCTGATTCAGTTCAAAGTATCTAATTCATAAAGTCTAGAGTAATGTATTTAAGCCATACATACCAGTCAGCCTTTTCTTGAGAGCCTTTGGAAGGTTCTGATTCTCTGGGCTTACTGTGGCTGTATTTATACTGTTTCAGACTCATTAAGAGTGTTGATTTTACCATCAGGAGGGATATCTTCCTTCCCACTTTCAGATAACATGAGCAGTGCAATAATGTACAGTTGCAGCTGTTCAGGTTATTGGCTTCTCCCCATGACCAAATATGGGCTTCCTTTCCTTTCAGTCTATTTTGCTTAAAGTATAAACAATCATTTCTGAGCTCCATGATCACTCCATACACTTAATTTTCATACCATTCTCATCTTCAGTACAATAGGCATTAAATGAGACTATTTAGAAATCTACAATACAATATATAACTATATAAATCATAAAACAAAATTATTGCTCACATTGTAACATGTAACCATCTGGTCAGTAGGAAACATAGCCTTCAGCAAGGTTATAGAAAACAAGAAGCTTACCGCACTTAATAGCCTTGAGGTCTTTGAGTAGACCTTCTCAAGGTTTGAGGATAGCAGGACTTTTCTGCTCTTGAGATATGAGCAGCTGACAGCTGGTAGCTGAATCAGGAAGGGTAATTTCAGATACACCTTTCTGACAGATAGTAAAGAATGACTCTGTTCTTCTCCCTTCAAGGACAAGACCAGGGTAAGTTCGTTAGCTCTTGAAAGAATTCAGACCTTGAGAGAATTTAGTCAGCCTGTTCTAAGGACATTTGCATTTTGCAAGCTGTTGCCAGACTTTTCATTACACAAACCTCTGCAGTTTGCGGTTCAGTTTGTATGTTGTGTTCAAGCTCTACATGGAATTAATTCTGCACATGTACACAAAATACCATAATTATGTCAGAGACCATGACAGTTATAAGAAGGAATACCCATTGCCAGAACAGAGCGCATAAAGCATCATATACAGTATTCATAAACAGGGCTTTGGCAATAGGGGGGATTCTTGATCCCTGCAGAGATAACTCAGGCTTCCTCCCTTCCTCTTCTTTCATGAAAAAGAAAGGATGGAAGGAAGGAAGATGGAAGGAAAAGTGTGCAACTAGTATTCCACCCAATTGCGTGCCAAGAAATAAACTTGATCCCTTCGATCTCAAATGTTCTGATCCAGAAGCTCCTCGAACTGACTAGGCTAGACCTTTATTTATATATATTAAAAATTATTTAGCACAATTAAAAAAAACTTGGAACTGAGTAAGCCCTGCATTTGTACTTTGGTGGTTCTGCAATGATTCCCACATTTCTGGCTATAGTTCTCTATGTTAACAGGGGAAATATTTCGCATTTGGAAGGAACTCAGGATTTCAAGTTTTTCAGTTGATTCTACAGTGTCTTTCCTCAGCAGTGTGGAGACAGCTTATCTACATGCTTATGTTTTCAGGTGTAACTATGCTTAGGACTGCACTGTTAGTTTTCTAAGCATCACAGTACATAGTCTTGCCAGCCAAAGTGTGACTTGGCTGGGAGTGTGGTTCTTCACAAGTTCAAAGCCCCAGCATTGGCTCTGTCTGAGAAAAGGGAAGGTTCTGCCAATTCTAAGGCTTGTCTTCCTGATAGCAAAGCTGTCGGATATATACAGGCTGCTGGCTCTGGAATGGCATAAACTGTTTTAAGAAACGATTAGAGCATGGAACGATTATGTATCACAAATTCCATCTTAGACTCACACCAGTCTGGCATAGCTTTGCATTACAAGAGCCTTGTGCAGCAAGATTATTAGAAGGGTTGCCAGTTCTGGCTTGGGAAATACCTGAGATTTGGGGGGGAGGGAGCCTGGGGAGGGAGGAGTTCAAGGAGGGGAGGGACCTCAAGGTATAATACCATAGAGTCCACCCTCCAAAGCAGCCATTTTCTCCAGGGGAACTGATCTTGATTGTCAGGAGATCAATTGTAATAGTGGGACATCTCCAGGTACCACCTGGAAGTTGGCAGTGCTAACTATTAGATATGTTTATTCTTAAGTCAGTTCCACTGAATTCTGTGGGATTTTAAGAGCAGACACAGTTATTATAATCATGTATCTCCATCTATAAAATACAAAGTGGAGGCTCATACAGCCTCAAGGCTATGCAGAGAGGGCATTGATCTTTCAACCTCCAGTGTTGCTGTTCGAAACAGGGCTCCCTGCTTTGTAATTAGCCCTTTGTGTTCTTTAAATAAATATTTTTAGAATCTGTATTTTTAACCCCTAGAAAGAGTGTTTAGAATGGTGCCTTAGACAGAAAACATGGGATCGTGGCTGTCAAAGGTAACTCTTGCCAGATGAAAGAAATAGACCCAAGTGGGTGAACAGTTTATAATGTATCAATGACATTTAATTGCCAGTAAAACCTTTGCCTCTCTCCCAGTTCCATTTCCACTCATCTGTTCTAGTCCCTGTTATGTTGGATTTAAAAGGCATTTTTTTCCTATCTGCCCTTCTAACATCTTCAGCGACATGAGAGTCTATCCGTTCATAATGTTTTCATGCAAGATGACCTTTTGAAATGAAACACCTTGCTGGGAAATGAATGACACTCAGTTGTTTGTGCTTTCCTTTGTATTCAAATGCTTACTGGAAGATTAGCTAATGGATGAATAGTCACTGAATCAAATCAGAGAGCTAGAATATAAAGGTTAACGGCTTGTCAGTCTATCTCAAGGTTGAGCAGCTGCCAGGACTTCTGGCAGGGCCCACTGCTGCTAACCCCCTGCCCGTGTACCACCCCTGCCATCCATGGGCAGGGGATGGGGTTGCCAATTCCAGGTTCCTGGAGATTTAGGGGTGGAGGGTGGGGTCTGGCGATGGGAGGGCCCTCAGTGCCATAGCTAGGGTTGCCAACCTCCAGGTACTAGCTGGAGATCTCCTGCTATTACAACTTATCTCCAGCCGATAGAGATCAGTTCACCTAGAGAAAATGGCCGCTTTGGCAATTGGACTCTATGGCATTGAAGTCCCTCTCCTCCCCAAACCCCGCCCTCCTCAGGTTTCGCCCCAAAAACCTATGGCAACCTTAGCCATAGCCCACCCTCCAAAGTACCTATTTTCTTCAGGGGAATTGATCACTGTCATCTGGAAAACAGTTGTAATTCTGGGCGGTCTCCAGGCCCTACCTGGTGGTTAGGGTAAACGTACAACACTGCGGCTCTCAACTACATACTATATTATTATTAGCTTAATATAAGAACACCGTCAATAATACTATTTCAAACATTAATAATTGTATTGTTATATATTTTGTATACTCAAATATATTGTGTTAATTCAAAACAAGAATTAGCACTACTTGCTCCAATATCCACACTTTTATAAACACAAAATCCACGGCATACAGACAATGCAACAAAGCACCTCAAAGTCCACAGACAGCACAGGGGGGCTTGATAACCCACCGCCCCTCTTTCCAGGACTCCCGGGAAGAGGGGCAAGGGGTCTTTAAACCCCTCTGCGCTGCCTGCACAGGCAGCGCAGAGGGGCTTGACAACCCACCGCCCTTCTTTCCGGGACTCCCAGGAAGAGGGGTGGGGGGTCTTTAAACCCCTCTGCGCTGCCTGCGCAGACAGCGCAGAGGGGCTTGACAACCCAATGCCCGCCTTCCTGGGACTCCCGTGAAGAGGGGCGGGGGTCTTTAAACCCCTCTGCCCCCCCGCGCCTTCATGGGGCTTCCATGAAGGTGCGCGGGGGGCGCTTTAAACAGATCTGCGCCTTCCAGCTGGGAGGCGCACATCTGTTCCCCCCCCTTGCGCCTTCACGGGGCTTCCATGAAGGCTTGCGGGGGCTCTTTAAAGTATCAGAGGAGCATGCCTATTATTTTGGGTGCGCTGGAACAACTCATCTTGTTTGTGGCTTCCTAAAGGCACCTGGTTGTAGGGCTGCGCGAAATTCAGCACAGATCTGTTTAAAGAGCCCCCCTGCACGCCTTCATGGAAGCCCCGTGAAGGCCCGCAGGGGGGGGCTCTTTAAAGACCCCCACCCATTTCCCGACTCTTTGAAGTGGTGGCCGCCGCCTGGGCAGGCGGCGTCCAGCACTTCAAAGACCCGCCGAATTTCCACCCGAACTCTGGATCTCGCGCCGAATTTCGAGGATCCGAAGTGGGGGAGTTCAGACTTCAGCACCTCCCAAATTAAAAAGGGGCGAATTTTGCTGAAGCCAAACTTTACCGAATTTTTTCCCCCAACAGCCCTACAACCAGGTGCCTTTAGGAAGCCACTAACAAGATGAGTGCAGCAGCACCATCCTGCCTGTGTTCCACCGCACCCAAAATAATAGGCATGCTCCTCTGATACTAGAGAGAACAGGTATGCAGCATGACCAGTATCCATTCTAACTAAAAGCCATGAATACCCCTCTCCTCCATGAACATGTCCACTCCCCTCTTAAAGCCCTCCAAGCTGGCAGCCATCACCACATCCTGGGGCAGGGAGTTCCACAATTTAACTATGCGTTGTGTGAAAAAATACTTCCTTTTATCTGTTTTGAATCTCTCTCTCTCCAGCTTTAGCAGATGACCCCGTGTTCTAGTATTATGGGAGAGGGAGAAAAACCTCTCCCTGTCCACTCTCTCCAAACCATGCATAATTTTATAGACCTCTATCATGTCTCCCCTTAGCCGCCTTCTTTCCAAGCTAAACAGCCCTAAGCTTCCTAACCGCTCCCCATAGGACAGTTGCTGTAGTCATTTAATCATTTGGTTGCTCACTTCTGCACCTTCTCAAGCTCTGTAATATGCTTTTTTAGGTGTGGTGACCAGAACACTAATGTTGAGAGTAGCCAACACCGCAGACTCTGGAAGATTGAACCCTTCAACTTGCTGAATAAAGTCTCTGGTGTCCGTAACATATGAAGGTGTGATTGATACAAAAGGTTGTAAAAATGAATCAATATATTGGGCAAGAGGTTCAAGTACAGATCCTGTGGCTGCGATGATTGGGCGCCCTGGAGGAGCCAAAAGCGACTTTTGCACTTTAGGTAATGTATAGAAATTTGGGACCTTTGGGAATTTCACTATCAGAAAATCGGCCGTAGCTTTGTTAATGTAATCCAACATCAGTCCCTCAAAAACTACTGTCCTCATCACATTACTGACAGATCTGGTGGGACCTGGAGGCTGGCAACCCTAGCAGGGGAGCAAGGACTCACAGGCAGCTGAGGGGCAGGTGGATGAGGGCAGGAAGGGGGTCTGATGTGGGCAGGGTGTCCCTGGGCACTCTCTGCCTGGAGCCCTCCAAAACCTAGAACAGTCCCTGTAAAAGTTGGCTCTGAGCAAATCCTATGCACACTTTTGTGGAAGAGTCCCAATGGAATTTACTCCTAAATGCAAACGACTTGTGGGTAATACAGATTTATAATTTTATATGCATTTAAGAAACATCCTGGATTAATTTTCATATCAACATTAATGTGAATATTTGATCTGTGGCAGAAAGCTCTCCTTTCTCTCTTTTGTTGGTTTGTCTGCAGCACGTAATAAACAAGCATAGTCATGGATCCACACAGATAAATACCAGATCCAGAGCAGAGCTCTAAAGGATAATACTGAGTCTGCTGTAATCCTATCATGGTCTCTCATCAGGGATCTTGTGTGTGTAGCATTTCACAAAAGGTATTAAAGTCTGAGGCTTCAGAAAATGTCATTTGATACGCACAAGTAACAGTCACACCATACTTTGGCTAGGTATTTATTAATGTGTGATATAAACAATTAATACCCAGGAGAAGCAAAGGAATGAAAAAAGGTACCTTTTCAGCCAAGCAATTTTCTGCAGAAGGAAATATAGTTCATATTTTGCCTGTGCTCTTAAATAGAGTTAACTATCGTATTTTGGTCATGTCATGAGACGACAAGAGTCACTGGAAAAGACAGTCATGCTAGGAAAAGTTGAGGGCAGCAGGAAAAGAGGAAGACCCAACAAGAGATGGGTTGACTCAATAAAGGAAGCCACAGCCTTCAGTTTGCAAGATCTGAGCAAGGCTGTCAAAGATAGGACATTTTGGAGGACTTTCATTCATAGGGTCGCCATGAGTCGGAAGCAACTTGACGGCACTTAACACACACACACACACACTTAAATAAAGTAACTTGGGATCATGATACCTGGAAGTGGTGAGGTGTATTTTGAAATAACCAGGCACACTCCACTGCAGAACTACGCACACAAATCCACTGGTTTCAATGGCCTCAAGTGTGGGACTTCTAAAAAAATTATTCCATCCAGCTGATTCCCTCTTGCAACACCTGAAGGAATTTCCCAAGGAGTGCAAAAGGAAAGTTAGGCATGAGAAAAATGTCTGCTAGAAGAACAGTTGTGTCCACATTCCACTTACTGCTTGTCTGCTGCAAATGACAGCCAGGGCTTCTAGCTGTACATGTACCGCAAAATGAGTACCCCAACCCCTAATCCAATAGATCATATAAGCCAGGAATGAGCAATCAGTGACCCGGAGGGCCCTTCCTAGGGTTGTGCAAACATTTTTTTTTTTTTTGTAAATTTCAGGTTTGGGGTTTTTTGGCTGGATTTTTTTTGGGGTAACCCAAAATAAGCCAAATACCCATTCCAGTAAATATGGGTTTTTCGCTTATTTTCAGGTTTCCTGAAAAATTTGGGCACATTATGGACAATGGGGATTTTTTTCGAAGATCCTAGTGGGGCATTTTGGGAGATAGAGTCCCCAAATTTGCAGCGTGGGTGCCATGGACTATTCTTCAATGGTCACCAAAGTTTGGTGAACTTTGGGACGGGGGTCCAATTTTATGGGTCCACAAAAGGGTCGCCCCCATCCTGCAGGCATTTAAATTGTGTGAGCCAAGCTGCCCATCAGGTTCAAAAGTTCAGCGTTGCCAAGGACTAGAAGAAAGAGGTGATTCCAGGCTGGTGCCTCGAAGTCTGGGCTCTGCCTTCGTTTCTGGGTCACTTTGCATGATGTCCATGCAAATGAGCTTCCAAATGGAAGAACAAGGCTTAAATGCAAGAGAAATAAGTCACAGAAAACATTCCTTTTGGTGGCAAATGACATCCTGTGAGCAGTCCTTTATTGTGGTCATGAAAAATCTGATTCCAAGAGATGGTCACGGTGTGGGGAAACAAAGCCTGTACTCGGGGCAACCTTCAGTTTGACAGCGGGTTTTTGGGGTGTGTGTGAGAGATCGGAGCCAGCTGAAGTCTCGACCATGGGGGCTTTCTGAAGGAGATTGTTCATCCATGTGGATGAAGAAATCTCCTTTGGAAGCCTGGTCATGTCAGCAGCTGTTGAAGCTGCCTCTTTTTATTTGGAGGGTATATCCCTCCGGACGGGACTGGTTGCGTCCCGTCTTTTAATGACTCTTCTGCCTGCAGACTAGTCTTCAACTATGGGGCCCTAACAAAACCAGTCAAAAAAAGAAAGAAAAAGGGGAGAAAGCACAGAGCCATGGCTCTGAGCAAAGGTGAACAGCCGAACCCGAAAATCTATTCAGCTTTTTCAGGCATCGCCTATTCAGCTACCGCTTTATCCCCAGGTTTTCGCATTCTGTAAACCCTAAACCCGAAATTTACCGAAATGACTAATTTCAGGCTTATTTTCGGTTCAGGTTTATTGATATTCACAACCCTAGTGACTCCTTCCACTTGATATTTCTCTCCCATGCTGTGGAAGTGGTGTAGCAAGTAACCCTCCTAGCACAAAAAAAGAGGATGTTCCAGAGGCCTGTGCATCATTGCTAAGAAAGACAAAAGTCGGATCAGAATTTGCTGAGGTTTCTAAGCAACTGAGCTAAGACTGGCTCGCCCCCAAGATGAAGAAAGTTAGCTAATGGCCATTGCTAATATAAGCATTACATAAACATCAGCAGTAATTGTTCCCATCCAAATGATTTTTTTTGTCTATTTTGTCAGGCTCCTACATGTCTGTAGTTCAGAATGTGCAAAACCAATCTTCAAGAGGGCATTTAAAAAAAGAGATTAGAGCTATAGTAGAATGAACAGCTCAGGAGGGCACCTTTATGTTAGGTATCACCTGCTTTTATGGCACTGTCTTTATCTGGTAATCCCCTCTCTGCATTGTTTATAGTATACCTGCCTTACTTTCTTGTTTGCATTGCTGTCTAACTCTGAGTCCTAGTCGTACTGCCCTGTCAATTGGTTGTTTTATACTGTCCGATTGCAGTTTAGATCCTGTAATCTGCCTTGAGTCTCAGGAAGAAAGTAAACAAACAAATGCATCTTTGTGTTATCTTCTGTTCTATTCATGATAGGCAAGTGCTTGATCCTGCTTGTGCTCACATAATGAAGCACAAGCATAAATTGTCCCAATTGAGAATGGTCACGTTCAGGCTGAGTTTTCCTGTTGTTATCCAGACTCCCCCCTCCCCAAGAAAAACCTTCGCATGAGCTAGCAGGGTAATAGACTGATGTGAATTTTTTTTGTTTTGAATTATTCTATCATTTTTCCTCCTTTGATATATATTAAATTTCCACTTGCTTGAGAAAACCAATTACTTAATTTTTTTTGCTATTGGATAGGCAATCTACTAGAATCAAATTAACTTGGGATAATATTGCCTTTTTGCAATGAACATGTACAAGTTTTAAGATTTAACACATCTGTCTGCTTGGAAGTCATGAAAACCACATGTCAAGCATCATGTGAGATTATAGTTGAATCCTATGCAGAATTACTCGTTTAAATTCACCAAAACCCATGGTCTTGGACTATACAAAATCTAAACGGGATTGCACTGTTAGAGATATACATCATGCATGTACATGTGACAGGAAGCCAAGTAATGTCATGTCCTTTCCCACCACTTCCCAATACTTTGGCTCCCCCTTCTGGTCATACTGAACAATGAATGATCTGCTCAAATTCTTGACATCATTAAAGCATTATTTCTGATTAACCATCTTCAGCAAGCAATTCTTTCTTGAAACAGTTAATTAAAAAACACACTGCATTGGTTGTTTAAAATTATGATGATTCTCTGGATATGCCAGAGATGTCAAGCAAGTAAATCTGATTTATACAAATCTATGGTGAGACCACACTTGGAATACTGTGTACAGTTCTGGTCACCACACCTAAAAAAGGATATTAAAGAGCTTGAGAAGGTGCAGAAAAGAGCAACCAAAATGATTATGGGACTAGAGCAACTATCCTATGGGGAGCGGTTAAGACGCTTAGGGCTGTTTAGCTTGGAAAGAAGGCGGCTGAGGGGAGACAAAATAAAATTATGCATGGTTTGGAGAGAGTGGACAGGGAGATGTTTTTCTCCCTCCCCCATAATACTAGAACACAGGGTCATCTGCTAAAGCTGGAGGGTGAGAGATTCAAAACAGATAAAAGGAAGTATTTTTTCCACACAATGCATAGTTAAATTGTGGAATTCCCTGCCCCAGGATGTGGTGATGGCTGCCAGCTTGGAGGGCTTTAAGAGGGGAGTGGACATATTCATGGAGGAGAGGGGTATTCATGGCTGTTAGTTAGAATGGATACTAGTCATGCTGCATACCTATTCTATTATCAGAGGAGCATGCCTATTATTTTGGGTGCGGTGGAACACAGGCAGGATGGTGCTGCTGCAGTCGTCTTGTTTGTGGCTTCCTAGAGGCACCTGGTTGGCCACTGTGTGAACAGACTGCTGGACTTGATGGGCCTTGGTCTGATCCAGCAGGGCCTTTATGTTCTTATGATGCACTTTTTACAAAAACTGTCCTCCAATTCATACCTTTTGGCAAATGATTCTTGGATTATGACTTGACAGTACGTTTGTTGGATGTTGCCTCTAACATAACATTGCTGTGTTATTTGAAAGTACTAGCTGAGAATTTTACCTGGAAGTGAATCTTAGTTTACTTGTTAAGTGTTTAAGTGCCACCGGACTCCTGCATTATTGTGCTTATAGACTAACATGGCTATCCATCTGGACGGATCATTTTTGTTGTCCTCCTCTGAACACATTCCAATCTGTCTAAATCCCTCTCAATGAGGACTAATATGGAGAAGAGTAGAACTGCTAACTCAGACAGTATGCTTCAATAAATGCACCTTAAAATTGCATTAGCCATTCTTTGGAATTGCATCATGCTGCTGACTCATCTTCAGTTTGTGACTGATTGCAATCCTGAGGTTCTTTTTTACATATACTATTGACAACACAGTTATCCCCCATAATATACTTGTGCTTATGATTTTTTGCCTATATGCAGAACTTTTGCATTTGTTTCTGCGGAATTTCATTTTGTTAGGCTGGAATCTGGGCTAATACACAGTTCTGAATTTACCAACTTTCAATGTCAGTTTGCTATCTTCTCCAAACACCAATGCTCCTTCAACTCCAACAGTCAACAACTGATTTCTTCACTTTTGTTTTCCCAATTTTATTATTTCCACTTACTACCCTGCTCTTCCCAGCCAAAAACCGAGATATGCCCCACCCTTTACATTCCCTGGCCAGTATGCAGTTTCCCTGAGCCTTTTTGTAGAACTGGACAGCATTTGCCTGTCTCTAGTCTTGTGGGACCTTACCCATCCTTCAGGATTTCTCAAAGATGCTAGACCAAGGTACTCACAGCACATCAGCAAGTTCCTTTAGGATGCAACTCATGACTTGAATTCATTTAGGGTATCCAGATATTTCCTGACTCCTTATCTCAAGCTGTAAGCCTGGTCTCTTATCATTCATGCACTTTTTGCTAGGTTGCACACAGTTGTTCACTTAGGAAGTGGAGACAAAGTAAAAGTTGAACATTTCACCATTCTCCCTGGGCCTGACGGTCCGTCCTCTTCTTTTAAATGTTCCTGCATAAGTTACTTCTTGCCAGCCTTAGTTCACTTTGAGCTTTAGCTTTCCCAGTCCTTGAAAGTTCAGGCTACTTATTTGTAGACATCCTAGTGACCTGTCCTTCCTCCCATTTATGTCTTTTTTGATTTTCAGTGCATCACTTGGCTTTTCATGCAGCTACACTGGCTTCTTTAGTGATTTCCCATTTTTCTCACTGGAATTATTTGCAATTATGTTCACTGACTTCCAGGAAGTCCCACCCATCTTGGACATCTTTCTCTTATCTAGTCATGGACTCCGATCTATAATTTTTTAAAGTTTATTTACATCCTCACCTAATCAGAAAGTCTGGCTACCATGCAAGGCAAAACTATTTTCTCTGACAGTCATGAGTTTACAGGTTGTTACTTTTTTCCAGCGTGATTTTGGAGACTTCCTCAAAAATATACTACCATCATTCTGTCCTGTAAAAGCTGATCTGCTAAGCAACTAAAATATTTTATCAGTTGCTATGCCTCAAAATATCAGTCATTCGTATCTTTCATTTGCACCTGCAAACCTATCTTGGTATTTAACTAATCTTTCCGAGATACTATACGACAGATACTAATAATTCCAAACATTCAAGAGCTTTTTTGATTTGGGGAAAAATTTAATGCTCACAATTACTTTCAGATTAGAAGCAATGATACATGGAAGACACATTAATTCTAGCAGTACAATTTATACCTGTGGCATTCTTGAAAATTTAGGCTTTCAAGTTAACAATTCAAGTTATCATTGTGCAGATAAAATATTAGAATTGAGCTATGGCTAAAACCAGGCACAATGGAAGTCTTAATGTCCTTCTTAATGCATGAGTAGAAATCCATTTGACAAGCTATGCATGCACTTCCTAAGCGACTCAATTTATTGCCTTCAATTAAACCTATTTTTCTATGCAATGGCTTCCCCCCATTTCATATTTCTTTATATACTCCTCTCCCCCTATTCCAATTTAAATTGTATATGTAATACTTGACACCAATTTGTAATCCTAATAAGCCATTTAAATGTTCATGAACTACTTTAAAACTTGTAACTCGCAGGATGCTTGGTGATGGGAGGATTTGGTTCCACTTGGTATTTGTTCATTACACTGCTACTGGTATCCTCTTTCTCCTCAAAGTCCTCTTGAATACAGAACATTCTGTGACAGCTTTATGCCACTGGTGTGTCTGCTTCCAACTCTAATGAAATCTAATAGCAAGCTCATCTGCAGCCTTGACATGTGGGTAATGTGGCTTGTTATGTGCAACTACTGAGTAGTTGAAACAAGGCAAACCAAAACCAGGAAAACTGTATTTTCCTGAAGTAGAGGGGTTTTGAAAAGCACCATGTTTTTGCTTGAAATGCACTTGAACTCACTGATAAAGAAAAAGCAGGAAAGCACATTGAGGGGTTCTTTTTAATTACATGATCAGGGAACACTTCAGAGGCAGTCACCCTGACTGTGCTCAGTTAAGCCGAATTACACATTTCTATAAATTATGACACAAGTACATATGTTTGAACAACCATCCATGATCAAAGTTCTCTGGCTGACGAGAAAGATTTAGCAGGTACACTGTATGTAAAAATAGAAAGTTTAAAAACCAATCTCATCGCAGAGAGTCATTTTCATTTGCTTGGTGAAATAAATAAGGCAACGGATAACCATTACTTAGCAGTGGCATCCTTAAGGTATGCTATTAGATCTGCCCTCTCCCCTTTCTTCTTAATGCCAGCAAAGATCATCTTAGTTCCTGGAATATACTTCTTAGGGTTCTCCAAGTACTCCATCAGTGTATCGTCCCCCCAGATTATTCCTAGGAAACAATGAATAGTTATATCAGTATAAAAATGAACAAAATCAAACAGCAGATTTGGACAGACAATTCAAGCACAGAATGCCATCTCTATAAAATGGTTAAACAGTGGCTTATTATAATATTATTATTATTACCCCCACTGTGTAATTTTTTACAACTCAGGGACTAGTTATAGTTACTGGAGCCTACCAAGGCATAGGTGTTTTTGAAATGTGCTACTTAAAAGTTTGTATCTTCACTCTGACCTGCTGCATCTGCAGATAATTTTAGCTACACCTTTAGGTTTAATAAATGCTACAAGAATCAGCCATGAAACGAAAAACATTCCTGTATGGTGTTTTTTACTTACAATAGACCATACCACATATTAAACCAGTCTCAAGGGCTTGTTCCATCCAATCCAAAAGGAACTAATTCTTCCTCTAACACATCCAATGCTTATTTTAAAAGTCCTAATTCTCAAAATGACAACAAAAGTCTTAAAGTGTGCCAAGTATATGCAGCCGCCATGTCAGCAGCATCTTATTCAACAAGATCTTTCGCTAGCTAAACTGTGCTAGTGTAGAAGGGCAAGGAATTTTGGAGGAAAACCTAATTTAGCTTGAGTTGTACTAAGACAAAATGGCAGCTGTGAAGTGCCAAAAGGAAGAGAAAGCTGTAAGGAGACTCCCAGAGAAGATGAGAGTTAAATGGCAGTTAAATATGGGAAAAGCAGCACATGAAGGATTAAAATTGTGGTTGATCACAGTTTGGGGAACGTGGAAGGCCTGAGGTGGTGCAGGAACCCGTGTTGTGTAACGGTGAGGGTGTCTGGGAAATCAAATCCTCTTTTCCATGAAGCTTGCTGAGTGACCTTGGATCGGTCATTTCCCTTCTCAGTCTAACCTCACAGGATTGTCATGAGGATAAAATGGAGGGAAGAATGATGCACACCGCCCTGAACACCTTCAAGGACATGCATGATAAAAGTGTACTAAACAAATAAATAAATGCACATATGCACTAAAAAGGGGATCCTATTGTGCTGGGGCTATTTCACTGCACACGATGAGTATCTGCTGCTAGGTTCGTTCCCCACTAATAGATTCTTAGCTACTTAATAGTGTATTTGTGCCTGATTCTGAAAAGCTGATGAAACCATTCCATTTTACCTTTGCTTTTGTTGGCTTCTGTGTAGGAAAAGCCTGCAGCTTGACCAGTCTTTCGGCCGATGAGCCCATGCAGATTTGGGCCAGTCTTGTGCTTGCCTCCTTTCTCAACCGTATGGCACTGTGCACACTTCTGAACAAAGATCTTCTTGCCCTTTTCAATGTCTCCCATTGTCAGTACTGATGAGAAAAAAACAACAGAAATAAACAAGATTTCCAAGGTGAGTGGAGTTCATTTGAGGCATACATTAACTGTTCCTGGGGCTGGAATGCAAAACTGCATACACTCATCTGAAAACATCTATGACGTATACAGAAACAGGACGATACTCTAATAAATTTTAATATGAAGTTCCCAAAATCAAGTTTCTTTTTGTTTTTTTAAACTTACTATATGCTTTGCTGATTATGGGCAACATACATTATAGAGTAAAGGTAATTGTAAGCTGCTTTGAGACTCCTTAAAGGTAGAGAAAAGTGGGGTATAAAAACCAACTCTTCTTCTAAAATGTACAAACAACTTATTTGAATAGAGAAATGCACCTGGCCACACAGGGCAAGATATCAGAGACTTTCATCTCTGCCCAACTCAAAATACATATTGTAACTGTCTCTATACTCAAGAGGGTGCAATTGAGCACAGGCAAAGAGGTGAATTACAGCCTGCTAAATAATGATGGATTTTTCTATCCATCCTGCAACACAGTTAACGGGACTCTTAGAAAGCCTTGTAGGCCGATCCTTTGAATACTTGTTTGAAACAGAGCTCCAGTGATCTCAGTGGGACTTGCTTTGAAATAAAGATACATACGTTGTTTGCAGTGGTATATATGCGCTCAACCATGTGCATATTGTATTTATTCTCCTTAAGGGGGTAGCAGATTAAAGGGACTCCTGTGTCTGAATTCTGATGATGACGGGACCCATCATCAGAATTCTGACACAGGAGTCCCTTTAATCTGCTACCCCCTTGAGAATACAATATGCACATGGTTGAGAGCATATATACCACTGCAAAAATCTCCTCTTCCTATTCTTAAAAAACCCCCAACAACAACGGGGAAACCCTTAAATGGTGTGTGTGTGTGTTAAGTGCTGTCAAGTCGCTTCCGACTCATAGCAACCCTCAGTGGAAGAACTTCTGCTTGGCATGCACAAGGTCCCTGGTTCAATCCCCGGCATCTCCACTTAAAGGGACTAGGCAAGTAGGTAATGTGAAGGACCTCTGCCTGAGACCCTGGAGAGCCGCTGCCGGTTTGAGTAGACAATACTGACTTTGATGGACCAAGGGTCTGATTCAGTAGAAGGCAGCTTCATGTGTGTCCTATCTTTGACAGCCTTGCTCAGATCTTGCAAATTGAAGGCTGTGGCTTCCTTTATTGAGTCCATCCATCTCTTGTTGGGTCTTCCTCTTTTCCTGCTGCCCTCCACTTTTCCTAGCATGACTGTCTTTTCCAGCGACTCTTGTCGTCTCATGACGTGACCAAAATACGACAGCCTCAGCCTTAAATGGTACTCGGCTACTATAGAGCACTGCCTTGATCCTCATTTCTGAACTACCCCTAGGCTAACAATAATGTAACCCAATGACCTAGAAAATGAACCGCTGACATGGCCGTATTAAAAAAAAAAAAAAATTAAAAGGGGGAATTTTCAAGATCACTGAACAAGGCTTAATTGGCCACCCTTCTTCCGGCCGCCCGGTCTCATTCACAAGACATGTAAGCGGTTAGCGATGGGCCAGGAAGCGGCCCTTCGCTCTTCCTGCCCTCCCTCCAAGGCGGGAGACCCTACCCCACAGCGTGGCAGGGCCTGCGAGTGCAGAGCGAAGGGGGGGGGCGTTTCCCGTGTGTGTGTGTGTGTGTGTCTGTGGGAGGGGGCACTCCCTGCGGACCAGCGAGGCAAGGTCGAAAAGCAGCCATAGCAGGGATACTCATTGATTTAATCCCTTAATTTTTACATTAGGCACTGATTTTATAACGTTGGATATGACAAAAACAGATTAATTAAAATAATGAGGGATTCGTTCTGTTAGCAAAAGATTACACAATTTCATTTTAGACGGGAGGGGGAGAGGGGGAAGTCATTTGATTGCTAAAGAAAAAAGCAAATAATATTTCTAATTTATTATGATTATATTGTTTTTATGGATACATTAAATGAAGAAAAAATAAAAAAAATGAGAAAATTAAAGAAAAGCAGCCACAGCAGGAAAAGGCAACCCCTGTCAGGAGGGAGGATTCCCGAAACCGGGAGAAGAAGGCGCAACCCCGCCGGTGAATCACCGCCGGCCGCTCGATGGGAGCGGCTGCAGCAGCTTCGACCACCGTCCCGCCGGGGCTGGACACGACCCTGGCCAAGGGCCGCGGCGTGGGGGGAAGGACGGGCCGGGTACGGTGGCCCGAAAGCGCTCTACCCGCCCACGAGGGCCGCCCGGCCGCTCCTCCCCGGCTCGGGCCCCACCGTGAGGTCACCCGCCTGACCTTGGCCCCGCGCGCCCCCCGGCTCGCCCCCCAGCCCGTCACAGCCGCCTCCCCCCCCACCCCCACCCGGCCCACCCGGCGCCTCACAGCCCGGCGCTGGCCTCGCGCCCCATCCCACACGCGGCCCACCGGAGGCGCTTCCTGAACCCCGCCGTTTATCGCGGCGCTCAATGCTCCGGGAGGGGAAAGCGCTCACTCTGGCCGGCCGCTGCTCTCGGGCTCCCGTTCCCGCCTCCGCCAAACTCGCCGCGCGAATGAAGCCCTCAAGGGCACCCCTCACGCGAGCAGAGGCGGCCGGTGTCTCTACAACCAAACGTCCCCTCCCTCGGTCGACGTCCTCTCTCGTTATCAGCCAATCGGGAGCCAACTTGTGAAACCGCTATTGGCTGAGGCACGTGCCTGTCAGATTGCGTCTGTCAGCAAGGGTAGGGTGCATCCTAGGGGGAAGTCGGGTCGCCGGCTTCGCCGTTGCGCAATGACGCAGGGAGAGGGCGGGGAAGGCTGCAAGGTCAAGAGCGTGTGAGAAACTGGGCGGACCTTTTTCCGGTCACGTGACGGGACGTCCTTTCCGGGAGAGGGTGATGCAAGTGGGGATTCCGCCCGGCGCGTGCGGCTGTTGGAGTTCAGGTTCCGCAAAACCCGTATTTGAGTCTTGAATAGCAAGGCCTCTGGTAGAGCTGCAGGTGCCAAGCCACGAGCGTCTCTTTTACAGGGTTGGCAATCTCCAGGTGGTGGCTCTAGGCGACAGAGATCAGTTTCCCTGGAGAAAACGGCTGCTTTGGAAGTTGGACTCTATGGCATTGCACTCCACTGAGATCCCTCCCTCCACCATTCCCCCTCAGGCTCCGCCCCCCAAACCTCCAGGTCTTTCTCAACCCGGAACTGGCAACCCCCACTCTTTTAGCTTTAAAAAAATGACAACTTTTAATTCTAGTATTGGCTTTCATGGCTGGCGTCAGCATGCCCTGAGGTGGGGCTGCTGCCAGGGTCTCTGATAGGGCCTACTGCTGCCAGCACCTTCTGCCCACTCACTTGCTAGCGTTCCACAACACATGCTTCCTGCTGCATGCACTTCCTGGTGCCACAGTCTGCAAGCAGCTGTGAGCAGGGGCAGTGGGTTCTGAGCAGACCGGGGGAGGGGGGAAAGAACATGAGTGCCTGGTGGTGGGAGAGGAGGGGAGTGGGGTCTGGGAATGCTCTGCCTGGGGCCCCTCAAACCTGGGATCAGCCCTGACTGAGTGTTGCACATGGCTAGGAGTTCAGTGGTGTTTTTCAAAACAGTACGACAATCCCAGGTGGCAATTCTTAAATTCTTCACCACCTGTTACTTTGTTAAATAAGACGCTTTACCTGCTTGCTTACTTATACCCTCCCTTGCTTCCCAGTGGGAACCCATAGTGGCTTACATCATTCTCCTCTCCCTTGTATCCTCATTGCAGCCCTCTGAGGGATGTGAGGCTAAGAGTATGTGACTGGGCCAGGGTCACCCAGTGAGCTTCCATGACAGACTGGGGATTCGACCAAGGGTCTGAGATTCTAGTCGACCACTCTGACCACTAGATCACACTGGCTGCTTGCACATGGTCCCGGAGGTTACAAATGGGACATCTTTATTTTTTGCATCTCAATAACACTCTCCCTTTGAGGAGTTCTTAAATGCACCCGATCTCCAGTATGCCTCACAGGAGGTGCATTCTCAGGAGGTGTCAAATTGATTTTTGTAGCCGGTTGTTGTCGAATTTGTCTCAGCAGCACTCAGAGTCATCGCCAATTTGATTAGTTAATATTTATGGTAATTATTAGTAGCTCCTTTCCTTGGATTAATGATGCTGCTGTTTGTGGCTGTTCCCCCAGGATAATAATCCAATTTTAGATTATTTATTTAGTGTCTATATGAATGACACCCTGACCTGGATGGCCCAGGCTAGCCTGATCTCATCAGATCTCAGAAGCTAAGCAGGGTTGGTCCTGTCTAGTATTTGGATGGGAGACCACCAAGGAATGCCAGGGTCGCTATGCAGAGGAAGCCATTGGCAAATCACCTCTGTTAGTCTCTTGCCTTGAAAACCTTACTGGGTTGCTGTAAGACGGCTGCTACTTAACAGCACTTTATGGTATGCCAATAAAGGATTTGAAATTTGAGCAGCACTTTACACATACATGAATGACAGTCTAAGTAATTATATATTTGTAATTTTGAGTTTGGTTGTTTTATATTTAATTAAATACTCTATGGTTATTAAATCTAAAAGCCAACTTCTCTGAATAAAAAGGATTTTCGCACCCCCTTTTTAAAAAAGTTCACCTCCCCAGAGTCAAAACAAATTGTTCCATCCAGGGGCAATAATGGAAGTATTAATAAAGAGCACACAATCACCAGACTTGCTCCCATTCGCATGGGATATGTGTGCACTACTACAATGAAAGAAAAAGCACTATAAGCACCCATATCACAATATGCCATGACATGAAAATGCTTTCTGACCATTTGCTTGCTTTTGGCAGGTATGCTAGTCAGTGTGTGTGTGTGTGTGAGAGAGAGAGTGAGCGAGCAGAATTAGTTCACAAAAGTACTAGAAAATGAATTTGTATGTAAGCAGCTCCATACATAGAATCATGCCATTGTCAATGCTTGGAAATAAAATCATTCCTGCCACCCTCAAGAGCCTGGTATCTCAATGAACTGTGAAAGAGAAAGTGAATTCAAATGTTGACCATATGTGAAGAGCCACAAAATGGTTCTGATTATTAAGATTCTTCTGTTCTTGTTGTATTGGTTCTTGTTCCTGTAGAGTAGTGCTGTAGATTAAGCATAACTGAAATGAAGAAACTGAAACTCCAGGCACAGTTTAGGACTGAGATGCTAATGAACTTGTAAGAGAAGTGAGGGTCTGTTCACCAGAATGTAAACAGCCATGTAGAAAACAGAATAATGTTTCAGACAGGTCAATTGCATTTTCAAAAATAATGTACCTTAGTTCCTAATAAAAAGAAACTGTATTACAAACATTAGTAAGGTGCTTAATTTGTTGAAGCATGTCCTCAGGATCACTGTTGAATCTTTTTTTATGCTAACTGCTGATCGACTGCCTCCCCCACTTTGTGTTCTGTTTTCTAAATCCCCGTGTAGCTTGCTAATAGTGTAATGAAACCGTTCAACAGGGCATTTTTATAATAGTGAATTTATTTACTTACTTCATTTTTATCTTGCCTTTCTCCCAGTCGGTACCAAAGTAGCTTACATCGTTATCCTCCTCTCCATTTTATCCTCACAACAACCCTGTGAGGTAGGTTAGACTGAGAGTTGTGACTAACCCAAGGTCACCCAGCAAATTTCCATGGCAGAGTGGGAACTCGGAATTGGGTCTGCTAGATCTTAGTCTGACTCTCTAAACACTACACCACACTGACTGTCACTGGCAATTAAGGTTGTTTACCTTGCAAATGGGTAAAATTGTCAGCTGCTTGTACCCAAGGTCTCATGAGGTCAGGATAGCTCCCACTTTCTCATTCTGCAAAATGTGGAAAACGGCACTGTTTAGGAGGGCAGTCTGTGACAGTTTTTATTGTTTTCTCCCCAGTTCAGTTTATTTACGATCATTTGACCAGCAGATTTGTTTTCTCCCCTTTATATATTACATAGTTTATTGCATTGTCCACCAGTTCTGCAGTTCAGTCCTGTTGGGTTATTTGTACATACGGTACCCATTTTTTTGTTCACGTTTTTTTTGCGCTATTTTAAATTTTGTAGTCTGACTTGAGTCTCATGAGAAGGGCAGATTATAAACAAGATAAATGTCTTTTTTCCTGGCTAAGAGGTAACTATATGACTGGGTGGGAGTGGGGGTCACAGGATTGCTCCCCCCTCCCCACAAGATGCTGCTATTAAGATGTGTCTTTAGGACTCTGACAAACTCTTCTATTCATTGCACTGCCGGGGGAAATCTTGTGGATACAGCGGGAGAGTATGTGGAACTTTCTTGATCTGGAAGCGAGTGGACAGCCCTTGTGGACACACAACTCTGTGTACATCTCAAAGTTCCAGAGGGCAGCCCCAGTCTTTGTAGCATCACTCGATCCCCCAAATTGGAGCTGCCTGGATAGTTTCAGTAGTTGTTGTATTTTTACATTTGGAATAAGCTGTAAAACTAGGACACTAAAATGCAGAAAGAAGAGCCAATTCCCAAGCAATAGCTGGAGGAAATGGCCAACATTTAATTAACTTCTATGTTCTGCTTTTAGAAATGGGGAGGATGTGTGTCAGTTAAAGTCATGGACATGAAAACCAGCGATTTTATGCCTTCTGCCTTTTCTGTCATGATCTCTGAGGTCTCTGATTCCTCCTCTAGTTAGGTCATTCAAACGCTTGATTGTATCGGTTTTTGTATAAAAGTCCTGAATATCTAGTAAGCACGTTTGAGGCCGAGCCACCCCACAGTTAGGAATCCATTCTGGCAATGGGTTTCTTGGCCGGGTGTCTTCAAGACTAGAAGCAAACTCAAGATCCTGAAGGTTCCCATGCTTTCCATAATTTAGGTCTGTTGAGACTGGTTTACTGAGAATGACAGGATGGTGCCACACTATGTATTTATCTAGACGGGAGGGTTTCAAATCTTCATAGTAAATCGATTCTGAAGGTTTCAGATCTGGGTTTGGATTGGGTGGTACCTCAAGCTGCCTTAAATACAGAGATTCTGTTTTCCAAGTATCTGTAATTTTCCGAAATCTGTTCCATGGAGGACGCTTCTGTGCCACATGCTCGTTCCACTGCTTGATTCCATTTTCTGTATTTCGACACTGCTGAATTGGGATCGGCAAAACTTCCCCACAGCTCAGTACCCCTTCTGAAAAACCACGTACAACTGAGTCAGGTGTATGCTGAAGTGGAGGCATATGAACGAGTGGGGATTCCTGCTGTCGAGGGCCTGACACGAGAGGTCGTCTGTTTTGGAGAAAGCGTGCGACGCGTCCTTCTAAGGGTCTCACTTGAGAAGTGTGTGATGGAAACGTTTCTCTCTGAGGAGTAAACAGTGGAAAATTGATACCAAAGCCTGTATGTTTACACAAGCGCAACTCTTAATCTGTGGCTCCTCACAGAGAGAACATTGCTGCAATTAGTGGCAGGAGGTGGGGACTGAGGAGATATTTTGTCAAAGGCCCATGTGATGATTCTGACAGGGTGAAGCTGATGTGCCTCCCCTGTGCTAAGAGTATTCACGCTCAAGACACTGAATCTCTTCCTTGGTCAGATCAGGTTTCTGCGTCTTGGGGTAATTTATATCTTTTTCATTATGCAGATGGATTCAAAGTGTTAATCATGCATATTCAATATTAGAGCCAAGTAGTGGTTATTCTCAGTTTGAAGACTGGCTGAGAAAATGTAACTTCATAAGGTTCTTCAGCATGTTCATAGCTGAGTTGGACCTCGAGGGCCCTGCCATCCCTTTCACTCTTTCTTCATTAACTGGCCCTGTCTGTTCACCCACTTTCTCTATGGCAGACATTTTTTACTGAAGGAGAAATCAATTTAAGTATAGATCAAGTGAGGCCAGCAACAGAGAATTACACACCAGCCTGCCTTCTATGACACAGGAGTGTTTCTGCAAGGCACTTTTTTGTCCCAAAGCATCATGTGGAGAAGAAGAGTTGGTTTTTATATGCTGACTTTCTCTACCACTTAAGGAAGAATCAAACCGGCTTACAATCACCTTCCCTTCCCCTCCTTGCAACAGATACACTGTGTGAGGTAGGTGAGGCTGAGAGAGTGTGAATAGCCCAGGGTCACCCAGTTGGCTTCATGTGTAGGAGTGGGGAAACAAATCCAGTTCACCACATTAGCCTTTGCCACTCATGTGGAGGAATGGGGAATCAAACCCGGTTCTCCAGATCAAAGTCCACCGCTCCAAACCACTGCTCTTAACCACTACACCATGCTGGCTTCCAACAGTCAATGTTTTCCAAAAGTGGCAGCTGAACAGCCTTTGCTGTTTCTGCATACACTGGGTTGGATCCTATGACACTTCCACTAAGTTGGGTCCTATGACTCCAACAGAGAAAGGCTTCCTTTGACAAAGAAAAACTTTTCTCCATCAGAAAAAAGCCATTCTCCTTTGGAGAACGTCTTTCATCCTTGATGAGAGTCACAGGATCCAACTTAGTGGAGGGACTCATAGGATCCATCCCACAGACTCTAAGTCTCTGTGGGCAGATCTTTGCTAAGTGATATTTTAGGCATAAGAGTGACGTGTAGATGTAAGATGGAAAGCTGCAGCAGCAGATGTTCTAAGGCATGAACTCTGCCCAGGGTGTGGCTTTATGAGCCTGACCTAGTCGGAAAGAGTGGCCTAGAACTCCAATAAAATAAATAAATATTGTCTTTGGACTTGCCTTGTCATTCTTTCATCAGCCCACGTGAATGCTTTTCCTGGACAACTTGGGCTCCTGCCACCAAAACTGATGTGTAAGGTTGGGTTGACAGGTAGGTATTGCCATACTTACCAGATCCACGTTTATGCCTAGTTCTCCAGTTGCTCGACCAATTGTCTTGACATCATGATCATCCAACAGCAAGGGGTTCATAGAACCTGTGCCTTAAACAGAACAGATTTGATATATGTGTAAGCACCTAAAATGCAGTCTTGTATGCACATTTTCAAAAAGCACCTAAGTAGCTTCTCTCGTCAGTTTTTTAAAACACTCTTCTTAAGAGACAGAATATGTGTGATTTTTTTAAAAAAAGTATATATGCTGATATCTTGATCTCTATTACTTCACTTTAAAAAAAAGCATACCTGTGAAGTCACGCTTGTAAGTTGATAACCAAAGGGCCTTCTTTACGTTTTCCAACATGTTGGCAGCTCTGGCTGAGATATCAAGCTCTGGGATTTTGAAAGTGGATTTAGGAAACTCTGGAGCATTTGAATCATATGCTGGGACATTTTGCTGTGCACACTGAGGAAGCTGGAATAAAAAATTTAAATGTGTAAAAATATGACTGTACAGATCACAAGAGCATGCTGCTCTCTAAGGAAGTTATTTTTCAAATTAAATGGAAAACATTTGGACCGTTAAAGAAACAGACGCTATTAGGATGCTAAATACACTTTCTAAGTAAGAGTTTAAGGCTATATGCCTATTTCAATATGAGTCATCAATACACTGCCAACACAACAATTGGTATTATGTTATTGAAAGATCTTTTGACAGCGACTGAACTGAACAACCGCATCATCTTTTGTTTTAGATAGCTTTGTTTTTCTAACCCATCTGTCTTAGTGTTTTTGTTTAACGTTGCTTTTCTAACTATAGTACCATTACTTACACAAACATATCCATCTTTTCCTGGCCACCCTATAGCCTTGTGAATATCCAACGGTTTGCAGCCATCATCGTAGCTGTCAGGTTTACCTGTCAAATGTAATGGGAAACAACTCCATTATTTTATGAAATTCCAAGAGCTGGCAGAATTATCCTAAGCACAATGCTTTACCCTTCTAAGGACTTTCTGAGTTTGGTAGAAGAAGTGAGCTAATCACTGGCGAAGGAGTTGAGTCTAATGACAAAATGGAGGCTGATAGGTCCTGGCAAGAGAGGCCATATGTAGTTTGTAATGTCATAATTCTTAACCAGATAAGCTTTGCTTGAAATAGAACCTGCCCTACCATGGTCATGTGTAAAACAAAAATAGAACCTGCAGGCCTATCTGCTGGTATAGCTCTTAAAGCTGGTATAGAATAAAGTGGAGCTTTGCGCTGTGGCAGTATCGTAGCCAATGAGGTTAATCCGAGGCATGATTATTGCTAATTGAAAACTTTTCCAAATACCCTGCCATGACAACTGGAAATATAGTCAGCACCGGCACCAAAAGAAGAAGAGGAAGAAGAAGATAGAGTCTGGAGTGGGATGTTATAAGCATGGGGAGAGTTAATCTCAACATTGTACAGTGTTTTATAATCCTTTCTGGGGGAAGATCACACTGCATATTTAAGCATTCTTACCCAGCATTGTGAAGACTGGTGGCTAGAGAGACCTATTCTTTCATTCATCTTGACCTCTAGCTTAATACCATTACCTCTTCTAATGATTAAATGCTTCTTAGCACTCCAGCATGTGTATTTACGCTTTCAAACTTGGATGGCTGTACTGTGGTTTCAGTTGTCTGAATGCCTACGCTCAGCTCTGTATTATCACAATCTCTTCTTTTAGTTAGAATTATGCAAGAATTCTAATCTGTTTATTATGAAGCATACCTCTCCGGGGCCATATTATTACTATTGCTTGGCCTCCTGGGATCCAAATCAGTAGTTCCTATTCTTCTGTTCCTGTAAGGGTATTATTCAGCATGTGTGAAAGCGCCAATCTGATGTCTTACCTGAAGTGTGAACATTATCAGGCTCGGGAGTATGGACATAGGGATGAAAAGGATGAAAGCGGCTCTCAACAAGACGAGTACCTGGAACCCTTGGTGGCAACTTGTATTTTAAATTTCTTGCATCCCTGGAGAACAGAAATGGTCTGATAAAGGTTGATGAGGAAACAGAATTGCCAACATCGTATGGTATAGGTACACCTAACTGGATTTTAGACAAAGACATAGCATTTCTCCACTTTCATTTTAGAAATATATTGGTTTCTCTAAAAAGAGAAGGGCGATCAAAATGTCAGATTGTTTTATTGCAATCTATATCCTGCTTCTCTACCCAAGGTAGTGCTGCTAGGGTCCCCAGGTGATCTCCCATCCAAGAACTGACTACATTGGCTGCAGCATGTCCTGATTAGGGTTGCCAGCTCTGGGTTGGGAAATTCTTGGGGATTTTTGGGGTGGATCCTGGGGAGTGGGGTTTGGGGAGGGGAGGAACCTCAGCAGGGTATGGTGCAATAAAGTCCACCCTACAAAGCAGCCATTTTCTCTATGGGGATTTATCTGTATAAACTTGAGATTTTTTGTAATTCCAGGAGAGCTCCAGGCTCCACCAGGAGGTTCTTAGCCCTAGTCCTGATCCTGTGAACTCTGCATGCAAATGGGCCTTGTCACTGGCTGTGGAAAACAAGGAGCCATAAGGGCAAGCTGTTCCATACGTACTAACAGGTGCCCTGAGTCCATTTGTAATATTGCTTGATTGCATCCATGATCTGAAGAATGAGCCAAAGGGAGGAAAGGGCATCTCTCTCCAGTATGCTTTGTTTCTCTTATCCTAGCGTGCAGTAATTCCCACTCCACCCGTTCTCTGCATCTGGGTAACTACATGCACTCTTGTTTTATTTCCTTCTGAACTTTGACGTACCTGCTCTTAGTAAGAATGAATGGTGTAGCTTCATAAAGAGGCGCAATATATCAAGAGCTTCGATTGTGCATGATGCACAGAAATTAGTATTAATAGGCATTACAGAGACTCGGTGGGATGATTTCATATGATCGGAGAGTGGCAGAGGAGGGATAACAGTTGTTTAAAAAGAACCGCAAAGAGTTGGAGAGGAGGAGGTGTGGCTTTGTATGTTAGGAAAGGGTATGATTGTCAGGAAATATTGGATGATGAATAGGGTAGCCAACCTACTAGCTGGAGATCTCCTGCTGTTACAACTGATCTCCAGCCGATAGAGATCAGTTCCCCTGGAGAAAATGGCCGCTTTGGCAATTGGACTCTGTAGCATTGAAGTCCCTCCCCTCCCCCAACCCCGCCTTCCTCAGGCTTCACCCCAAAAACCTCCCGCCGGTGGCAAAGAGAGACCTGGCAACCCTAATGATGAATGTGATCATCCTGTGGAAAGTGTCTGGGTGAGAATAAGGAATGGATGGACCAATGGTGTTTTGGTTACAGATCATGTGGGGCTCCACCATGGTGCTCCCTTGTGTCGGTGGGTCTGTGTCACTACCCTCCTCAGCAGGCCTTGCTTCCCAGGCCTCAGATATGGAGACTGAAAGTGCAAACAACTGCCACTCTCTCTCTCCTAGAGCTTTGGGTGTTGTCGCCTTAGCACAGCCTCTGCTTTCTCTCCTCCTGGCCTCAGCGTGGCACTGCCTTTATATCAAGGTTGCTCCTCCCCATGTGCTTCCCAACACCGTCCCCTCCGACCCCTTTCCGAGGGCATATAGAGCCCACCCATCCCTACTCTGCCTCCTACGGGGCCGCTCCTTTCCCATCTGTAGTGGCTACGCCGTGTGTGCTTGCTGCTGCCGCGGAAACTGTGGGGGTGTGGTTTTGGGCCTTGGGGCTGCACCTTCGGTCAGCTGCTGGTAGGGTTGCCAGATCCCTCTTTGCCACTAGTGGGAGGTTTTTGGGACGGACCCTGAGGAGGGCGGGGTTTGGGGAGGGAAGAGGCTTCAATGCCATAGAGTCCAGTTGCCAAAACAGCCATTTTCTCCAGGTGAACTGATCTCTATCAGCTGGAGATCAGTTGTAATAGGAGATCTCCAGCTACTACCTGGAGGTTGGCAACCTTAGCTGCTGGCCAGTGCAGCGTGAACCCAAAAGGCCTGCCTATTGCTGCTGAACACCGGTTGTTAATGGCTCCTTGCCTGATTGGATGGTAGTATCTACTGGGGGTGCCTCAGGGCTTGGTTTTGGTCCCAGTGCTTTAATATTTTTTTATCAACAATCTAGATGAGGGTGTGAAGGAACTACCTGTTAAATCTGCAGATGACACAAAATTTGGTGGGGTAGTAAACACTCTGGAAGATATAATACAGTTGGACACATTGGAAAAATGGGGAGATGTGATTTAACAGAGATAACTGTAAGGCTTCGCATCTGGGTGGTAAAAATGTTATGCACATGTACCAGATGGGGGATATTCTTCTGGGTAGTAGTGTGTGTGAATGGGATCTTGGGGTTTTGGTGGACTGCAAATTGAGTTTGAGTAGCCAGAGTGATGCAGTAGTGAAGGAGGCAAATTAGATCTTCTGGTGTATCTGTAGATGCATAGTGTCTAGGGCACGAAATGTGATAGTACCACAGTATACTGCACTGATCAGACCCCATTTGGAAGATTTTGTCCAGTTCTGGAGGCCTTTTTATAGGGAAGACATAGAAACTTTAGAGCGGGTGGAGAAGAGAGGGAAGACCCAATATAACTTATATGTACTTACTCAGCTGAATTATCCGGCAGTCGTGGAAGTCTATAAGATAGAGATACAAGTCAATTACTTAAATGTAATTGTAATTACTTAAATGTATGTATATACATTTTAGGATCATGTATGCAGATGTGTGGGAACTAAATGTTTGGGGAGTTGGGCTGCATCCATGAATACTTCAAGCTTCATGCTGAGTAGTTGTTTCTAGTCCCCCCAACTGCAAACCTATTGAGTGGGCATGATTCCAAAACAATTGCCATTAGACTGCTCTAGCAACTCCAGCTGTAACTGGCTAAGTTCAAGTTGTTTAGAGTGTACTTTGCAAATGTCACCCATATATCCCTGTTGCCTAGAGCTGTTCAGCTAGCAAACATGGCAGATAGATCAATACTGTATATACTTAAGACAATGCAGTAATTACTCTCAGTGGTAGTTTTGTAGAGAATCTGCAAAAATAATGAGAACCTTCTAAAAGGAACAAAATAAGAATCAAGTGCCTTTGTGCATTTACCCTGGAGAAATAGGAGTTACACAAAGCCAAGAGAAAATAAAATAAATGTTTAATACTAAGAAAGATAAGAATAACGAACATGGATAACTATTAGGGTTCATCAAAGAATTCCTTGATCATGCACTCCAATTGAAGAAAAAATTATTGAAAAAGAAAAAAAAATATTGGAAAACAACAACCATCACCTTTGTTATGAATTAACTGTTGTACTGGAAGCAAACATATAAGTTCTATTATGATAGTAGCAAAACATATACCACTATGATGGGGGTGGGAGGAAGCATGAAGTCCATATCCAGATATTTATGTCTAGAATTTGACAGAAAATAAGAATTACTTGGATAACTGAAAATAAAGATTTGAATAGTGTTTTGAATAGTGTTTTTGTCCATCTTTATAAGAATGATGAGGATGGAGCAATTACTGATGTTTGATATTTGCATCAATAATATTTCCATAAGGTGGTTTTCCTCATTTGATGTAAACAGCTAGGAAAATAATTGCTCCCCCCACTTCCTAGAATATAGAAGTAAAGCTAGTGATAATTAAGAAGATCATTCACACATTCTAGAGCTTTCCAATGAGTTATTTGTGTATGATCAGAGGTTGAAACAGTGTTTTGAATTACAAAAAGAAACATAGGTGAGAAAGGTTAATCTTCAATACCAAAAATCACCTACCGTATATCTATTTCATGTAATGAAGCTATGGTAAAATGGTTACGTATGTAAACTTTAGTTTCTCTTTAGATTGTATAGACCTTAAGAAAATGTTTAACTGCTGAGCTCTGTGTTTCAGATGCTTCATTGTTGCTGTTTTAAATGCTTGTTTAGTATTGGTTGTTTAGATGGATGAAGTTTGTAAGCTGCCTTGAATGCCCTATTCTGGCAGAAAGGCAGCATAGATTTTTAAAAAATAAATACTGTTTGAAATGAGGAATATATAGGGTTGCCAACCTCCAGGTACTAGCTGGAGATCTCCTGCTGTTACAACTGGTCTCCAGCTGATTGAGACCAGTTCACCTGGATAAAACGGCTGCTCTGGCAATAGGACTCTATGGCATTGAAGTCCCTCCCATCCCCAAACCCCGCCCTCCTCAGGCTCCGCCCCAAAAACCTCCTGCCGGTGGCGAAGAGGGACCTGGCAACCCTAGGAATATATTTCCCAATGAGGAAAACTGGATGTGGAAATCTGAACATAAATAACATTCGGAGTCTCATGTAAAATGGCCCTAGGGCACATCCTAGGAAAAATAGCCTACAATATTGTTCTAATTTTCCTTTTTAAAAATATAAATAAACCAGTATTTACATGTAACTGAGTTTTTTAAACTATAATGGTAACTTTGTGTGTTTTGATGCCAGTGCCACCAAGTGGTAAAACTAGATAGTGCACTGCAGTGAAAAAATTCAGTCAGCCAAGGAAAAGATTTTATGCAAGGGCAATGAGAAACCTTCAGTTATTAACTGTCAGAAATACTGACAGTGCCATAAAAGCTTACTCAGCCAAGAGGAATTGGGAGCACAGTCCATTCTCCCCCCGACCTATTATACCTGAAGATACTGTCTATGAAGCATGACAGGTTCCAGTTTTAATTTGAGAGACCTTTGACCATGGCACTGTAACTATTTTTTGTTAAAGGGAAAAAATTAAAACAAGTGTCTAGGCGAATGTTCCCTTTACTTCTCACCCACTTTTTATTCTTTGTCTCGACATAAGAGTAAACAGTATGGTTTGGTACATGTGAGTGTGTGGTTTTCCTCATTTGATGTAAACAGGGGATGTCGGGGGAGTGGTGGGGCCTTCAACCAGTTGCCGCTGCCTCCACCCACCACCGGTTTCCCCTCGCCTCCACCCCTGAGGACGGCAGAGGCGAGGGGAAGCTAGCAGCGGGTGGAGGCAGCAGCGGCTGGTTGAAGTCCCCGCCGCCACTCCAACGTCCCCTGGGTGGAGGTGAGGGGAAACTGCAGTGGGTGGAGGCGGTCTGACGGTTGAGGAGTGGGAATGGGGGAGAGAGAAGGCATGGGGTCCAGAAAGGTGCTGCCACCGCCGCTGTCTCGCCGCCATGGCACCATGCGTTTGATTTTTGGGAAAGCGAGATCAATAAAAGTGTTATTGAGCGGGGACAAACAAGCCGTGCATTAACGGCCATTGTTGAATGCCTGTATGTAAATTCAGTGGTTTGAGATCATACAAGAAAAGCCGTTGCTATTGAACTTTTGCCCAGCAATGACCAGAGTTCTGATGTGGTGATGTCACAGTTGAAGGATTTCTACATTACTACCACTGTAAGAAGCACTGAAGACATTTCATGATCAAGCTTGCCGTATCATTGTAGGTAAGAAAAGTTCGCATATTCTCCCCAATTAAAATTAAAATACAATATTCAGCAGTTCAAAGACATGAAGAACGCAGATATGTAACCTACCTTAGCGGGGCATCTTGGGTAGACCCGTAGTACTGATGTTTGCTATCAAATATGTACGGTGGCTCATAGTTTCTGTGAGTTTCTGGCAACAGGGGCTCACTTTCTCCATATTCTTGTTCTCCTTTCAAGACAGGCTTACACAGCTGGAATGTGTCCCTTAGATCCTCATATCTGAAATGAGACCAACTTTTTGAAAAGCCAGCTGTAGCAATGGCATTCTAAGTGACTAAAGCTTTGTTTTACAGTGCTTTTACAAAACCCACAATGCTTGTTTCTCATCTCTTCCATACTATCACCTTAAGTTCAGAAGCCTATGACAAACCAGTTTGTTCTATTGACCAACCTAACGTTAGCACTGTGTTTTGGGCAATGAGATCATCTCTCTGCTTTAAATAACAGAGAATTGTTTATCATTCAGTGTTTTTTAAAAAGTTCCTTTTAATGTTTCCTGATTAATGGTTTGCGTCTTCAGTATGGGTGAAAATGAAAGAGCTGCATTTGGAACATAACCAGTCAAAACTTGATTCAAATATGCTATTTGTTAACCTCAGAAGAAAAACTAATCTTAATGAAATTATCTCTGGTATTCAGTAATGAATCAAATAGGTATCTGACTACTGTTTTTGTGCCTCATTCATTTCCCAGAGCAATGGGAGTGGCCACAAGGAGAAAGAGTGACTCATGAATATGTGCCTGATAGGGACCTTGTCCAGCCACTGTACCTAGCCCATGTTTACACCCAACAGGATTTTTCTTATTTGTGTTTCTGTGCACAGCATGTCCTGCAGTTGTATCCTAGAAGGTGCTTCCCCTCAAAATACTGTGCGTTTTCAAGACCTATTCTATTATTTAGGGCTGCATGTACTAAGCAGGCAGGGGCAAAGATTAGCTATGAGGGGAATAGAGGTAGTACTTTGCAACCCCCATCACAGTGAAAGGCTCTTCACCTGCAGATTGGAGGGATACAGGTTCTAGGCTTCCCCACAATAGTAAAAAGAAAACACAAGTGCAACAGAGGTCAGTGAAGAGGAAGGATCAGGGTCATCATTTCACTATGAAAGAAGAACTGTTGATTGGTGTTGGAGATCTCTCTGATTCTTTCTTAAACTGTTAACACTAAGTAGGCGGTAGGGGAATTGATATGCAGGAGTCCACCCATTCACACATAAGGCAGGGGGTTACTTTAAAACAGAAGTGGAGTAGATGGTTGGGTAGAGTCAAACCATGCTCCTCCCTTGTCTTGCTGTGCTGAATCTTGGAAGTTTTTTCCCCTCCCAGTCTAGTCTGCAAGTGAAAACTTTTAAGTGCCTCTAGAAAAGGGATGTTTTCTCCATCAGCCTGATAGCTGGATCCCTTGGATAAAGCATACAGTTCTGAAGAATTTCATCCCAGTTGGTTAGGAGATGAGTTACAGGATGGGAATGCAAGGTGAATGTCCCCCATATATATTAATGGCTCCAAACATGTGACTTAGCAATATCATAGAATCCAAACAAAATTATGAACAAACAAAATGAGCCAAGAGAGCCAGCGTGGTGTAGTGGTTAAGAGCAGCGGACTCTAATCTGGAGAGCTGGGTTTGATTCCCCACTCCTCTGCAGGAAGCCTGCTGGGTGACCTTGGGCCACTCACAGTTCTCTCAGAACTCTCTCAGCCCACACAGAGGCAGGCAATGGCACACCTCCTCTGAACATCTCTTGCCTTGAAAACCCTAAGGGGTTGCCATAAGTCAACTGTGACTTAACAGCCCTTTCTACCACACAAAATGAGCCAAAGTGGAATCTAAGTAAAATCTTTGTGTGCATCCCTTGTGAAACAGTGCATAGAAAAATTAGTGTAGAAACTAGGTAGGCCCATGCTGTTCAGATATGTGGAGCACAGCTATATCTCAAAAAGGATGCCATTGCCCATGTTAGTGTTAAAGCCTCCGCTTGTTCAGCAGCTATACTGAAGGATAGGTTGCCCAGCTAAGCAGGAGGAAATATCTGATAGAGTCAACTGCAGTAGTAGGAAAGTGTCCAGCAAGCAGCCTGAAAGACATTGCTTGTCGCTTTAGGATGCTTGTATTTATTTTCAAAGGTGATTCAATATATTATTATTAATATGGCACGCTGTCCAGTTCTGGGCATCTTTACTCAGATGTAATTACCATTAATTTCATTTGGAATTAACTCCCAGGTAAGTGTGAATAGAATGGCAGCCATAATGGGGTAAACATCTACAGATCAAGATGCTAATCTTTATATTTCAATAGGAATGAGAAAAGCCAGATGCTTCCCATAAGTGAAGGACATTTACTCTGGCCTGTATATATCCCATTTTTATCCCATCCTACTTCAAGGAAGTTCAAGGTGCTATACATGATTCTCTTCTCCCCATTTTATCCTGCAAGAACCCTACGAGGCAGGCTGGACTGAAAGAGAATGATTGAGAGAGAAAAATTGGCCCAGATAGAGTGGGGATTAGAATTCAAGTCTCCCCAGTCCAATCCACTGCTCTCATCACTGTGACACACTGGGTCTTCCTGTATGTCAATCCAGTTATCTACCAATTGACAAATGTAAAATGTCAAATATTTGAAACGTTGTTATTTGCAAAACTGAATGAATGTGTTCTTAGTATAAGGCAAGAACACACACATCCGAAAACAGCTAGATACAAGGTACTGAATAAACAGAAGGAAATAAAGAATAGTGTTTCTTACCTATCCGGTAGTATAGGTGGTCCAGGAGGAATATGGAATGGAGTCAGGTGATTAGTAGTTTCTAAGGTTTTTGTTACTAAAGCTGTTCCATCTTGCACATCATTGTAATAGGACAACCTTGGGTACACCTCCATCTTTAATATCAACAGAGAGGATCCATAGATATGAAATTCAGGGATCAAAGCAAACAGCTCTGCATTTGCATCATCCGGACAGATAAGATCTGTTTGAACAGGTAACTGGCTTTGAAACGGTGTCTAACTACTTTCATTACTGCAACAGATTGCTTTTTCAGAGCACAGTGCAAAACTAAGAGAATGTGGACAAACGGGGATGTAACACAACAGCATTTTCCACCTGCAGAAGGTAGAAAATGCTGTTGTGCTAAATCCCCGTTTTTTTTTTTGCACATTTCCTCCTCTAACAGGCCCCCAATTTCCCCCTCATGCTGTTTCTGTGGGTCCCTTGCCCCCCAGGAGCTGCCTTTTGGAAAGTGAAAGGAAGGCAGGAATGTTCTGTTCCACTGGCAGAAGGATACAGGACATTCTTGATCCTAAAAAATAAAATACAATTTCTAATATTCTTACTGCAACCCTACTCTGAGAGATTCAGGGGTATTAGGGTATGGCTACCTTACACTGGCCTGGTTTTGTGAACCTCAGATGACTTTATTAAACCATCTATGGTAATTCATTTCCACTGAAGACACCTCTGAACATAGAATGACACTTTCCCAAAGAATGATGGTTTCTAACTGTGTTCTGCTTGTTCTGGATATTCTTAGATTTATTCTGGGCATAAAGCCATTTAATTGTACACTACCTTTCTCAAGGTTGAGACAACAGTAATAATGCTGAAACAGTAAGGAACAGTGCATTCTTGCAGATTTTAAAACTCAAAAAGCAAATTCTCAGGAATATTTTGTTAAAAGATTCTATACCATTAAAGCCAAAGTCCATGGCAAGCTGTACTTCCTCACATGAACACATGAAGCTGCCTTATACTGAATCAGACCCTTGGTCCATCAAAGTCAGTATTGTCTACTCAGACCGGCAGTGGCTCTCCATGGTCTCAAGGCAGGGGTCTTTCATATCACCTACTTGCCTAGTCCCTTTAACTGGAGATGCCGGGGATTGAACCTGGGACCTTCTGCATGCCAAGCAGAGGCTCTACCACTGAGCTACAGCCCCTCCTCCAGCTTCAACTCTTGCAAAATGTTTTCCTCAGCATCTTTTCTGTTCCTGGGGCCTTTCTGCCAGCTTTACACCCTTGTAATCCCTGCTTGCAGGCTCCTCTGTGGGCAAAGCATTCCAGCACTCTCAGCTATTGACTACAGTACTTCACAATCCAATAGTAAGTACAGTCCAGGCCCATCAGCCCCTCCATCACCTCAGTTCTTCCTGACTTGGCACTTCTGCAGATGTGCCTGTTGATGAAATAGGGCTCTCTACTCCTTCACAGACAGTTCAGTCTCTTTAAACTGTTCATGTGATGATCTGAGCTCATCTTGAAGCAGGGTTGCCAGCTCCTTGCTGTTTTTATCCCCTTAATCCCTTATTCATTTAATACAAATGTCTTGATGTTTATAGAAAACATGACAGCTAAAAGGGAGAAAGAAATTAACCAAGACTGCCATTTTGACCCTCAAACCTACCTTTCTCTTTGGTGCGGTATATACTGCAGTAGTTTCTTGGCCTGCTGTCCAAGTAGCTTTTGACATCACAATGACTTGGTGTTGCAGATTTGGGGGAGGGGGTCATAAAGTATAAGGCAAAAAGTGATGTAGGGAGCCTGTATTAATCCAGCACTGCATTGTTATGGTGCACATCAGAGCAGATACTCTTGGCATGATTGCTGCTATGGTTTGAAGGGCTGGAAGTTAGGAGGGAAAGGAAGAGATGGCTGATAAGAGTTGGTCCTAAACTGAATTGTATGAAGGACCAGATCCAACTTTACAGCTGGAGTCCAAGGGTCAAGAACTGGTAAGATATCAGAAAACATCTGTGCACAAAGCTCTGCCCCCTAGCTCCACCTAAGCATCCACGATGGCAAGAATGCTTAGCAAATGTCCGTGAGAACAGGAGGTTTCTTGGCTTTTCTGCACAGACCAGCAAACCCTTTAACACACCCGTGAGTTCTAATCATATTTGAGGGAGTCCAGAGAGTGGAATGACCTGGCAGGCTGTGTGTTTTAGGAGGTTTTTGCATCAGTCGCTCATTCGTCTTCAATATTTGAAAGCTTAGTTTGAAATGTCTTGCTATTTGTATAGCAAGCAAATTGCTGCCCATTTCTGGGGAACCAGCAAGACACCATGGCACACGATGAGCTGCATCCTCCTTTCTATCTCGCCACCACAAATACAGAAAAGACTGAAATGAAGAAGATTACGACTGGCTGTTATAATTCACCCTTCCAGATTGCATTTTAATCAAGGAATGGAGCAAAGTAAAACATATTGTTCTGAAATGGCAAAATAATAATAATGAACTGCTTACTTAAAAGGGAGGAGCCCCATGGCGCAGAGTGGTAAGCTGCAGTACTGCAGTCCAAGCTCTGCTTATGACCTGAGTTCGATCCAGACTGAAGTTGGTTTCAGGTAGCCGGCTCAAGGTTGACTCAGCCTCCCATCCTTCCGAGGTCGGTAAAATGAGTACCCAGCTTGCTGGGGGTAAAGGGAAGATGACTGGGGAAGGTGCTGGCAAACCACCCCGTAAACAAAGTCTGCCTAGTAAACGTCGGGATGTGATGTCACCCCATGGGTCAGGAATGACCCGGTGCTTGAACAGGGGACCCTTACCTTTTTTTCTTAAAAGGGAGGTTAATTAAATGAAGGCCAAAAAAGAAAAGAAAAAAGGCTGATTGTGTTTATGTTAAAATGAACCTTTTATTCTCTCTCTTGTAAGAATTGCTAGCATAGGGATACAAATAACTGGATGTTTAATTTTGTATTCTCTTTAGATATGTAAACAAATTATAATCTTCAAAGCCAATGTGGTTATTGCTGGCTCTGTTATATCAGATTTGCACTTGACTCAGTGTTGTGAAATCAATGGTTCATTTTTGTATTCATACGTCTGCAACCACATACATGTTGAAGGGTTTTGAAGTTTAACAGGCATCTTGAAAATCAGTGTTCAGAAGGCAACTTCTGCGCTCTAGTGGTCACAGGATAGTCCTGCAGAAAATTTCATATTTTCATTAAATTAATTTCATTAATTAAAGTAATGAACGCACACACATCAACACACATGCCACTGCTGTATGCTGAATCAGACCCTGAGTATTATCTACTCAGACTGGCAGCGGCTCTCCAGGGTTTTAGATGGAGGTCTTTCACATCACTTGCTACTTGATCCTTTCACCAATGAGATGCAAGGGATTGAACCTGGAACCTTCTGTATGTAAAGCAGAGGCTCTTCTATATTAATTAGACATGTATATTTATATACATGTCTAATTAATATAGAGATACTGGGTTTATAGCCATGTTGGTCTGCTGTAGAACAGCTAGATTCAAGTCCAGTAGCCCCTTAGCGACCAACAAGATTTTTGAGGTATAAGCATTAGAGAGATCACCTCCCTTTGTCAGATACAAAGGAGCTTTGACTTTCGATAGTTTATACCCCAGAATCTTGTTGGTCTCTCTCTAAGGTGCTGCTGGATTCAAATCTAGCATATCTAATTTATAAATGTAGACTAAGCTCCAAATTAAAATCCATTACAGTATTCAAGTGTGTTGGTGTATGTATGACTAGGAAATGAGGAAGGGGATGCTGGTTGCACACTCTTTTAGCTTCACCTCCTCCCCCACACCATTTTGAGTTCCACCTTTTCCACATGGGTTATTTGTACGGTTGCCAACCTCCAGGTGGTAGCTGGAGATCTTCTGGGATTACAATTGGTTTCCAGGCAATAGAGATCAGTTCACCTGGACAAAAGGGCCACTTTGGAAGGTGGACTCTATGGCATTATACCTCACTGAAGTCCCTCCCCTCCCCAAACTCTGCCCTCCTCAGGCTCCACCCACAAAATCTCCAGGTATTTCCCAACCCAGAACTGCCAACCCTGGTAGGAAAGTTCAGAATTTCTAGTCCCACCCACATGGCAGCCATTTTCCTCACCCTTGTTCCAGCACCGGTTTCTACTTGCTGTGCTCTATGGTGTCCCCAATGAGATAGTTTTACTCCTCTCTAGAACACACATGAACACATGAAGCTGCCTTATACTGAATAAGACCCTTGGTCCATCAAAGTCAGTACTGTCTACTCAGACCGGCAGTGGCTCTCCAGGGTCTCAGGTAGAGGTCTTTCACATCACCTACTTGCCTAGTTCCTTTAACTGGATATGCCAGGGATTGAACCTGGGACCTTCTGCATGCCAAGCAGATGCTCTACCACTGAGCCACAGCCCCTCCCTAGTTGTTAAGGCCTGCCAAACTCTGGTCCTGTCAGTGTCTAGAGATTATTTTATTTTATTTATTTACTGTAACTCACCCAATTGGGCATTTTTGGCTCTTGGACTATTATTCTAAGCATTTAAATTAAATCAAAGTGCTTTTGGGCTTAAAATGGATGTTGTATTGTCTAGTTTGGCCCTTAGTCTTTCCAAACAAAAGGATTCTCATTAGGGATGCCAGCCTCCATGTAGGATGTGGGGAACCTGGTGGAATTACAACTCATCTCCAGACTACAGAGATTAGATCCCCTGGAGAAAATGGATGTTTTGGAGGGTGGACTCTATGGCATTGTACCCCACTGAGATCCCTGTCCTCCCCAGGCTCCATCCCCAAATCTCCAGGAGTTTCCCAACTCGGATCTGGCCACCCTACTCCCCCATCCCCCGCTGGTGGCCAGGGGGGTACCTGCCAACCCCAATACTGGTGAACCAATTTTCTACTCAGTAATCTTGGGTTACAGTTACAGTTACTCAGTTACAGATGGGATTCTTTTGTACTTTTTTAAAAGGGAAGCTTTTAAAGTACTAAATGGCTTTGGGGGAATTTCTTGGTGACATCATGAGGGCCCAGCCAACCAGCAGTGTGCCCACCTGGCTTCTGTTTCAAACTTGCAGGACTGTCCCCCCCAGCTTAGAAAAGATACATCTGGACTGAATGCAGTGAGGATGCTTCCAGAGTGACCTTGCTGCTCTAAAAACATTACATCTGTTTTCATCCTATTTTCTTGTGAGGCGGTGACCCCACTCCAGTTCCCCTGTTGCTCTCCAGGCCCTTGTGGCTCTCCTACCCCAACAGCGATCTTCCTCCTCAGCCTCCGCACTTCTCCCTCCTTTATAAGGCCACCTGACCTCTTTGGCTGACCTTCCCCCTAGCACCCCCACCCCCAGAGTCCATAAAAAGGCCTCGGCCCCGCCTGGCTCCCGCACGCATACTCCGGCATCAGGAGCATCTTTCTCTCCCTCTCGCCGCTCAACAGCTGACAGGCGGTGAGAGGGCTTTAAAGTGTGCTGCAGCATTCCTTCATGCCACAGCTTTAGGAGCTGTTTTTGGGGGGCAGGCTGCTGGAGGTGCAGGAGAGTCCAGCGGAGGCCTCGCTCTCCGGGATCCCGGAGTTCTCCACCCTGTGGCTGCTGGCTGGTGAGTGGGGAGGGGTGGGGCCATCCCGAGTCGGGGCTGCCCGGCCTTGGCTCAGGACATTTCTACACTTCAGGTTCCTGTACTTGAACATTTCACCCAACTCTCAATTACTTGTCTTGGACCATCTTATCTACATGGGTCCTGGGCAAATATTGTCAGAGTTACAAGGCTGTCAGAGTAGTTTGACAGGCTGCATTTAGATCTAGTGGATCTGGAATGATGTCACAGGTCTGGAAACTCCCTGGAGAGCTTGAGGGAGCTGGCCAGAACAGGTTATGGCCAGAAGGCTGATGCAATGTAGTAGCAACAGGTGTATGACTAAGCAACTACTGTGATTGGTGCCTGAGACGGCATTGTGTATATAACTGCATGGGAATCAAGCCCATGTGTTGGGATGCTATAAGCGGAGGAGTGTATAAGGAGTTGTATTATATCTGTGCACTGTAAAATAAACGAGCACTGCTTTTCTAGTAGCAAGGCGTTCTGGTGGTGTTTTCCTGGACCAACTGCATAATCCGCTGGCACCCGCGTCAAATATATGTAATGTCAATTTGATTATGTCGTGATTGTCATATTGGGAGTCCACAGCAGCAAAGCAAGGGTATAACAATTTTATTTGAGTAACGTACTGTACAGGACATAGACAGGCATCCATCTTAGAAAATCGCTACGCAACCCCCCTACCCCAGGAGCATACCTAGTCTAACTGCTATACTAAAGTATCTACCATTTGGCCATTAGGTGGCAACTAACACAAACAGATATTACGGTGATATTGTTGTAAGTTGCTTTATGAGCAATAAATAAAGCACATCATTGAATTAAGCACTATACAAATCAGACATGTTTTAAAGTGTTTACTTGTTAGTGTCTTGATCAGACGGTTGGATCTCTTGAGGTAGGATGAAGAGAAGTGATCTTCCAAACCTTTGTGGCAAGTTGGCAAGAGAATGGATGGGGCTTTGAACAAAAGGAGCTCTCTCAGACCTGTGTGCGAAAGGCAGGGTATGGCTTGAAAGGATACCTTCAAATGCCCTACCAAACCTGAGAGGCAGGTTGGCTGCTGGCTTGATGCTTCTTTCTTCCTGAAAATTTCTACCAAACCTCAGAGGCAAATTAGCAACTGAATTTGGCATCTTGTTCACTGTAGGCATGTTCATCTTCACAATGTTCTTTAATCCCCAGTCCTTCAGCTCTTCAAGGTTCAGACGTCTCTGCTTTTCTTCTGTAAGGTCTTCATTGGACTAAAATGAACCATAATATGATTTCAGTGATAATCATTGACTAGAAACATATTGCTAATTCACTCAGATGTCTTTTGGAGTTGTGGCCACTTAGGAACTGTTTGTGGCATACACAGAGGTCACCTATGTAATTTAATTGTAAACATCTGTATGCAACAAGCATTTTTACCATCCTAATTATCAGAAAAATCTGAAGGACTTTTCTCTCACTCGAAATAAGGGACTCGAAGAATAATCCAATACGGTTAAGATATTTCTAGACCATCTGGAAAGTTGAATTTTTGCAAATGTGTTACACAAGGCACCCTAATAACAAGAAAGTAAAAATGGAGGACATTTGTAAATGTGGCTCGAAATAGGGGCTCAATATGTGCCCCCCGAATGTTTGATAGCTCCAGGTATCACAGAAAGCTGAACTTTTGGTGCATAAATGGCTAAAAATGCCACAATTACCACAGAAGTCTGAAAGAGAGATTTGCTGAAGACCCCTAGAAATGGGGGTCAGGTATTCCTATTATTTTTTATTTATGTAGAAAATATATATGCCACCTTTTCAGATAACTTAGCTAAAGTGGCTAAGTTGGATCCTGGCAACAAAGATGAAATGCGATGTATATGTAACCCTTGACTAGTTTCATTTGGCTTCTGTCCTGGTTTCAGGATGAAGACAACTTTGGTTGTTCTGGTGGAGGATTTCTACTTACAGATGAACCAGGGTCATACATCTTGGCAGGTTCTGTTGGATTTATTCACAGCCGTGGACCCCTCCATTATGCTAACATATTTGGAGTGTGATGCTTGTGGAAAATGGCTTTTCATCAGTTTAATTTTTTTTCTTATGTAATTGGATGTAGAAAGTTGGGTCCAAGTCAGATCCGTTAAGAGTTTACGTAAGTGGATACCTTAGGGTTCATTCTTGTCTACCATGAGGGTGGAGCTATCAATATACAGATCCCCCCAACTTTATGATTCATTGGCTAAATGTTCAGAAGCAGCTCTCTCCACTCCAATTAAGCAATTTTAGACAAGAAAATTGAGCTGAGACAAATTTTCCCACCATTCTTGCAATGGTAGAAAATTGTTCAGCAACATTGCACTCTTTGGGGAGTCTTTGTGGGGCTCTAGGCTGTTTTTTGAGGTAGAGGCACCAAATTTTCAGCATAGCTGTAGGTGCCTCTCCTTACAAGAGCTCCTGAGTTTGGATACGTCTGGATCAGGGGGTCCAATTTTATGGTCACCCAGTTTTCCTCCATTTGGGGGCCCATAAAAGTGGACCCCCTGATCCAATCTTCACCAAACTTTGGGGTGCTCGTAAGGAGAGGCACCTGCAGCTCTGCTGAACATTTAGTGCCTGTACCTTTAAAATCAGTTCCCCCCAGAGCCCCAGAAAGATTTGCCATAGGGTAACATGGAGCTGTTCTCTTTAAAAGTTAAAGGGAACAGCTCCTATGTTAGTTAATGGGGAAATTTGGTGGGGCTCTGCGGGGGCCATTTTTTAAAGGTAGAGGCACCAAATTTGCAGCATAGCTGCTGGTGCATCTCCTTACAAAACCCCCTGAGTTTGGTGACATTTGGATCAGGAGGTCCCAAGTTTTTCTCCCTTGTTTCCAATGGAGGATGGATGAGGTCACTCTCTTTAGGAGCCCATAAAATTAGACCCCCTGAACCAATATTCACCAAACTTGGGGGTTCTTGTAAGGAGAGTCACCTGCAGTTATGCTACAAATTTGGTGGCTCTACCTTAAAAAAAAAAAAACATTCCCCAGAGCCCCACAAAGATTCCCCATAGGGTTTAATGGATCCCAACATTTTTGGATATTCAAAAAAAGCTGGGAAAACCCCATACTGGTATGGGGATTCAGCTTTTTTTGTACTTTCTGTCACTTAGACCAGCATTTTACATTTCATGCAACTTCAAGCACATATCACGCTTATATAGATCTTGGTCAAAACACATATTTGGTGAACATTTTCTTGAGGGACCTCTTTACAGGTCCATAGGACAAACAACATGACAATAAAAATCTTACCTCTGAATAGTTATCACTGTACTCTTCTCTGCTCTGCAAACTGGTCATTACCGATTCATCAAGGCAAATTATTTTTGGTGCTAAAAGGTAGCATGTGGCTAAAGTAAATAAAAGAAACCTGTTCATTGAGATAATTCTCATGTTTCTTAAATTGTACTTACATAAGAAATCAACATATGGGCAGCAGGAAAAAGTAGCATGGTTTTATACTGTTGGACAACAGCAACAAAATCTTATACGCTGACGCTAATTCCCAACGTCTTAATTTTCATATGAATTGGAGTTTAATCATACATTGGAAGAATTCAGGGAACTTGTTTAGACAACAGTGTTTCCTATTGAAAAATGCAGATAATTTCACAAGTATTTGCTTTGCCTTTTAAAGAGGATTAATTAGGGCTACAGTAATCAGGACTGACACAATCACCTTGGCCTTAATGACTGCATTTTAAACAAAAGCACCATTCTTCCTATTGCTTGCATCAGCCTCTGGAAAGAAAATATCAATGCATTTTTTAAATATGAGAATGTAATTATAGAAGTTTGTTAGTTGAAATTATATTAAATTGAAATGTTAAATGACAGCTATTCCCAGATACAGGGAAGGCAGAACATTGGAGAAAAAAAAGGTTTGGTGTATTTATTTGATGAATTTCCATGCTGCCTTTCAGCCCAAAGAGGCCATAATAAAAAGATCTAAAATATTTAAAACATCCTAAAACAGACAGAGAATATGAAAGAGAAGACACTGTCACCAATCATTCAATTAGTTCATTCCTTTGGGAAGGAAATGCTCAGATGGTAAAACAGGTATCTAAATTCTGTGCAGTCGCATATAAAGTCCGCCGCTTAACGTTGGGTCATGGCAACTAGATTAATTTTTAATTTTTTTTTAGTGAATTTTAGTTTATTAAATATTAGTTAAGAATTTTAACCAGGTATTGTCCTTTTAAAATCCATGTAATCTTTTATCTCATGTATAGATGATACAAATGTTTTACTGGCATATGCCGCACTAATAAATCTGATTCTGATTCAATTAGTTCATCAGTTCAAAGACTGTCCACAACAAAAAGTTCTCCAATTTCTCCAGAAGCCCCTAGCTATGCCTCTTCAGGCAGGGAGTTCTACAGACTGGGACAGTAGTATCCTGAGAATCCCTGCCAATCTAGTTTCTGATAAGGCGGGCTTTACTTTACTTTACTTATCCTATGTAACTCATCTTTCATCAGGTAGGATCCCTCCCCCCACACACACTGAATCCAGCTCCACGAGTAGCACCATGGAGTTCCCTGATTTAGGTGCTGACTGCTCGGAGCCGTCCTGCAAGCGCCTCGACTTTCTTCCCTTGAAATGTGATGCTTGCGGGCAGCTATTCTGCACTAACCATGTTGCCTATGCCCATCACAACTGCACTTCAGCTTACAAAAAGGATGTACAGGTCCCTGTGTGCCCACTCTGCAGCACGCCCATTCTTGTGAAGCGAGGAGAGATGCCTGATATTGTGGTGGATGCACACATAGGCAAGGACTGCAAATGGGACCCAGCTCAGCATAAGCGCAAGATCTTCGCCAACAAGTGTCAGCAGCCTGTCTGCAAGCATCGGGAGATGATGAAGGTTGTTTGTGACCAATGTCATGGAAACTTCTGCCTCGAGCACCAACACCCACTGGATCATGACTGCACTGGGGCCGGTCACCCACTCTCCAAGGCAGGGCATGCGGCCATTGACAGAGCTCAGAAGTCGACCAAAGCACCTGCATGCACCACGTCTAGCAGTGGGGCCAAGAGATCTGTCGCAAGCCCACCAACCTCCAGCAGAGCCAGTGAGGTGGCAAGAGCCCCCCAGCACCAAAGTGCATCTCCTCCAGCTATGGCCCTACAGAATGGACTGAGCGAGGAGGAAGCGCTGCAACGAGCCTTGGAAATGTCTCTGGCAGAAATGGTGTCCTGCAGAACCCAGGAAGAGGAAGATCTGGCACTGGCTCAGGCCCTTTCAGCTAGTGAGGAGGAATACCGGTGGCGACAGCAGCAGCAGCAGGTTCGAAGCGCAAACCCTTCCAACTGTTGCCTCTCCTGACTGCAAAGAGTGCCTGCTGTCAGCATGAGAACGGCTCCTCGCCACAGTGGCTCTTCTCCTGTACTTGCAAGGGTTGTCGTATCTGCTGATCCCTCAGGGCTCCTAACAACTGACCAAAGGCTGCACCTTTGCCCTCCTAGAGTGTCTTTAGCCACACAGCGGTTGCCCTCTTGCACTGTGATCATGTTAAGCCTTCTGGGGCAGATGGCAGCAATGTTTCTGCCGCTGATTGGAGGGGGAAATGGTAGCCTTGGGATAGCAGCCCCTCCACCAGAACCATGGGTGGTAAGTCACAGCAGGGGAAAAGGATGGACTGGCAGGTATCATTGGCATCTGTTGAGTTAGACCTCAAACTTTTACTGAGTTGGGGATGTCCGAGGAGTTTGCAGGAGCCGTCCTCACAGCCTCTTTCCCCTGTGGTAGTCCCGTGGCTGGACAGCAGGTGGTGCTAAATGCTTTCGCAGTGAAGGGGTTCCCACTTCATTCTTGGTGCTGGGCTTTGGTCCACCTATTTGTTTAAAGGGGAAGGGTCTTCCCAACTCTGTTGTCTTACTTGTATACTTAGCTAGTTTCAGCAGCAGGAGTGTTCAGGTAATGGAGGAACAGTGCAGTGTGAGACCCTCCCATGCTGCAAGCCAAGGGAGCCATCTTTACCCTGTCTCGTGCAACCCTTTTCCTGCTGGGAGATGGTGTGACCTGCCTTTACAGTGGCTGCCAGCCCATTGCCAGGACCCTGATGCTTAGCCTCCTCTGGCAAAGTCTGCCAAAGATCAGCCTCGGAGTGGCCAGCTGGTAGCCCTGTAGTAGTAGCGGATGGGGATCTGTTCACTTTCAGTAGATGGCCAGCTTCTTTACATGGCATGTTGCACAGCTGGCTGGCCCCAGGTGTGGTGCCCATACCTCAATGACCGTTTGGATGTCTGCCTGCCTGTTTGGCTCTCTGTCTGATACATGTTTCAGACAGGTGCTCTTGTATTTCACAGCCCTGGACGTCCAGCTCTGTTAACCCTGCAGCATGGAGTGATGTCTCTCTTCTGCTACGGTCTGCAGGGGGCACCTCACCTTCCAGCATTCTGTGCCTTTGCTGGATCGCTTATGGGCTTGGAGCAAGGAAAAGGGCATTGTTGGAAAGCTGGTGGGAGCCAATAATTTTGCACACACACAATCTAAAAAAAAAGAGAACCCTGTTAGGTAGGTGAGGCTGAGAGTGTTGACTGGCCTAAGTCACCCAGTGAAATTTCATGGTAGAGTGGGGATTGCAAGGTCTGCTCCCATCATTAGTGGCCGTGCAGGAAACATCCCTGCTGCGGTGAACTTTTCGCCTGCAGAATCTGAGCTTCTATATTATACGGCATGAAAATGTGAACAGTAGTAATGAAAAGAGCAACTCAGTCTTCGAAGCAAATTAATATGTGTGCCGTAAATCATTCGATTCCAGTGGAAGAGCAAATTTTAATATTGTTCGTTGCATTTAATATAATAATATAATGATAAATCCTTATTCATTATTAACAACGCATCACACAAAAATGATATGCGTTACATGACTCATGTCACCAATAAGTATCGAAGGATTTCCATAAAAATGAATTATTCATAGTGTATTCATTTTGTCCCAGTGTGTAATGACCTATTTTATGGCTCAGTTTGAAATAGCACAATTTAAAAATGCATACATATTTTTTCACTGAAAAAACTCATTTTTCATACATTCTGTATATTATACAGCATTCAAGCTGAACTCTGTTCTGGTATTTCTCCAGCCCACAAATACTGCTGTGTAGAAAGGTTCAAACAGATTTTAATGATTTAATTAATACCCTGTTATAGATTACCAAAGTTTGCCAGCCCATTGTTGGCAAGCCCTGGGAGCTTTCTGGGACAGAGCCCTGGAAAACAGCATTACATGCTGACTTTGTGACATCATTTCCAAGCAAAAAGCCAGAAGTGACATCACATCCATCCTGCGATGCTCTCATAATCCCACAAATCTTTATAGACCATAGAAACAAGTAAAATTCCTAGAATGGTAGCCCGTGACATCACTTCCAGAGCTTTGCCTAGAGATGACATCGTGTTGTTCTCCACCTTTTCCTCCCACCACTACATTGTTCGGCAGTGGGCAACTGGGTGCAGCAGCAGAGATTGCCTGCCAACAGTTGGCAGTGGGCAACCTTACCTTAGGTAGTTTATCTTTCTGAAAGAAAACTCTCCATGTAGCTGCTGTAGTTTCACGTAACGTCATATCGGGACATCTGGCTACTTTTTTGCTATCCATCTTTAATGTCAGAAAAAGTCCTTTCCACACACACATGGTCCCTCTGCACCATCAGTCTGTAGGGAGGGGGAGGATACTGTGGTCTGAATGCAAAGAAGTAGGCTGGGAATTGTTTGGAGGCCCTTATCATTTGCAATTTTACAAGACCCAAGTTTAGGCCCCAGCAAGGCCTTCTTGGGTCCAGAGATGCCCAGGCTACTTTGAGCTTCTGAGGCTCCTAACAAATGACACATGGAAACAGAACAAAACATCCGAAGAAGAAGACGTAAATACATCAAGGTCCTTCTCCCAAGCACATTTGGAAACCTGATGAGGTGGGACTATAGAGGTGTTACCCATGTTGGCTTAACTCATTAAGAAGACATACTTTAGATGGATGTTCTAAGTTGTTTTCATGTGTACTGGGGAGTGATGTTTGTGAAACGATTTGTATGAGGAGAGACTTGTCGAAGACACATGAGACGAGAGCACCTTCCGTTGTCTCTCCATTCAACTTCAGAAGCTCCCATCTGCAGATCAGGCAGCTGGTTTCTGCTGGCAGCAGTGGCTCCTGCCCACTTCGCATGGGTCAAGAATGGTCACTTACTTGGCCCTGAGGGGGGTTGCCCTCTGTGGAGATGGTGGTGGCAGTGGTTCTGGGGCCCCAGTGTATACTTTTGCCCAGGACTCCAGATTGCCCCAGATGTTCTCTGCAGATTGACTCTTGGTGAGACAGGACACAAAATGGGGGGGATAGGATGGGTAATGGGGGCACAGAAAAACCATTTACATTATGAACATTGTGGAGTTTTATATCATTTCTCTATGGGAGAATTTCTACTGAAGTTTTGGGAATTTGATTTATACATGGAAGAACAGATTCAGAGAATTATGATGTCAGTATGGATCTATGAGACTATCTTTATTTCATTTTCCCCCATTAATGAACTAAATCTTGCAAATCAATATATAATATTACAGTTTATCCTCCCTTTTTTCCTCTGGTCATGGTATATGAAAAACAATACAGAAATCAGAAAATCATCAGGGGGTTGGTGATACTACAGTAAGAAGCCACAGACAATTATAGCTTAGTAAAAAAAAGGGAGGGAGAGAAAAATATTTTTAAGTTGGACAGGTTCTTCAATTATGCATTTGATTTTTGTAATAAAACAAACATGTCTTCAATAACAGCTTGAGCTATAAATACACTCACACTTTTTACTAATCCTTTGGAAGAGAATGGTACTGTACTTACAAATGTAATGCAGCGGGTTCTGTCCTCTAACTTATTCGTTTCTATTAAAAATTCAACTAATTTAACATACATTATTAAAAGGGCTCCGGCTGGCTGCAAATCAACAGTCTTCATAAAGGCTTATGAGCAGGAGAGACAAGCTGATTAAATCTGGGTTCATAGGTAATAACAAAGAATATAGGAGGGAGGGGGAACTTCTATCAATTTATATTTTAAAGTCATTCTGGAATTTTAAAAAGGCATTAGTGTTTTTATCTAAGTTAACAATTAACCAAGAACCTTTCAATATACATACTCGTTACTTGGGAATTTATTAAATGGAAGTTTTCTATATAAAATTGCTGATTAATACAGCTTTTAATTTACCTGTTTCAATTTAAACTGTGCTTTCTAATGTGTGTGTGTGTGTGTAAAGTGCCATCAAGTCGCAGCCGACTTATGGCGACCCCTTTTTGGGGTTTTCATGGCAAGAGACTAACAGAGGTGGTTTGCCAGTGCCTTCCTCTGCACAGCAACCCTGGTATTCCTCGGTGGTCTCCCATCCAAATACTAACCAGGGCCAACCCTGCTTAGCTTCTGAGATCTGACGAGATCAGGCTAGCCTGGGCCATCCAGGTCAGGGCTATGCTTTCTAATACCTGTACCTAATATATGCCACAAGTGCTTTTTCAAGGACCCATTTTTCACCGTTTCAGGCCACATTTACAATTTGAGTATATGGGCATATGGAGATGCCTTCTATCAAGCCATATTATGGATTTGCTGAACCCAGTTCTGTCTATTTCAGTGATTTTTAAACTGTAGGTCAGGACCCATAAGTGGGTCACAATTGTATTGTATGAGGGTTGCCAGGTATGTTGGGGGCAGAGGGTGAATCCAGTCAGCTTTTCTACTGGTGAAAACAGAAAGATGGGTCCTCTTTGACCACCAAAAAGGTTATGCTGAGAATTATTGGACCTACAGCTACAAAAGACATGTGGGATGGGTCTATAGTATGAAGAGAAATTGGGTGTGACTGACTTTAAAAGATGGCTAGATCCAACTTGTGTTACGGATTCCGTGTACTTCCAAAAAAGGAAATCAGTGGGTTATAGATCAAATCTGTGCTCGCTTCGGCAGCACATATACTAGATCAAATCTAGCCTGAACTGACCCTAGAAGCTAAAATGACTAAACTGAGGCTATTGTATTTTGGTCACGTCACGAGACGACAAGAGTCACTGGAAAAAAAAGTCATGCTAGGAAAAGTTGAGGGCAGCAGGAAAAGAGGAAGACCCAACAAGAGATGGATTGACTCGATAAAGGAAGCAACAGCCTTCAATTTGCAAGATCTGAGCAAGGCTGTCAAAGATAGGACATTTTGGAGGACTTTCATTCATTTGCCATGAGTCGGAAGCGACTTGATGGCACTTCACACACACACAACAGATCCAACAGGGTGAGCTGGGCGAGGAGAAATGGGCCTACTTCCTCCCTGGATTGGGAAAAAGGTAAGAGGGAGGAGCTGCTATGATCCCTCCCCTTCCTCCCTTGTGGTCTTCTTATTCCCACAGAAAGCCTGCTAGCTTTGATTAAGACAGCCCCTAGCAGAATGGAAGCAGAAGGTGTGGTGGCTTATGCATGTCATCTTCCAGACCGGTGCTGTTGGCAGTCAGGTCTGAGACAATTCAATTGCTCACGTCTTCAGTATTAACTGATGTGATGCTCTTCTATTTTATGTGATGATCTTCTTTTGCAATTGGGTCCTGAAAGATACAGTAAGTTCAAAAGTTGCACTATTAAAAACTCGTGGCATTAGGTGGGTATCAGCTCAATCCTAAACAGAGTTACTCCCTTCTAAGTCCATTGAAGTTAATGGGTTTAGAAGGCTGTAACTCTGCTTAGGACTGAGCTGTATTTGTCCCCATTATTTTGAGGTTTTTTAAAAAAACAAAACAAAAACAAATATTTGATTTTTTAAAATATATGCAGCCTGTCACATAAACAGCTGTTTTGTTAGGGCAAGGGACCATCAATTTCAGGGGGATGGGTGAATACCATCTGCCACTGAACATGTTATTTTACTGCCAGGAAGAGGGAATTCTGCCAATAGTTTCTAATGACTTTCATTGGATCTAGTGGTTCACAGCCTGTTGGTTTCATGATGAAACATTGGTGACAAATCTCACACCGATTTTACGTTTATTGCTCTTATAGTACAAATTTAAGGAGGTAAATCCCACTGACATCAATAGACTTAGAAGGGCACAACTCTGTTTAGGATTGCACTGTTAATGTTGGGAAACAGAGGCAGGGTTCTGCTATGTCTCTCCCCTGTTACAGAACTTTGATTTGTTTTCATTATATTCATCATTAGACACATTTATTTTCATCATTACATTCATTTCTCTTCCCTTTGGGAATGCTGCCACCACCCAGTATTTTGCCTCTCATTCTCACAGTCCTCATTTCCTTCCCCTCTACTGTGCTGCAGGCTGCTGCTGCAGTTGGCCAGGCTTGCTGCGGTAGCGACAGCCAGCTAGTCAAGCGGGTGGCTGACCAATCCGGTTGATGGTAGGTGGGGAAGGTATCTTTATCCCTTCTGCTTGTCCCCCACACCATTAAGAGAGCCATATTTCCTAGGGTGCATTGGGAAATAATTTGTCAGGATGCACGAAGGTACGGTGACTCACTTGTATTGGAGATTGTGTCTAAGGTGTCACAGGAGGCAGGGGGAATATTCTCTTTCAATTAGCATGCCGACCAGATGGCTGGCCTGTAGCCACTTCTGCAGCAGGAAGCATAGGGTTCCCAACTGCCCACTAATGGCAGGCAATCGCCTACTGATTTACGTCACTGCCAGCTAACACTCAGCTGCTTGGCGAGTGGAAGCAGGCCGGCGGCAGGGAGGGAGAGATCAGCATCCCCTGTGCAATGATGTCACTTCAGTGGCATTGCACTGAGGGGATGCTCCAGCACTAGGGCTGTTGGAAAAAAAAATCGGTAAAATTCGGATTCGGCAAAATTTTTATTCTTGTTTTTATTCAGGAAATGCCGAAGTCCGAACTCCCCCGCTTCGGGTCCATGCAATTCGGCATGAGGTCCGGAGTTCGGGGAAAAATTCGGCCGAATAAAGCCATTAAAATCACAACTGCACCTTTCCGTGGCTCCGGGGGGGCATTTTTGGGGGGGGGTAGAGGTCCCAAACTTTCAACGTAGCTTCAAAGGACCCTTCTTGCATTAACGCCCAAGTTTTGTAAAGATTGGATCAGCGGGGGCTGAGATATGGGCCCCGAAAGGGGTCCCCCCTCCTTAATGTGCACTTGCAATTAGCAGAGCTTGCCGCCCACTCAAAGCTCCCAGTCCCGACAAACAGCTGAGCTGCGGGGAGCAAGGGCGGGGCAGGTGCGAAGAAGTTTGCAAACCATGAAAAGCAACACAACCATGCAAACCATCACGTTTGCAACCATGCAAAGCAACACCTGACGCCTGGGAGTTTGCAAACCATGGAAAGGGACAGAAGAAGTTTGCAAACCATGATGCAAAGCAACACAACCATGCAAAGCAACACGTTTGCAACCATGCAAAGCAACACCTGACGCCTGGGAGTTTGCAAACCATGGAAAGGGACAGAGGCATGCTAGCTAAGCATCAGGAGCAGGAGGGGGTGGAATTTCCCCTTTTGCATCGGACTCGGGACCAGGCAAATGCATTCTTTAAGTCACAATTTGAAAACAATTTTTGAGCAAGCATCAAAATAGACCTAACCGATCTTATGAATGAGGGAAAACCTGAGGACACACAACTGAAGCCTCCCCCTCAAACCAGGGAGAGACAGACTCGAGGGGGCACACCCCCCCCAGACAGAACAGGCAAAAGCCCCCTTTGGCTTCCCCCCCACCCACAGAAACTGCTCCCTCCCCACACACACACAGACTCTGCTTCCCCCCCCACACACACACAGGAGAAAAATTATAGATTAAACCCCCAAAAGGGGTCTTACTGTGGATGTCTTCTGTTCCATCAGGAGGGACTGGGAGGACTGGATAATCCAATACGATTCCATTTAAACACGGGAGGTTTTGCCTTGGATTTGCCGCTCTCGAGATGCACACAGGATTGGTTGATCCCATTCATCCCAATAGGGAAAAGGGGGGGACCCCACATTTCTCAGGACTCCCTGACCCAATGTTTACAAAACTTGGGGGGTCTCGCAAGAAGGGTCCTTTAAATCTCCGCTGAAAGTTTGGGGTCTCTACCTCCCAAAATGCGCCCCCTGCAGCCATGGAAAGGAGCAAATGTGTGCTTTAAATGGAATAAAAATGCACATTAAGGGGAGGACCCCTTTTGGGCCCCATATCTCGGGACCCCCTGACCCAATGTTTACAAAACTTGGGTCTCGCAAGAAGGGTCCTTTGAAGCTCCGCTGAAAGTTTGGGGTCTCTACCCCCAAAAATGCGCCCCCTGCAGCCACGGAAAGGAGCGAATGTGCAAGAGCACCCCCCCACAGGGATTTCTCTCTCACACACAAACAGATACTCTCTCTTTCTTTTCCCGGGCCGCGCAGCAGCTGGGCTCATGCACTCAATCGCTCAAACTGATTGGCCAGAAGAAGACCCAGCTTGGCCACCGATTGGCTGCAGGAGAATGCTGCTTACTAACTGACGGTTATTCTGCTATGCTGAACCCCAAATTTGCCGAATTTATTCGCTGAACACCCCGAATTAGCTGAAGTCGGCTCCCCGTTTTCCTGCCTTTTTTGAGTTCGGTTCCATCCGAACTAAAAACCGCCGAATCAGGGGAAATTTGGCTGTTTTTCAGTTCGGGACGAACCGAATCGACAGCCCTATCCAGCACTCTCCCCCAAAAACCTTGTTTTGGGCCCGTGCTAGAGTGTCCCCTTGGTACAATGCCAGCACTTCCGCATCAAACCAGAAGTGATGTCATTGCGCATGGGACGCTGATCGCCACCTCCAAAGCCACCTCTTTAAAGCTCCTGCTGGTTGCCAGGAGGGACCTGGCAAGTGGCAACCCTAAGTAAGCATGGTGGTAGGATGAGAGAGGAGAGGCAAGAGAAGTGAGGCAAGAAGGAATAGGAGAAGCAGGAAGAAAGGAGGGGCAACAGGTGAACAATGAGACTCATTTATTTGTTTTTCACAAGCATTTTTGTTAATATAATGTATGAAACAAATGAGATTTTTGCCTTGTTTTTAATTTTTTTTAGCAAGGAATCTTTATAATACTTTCAAGTTGTTCCCTTTAAACCATGTGTGATTTACGATCAGGAATTCAATTTAGGAGCTTAAAAGATGAGATACCCAATAAGAATAGGAGCATTAAACTGGTTGGAGCATTAAACTGGTTGTGGCAGTAGCCCCTTCCCAGGAAAAAAAACAGTAAAGATGTTATTTATTATCTATTTATTTTTCTTTTAAAAAGTATGCCACCTTTCTGCCATAATGGGCATGTAAGGAGGCCCACAATGGAATTAAAACAATAATTCCAGGCAGTCAACCACAACCATAGCAGCATATAAAGACTGCAGCACAATTTACACACAGAGGAAGGGAGAGAGAAAAGCCAAATAAACAGGACAGACTTTGCCCATCTTAGAAATGACAAGGCCGGCATCAGGAAATCCCCTTTAGCAAAGAATTCTGTAAGCTAATTGTGCCTGTAGCAACAGACATCTCCAATGTGGGGGAGTGTGTTCTCCCATATTTAGCTGGAAGAGAGTATGGTGACATTTAAAGCAGGAAAATGTGTGAATCATGGTAAAGGCACATTAACTGGAGCAAGGGAAAGTTCCAGAGTGACCATTAGAATGCCGAATATAACATCTGCGTTCAGCCGTTAATACTAGGGTTGCCAACCTCCAGGTATCAGCTGGAGATCTCCTGCTATTACAACTCATCCCCAGCTGATAGAGATCAGTTCACCTGAGAAAATGGCCACTTTGGCAATTGGACTCCAATTGGACTTCAATCGGCATTGAAATCCCTCTCCTCCCCAAACCCCACCCTCCTCAGTCTCCGCCCCAAAACCTCCCGCCAGTGGCGAAGAGGGACCTGGCAACCCTATTTAATACCCCCAACCCCCTTCAATTCTGACTTGCAGCTCTGAGACCAGTCATTTGCTTATCACAGTCTTCTCTTTAAAAGCTTTGTTTTGAGACTTGTGCAGTCTGAAATGACTGGCAAAAATCTAAAAAACTTAAATAGCAGTCAGACTCGTAGAGCTTACAGAAAATGGAATTATTTTTACATTTCATTTTGCCAAAATGATTGCCTCACTGGACTAGATGCTCTAGAATTTCAACCAAGTCGGGCGTCCGAGTGTAATACCTGAACCATTTCTGTCCTCTGTCTTGATGTGCCCTGTTGTTGTTTTTGAGCCTGTACTTCTGCTGTGGAGATATGGCATTTCTTGAGTACCGAATACACATCATTTTGTACCTGGAAATAAGAAATTATTTCCCCAATTGGTGCATCAATCGCTATTGTGATTGCAGTGTGAAATGAAATTGGCTGAACATAGTGGCATGCTCTTAGATGTTCCTTTAAATGCAGTGAATGATGGGAAGGCATCTCATACTTGCATTATTTTTTTGTGAATTTCCTTTTAACAGTCCATCAAAAAAGTGGGCTTTGTTCTACCTTTGCTGTGCAGTTTTAAAGACTTCGAAGTTTCCAGCAGCCTTTCAGTCCAACCACATGGGGGCATGAGATGTTTGCTTAAGAGAAATTTCAGGCTCTTTAGAGAAGCATGGGCAGGCTGTGGAATATGGAGGTTTGTTGTTCGCTAACGTGCCCAACAAATAGTGTTTGACTGAAAACCATCGCAAAATGAGCCTTGTGTGAAATAAATCTAAACTCAATTACAAAATACTTTTTTTTTTGTTTTGGAGAGGAAATGTAGAAAACTCTGCTCAATTTATCTGCTTTCTAAAAGCCGGTGCTGTATTTTTGATCGACAAAAATATAGGGTTCTGAAATGATTTTGAATTTTAACCTGTGCATTTTCAGGCCCTTTATTGTGTTTAATTCTATTATAAGCCAGACAGCTATAAATTCAGGCTAAAATGAATTGATTTAATTGAACACTTGTTCTTAATATCTTGATGTAAGAAATAGACAACTCTTACTCATGTACTTGCTATAATTTATTGTTAATTTTAATTTACTTAGCGTACTTTTGGAAAGAATTATCCTTTCAGAACTGATTATGTGCTGCAGGACACCATTTATTGCATTTTGATAGGACTCCTCTAAATGTAAGACAGATTAAAGAAATAGCCATTTAATTAGCTTTACAATGCAATTTGAAATTCAATAAACTGATTGGTACTTGGGATTGGAAAAATGCATGTATGTGAGGTCCATCTTGGGAGAAAGATGACTAAATCTATTTATCCAGTTTGGTGAATGAGGATAAGAGTAGATAGATTCATTTGTTTTGCCTCTTTACCTAAATTTATGCATATCATTTTGTTAGTTGACTTCCCAAATCTGAAAAATATAGACGGTTTTACAAGTGTTTTAGTATATGCTGAAAAATACAGAATGTTCCTTTTGAAAACTCCCATTCAAGTTATTTCAGGTTTAATATGCTCACAGTGCAATTCTAACAGTTCATTCCTAAGGAGAGTTACTCCAGTCTAAGCCCATTCGTTTCAATGGGACTGAAATAACTCTCCTTAGCAATGCACTGTAACTTTTCCTGGGAGTAAGTCTCATTGAATAGGACTGAGTAGGCCTGCTGAGGGTGCTTTGTCAGTTTTAGAGCCGATCCATCCCCCCCCCCCACAAATGTGAAGTATATATCCTGACTTTAGAGGTGGGCAAATAAGTATTTTTTTATTTCTTTTTTCATTTCCCCCCTCAGATATCAGGGAAACTATTTGAGAGGATTTTCACTTTAGAAAAAGAGCGAGTGGTAAGCTGCAGTACTGCAGTCAAAAGCTCTGCTCACGACCTGAGTTCAATCCCGATGGAAGTTGGTTTCAGGTAGCCGGCTCAAGGTTGACTCAGCCTTCCATCCTTCCGAGGTCGGTAAAATGAGTACCCAGCTTGCTGGGGGTAAAGGGAAGATGACTGGGGAAGGAACTGGCAAACCACCCCGTAAACAAAGTCTGCCTAGTAAACGTCAGGATGTGATGTCACCCCATGGGTCAGGAATGACCCGGTGCTTGCACAGGGGACCTTTACCTTTTTAAGGGGCAAACTCCACGATACGTTTGCCCTCTTGTTTACACTGGTTTGCAGAGAACTGCCTCTAAAAAAAGCAAAAACAAATAAGAGAGCCCAAATGAGCTCAGAATGACACCAAAGTAGTTTTCTCAACCAAAAACTGCACAGAGGGAGTTACTTTGATGATTTTGTTGTTCCACATGGAGAATCTGCTCCACATGGAGCAGCAAAATCAATGAAACAACTCCCCCCATCTGGTTTTTGAGCAAGAAAACTACTTGGGGGGGGGAGGCAGGGGCCTCCTTGGAGTACAAACTGCTTTTGTAGAAGCAGTTTCCTGAAGCTGCTGTGTGGCTGCAGGGAACAAGGGGAAAGGTCTGTAAATGAGTGGACAAATGTATTGTCTAGTTTGCCCCATGGGGAGACATGATAGAGGTCTATAAAATTACTCATGGAGTGAAGAAAGTGGATAGAGAGAGCTTTAGCTCCCTCTCCCATAATACTGGAACTTAGGGTCATCCAATCAAGTTGGTGGGGCAATAGGTTCAGGACAGACAAAAGGAAATACTTCTTTACTCAATGAGTAATTCACTGTGGAATTCATACTTGCTGTTAAATAAGTAAAGTATCCTAGGTCATTAGTCCCTTGCTAACGATTTAAGATAACCAAGTCACCTCTAATGATGAGATCCATTAACATTTGCCCTGCCAAATTGACCCTCCTATCCATAGAATTCCTATCATACATAAATTTATAGCCCATGACTTCTACATCATAGTTCTATGATGTAGCCTATAACCACTGCTCATCATTAGTGCCAATCCTAGCATGAAAATAACCAGCTACTAAGAACCTACTGTTTGGGTAAGTCTCCCTCAAGGTTTCCATCAGTCTACTCAATATCTCCCAGGATCTCCTCACTTCCCCCAATGGGAGGATATAAACTGTTAGTACAATCCAAGTTTCTTTTTATAACAACAAATGAATACCCAAAATGGATGATGAATATATTTTCTCTATTTAAAAAAAATATAAAATAGAACTGGAGATCAAACAGGCTATGCCAGCCCCTAGGCTGTCCATCATGCTCCCTCTTTGGGTCATTGATACAAATGATACATATCCTCCCAAATAAATTTCCCCTACCACCCATGTTTCTTGGAGAAGGATAAATCAGAAAATTCTCTACTTCTGAGATCACAACCTTTGAATACCACCCCGCAATGTTCAATGACAAGATTTTAATAACAGAACAATATAGTCAATCTTGCACACTCTTTACTTGATCATTGAACTTATAAGAGACACGTTAATTTGATGGGGGCTTATTAATCAATATACTTGACTACAAAGAAACAGGGGGTCTAATATTATCATGGTGGTGATTTAAAGGAGCTGAAAAGCAGACCCTGAATAATGCTGATTTTTTTGGCATTTTTCAGGCTGCTTTGGCCCTGCTGCCATTACAAAAAAGCCTGGGGGGAAATCCCCTCTCCCCCCTCCCTCTTCCCTTCACTTACCTGCTGGCTGGCTGGGTCTTGGAGGCAGCAGGTGGTAGAGAGCTGAATGCTGGGCTCAGCCCAGCCAGGCCCAGCATGTAGCTCTGCGCGGCTGTTGCCTCCGAATTCCACTTGGGCTTTGAGGCAGTGTGGAACTTTTCAGGTTTAATGTGTGTGTAAGTGCCGTCAAGTCGCTTCCGACTCATGGCGACCCTATGAATGAAAGTCCTCCAAAATGGCCTATCTTTGACAGCCTTGCTCAGATCTTGCAAATTGAAGGCTGTGGCTTCCTTTATTGAGTCAATCCATCTCTTGTTGGGTCTTCCTCTTTTCCTGCTGCCCTCAACTTTTCCTAGCATGACTGTCTTTTCCAGTGACTCTTGTCGTCTCATGACATGACCAAAATACAATAACCTCAGTTTAGTCATTTTAGCTTCTAGGGTCAGTTCAGGCTTGATTTGATCTATAACCCACTGATTTCTTTTTTTGGCAGTCCACGAAATTCGTAACACTCTCCTCCAACACCACATTTCAAAAGAAATGTGTTTAATAGACTCAGAAAATTTCAAATTTTTGAAAAAAAAACCCATACCGGTATGGGGGTTTGACTTTTTAAAGATTTTTTTTTTAAATTTCCAGGTCTATTAAACCTGAACTCGAAAAATGCTGGAAAAAGAACTGTGCACACCCCTAACTGTCATTCCAAATCTGTGGGGACCTAAAGTGGGACACTGGAGTAGAGAAAACTTCAACAGAACTGGGATTTTCAGTCTTTCCTACTTGTTATTCAAAATAAAGGTCCCTTTTCCCTCAACAGTACTCTCTGTTTCCATCTCCTTTTCTAAATACATCTCCCTCCTGTTTAATCACTCTGTCAGCAATCCACTTACAGCTTGATTAACAACTTGGTCTAGATTCCTTTTTTGTGTTTCCTCCCCCCCCCTTCTTGACTGGGGGATCAGGGGGTTTAAAACTGAATCACAGAAGTACCACTGCAGAACTACGGTACGCCAAAAGGCTTCAAAAGGTTCCTGCTATTTACCAAAAGGGCTGTGATCTTTGGGAGGAAAAACTTCAAATATATTTGATCACGTAATAGATAGGTCCATAGACCTTACTTACAGATTTTAAATCAATATATGCTATATTCAGAAGAAACTTTAAGTGATGTATAGACCTGTGCTTAGCTACTCGATCTATATGCTTTCTCTGATAAGGAAAAATATTTAAAATGATAGAATATGGATCCATAATTAAATTAGATTGATTTCCCCCCCATTTCTGTGCACCCCTGCTTAAAATCTCAGAAGGAAGCAACTGGTTTTACCAACAGGTTATTCAAACATCTTTGAATCATCTTTGATTTCCTGGAGTGTGCAGGCAATCAAAAATGTCTGCTTAGCCAGCACTTCCAGTATTTCACCCCTTCCCCTTATTTCATCCCTTCCCTTTATACCATTTTTATCACCCTTCACTAAAAAATCAGTGGCCTCAGAGGGAAGCTCATCACTTTCTCCCACATTCTATTCCTCAGTTCCCATCACCCCTCCATCATTCCCCACTAAAATTAAGGAGTCCCCCGCGAGACAGTCAAATCTATGAAAATCAACCAGAAGGTCATGTGAACTTGTCCCAGAAAAAATAATCTATTAGGCTTTGTTTACTAACTGGAGGTAAATCCCCCCCCCCTAGTGGGCAACCTCTTTTCTTTCCTATCCCAAGTTATTATAGCAGTATGAATCCAAAATCTAGTCAATAAACTAGTAAATTAATTTAAGCCAATTAATTCCATAAATGCTCAGGTCTCTAATAGCTTTAATTAATATATATCTAAATTATCTGAAACTCTAAATACCAAATATATATACAAAAACATAAACCATCTTCTCGCTCAGTTCCCACATGGGGATAGATTAAATAAAATAAACAAAACACCCTCCCCTACAACAGAATTTTCACCAGAATTTTCAGGGAGGTATTTAAGGGAGACTAAATCCATGCTAATTGTAAATAACCTAGCTGAACTAAATCACCAACTCCTAACTACCAATAATAAATTAGAGTATTAAAAATATTGATCAACCTTCAGCCAAGCACTTAAAACTCTCCCTTACTGAGAAAATTCCTCATTACCCCCCCCACCAACCCAATTAACAAGGGAAAGGAGGAAAGTGAACAAGCACTAACTTTAAAACCACTAAACAAGATAAGAATGAAAGAATAAACAATAAATTAAAATTCCAAGTGAAACATATAGAAACTGAACTTAAATAAATAGATAAAACCTCCAAGAAGGGCGCACAGCCATCAAACATTCTATGGCACAACACTGGAACCAGAAACCTCTCCAGAAGTTATTCAGTTATTCAGGAAAAAGGCTGCTTAACTCTTTACTTGTCAACTATTTTTCTGCTCGTGATTACCCACCCACTCACTTTTTCCCCAAGAGGGGTGGAATATGAATACCCTGGTATCGTTTTCCCCCCTATGAGTAGAAAATCATCTTGTGGGACATTTTGAGTGTACACATGAATGGAAGGGATACAACAACCTCTGTCATCCTGCCAGCTGTCAGCTCAATTTGTAGACACACGTCTGATTTTCCTAAAATAAAAATAATTAGGAAAACCATCAAAGTGGCTTGTTACACAGTGCCCTATGTGCAATAAGGAATATTGGCAAGTGTGCACAAAAGTGGATTCAGGTTACATTAAAGGTTGTTTTATTTGGAATAACTTGAAAGTTAGGGCATGTCAAACCTGATAATTTGTTGTGGATTCTAAAATAAAAAGCTTGTAGTTATCACTCAGGCAAATTTTTTAGGGGACCAGGGAAATCTCAGGGTGGTGACTTCAGATGGCTAACTCCTCCATGACATCAGAACAGCTAAGCCAATGGCTGTCCAAGCCAACACTAAGGTCATCAGGTTCTTGCCTTTAATGCCTCAAGGCAATGGGAACATATGCAGCCTCCCTTTGCCCTATTCCTTCACTTATTCCATTGGCCAACCTTCTCCTTCAGACATTTTCCCCAGAGTAGATGGGCAAAGGAACAAGCAATTGCATCTGTTCTCACTGTCTGGAGAGCAAAGCAACTGAATATTCTGGAGAGCTCTTCAGGCAAAGCGTCACAATAGGCCTACTATAACATCAATATGGAGCAGGCCCTTATTGCTGAATGACATTTGCAGCCTGTGGACTACAAACATCATTGTGGTCATTGTAATAATCATAGTTTTTCCAGCTATTATCTATGTACAACAGCTGAGGCCAAACCTGGCCACATTTATTTCATGCACTTGTTGGCAATAAACAATTTGCCTGTAAACTATCATCTCATTTACAGTATGTGAAAATTATGGTGCAATGAATACAGTTTTAAAGCCTGTTTGTGTGCTGCTAATGCCCTGAACGTACTTGAATTCTAGGATTTATATAACATTTTATGGAATGCTATTAAACTGGCTTGTTGATAACCATTGTAACATTTACAATGTTCTTCAGCAATCGTGAAATCGTTATTCCCAGATGTGATTTTCAGAGATCAGATGCTGCATATCAGTGTAGAAACAACAAAATAAAAATATTGTTGAAGGCTTTCACAGTCAGAGTTCATTGGTTCTTGTAGGTTATCCGGGCTGTGTAACCATGGTCTTGGTATTTTCTTTCCTGACGTTTCGCCCGCAGCTGTGGCAGGCATCATCAGAGGAGTAACACTGAAGGACAGAGGAAGTTACTCCTCTGAAGATAGAAAAGAGCAAGAGTCCAGTAGCACCTTAAAGACTAACAAAAATATTTTCCGAATTACAGTTGATATTCAAACTAAAGACAATGCATTTACCTGGGCTGAATAAAGACTTGCATTCATGGCTCATTACCAATGCTGATTTCTCCACACCCATCTCTCCCCTGGACATCACAGACTCTTCTGAATATCACACCTAATCCCATCACGCCTGCTATTCACATTTACATACTAATGCTTGTCTGAATTCACTCTCCTCTACTTAAAGACAGATGGATTCACATTCTAGCTGTATCGGAAGAAGTGAGCTGTGACTCACAAAAGCTCATACCCTGCCAGGAAATATTTTTGTTAGTCTTTAAGGTGCTAGTGGACTCTTGCTCTTTTCTACTATTGCAGACAGACTAACACGGCTACCCACTGTGAATTATCCTCTGAAGATGCCTGCCACAGCTGCGGGCTAAACGTCAGGAAAGAAAATACCAAGACCACGGTTACACAGTCTGGATAACCTACAAGAACCAACAAAATTAAACTTTGCTTGCTTTTTTGTTTGGAGATTGGCTTAGCAAGAATCACTGGATTCTTGCAGTGAATCAATGAAAAGGAGCTATTCAAGTTGTTACTATCACTTGCAGCCACATTTTATGCATGTTTACTTGGAAGTAAGCCCTACTGAGCACCAAAGAACGTGGACCTAGGATTGCAACTGTCATACATGTGATACCAAATCCAGTTTTAAGAAGAGGTGCTCTTTTGTCCCTCAATTGAAAATTCTCTGGAAACCGAGCATTTTCCAAAACACATCTGGAGCTTTCTTCCAAAGCTGACACAGGCTTTCATCTAGACAAGGAAGGTGATCTTAAGGTTTGGATCAAAGTCTATCTTGCAGTTAATTGGTGTTAGTGAGGAAGGTTTGACAGACTCTGACACATGGCTCTGGAATGCCTGACTCTATTAAGACCTGTCTGCTCTGACCCGGTCAGCTCAAACACATCAGTATTCTCTCATTTGACTTCCCCTCTGGGGATGGGCAGAGGCTTGCTACTTTTCATTGTGTTCTCTTCCCCAGCTCTTCGGGCCAAGAAGTAAAAACACCATAGAGAAGACCGAGCAAAAGGCAATTTCGCAGAACAGGGATGTCGAACTCAATTGTTATGAGGGCTGGATATGACACTTGGTCAGGCCGAACCATGCCTCGCCAGCCCAGATTGAGAGTGTGTGTGTGTGTGGCTGCCTCAGCTGGCTCGCGGGCCGGATAAGAGCTCTTAAGGGGATGCATCCGGCCCCCGGGCCTTACGTTTGACACCCCTGACGCAGAGGCTCGTGCCACAAAAGGGTAGTTTTTAAAACATCTCCACAAAGCAATTTACAAGAAAACTAACAAATAAAAATTGACCAGGACACTGACATAACACAATTAAACACCATTAAAACTAAGTCAGGATAAATGGCATAACGTTACACTGCCTCCTAAACTGGACGAGAGAACAGGCAGCCCTTGCTTCAACTGGCAGCCCATAAGGACGAGAGTGTTATAGGAAGCATTCTTTCTCTGACTATCACAGATCTTGCTTCCTTTAAGGAGGGGGGAAAGAACAAACCTTGCTGTGAGGATCTTTAGGTCCATGAGGGTTCATATGGGGAGAGGCGGGAAATGAAAATAAGGAGAAATATTTCTGGGAAACATATCTGCATATTTAAGAGCTTTTCCTGTCCTTAGCTTGCTCCTCTAGTTCCAAACCAGCCATGAGGGAAAAATCCATCTGGTAAACACAAGGTACAATGTGACATGGGTGGGGGGAAGGGTGTCTCTGCACTAATACCTCACTTTAGCTGGTACAAACAATACTGCTTGCAGTAGGGTTGCCAACCTCCAGGTACTAGCTGGAGATCTCCTGCTATTACAACTGATCTTCAGCCAATAGAGATCAGTTCACCTGGAGAAAATGTCCACTTTGGCAATTGGACTCTATGGCAGTGGAGCCCCTCCTCTACCCCGCTTCTGGTGTCCCAGATGTATCTAACAGATGGGCCAGCCCTGACTAGTAATCTCACAGTCTAGCTATGGTGGAAAAACCTCTTTACCTCCCCTCCACATTTGAAAATGCCTGTTTTACAGATGGATGGATGCTGATGGCCATATTTAAATCCCAACCCTTTCACCGATTTAGAACTGATTAATAAAACCACTTTTCCTGTGCTCGTAGGATGGGCTTTTGAGCAAAACAGATAGAAACAACCTGCTAGTTTGTTAGTCATGTTAGTCTGTTGCAGCCAAATCCAGAAAAAGTCATGGCACCTTTAAAACAAACACATTTTTTTTTAGCATTTGTGAGTGAAAGAGCACATTACATCAGATGCATGATACTCAATAGAAAGGCAAGTCACCTGCTTGCAAAGAAACTTCAATTCTGTATATACTAGGGTTGCCAGGTCCCTCTTGGCAACTGGCAGGAGGTTTTAGGGGCGGAGCCTGATGAGGTCAGAGTTTGGGGAGGGGAGGGACTTCAATGCCATAGAGTCCAATTGCCAAAGTAGCCGTTTTCTCCAGGTGAACTGATCTCTATCAGCTGGAGGTCAGTTGTAATAGCAAAAGATCTCCAGCTAGTACCTGGAGGTTGGCAACCCTAGTATATGCTAATATCTTTTAAGATCAGGCTGCAGCAGGCAGCCTTGCCAATGACTACCTTTTGTCAGGCAGAACTACTCTGGCTCCAGATTTGACCAGTGAATTGCTCTGGCCTTGTTTATGCTTGCCAAACGTCATCCTCCCTCCCACAATGGTCCTTGAGGCCTATACTGCATTTGGAACAATGCTGCTCAGCACCAAGGGTGTTCCTTCCCACCCCACCATAAGATGGGTGATGGACTGTTACAAGAGATGACCCTCCATCACACCTGATTCCTCAGGGTGCTAACCAATTATTCCTACCTATCTTGAGCAACCCACCTTATTCCTGCCAATGTGTTATGGTCTAACCAGTCAAAGACCAGGCCTGTTTAATTTTTATCACCTCTCCCTTAGTGACATTGCAAAGCAGATGGAAAAAGGTCCTCCCAGTAGCCATAGGGGAACCCGAACAATTTCTGCTTGGCCCTTTTGCAAGCAAATGCAGCACACAGCAGATGCCTACTTGGGAGGGGAATAGCCTGTTCAAGTAGCTACCCTGCCACCCCATACTGTTGGCTGAGACATTTCTAGCCCTGACCAATGCTGTCCCACATCTTATCTGAAAGAAGGGGCAAAAGCAAACAAATGTGTGGCTGTTAATGCTGTTAATGCCCTTTCTTGGCGGCATGGAATGTTTAGATCCTACTGCTCCACTCAGCTAAGCCTGGAGCCCTCATCTAGTGCAAGGAACCTTCCTGTGAAGGAAAACCATCTTCCACCATAGGAAGACTGTTTTCTGCAAGGAGGATTCTTCACTTAAAACTGAAAGAAAGACTTCTGCTCTCTTAACAGTATGGGTACAGGCTGTGGTGAATCCACTTCTAAAGAAGTCTATCCTTGACCCAGGGGATCTCAATAATTATTGACCAATCTCAAATATTCCATTCTTGAGGCAAATTGTTTAGATCCCTTCCAATCTGGTTTCAGGTCTAGTTATGGGATGGAAAGAGTTTTGGTTGCCCTGGTGGATTTCTGACTCTGGGAAATGGACAAAGGGAGTGCAACTGTTGATTCTCCTAGACCTCTCAGCAGCTTTCGATACCAATGATCACAGCATCATTCTGGGCCACTTATCTGGACTGGGATTGGGAGGCACCATTCTGTAGTCATTCTGGTCCTACCTGGAGGGTTGATTTCAGAAGGTGGTACTGGGGGACTGCTGTGCAGCCCCTTGCCCTTTGGCCTATAGGGTTCCACAAGGTCCCATCTTGTCCCTTATCTACTTGAAACCACTGGGTGAGGTCATCATTTGGGCTGGCTTGTCACCAATATGGGGATGACACTCAGCTCTATCTTGCACTTCCACCTGATCCTAGGGAGGCTGTAGAAACCCTGAACCATGGCCTGGAGGCAATTTTGGAGTGAATGTGGGCTAATAAATGAAAGCTTAATTGTGATAAGATGAAAGTGCTACTGGTGGGTGAAAAGTCTGGCCTGAGATTTAAGGTGTTCTGGATGGGGTTGCACTCCCCTTGAAGGAACAGGTGCCTAGTTAGGGGGTACTCTTGGACTCATGCCTGCCTGTGGATAAGCAAGTGGCAGCTGTGGCCAAGAGGGCCTTTTACCAGCTTCAATTGGTTAGCCAGCTGTGGCCTTCCCTGGACAGAAAAGATTTGGCTACTGTGGTGAATTCCCTGGTTACATCTAGATTAGACTACTGCATTGTACTCTACGTGGGGCTGCCCTTGAGAAGTGTTCAGAAACTTCAGTTGGTACAGAACATTGCTGCCAGGGTGTTGGCTGGAATGGATTGTAGGGACCATATCAGTCTAGTCTTGTCTCACCTACACTGGCTTCCATTTTGTTTCTATGTACAATTCAAGGTGCTGGTGTTGACCTTTTAAGCCCTATATGATTTGGGACCAACACACCTGAATGACTGCCTAATCCCTTATGAACCTACCAGACCATTATGGTCATCTTCAGAGGCCCTGCTTTGGGTGCTCCCACCTTCTGAGATTAGGTGGGTAGCAACCCAGGAGAGGACCTTCTTGGTCATAGCATCAAAAGTCTGGCACTCTCTCCCCAGTGAGATTTGTCTGTCCTCTTTTGTTGCTGTCTTCTGCCAGCAGATGAAGATTTTTTCATTTCAATTGGCACTGCTCCAGCGAACCTTCCTTCCTGACCAATGTTTTATGTTTTATATGTATTTTAACTCTGTTTTTTTGCTCTTTTAAAAGTTGTTTTAATGAGGTATGTTTGGAAGAGGGGTTTATTTTAATGGTTTTATGATGTATTTTATCATGTACGTTTTGAATTGTTAGTTACCTTGGTGGCCCTTGTAAGAGCAAAAAGGTGGGATATAAATTTTGTAAATAAATACATTTTGAGTTTTTCTGCCATTTTATCTACTTAACAACTAATGAGTGATTGGGAGTTTAACCAAAAGAGATTTACAGTACAGTCCCACGCTGAGTTACTCCAGTCTAAACTTACTAATTTCAGTGGAATGTGACTGGAGTAACTTGATATAGGATTGCACTGTAAATGTCTTGCTTCTCATCTGAATGTCAACTCACCAGAGTTTTGGGGGAGAGATAGCTGGCAGCAGTTCAAATTTGGACAGGGAACAGAGATGTTAGCAGGAATTAGCTAAGATGGAATCATCCTTGGGTGCTGTAGCTTTGAGAATCTGATGCAGGATCAGCAGTTTTGCTACTGGCTCTAGGACTACTATGCTTTCCTTCCACTATGCTCTGCCACATGTTTGTAAATAACCAGACAATACAAAGACTAGACAAGTCTTCAGTGCTGTCTCATTCAAATAAAACTAACCTCTGTCACATTGCCCCTACACTAGTCGCTGCACAGGAAAACAGGGTGCACGACAATAAAACACACATAAATACTTGGTGCCCTGACCTGGATGGCCCCGGCTAGCCTGATCTCATCAGATCTCAGAATCTAAGCAGGGTCAGCCCTGGTTAGTATTTGGCTGGGAGACCACCAAGGAATACCTGGGTTGCTGCGCAGAGGAAGGCACTGGCAAACCACCTCTGTTAGTCTGTTGCCATGAAAACCCCAAAAGGGGTCGCCATAAGTCGGCTGTGACTTGACAGCACTTTACACACACAAATACTTGGTACAGGATTGGGGGGAAGGAGTAGGAATGTTGGGGAACACAGCTATTCATCCATGAAAATATCATGGATGGGTGAGAACATGTTACTGAAATTGCTCTGACTGAATAACAGCAAGCAGATTTATTTCTACAGTTATAGTGGGGGGGGTTGCGCTTATTTTAGGATAAATATTATTTTTGTTCTTGGGCAAATATTTGCATATTTTGTGGTTTAATGGTAGGTGAAATCGTTTTGGATCATCTACCTGTGACTGTTCCATGGTAGGGTGTTTTTTTTTAAAAAAAAATATGTAAGTGATGTTTCTATTTTTGCTGGTGGCGGCAAATGTTATTCTTTTCTACATTCCATTAACTTTTTAGCAAAGGCCCCTTTTGAAAAATGTGACAAATATACTTAACATCCTAGGAAATAGTCAAGCCCGATGCCAAGCTGTTTTTCGCATTGCTAGAGAAATCGAAAAAGACAAGGGATAGGTGAGTCGGCTGTTAGAGTACATGCATCAATTCAAAATGCTCTGCGCGAGCAATGGCTTTTTAACATGCCTTAGCTCATAGGGCTGATTCAAAGAGACTTTGATGGAATAACCAGACTTTACGCATTAGACTTGAAAGGCATTTGAATATATTCCAGTTCAATGTTTTGGCCTTGGCAGATCCGAGATTTACTTCTCGCTTTCTTTCAAGAAAATTGAAACTGTTTTACATAGTTTTTCAAGTCTTTCCAGAGAAACGCCACTGGAAAAAATTGGTTATACAATCTTAATAACTCCTTTGATTATTCAAATTTTATAAGCCTGGGCAAGCTTTTTATTTTTAAATCTAGTAATGAAAAAAAGAAAGAATGGAAAGAAATGAGGCACACAGTGAAAAAGACTTTTATTTACCACCTCTAGATACAACAAATATATGATAGTATAGGAGATTTATAGGAAAAAAGAAAGACTGCCTCCCCCTGCTCCTCTTTTCACACACTCCTTTACAGCTCTTTCTTTGCGCTACTTTTACATTACATTACATTTTGTTTTTATATATGGAAAGTATGTTATGTGCATATGTGGAGTATAGGAGATACAACTGTAGGGGAAGGCTACTGCATTTCCTGGAGGCATCCAATTAACTGTCATGGTAAATGGGATGCTGGCAAACGGGACTTGGTAATCTTTAGTCCCATCCTGCAGGACTTCTCTGTTTAAAATTGGATTGGGTGCAGACTACCTGTGGCATGTTAATACACGAGGAAGACAGCTGGGTTTAATACAGTTTCCTCACAATGTGTCAACGTTATCGTGTTTCTCATCTCCCTCTACAGAAAATCCTCCGTTCTCCTCAAAACTCTTCTTCAGTTCATTTTTGTCTTCAGATCGCAAGCTTCTTGCCCATCACAGATTTTTTCCACTTTCTGCCTCTAGTTAACCCTTCTATAATCAAATGGGAAATGCTTCTCAACAGCAGGAAGACCCTAAATATTCCATATAAACTGTAGTGGATACCCGTAAGTGCAAGCATGTTACAGGAAGCAGTAACAAGCAATGCATGCGCTGTCGGGAAAATCCATTGCATTTTGCCAGGTACTTGTGCTTGAAGATGATGTGCACCAAATGGGATTTTCTCTTGCAATAAATATATTGCATGGATAGGGTTGCCAGCCTCCTGGTACTTGCTGGAAATCTCCTGCTATTACAACTGATCTCCAGCCGATAGAGATCAGTTCACCTGGAGAAAATGACCGCTTTGGCAATTGTACTCTATGGCATCCCAAACTCCGCCCTCCTCAGGCTCTGCTCCAAAAACCTCCTGCCAGTGGCAAAGGGGGACCTGGCAACCCTACACACGGAGTTCCTTGGTCTTTGTGACGTGTTGTCCACCACACCCATTCCTAGAAGCTTGAATATCCCCTTACAAGAACTCTATAACCCCCCTTGATTCATCCCTGACCAATTGTGTTAAAGAACAAGTAAGGATCATTTTATGTTGAGAAAATAGCCCCCCCCCCCCGGTTGTCTTATAAATTATTTCCCCCCTTTTATGTGGATGCACAAAGTGCAACACACCACATCTGAATGCTTATTGATCCCATGTCTAGTGTGGCTGGAATGAAGGTCCCCCTCCTTCACGGGGATTCTCCCTCCTCCCTCCCTTTCCCTCTAAAAAACAAAATGTTTGTGAAGGTGCAGCAAGGGATGAGAGGAGATGGAGATGCATAAAGGCAACAAAATTCAATTTAGTTGACAAACAATTTAAATGCTTAATTAGGAATGGGGGAAAAAACTCTGAGCAGGTGGCACATTATTCTGCCAAATGAGAGCGAGCGCAGTGTGTTTGCCTGAATCAAAATGAAAAATGCGAAGTCCTGAAATATGGGGCTGCATAATGGTGTTGGAGCTGTTAAGACGAGCTTCTGATGAGGAGAAGAAACCCGACCAGGACAGGAGGAAAGACTCCTATTTGCGTGCGGAAAGACAAAGTCCCAGTTCTGTACTTGGAGATTTACAGGGATTCATCCTCATTGCATTGGCTGTGGCTACATTTAGTTGTTCATTCCCACCGGACGGGCAAAATAATGGCCCAGAAGAAAACGGCCTAATTTCAATCGCTCCAGCTGTGCCTTGCTACCATCGCTACCTTTTGCTGCCAAATTCTCTAATTTATTAGTTTTCTCCCCCCTCCTCCCCAATATTAAGATATTGCTAATCTGTTAAATGAAGAAAAGGCTAAGGAGAGACTCACACAAGGAGACAAAATATTTCTTAAAAATAGCATCTGTTGAAACTTTAGAATTATTTAGGACTGTTTATGCACTGCTATAAATAATGGGGGTTCTTGTCCCCAGTGGGTAAGAGATCTTTGTTTTGGGGAAGGCTGTCCTCTTGAAGGCACAGAAGGCAGGCAAAGAAGTAGGTCTGCAGCATGTGATAAAAAATATTGTAAAAAGATAATAAATAACAAGGCATTATTCTTGTTATTTATTTAAGCCCAGAGAACAGACTCTAGAGGACCTGCGGTAGTATTTGTATAGGAGAGGGGGAAGTAGCTAAGTCCTGTTTTTGTCAAGACAGCTCTGTGTTTATGTATGTATCAAATACGGCAGGGCGCAGGGCATAGATCTTTTCCTTGCAGTCAGACAAGGCCCTGTAACCTCACTGCTGTCAAAAAGAAACATGTTTTCATTAAAAGAATGTCTCATTTCTGTGCCCTCATAGCATATGCAGAGAGCGCGGAAGGAGTGTGTGTTTGGCATTGTTTCCCTTTGTTTCCTGCAGGAAGCCTCCTGCAGTTCTGCATTAGTACAACTGATGCAAGGGGGGGGGATACACAAAAGAACTAAATGGCTACTGAAGAGAAAGGCTGATCATTTCATCACAGGACTGATCTGCAGTTCCAGTGGAATCAGTAAGCCTTGGGAGAAGGTGGAGACAAAAGCCATAGTCACTACAAAGGTGGCCCTCTCTTCCAGATTCTTGTATTGGATCAGTCTTGAGGATAATCCTAAGGGCAAGAATGTCAAGAGACTTCCCATGGGGGGATGGGGGGGAAGAGCATAATAGTCAGGGGAGCTGGGTCGAAATGCAAAGCTGCATTTTTATTAGTGGGAAATTTCACATCATTGTAAGACAGAATGTTTCTCCAGCGAACAGCCTTATGAAACCAAACAAGGCACACAATGAGAGCGAGAGGACCCTTTGACCTCTAAAACATTCCAAGCAGGTTGATGCTTCTCTGTACTGCATTTGTTAACAGCAAGAAACAAAGGCTGCACTCAAAAGCAGTGGATTCTGGGGTGGATTCGGAATGACCAGAATTACTCATATGGCTGTCTCCACTTGAAAATTCCTGTTTCTTGTTCACTGGAGAGTCTTTATTTTGTGCCATTTTCTGTTTCCTTGCACTGTGTATTTTGTATAAAAATCATTCATTTTTCAACTTTGTGTACAAATAAGCCTGCTTTGAACATTTGAGGTTGGATCCAGTGGAAAAGCTAACAGGAGTTGGCAGAGCAGATCTTTCCCTTTCTTCTCCTCCTGAAGCAGCCTGTTGTGGGTCCTTAAAATCCTCTGTGAAAGTTGGGACATCCTCATGAACAACATGCACCAAAGTACGGGATATGAGGGGGAATCAGATAAACTTACCTCCTCCTCCTCCATGGATGCAAGCCATCAGTGGAAAAGGGAGAAAGAGGTGATATACACTGGGCCTATATCCTAAAACCCCACTCAGCAAAGTGCAGAGTTTCCTCCAGTCCAAGTTACCTTTCCTTACTAGAAGTGTGCAATGTCCAACCTACACGGTCTTGTCAGTTCAGAAAAAAATTGACTAAACAAGAACGTGATAGATGTCTACAAAATTATTCATGAGGTGGACAAACTGGACAGAGATAACTTTTTTCTCCTTCTCCCAGTATCCCATAATCATAGGCATCCAATGAAGTTAAAGTGCAAGTAACTGAGTATGGACAAAAGGAAGTACTTCTCTCAGCAAGTAATATAATTGTTGGTTGATGAAGGAGAGTTGGTTTTTATATGCCGACTTTCTCTATCACTTAAGGAAGAATCAAACCGGCTTACAATCACCTTCCCTTTCGCACAACAGACACCCTGTGAGGTAGGTGGAGCTGAGAGAGCTCTAAGGTAGCTGTGACTAGCCCAAAGTCATCCAGCTGGCTTCATGTGTAGAAGTAGGGAAACCAACCTGGTTCACCAGATTAGTGTCCGCTGCTCATGTGGACAAGTGGGGAATCAAACCCGGTTCTCCAGACTAGAGTCCACCACTCCAAACCACCGCTCGTAATCACTACACCATGCTGACCATTGGTGATGGCCACAAGCTTTGCTAGCTTTAAAAGGGGGTTAGACAGATTCATGGAGGATAGGTCCATCAGTGGCTACTAGCCATGGTAACTAAAGGGAACCTGCACATTCAGAGGCAGTAAACCTCTGAATACCAGTGCTAGAGGCAGAAACAAGATAAGGCCTTGGCCTCTGGGACCTGTTTGTTGACCCCCCTGATCAATTGATTGGTCACTGTATAAAACTGGATGGTGGACTAGAAAGCCTACTGCTGTGATCCAGCTGAGTAGCTCTTATGTTCTTAAGAAGCTCTTCCCCCAAAAGAGAGGTCTTTGCCTGGAGGAATGCCCTGCACTTAGCTCAGCAGAGTAGTAGGATGCAACCCATAGGGTTGGATCCAACCTACTTTTACACTGGTAAAAAAAAAAGGAGGGTGGGGTCTGCTTTGACCATCAAAAGGCTATGCTGAGGATCATGGAATCTGCATAGACAAAAGCCGTGTGGGATGGATGCTTTAGTGAGGCGTGAATTAGATGGCATTGAATGAAAAAGTTGATTGGATCCAACACACAGTGTGTATAAACACCATATAATTTGTGCATAAAAACCAACAAACATGTATAAGCAATTTTTCACAATAGTTCATAGTCAACATTGGATTCAGACAACCATTACATGGTTCCTAGTCGTCTGAATCCACTCTTTAATTACAAACTATTGTGAAGTTTGAGTTTCTACCTGTGTTTCATCTTAGGGCATAACTAGACTTTACAGCTTCTGTGGGTCTAACCCATGGACTCCACTGTCTTTTTACCAGTGAACCCAGGGGAGGAACAAGAGTGCCCTGCCCCGCTGTGGGCTTAAGCAAGATGGGGCCCTCGCAACATTTTGAAAAATCCCAAGTTCAGCTGTATAATGGTGGTGGCCATAACATTTAGTGATGCCCTTAGTAACAAGCTGGAGATGGAGTGCATTTAAACAATTATTGGGATCTCTTAGAACTGAAATCTGTTATACTGGCTGCCAAATTTTCTGATGCAACTTAAATATTTAAAATACTGAAATACTAAAGACCTTGGGGAGATCTGGGTCATGATGTACCCGTTGTTTCCCCTATTAGTTTGGTTTTTTTTTTTTAGTGTTTAAGCAATGCATATGTTTGTTCTTGACACAGAAAAATACATTGGGGAGATATAGGTCCCCTGTTTGGATAGCATGAAAAAATGTGTTGTTGAATGAAGGGGGGGAGTGCTAAAATTTAATATACATTAATTTCTTTTTCGTTGAGGTTTTCAGTTCCAGCCTAATCCTGCTTAATAGAAGTGAAATTACTAGACATGACCATGAGAATCCGGCTGCTCTTGTCTTTTCTTCTGCTTTGTTCCAGAGGTTATCTTTCTCTGCAGACAGCTGCTACCTGATAGAGAACTGGGGGAAAATGTTTCTTGTGGGTACAGGTTTTCAGCTGCTGATGTCTGCTTGTGATACAGCCGGTTTCCTGGTCTTCAATCACTCTTGCTGATAATCCATCTATTCCTCTTAGAGCACCTGGACAGAATCATGTACACCCAGCAGCTGAAGCATAAAGGCTAGAAAATCTCACACGCCATCATTCTATGCCATCAGAGCAATCCCATTGGAAAGACTGCTGAATCAGATGGGATTATGGAAGGAGCAGATAAATGATGGTCCGGGATGATATAGTGACTGTACTACATTTACAGCTATAATAGTTCATTGGCTGATTATAATATTGGTTCCTATAATGCATGTACAGTAATTCCTTCTTGTACTATGCCAATGTGAATTTCTGCAACCTTTTATTTGATTTTGCAGTTTGCCGCTATATTTATGTTTAGTGATAGGGAGGAAGGCTACAGAAATTTGGGAAAATACTATCAGTAGAAAGCTTTACTAAGCAAGGGGCAATGGGATGTGCAAAATGAGGGAGCATTCCCTGTGCAGATGGTTCATGTGCATATGTGAAATACTATATTATTATTCATTATACATAAATATGGCATCAGTACTATGTAGGAGCCCCGTGGCGCAGAGTGGTAAGCTGCAGTACTGCAGTCCAAGCTCTGCTCACGACCTGAGTTCGATCCTGACGGAAGTTGGTTTCAGGTAGCCGGCTCAAGGTTGACTCAGCCTTCCATCCTTCCGAGGTCGGTAAAATCAGTACCCAGCTTGCTGGGGGTAAAGGGGAGATGACTGGGGAAGGCACTGGCAAACCACCCCGTAAACAAAGTATGCCTAGAAAATGTCAGGATGTGATGTCGCCCCATGGGTCAGGAATGACCTGGTGCTTGCACAGGGGGCCTTTACCTTTACCTTTTTACCATGTAGATTTGCTATTCTCCAGGTGGTACAATAATGAGAAACACCTGTGCCAGAGTTAACGTAGTTAAAGAAAATGGTGGCATGGAGGCTCAAATATATAACACCACACTGGAATAAGGTCAAAAATAATCAAATTAATTGAAGCACAAATTCATGCAGGCAATTAAACAAGCATCACAACTTCATGTTGTACGTTAAGAAGCGCTTGGGTGATGCTTGTTTAATTGCCTGCATGAATTTGTGCTTCAATTAATTTGATTATTTTTGACCTTATTCCAGTGTGGTGTTATATATTCTCCAGGTGGTGGCTGGAGAACTCCTACTATTACAATTGATCTCCAGGCAACAGATATCAGCTTATCTGGAGAAAATGGCTGCTTTGGAAGATGAACTCTTGGCATTATATCCAATAGAAGTCCCTCCCCTCCCCAAACCCCACCATCCAGCAACCCCTGCTCCATACTAGGCAGGCAGGCAGGCATGAACCAGGTGGGAACTGTCACAGTGTGGATCCTCTTCCTCTTTCCTTCTCCTCCGTGGTCTGTCCCAGCCTGCACTTGTGTTTAGCAGATCTCTTAATCACCATGTTCTGTACTATTTACCTCCATTTTGGGGCTTTGTTGGGGACCTATTAACTACAGAAAATATTGCTTTGGGTGCATCCTGCAGTGGGGTTTTTTTTGTGTGTAATTGGCTGGCCAATATAAATTTTATAAAATGATAGCTAAGCTTCCTAGCTGGTAGTGGTGGAAAGCGCCATCAAGTAGCAGCCGACTTATGGTGACCCCGTGGGATTCTCAAGGCAAGAGATGTTCAGAGGTTTTGCCATTGCCTGCCTCTGTGTAGAGACCCTGGACTTCCTTGGTGGTCTCCCATACAAGTACTAACCAGGGCCAACCCTGCTTAGCTTCCAAGATCTGATGAGATGAGGCAAGCCTGGGCCACCCAGGTCAGGGTTCTTCCTAACTAGGAGCTGATAAATACATTCATACATATGTTACTCAATGATGCACCAGGTGATGGTGGATGGCTAAAGATGTGAATTTTCCACTACTGAAGGGTGCTGTGTTTGAGGTGCCCATGAGCATTGTGAATATTCAGTCTGTGGTCTTTGCTCTGCTATGGCCATTTCACACATGAAAATCATCCTGTGATGCTGCAGTCATTAGTTGGTGAACATGTGCGAAGCTCAGCCTGAAGTTTCAGATGTTTGGGTTAGTTATAGACAGGACTGTATATTTTCACCCACAGTAGGGAATCAAAAGACTGCATTTAGAATAAATAATGCAAGTTATTTTCATACCTTTCAATTGTTTGATTTCATTTTGCTAATTGATTGCAGGTCTTCAAAGAACTCCATGTGATGGCTGGATGTGAACATAGTGCGAGGCAAAGTCTTTGAACACAACACTGATAAAAGTCTAGAGCTCTCCTGTTTGAGAAACGAAAGGGTGGGCTCTCAGAATAAGTAACCTGAGCCAAAGAGCATATTCTGTGCTTTAACAGAAGACAAACAGCCATGGTAATAGATGAAAAAGAAAAGAATGTGCTAAGACAGCAAAAATAAAGGGGAGAAAGAACTGACTTTGATTTTCTGAAGGCAGCAAAAGATTGATCATAAATTGGCTTTTGTTAAATGTAATCAGTTTAGCTTTGTATTTTTTCCCCATCGTTTTGTTTGTCATTTGGCCTTGATACCAAATCAGTCTTGGATTGGAATTACTGCCCCAGCTAGTTTTCTTTTTTATTATTATTATAATGATTTAGAAAAGGAATGGCTTCTGGCTCTGGAGCATACTCATATGGAAATCTGCTTTTCTTTCCAACCAGGAGAAATAAATTGCAGAGATGGAACGGATGGAATGTTAGCTTCAGCGAAGAAAATGGAAGCCTCTAACTCCTTTCATTTTTGATACTTTTCACAGATGTGACCTTTCCCCCCCTCCACTTCTGCTTTTACCCTCTTTTAAGTAACTGTTTTGTTCTGATTTATATCCAGATGAATTCAGAGGAAGAGGAAATCAAGGCAAATGTTTTATGGACATTGCCAAAAGTTTTGTTTTCTTTTTGTAGGCATCCCAACTTTCTATCTCCGTTTTTAAAAAGCACCCAGTAGCATAGTACCAGGTAATTGCTGAAACACCAGTCGGATTTCAGAAGAACAAAAGTGCTGCTCATCAGTGCTTTGTTCTTTGACATTTGCAGCCCATTCCTGAGCTGGTGGCGTGCGGGGACGGCGGGGAAGAGGCACAGCCGTGCCTCCTCCTAAGCTGTTTCGCGCACACCGCGAGAACGAAAAAAGCCTTGAAAAGGCCTTTTTGGTTTTCAATGGGGCTAAAAAGCAGGTGCAGCACCGCTGTTCCTGGCACCGGCGTAATAGGCCGAACGGGGATAGGAAGCCGCCTAACTGGTGGCTCCTCCCCCTTCCCCGGGAATGCCCCCTGCACCGGCATGGCCATTCTACGCCGTGGCCTGCGCCACGGAGCGACCACACCGGCGGAGTGGTGAGGTTCAGCTTCGTGGCGCTCGGGTGCCGGCGGAACTGCCCTCACCGGCAGCATAAGTGCGTCTTAATCCGTGTTTAGACGTACTTATGCTGGTGGCGATATCACACCACCTCCTAAGGGGATTTGGCCCCCTTCCTCAGGAATGCGCTGTTGGTATCCAAGTGCACATATGCACTTACACAGAATGGAAGCCACCGGTATGCATGGCATTCACTGATTTCATGGCAGCATTCAGTTTGGTGAACTGGGACCAACTGTAGGATGAATTCTTTGAGGGCAGGTTTGAAGAAGAAGAAGAGTTGGTTTTTATACACCGACTCTCTCTACCACTTAAGGAAGAATCAAACTGGCTTACCATCACCTTCCTTCCCCTCCCCACAACAGACACCCAATGAGGTAGGCGGAGCTGAAAGAGTGTGACTAGCCCAAGGCCACCCAGCTGGCTTAATGAGTAGAAGTGGGGAAACAAATCCAGTTCACCAGATTAGCCTCCACTGTTCATGTGGAGGAGTGGGGAATCAAACCTGGTTCTCCAGATTAGAGTCCACCGCTCCAAACTACTGCTCTTAACCACTACACCATGCTGGCTGGTTTGATAGGGAGTTTGATTTTATTTTAAAAACTGCATACCAACATGCAATTGACAGTGAAACATATCCTACCCTTCTTTTAAGGAGTTTAGAGTGGCATACATGCTTCTTTTCCATTGTAGCCATATAACAATCCTGTGAGGTAGGTTAGGCCTCAGTTCACTCCGTAAACTTAATGGCATAGGGGAGATTTCAACCTGGGTCTTCCCTTCTAACCACCAGACATCATTAACTTTCAATATGGTCCGCTGATAAAATTCCAACCACTTATCTCCATCACTCCACTTTTCTATTTTCCACTTTTATGCAAACAGCCTCTGGAGCAGGATTTCAAAGTCAGGCTTCAGAATTATGATTTTCAAAATTCCTGCTCTGCGATCCACAGATAACATGAGTCTTGTATCATTTACTTATGTAGGGATGAGAATTTGTGAGATTCTGCCAACAAGCAGTACTTTCACACACGCTGAGTAATGCACTTTCAATGCACTTTAGCAATCGTTAGTAAGACAACAGTGCTCAGGAGGAGTCAACAAAGACAGAGAAGTCTCTTAAAAGACTAACACTGAACAAGTAAATTGGTATAAATATTTATATAGAGCTTCTTTGAAGATCATCTTTCTTGGATGGGGCATAAACCAACTAACATGCTAACCACTTTCAAGTCAGCACAGCTTTCTTTGAGTTTTGCTTGTGGCAAAGGGGGTAATCAAGCAGTATCCTAAATAATTTTTAATTGGGAAAATCAATGGTCAAATAATATATGAGGCAAAAGCAGGGTATCTGGGTGATTTATATTCTTTGTGTTTACCATGAGCACACTGGCTACAATTGTGTATAGAAGTCCTTTCAATCTAGGCCAAAGAGAATGATATTATATTGGACAACAATTTGTCATACTGGGCAAAATTTCATAAGGTTAGTGAAAGCTGGTATCCAAGCTATAGCTTTTAAGGCTTCACTTTCCCTTTCACACTGAGCCTCCTCTGCTCATTTGGATGGAAGATATAAGAGAATCTTAGGGCGAAAACGCATGGTCGCTTTAGCCTCCTTTATTCCCTGTTTCAGCCAGGATTCAGACAGGATCGAACGCACGTTCGGCGAAATGCATGCGTTCGATCCTGGCTGAATCCTGGCTGAAACAGGAAATAAAGGAGGCTAAAGCGACCGTGCGTTTTTGCCCTTAGGCTGGTGGAACTGTGTTGTGCATATGTAGTCAAAAGGCAGGCTCAGTTCATATATCACATGGAACCACGGCTTATTTAATCTAAATGAAAAATGGTGCAGGTGATCATCTGAATGGAGGCCACTCCATGAACAATGGTTAATTATGTCATATTAAAGCCAGATTTGAAGTTTGTTATTGATCCCATTCTAAATTATAGCTTTGCATGGCACACAAATGCAGCGTCCTGGCTTGTGCCTCAGTTGTGCTCTCATTACAGTGCACAAGAACACATGTACAAGAAGGTGCCTCCTCCTACTGAGTCAGACCATTGGTTTATCAAGGTCAGTGTTGTCTACTCAGACTGGCAGCGGCTCTCCAGGGTCTCAAAGCGCAAAAAAACAAAAAAAACAAAAAAAGGCTGCACCAATGCAGAATCGAAAGTGAGAAGGGGAAACTGATGGTACGGTGGGAAAAGATTTTTATTATGTATCATTCAAAGATCCCTATGTGTTTTGCCCTCTGCTTCATCAGGCAATATGCAAGGCAACTGTCTCTCAGAATGTTCCCACTGTAATAGGTTGTCTCCAGGTTCTCAGGCAAAGGTCTTTCACATTACCTAGTACCTGATCCTTTTAACTTGGAGATGCCGGGGATTGAACCTGGGACTTTCTGCATACAAAGCGAATGCTCTGCCATTGAGCCAGGCTGGGCTACCAGCTGTGGGTCTGTGGGAGAGAGGGGAGAAAGACAAGGCAGCAAAACCAGCATTTGTTGAGGCAAACCTGAATTTGAATGATTGTCTGTGAGTCAATTCCTGGTTTCCCAAAATAACAATAGTTAAAATAAACCGTGGTCTTGTGTGATGTCTCAGCTAAGCCACATATTTATCCTGATCAGATAACAAATAGCAGCTCTTATCAGTCTGCACTGACCCAGGGAGACTATTACATAAGCCAGACAAAAATTTCTTCATATGGTGAGAAATATAAGAGGTAATGGAATATGTTCTAATTATTTCCCAGCGTATACAGAAATTTTTGTCTGGCTCACTAGTAGCCTTCCTGGGTTGATGGATTCTGATAAGATCTGTTATTTGTTATCTGTTCAGGATAAATATGTGACTTACAAGATAGCTTTGTTTGCTATAGCTGCTGGAAAAAAATTAGAAGCAAGTAAATCAAATCAATTGCCATTTCCTGCCGTGGAGTCCCACCTGATATGAGATCAGGATATTGCTGAGCCATAAACAGTAACATTTGCTGCTGCTTCAATATATTATTCATTTTGAAATTTATTTTTGCAATGACAGAAGCTGGCCATTTTGGCTTGAATACACTGTGTATTCCCCAAGCTTTACAGATAACGTTTTTATTTGGGCTGGATATTGGATTGGATTGGATTGGATTGAGCTACAGGTTTAAGCGCTTAAACAGAAACAAACACTAAAAACAACAACTCAGGTATCGCAAAAGTGTAAGAAAGGTGCAAAGGAAGGGTACAATGCTATTGATTCTCCACTTCTTGACAACCAGCAGTAATTCTTCTAGAAAGGGTTTGAGCTCTCTCAGCATGAAAATATGTGCCAGATGGTCATTTCTTTATCATTCAGCTATTTTATGCATTATCTTTTCCCACCAATAAGACAATCTTGACCCTAGAGAATGTATGACCTCAAGTAATCAGTTCCATGGGGTTCTACATGAATGCAAAGCTCTTTGTAGACTCGAATGTTTATGAGCCTAAAATAATGTCCAGCATGGACAGATTACATTTACAGGATGACTTGATTAAATCATGATAATACAGCTTTGCTATTTAATGCCACTCCCCAAATATTTTGGGAATGAATAGATGAGCCATACTGTGTGTAAAAATGAAATGTAGAGTTACATGTGCCCTTCCCCAAGTGGAGAAATGTTCAAGGAAGCTTTTACATGGATAACTTTTTTTGAGATTAAAGAACACTGGAGAGTTACGACATCTGTCATCATTTACTTATTTGCAAATTATAGGTTGGTCACAAATTCAAGGATACAGCACCAAACACACAGACAGTGCTAATTCCCAGAAACATTAGGACTCCCCCCACAGTATTGCCAATCTCAGGTTGGGAAATTCCTGGAGACTTGCAGGTGGAACCTGAGTCGGTGGAGTTTGGGGAGGGAAGGGAGCTCAAGGAGGGATGTGATGCTATAGAGTTCACCCTTTGAAGCTGACGTTTTCTCCAGGGAATCTGGGGATTAGTTGCTGTTCCTTGAGACATTGTGTATTTGGATTCCAAAAGCCTTTTGACAAAGTCCCCCAACAAAGACTGCGTGCTGAGCAAATGTCATCGTCATGGGATAAGAGGACAGGTCCTCTTATGGATTGAAACCTGCCTAAAAAATAAGAGCCCCGTAGTGCAGAGTGGTAATCTGCAGTACTGCAGTCCAAACTATGTTCACTACCTGAGTTCGATCCCAATGGAAGTTGGTTTCAGGTAGCCAGCTCGAGGTTGACTCAGCCTTCCATCCTTCCGAGGTCAATCAAATGAGTACCCAGCTTGCTGGGGGTAAAGGGAAGATGACTGGGGAAGGCACTGGCAAACCACCCCGTAAACAAAGTCTTCCTAGTAAATGTCGGGATGTGACGTCACCCCATGGGTCAGGAATGACCCAGTGCTTGCACAGGGGACCTTTACCTTTTTTTAAAATAGGAAGAAGATAGTAGGAATAAATGGGTGGT